>NC_080435.1:37879052-38488219 GCF_028018845.1 Melospiza georgiana | reverse complement strand
AACTTTTGTATCACATACAATTTTCTAAGCAGAACAAGTAAACTTGAACCTTTATCAAGTAAAAATAGAGCACATCAGTGTTCCGTATCACACACTTTTTTTTGGTACTAAATTAATGCATTTCAACACATGAAGAAAGGAAAAGGATGAAGGAAATTACAAAATATGGGCAGAACTGCTACTATAGATCTATGACTGAGCCCTGCTCTAGTTAAAATTTCCTTCCCCAGGCAGCTTCATCACTTCATGTGCTGCTGCATCTAAGAGAGCAGATACATGCAGCAGAGCAGTATAACAGTTTATCAGCAAGTGTCTTGGATGGATTTACATCATTCCACATGCAAGGTAATAAATAGACCATCTATTTAAATAAATAAATAGGTTTGGAAGAGATTGAGAAGTTGCAGGTACATACACACACTCACATACATAACATACACATGATACTGTTGCATTTGTGCTAGTATTAAGGTGTTCCTCTGTATTTATATGCAAATGACAATATTTTTACTCTCTAATGGATAAAAATCAACTCTTTTAGTTCTATAGTTCCAACAAGTAGGCCTATGGCATTAAAAGTAATTCAGAGCAGAAAAGCTTTTATCATGTGTGACTGGACCAGGCATAAAGGGTAGCCTCCTCCCTTCATTTGGTGCTGCAATAGTACATAGACTGCAGTTCTATTTGGGGAATGTGAGTGTCCACACAGTCCTCTTTGCCCTCCCTATCCTGAACTGTACTGGGTGAATTCTATCTTGTTTATCAGCACATTAGTGTTCCACATAAAACACCTCCGCTAAGACCACAGCATAATTTGAATGTAAACAAAGAATTTCAATTGTACCAAGTTGTGCTTTGTGCTCTGATATAGGCAGTCAAACTTTAGGTGCATGAGCATTTTAACATCTATTCACTGACTTACTAGATCTTTCATTTCTAAAATGTGTATGTTTTCCAAAACAAATAGGATTTTACATCATATTTTGTAGGCTAAAGATAGAAGTAGAGAAAAATGAATTCTTTTTAAGCCAAAGGGAAGAAAATTTTGGTTGTTTCTCTTTTTATTGTCTGGAGATATCTAAACATCTGTATATGCATGCAAAGACATGCATTTTTCTTGAGGTCAGTAGTTGAGAAAATGAGTGAGTTAGAGGTCTTCTCCATGCAGATCTAATGATGAAGTGCAGAAGGTAAAATCTCTGTCACTTCCCCAGAGATTCAAAGGGAGAGGGGAGCCTATGTACTCTGTGCCCTCCAATTGAAATGTAGCTTGAAATACATTTCCAGAATGCCATATGTTCTTTAAGATGTTTCTTTTCTGAATATATTTCTGAAGGCTTCTGATGGATTTTACCTTCCTCCATGCTGCAATCCCACTTTTACAGTAACAATGAAAATGCCAATAATTTAGAAATCAAAGTGTACACAGATTTTATTAAAATGCCAACTTTCCCCTGGTGTCCAGTGGAAACATGAGGCTCAATGTAATGAACTGTGAGAAAAAATGCAAAAGATCTGAGATAGGAGAGACTGTATTCACTCACCATGTGATGTTCTGTCTTGCAGAGTCAGGATGAGAAGAATCAGGTGGGAAAAGATGTCAGACTCAGGGTGTTAGAATAAAAATGGCCCATGCTGATTAATGTTTATAGATCAGAACTAGTAATTTAAGGTACTGGACAAGTATAAGTGTCTCATATTTCAGAGACGACGAAGAGAGAAGATTTAGCCATTTCCTAAATGAGGCTAATAAAGCTCCTCCTGTGCCCTTCCTTGTTTCCACTCTGAAAGCCTCTGCTGATGGGGGCCTTACAGCTGCATGCAGTTACAGCCATTGCTAACAGCCAGAGAATGTTTGAGAGTGGGATTTGAAAGAATGAAATTCAGCCTACTAAGCTATTACATTGATTAGCAAGGTTATGAAGCTGATTTTTTTAAGTTGAAAGTTTTAATAATTTACTGACAACAGATGAAAGGTTCTTATTTTCCCCTGCTGTTGAGCCAGTAAAATGTAGCTGTGAAGAAATTTGCTTTCATGCTTGAACTCTAGGTAAAGATAAAGCATGGCAAAATTTCAGTCAAAATATGCTATTTCAAAAACATATGAAAGCATTATTTAGAATACCCTGACTGATTTACCTAGATATATTAGATAAAGCTAAAAGATTTGCTACCATTTCCATTTACTCTTGATATGAGCATATACAGAAAAACAAAGGTACAATTAAATCAGGAAAAGACATAGCCCAAAATCCTGGAGTTATAATCTTAGAGGTCCATCCTAAAGCAAATATTGTGAGATACATATAAACGGCCTTTTGTGTGCATGTTTCAGTAATTTGTCTTTGTCTACATTTCTGATCTTTTTTTCAGATCAAAGAATCACAGAATGGGTAAGGTTAGGGTGTGTCACCTGGTCCAACCTCCTTGCTGAAGCAAGGTCATCCCAGAGCACAGGGTTCTGTCCAGATAGATCTTCAATATCTCCAGTGAGGGAGACTCCACCACTCTTTGGGCAATCTGCCAGTGTGTGGTGACTCACACAGTAGAGAGGTAGAACTTGCTGGGTATCAGCTTCTGCCAATGGCCTCCTTTCCTTCTGCATGGTGCCACCAAGAAGAACCTGGCTCCATGCTCTTTACACTCTCACTTTAGATATTTATACCGTTGCCCCTCTCAGTTGCCTTTTCTCAGGGCTGAACAGGCCCAACTCTCTCAGCCTGTCCTTGTAAGAGAGATGCTCCAGTCCCTCAGTCATCTTCACAGCCCTTCACAGCTTCCACTGGACCTGCTCCAACAGCTCCATGTTTCTCTTGTCCTGAGGAGCCCAGAACTGAACATAGCACTCCAGATATGGCCTCATAAGGACTGAGTAGAGGGGCAGGATCATCTTTCTTGATCTTCAGGCAATGCTCTTCTCAGTGCACCCCAGGATACCATCGGCATTCTTGGCCCCAAGGGCAGTGCTGGCTCCTGGACAGCTTGTTGTCCACCAGGACCCCCAGGTCCTTCTCCTCAGAGCTGCTTTGCAGCAGCTCAGCCTCTAGCCTGTTCTGGTGCCTGGAGTTGTTCCTCCCCAGGTGCAGGACCCTGCATTTGTCTTTGCTGAATTTCAGAAGATTCCTTCTGTCCAACCCTCCACCCTGGCAAGGACCTTTGGAAGGGCTGCACAGCTCCAGAGGGCATTGGCCACTCCTTCCAGCTCCAGGGGACATTGGCCACTCCTTCCAGCTTCCTGTTGTCAGGGAACTTGCTGAGGAGGCATCTCCCCTTCATCCAAATCACTCATGGATAAGTCAAATATTGGACCCAGTATTGTATTGAGCCTCATAGGGCACCAGTAGTGACAGGCCTCCAACTAGACCCTGTGCCACTGTTTATGACCCTCTGGGATCAATGGCTTTCAGAAGAATCCTAACAAAACACATACATTTGCCATATCTATTGCCAGTGTAAAGAATCATTTTGAAATGCCTGATCTCACTGTCATATACTCTCTACCTCTTCAATTGAGTCTTGCACAGTTCTACTTTTGTGCTGAAATGTCTTTGTGTTGGTAGGAAAAACAGTGATATAGTGATTCCTAGTTACAAAGTTTTGTTAGAAGTTGCCCATGCAGTCACAAGTGTTTATGATTCTGGTAGAACAAGTTAAAATCCCATTTTGGTCTGAGAGTAGCTTATTTGTTTGTCAATGTTGACTAAGTGAAATGGTGTTGGAGTTAATGCCCTGAACTGCAGTATACTAAGCATGCATGAAAAGATGGGGATAACTAAGTGAAAGAAATGGGATCATGTAATACAGTAAATTACAGTAGAGCCATTGAGGTTTTTTGCTAAGTTGAATGCAATTTTTCCCAGTATAACAAAAAAGCAGCCTCTACCTACATTTTCAGTAAATAGCTCTTGCAAAAAGAGTATCCTCCTTTTCACATTTAGGCATCTCTGACCAACAGCACCCAGCAATGAAAGCCAGCTTTACTGCAGTGCTATTCACAGAATGGGCACACGTTCATTGGTGTGCAATTGAAACTATTCTCAACAGAAAACCACCCACTATAAAACTAAAAGTTCTTTACATCCTGAGTAATTACAAATAATTTCTAAACTGCGATGTTTTTAAATGTTTTTGGGTATTTTGCTTAATTCTCTGTTACTCATTTCCTTATGAAAAATGACTTAATTACTTTCCTTCATACTACTTCTGTTTATTCCATTCAGATGATAAAATCATCACAGGAGAGATTTTCAGTTAGAACACAATTGTATATAGTGCCTGGCATGAAGATGCCCAAGACATTGGAGGCTGCTGGTGCTGCTGTAAAATAAACAAAAATCTAATAATAGAGAATACATTGTGTTGTCCAGGGTGGGAGTCAGAAAGCTTGATCCCATTGTGCAAATTCTTTTAAGGCACAGTTTCCTGTTTTGTTCATTCATGCACCTAGTCTTTAAAAAAAAATTATAATGACATCACAGTTCTTGTGGTTTGTGTTACAATGGAAGGATAAAATTGTAGCGATTCATGGGAGCAAAAGCTATAGAGAAAATCAACAAACAGAAAAGGAAAGTCATTAGCTGTAAGAACCTACAAATAAATTAAACCTTGCCTAAGATGTATTGATTTTCTGTGGCCTTGCCTATAGAATAATGTCAGGCATGCCTGACAATTCACTAGATTCAGAAAGCAAAAACTATTTATAAATGCTCTTTTGCTTCCATCTTAAAAAATACGCTGGTATCAGACCTCATTCTTGTTCTTACCTGCATGGTGTAAGTCAGAAACAATTTCCCAAAATTCTTAAAAATGGACTTATAAGCATAAAGATTAAAATCAAAGCACATTTTACTGTAAGGTATGAGTTAAATGAAAATGATCAAGAAGAGCTTTTAGTATGAATTAAAATTTCCTGACTTTTTTATAATGTCAGCATCTTAATCAAAATAGGCAGTTCCAGGAATGAAATTAAACAATAATCATTGTAATGAATTATGTACTTAGATTGCAAGAATATGGTTTTTACTTAATACTTCCTAAACTAGCAAAAATACAATACTTATAACTATTAGTAGATATATACGCAAGAGACTGTCAGAAGATACAGATGGTTAAGAAAAAAAACAGCCTGACAATTACTGCTGTCAATAATGAAAAGCCATCAAAATAACAATGATAAATTCTCAATAATTTTCTATTAAAAAATCTCATTATATAATTTTTAATTCTTGCATTTTTCCCCGTTTTTATTTTCAATACAAAAAATATTTCAAAAGTACAAATAGTTTAACATCTGGTTCCCCCTTGATTTAAAGATGCTTGATTCAAGCCTATAATCAAAACAATTATTTTACCATGAAAGGATCTCTCTGCCTACACAGCAGGCAGAAAAACAAAAGTGGGCAAAGACAAACAAAAGACAGGCAGAAAACTTTTGACAGAAAAAGAGAACAGATGGAACAGTGTAGCTTATCCTTATATGTGTCTGGTTTAAACTTTTTTGTCTACCTGTCCTAATGACAATTCAAATGCAGATAGAAAAATCACCTCTGAATGCTTCTAACTTTTTAGAGTTACTAGTTTTATATGCCTTGAAAATGGCTATCTACATACAGCAAATGTGGAGAGCTATGAGGCAGATTAGAATTTTCTGTGTGATGAAGTCCACAGCCAAAAGTTCCTACTGAGATTTTGTGGGTTGTGTAAGTTTTTGACATTTTTATTGCTTCGGCCATCTTAGGTCATCATTTCCGGTCATCTAGTTGTTCATACTAGATTGCTTGCATACATAATTTTGCTTATTGGGTTAGGCATTCAATCTATAGATTTTTAAAAAAGATTTTATATCATAAAATGACAAGTAGTCAAGTCTAGTTGTACATGCAGTAGAGAGAGAGTAGAGACAGCCATTCACAGGTGCTCAAGACAAGAAGTAAATTGTCCTCTTTCTCTGACTACATAGCAATGTAATCAGACTTGGACTGCTCTTCAGACAGCTGGGGCTGAGGGGTTAATTCTCTCTCTGCTGTTCAATAGAGAGAGACCTTTCCTGACCTGCTAAGCAGAAATTATAGAAGGCCTTCCTGCTGAGACTTGTCTTTGTAGGTAAATTCCATGCTTGAGACCATAGAAGAAGGGAAAAAAAGCTTCCTACATATTCTTCTGTAATTTAGCGTCAATTTAAAGCAATAAATGAAAATACTTCACATTTAAGAGCATATTACTTTTGTTTGCTCTGACTGAAATATCAGCTTAGATGGCACATTCACATGATTTATGGAACTATTTTGGGGTGTATGAGGCAGTACCCATCTCAGCTGAATATTTACATGATGCTGTCGGGGTGAGGGACAGGGAGCAGGAGAAGGAAAGAAGCAGAATGAAGAAAGTTGCTTGAACATTTGCTTCCAAAATCAAATTCTTTACATAACTTGTTAGTACAGTGGCAAAATACAAGAAAGTTTGCAGTACTACAGAGTAGTCAGTACAACAAGTGAATCAATTGAAGACAAGCATTAAAAGAGTTATTTGCTAATGGGCACCATGCCAGGGTTACTCATGCAATGCAGCCTGCAGAATTCCTAAGCTGAGTTCAGAAGATACAGATCGATGCACCTCCAAAGAGAGTCTATATCAATCTCCATTTCATTCATTAGCTTCCACTCTGAGCTGGTAGGCTGCTAGTTAACTCTTTAATGTGGGAGAAACTGTCAGTGTAAAGGCCACTGGGACACACACTCTTCTCTGCTGTACTTGACCTGTCGATATTTCTTGAGGCACACTGTTTAAACTGGTACAGCTAATGGCAAAATGGAGATCTGTGAGGCTTGGAGAGGCTTTCCCTGCTTTATGTTGGCTTATCATTTTACAGTAAACATTAGTAAATGCATGCCGACTAAGTATTCCTATTTGTGTCCTCTTGCATATGAACAACAGGCCTCAGATGAAATAACTCAAACAACTCTGTCCCTGAAATCAAAGACAGCTTAAATAATAAATTATGCTAATGTGAGAAATTAGCACATTGAGATATCATGCAAATGAACCAGAGGCAACTGACATTTGGTTACTAATTAAATTGTTCTAATGTCCCAGACAGACGGAATGAGATAGCGACAGCAGTAAAGTTAGAATTCAGTTTCACTTTGAGTTTGTTTCACTGTAAGTTCATCATAAAATTGTGTAGAAATCCATCAGATCTAGGACATGATTGATGCATAAACCATTCAGAATACTTCTGAAAGTACAAATATGAGATCTAACATATAAAGGTATAATTACTAAAGCAAAGAACAATCTCAAACCACCCAGACTTGTGGGCTTTGCTATTTTCTTTCTACAAATATTGAATGTACTAATTTCCCTTGCCTTGCTGCTGAATAAAATCAATTTCCTCAGAAGAGCTGAACCCTCTTTTTTTTAAGGTTAGATGCAAAGTTGATACGCATCCTTAGATATAACATAAAATCCTTGAATATTTAGAACTACGTCACTGTGAGAATCCACAGCTGCTACGGATTCATTATTTGACAATCAGTGCTCTCCATACAATAACCAACATGCTGGAATTAGCTGAAGGGGAAAAAGAGCTTCACATTATTTTAAAACTCTAGTCAAATTGTTGGTATACAAATTTTGATAATAACACCTGCTTTTTCTCTCTTGGCCAATACGATGCGTGGAGAATCTTAGCTCCAACAATTTCCCTGCAGAATTGTCAAACATATGTATTTGTATTTCATTACTTGGGTAATAGCTGATTTGCCAAGTTCATTTACTACTAGTTGCTCCTCAAACATCTCAGTGGGATAATTAAGGAATACTAAGAACTGAAACTGTAGTATGTTAGGTGGGGGCTAGAGCAATTGCCCAAATCCCACTTCTGATTAAACTGCTGTCCAGAATTAAATATTCAATAACTGAAATTCTGTTTTCTTCCCTTACTCTGAGCAACTTATTATCAAAGAGAGAGAATAACTCCCTGTTTTGTGCAATAGAGACAAAAAAGCTCACTGCACTGCTCAAACTAATTCTAATCCCTGATGAGCCTACAAGAATGGTATTTAAACTGAAAATTGACTGCGTAATGGACTAAGTGGTGCCTTCTGTTCTGATAGTTCAATATGTTGGCATTAAAACAAACAAAAGCACATTGATACCCAATGCCTGAACTGGGGAGACTAAACAAGTGGGGGGATAAGGTTTAACAGTAGGAAGGCAATCAAAAATCCTTTCTATCTGAGAGTCTATCTGAAATATAAAGCTGTTGACAGGGAAATAGATGCGTCCATTAATTCTGGAGAAAATAGGACTTGCTTTGTTCTATTTACAGCAGCACAGGGGCTGCACAAGAAAAAAATGTTTCAGCCTGAGATTCCCACAGTGAAGTCTCCAGTGGAACTATTATGGTTTAACTTCTTAGCTTAAAATTTTGTCTGGCATCGCTTTGATTATTATCTGCTGTGGGCACACTCTGGTCTAACATCCAGAGGGTAAAAGTCAGGCAAAATTTCTTCTGCTGTTCTCATGGCTCTTCCCTTGTGTCATTAGCCAGAGGAGAAAATTTGGCTTCTACATTTTACAGTGACTATGTGAGAGGCCCAAATCTCCAAATTATTACAGCTATAACAAAAATCACTGCATCTGATTCAGGCTGTCTAACACTTGCCATTGTTCAGTTTTGTGCTCCAGTACATGTTAAACTGTAATCATTTGGACTGATGTTTTCCCTGCCAAGGGGAGTTGCATTTCTAAACTGCCAGAGGAAAGGTGCCATGCCATATGAATTACCCATCTGATATGATAATATCTTTATTACATTTTGGAGAAGTCATACAAAACTCCACTAAGGGCATTTTTCTATTGCTTTTTGAGATTCATATTAGAGAAAAGCATAACATTTCCTAAAAAAGCAGAATAACTACAAGCTTTCTGACACTAAAAAGAAGAAAACATCCTTTCAAATGAGTGTCCGCATAGAACATCTAAATTAATGTCTCACTCTCTAATCACACACATTCAAATACACAAGAAAACAGGATTAAAAACTGCAAACTCTTTGAAAGTTGATGGGTATACTGTCATACAAGTGTTTCCTAGACTTGAACTTGAGTAGTCAGAGCACAAGCGTAATTAGAGTTTGGAATTCTGAGGTCCAGTGAAGTTGTTGGTGCCAATGGATATTGAGCATGGCTGCTGACACATTGAGAACCGTGTGTAGGAAATATAAAGTGGATGGAGGACTTAGTGTTTGGGGCTTCAGGGATTACAAAGATAATTGTGGATCAATTCTGCCAAATGATTTGAAGTAAGTTAAGCCTGCCATCAGTATTTTAATTGTTTTTACAACAGAACTTGAGAGTGCACTTAGTGCAATGAATGATTTGATAACACCTGGTTGAAATGCCCTGTCCATTAGTTGCATATCATCTCTCACTTTTATTAAGCTGGTTAGTCTACTGCTCCAGTCATTTAAGACCCAAGATTTATGTTAGAAAGAGATTTTTACAAGTGTATGTTGAAAAAAAATATCTCTTCATAGGGCTAGAATGGTAAAGGTATAAAAGGAGTGGTCTTTCTCTCTCAATCTTTCCATATTTATGTTTATAAGCAATAGCATAAATTTAATAAATAGTATTGTCTTATTCCTTTACACCAAGCAGTGCTAGTCTTTCTATACCGGAAAGAAAACTAACTAAATAAACACTGAATTCTTTATCCCTTCACAAAACATCAAGAATAAGCTGTTTCATATCAGAGCAGCCAGATATAATTCTGTGAACTGTTGCTGTTCTTGAAGTAAAACCACTTACTTGACTATTGGCGATTACAAAGGCTAAAGGCAAATTTGGTAAGAAAGCCCTGCCTGGATGGTTTTCTCTGTTTTCTTTATCCTGTGAAGAAGCACGGGAGCACAGCTGCATCTAACCACCTCTATCTCCCCTTCTGCAAGATATGATGTATCAAAATCCCACAGTGTTTTAAACTGATGAACACAAGTGCAATACGTTTTCATGTATAGTCTCAAAACTCAGGAAGTTGCCTATGGTGAAGAATTGGAGAGATAATTAATCAATGGAAATTCTGAAATGCAATCAATCTCACTGACAACTTCTCCAAAAGCTTGTTCCAGTCTGTAGCTGGAATGCTGCCAGGCAGAAAGTCTCGGATACCTCTGGGCTAAGATTGTTGTAACACCTGCTTGCCATGGTACCTTTCAGGTTGGATGAAAGCATCTGTACACAATGCAGGCCAATATGGAAAATAAATTAATTAGCAACAATATGCTTTCTTAACTCACTCAATACAACCTGATGTCTTCCTTTAAGATTGCCAGGGCTGCTATATTGGGAAGCATCATTTAATGAGACTTATCAGTGACTGTTCTGTAGAGCAAAACAGAAACAACTGAGAACTGCCCATTATTGCAAAATGTCTACAAAACCACTTTTCTAATGGGCAACCAGAAAAACTAATTTTTTTTTAAGTAGCAGACTCTAACTGGAGTAAATTGGTCTAGCTTCATTGGTTTCAAAACAGCCATGAAAAATCATACCAGCTAAACACAGAGTTCTGTGTTCTCATGAAAGATATTAAAGAGATGGTACACACTCACAGAAGAAAAAGAGGACTTGAATATGATATTTCTTGAATTAACCTTTAGTGGATAGTTCATAAAATCACTTTCTTCCCTTCCTTCCTTCCTTCCTACATAAGACCTAAAACCACAAATTAAGTGGGGATGGCATAACCCTAATTGCTAATGCCAACATTTAGGTATTTTTCCTTTTTTTTTGTGTATTTTTCCTATTTTTGTGATTTGCAGTTCTGTTTACTCCAGAGTGCATTTTCCTGTGTGTCACTTATTTAAAATGATGACTTAAAAAGAAAACATTTTGGGAACAGTGAAAGCCACTCGATATTTTGATAGTTTTGATGGCAGGAAATGGAGAACATTGTTGGAGATTAAAAATTAACAATGGTCAAAGTATATTTATTTTTCATCCATCTTGAGTGAAAACCTCCTGAGACTGGAAGCTCAAACACTATTGGGAAAATTTGAAAAACTGGCTAATTTTGCCATTCATTTAAATTCCAAACCATTTGCTTCTTTGATGGCAAAGTAACAGTGAAAAATCTGCTGATTCGGCTATTGCAGACTTTGAGAACTCTCTTACTTTCTTACTTGAGCTCACAGCTAAACATCAAGTTCATTATCAACTGATTAGATTGGCAGTTGGTCAAATATAAAACTATTTTATTAAAACCTTAAATTACAGACATACTGGAAAACTTCACCTGTTGTCAATATGCTGGGCTTTTAAAGACTGTGCTAAGAGATGCCAGTGCTTTTTAAAATTGCCCGCTCAGAGAGACTAGGATATCTTTAAACAGCTTTCTATGAAAGTTGAATCTGTCTGCTAAGTCTTGGCCTAATACCAGATTAAGTTAGGATCTTAGTGTCTCTTTAAAGAAAGATGCCTATGAAGTGACAGGGCTGAGAGTCAGGCACACAGACAACTGCTTTCATGCTACTGTTATCCTAAAGGAAAAAGACAATAAAGAGGGGCAAAGAGAGATAGGATGGAAGACAGAGAGGTGTGAGGAAAAGAAAAGCACAGAGTGCTAATGCTCAATCCATCACCTTGAATTATGCCTACTTGCCCTCAATCTTCCCTGTTTGATGGCATCTGGGCACCACAGGGCTGCAGAAAATTTAAGCTTTTCTTCTTTGTGTGGAGGAACAGAACTGCATTGAAAAACATGCTGATAGCTCCTCTCTCAGCTTAAAGAGTCGTCAAAATGAGTTTGAAAGTCTACCCAAAATCATGTGAGAAGAAAAAACTTTGCCTAAGCAAATGCAAAAGAAGCCATAGGTAGGTGAAATAAACACAGAAATTTTCCAGGAAAAATTAATCCAAATTGCTTGACCCAACGTAAGGCAGGAGAAAGCTGCTGTTGATATTCCCAGTAACCAACAGTGCCAAAGACAAACAGGAATCAGTGACCTGTAATGCTCTGCACTGAGTGGATGCTCAAGACTTCAGATTCCATTCTTCAGGTTGTGATTGTTACTTCTTGCCATTTCAGTCATTAGGTATCCCGCAAAAAGTCAATTAGTAGTTCTTTAGGTTGCATTTTCTTTGGTTTTTGTTTCCTTCTGCCTTAACTGTTTTGAAAGACTTTAAGAAGATAGCAAGGAGAAATAGACTTAATGACATGAGCATATATTTCCATAAAATACTAATTTTTCCATAAAATACTAATCTCTCTCCGGAGAGATCCAACTTTATTCCTCTGCAGCAGGATCTTCAAAGAAGGGTATGTCTTCCTTTAGGAAAAGCATGTTTTAGCTCTTCAGATGAGTATGGAATTGAGTTATAGGATGTTGGAAACTGTCATTTGTGCATACTCTCAAGAACTCAGTTAAGACTTAGCATTAAAATCTGCATTAAAGATCCTCCAGTATCATCTTATAAACTGTGTTGAGTAAAAATTTGATCACTTTCTTTCACAGTCCACATGCTTGCACTTCTGAGGAAGTAAGCAAAGCAGAGAAGTAGTGACTTATCATTTTGAAATGAGGCACTAACCTCACTCCATACAGAAGTTTTAAATAAAAAGTGAAAGATCATTGCAAGAGTATGTTGTTAACTGGGTTCTGTACCTGAACTAAGGACAATGAAAAATTGCTCACCCAATTCTCTATTTGGTTTTACCACAAGTGAGACAAAAAGGAAGAATGCCAAAATGTGTATTCAGAAGGATGGCAAATAAATATTGCACAGACAAACTTAATTCTAAGACTACCTAACTTTTGAATGCTTGGTTTTGTAACTTCATTATTCTAATAACGTCTGGTGTTACCTATACTTTATATCTGAAGACAGAGTCCTAGACAGATAAAGAGACATTGATTGATACCAGTCCTCAGCAGTTTTCTTGGCAACACTGCTGAGCAACATTTGTTTATTTCTTTATTATCATTCATTGCCTGATAGGCCAGCCTGCTTATCAGTCATCCATGCTCCTTTCCCTTAATTAGAGAGATCAAATACACCACCACAAATTCCCTCCTTGACCATCCACAGCCACCACTCAGCAGCAATGCCTCAACGTAGAAGGAAAAAGAGTGGATTGGCTGATAAGAGAGAGGCTCAGATCCTGCAATGGTCTTCTTACAGGTTTACCAACCAAGCGCAACAGGAATGAGTGAAGAGATCAAAGACACTGACTGTGGTTGATCAGGACAGGTGTTTGTGGTGATGTTTTCAACAGATGGAGGTTCCTGTGAGAGAAGAAAAGAGACCCAGGTTATACCAGCCAAGTGTGATGACTCCTCAACTAGAACCACTGCAATCAGTTACATTTTTCTCCCTGTTGTAAAGTGAAGTGCATGCACACACAGTTTTATCCATTGGCATCTTAAAGAGAAGAAATGTTATACCTTTTGAGAAGAAGAATGGATACAAAAAGAATGAGAGACCTTTACAGCACCACTTTCATAACAGAGTTCTGTTTTGGAGTGATTTATTTCCAAAGAGGAAAAAAATGTAAAGAACTTGGAATACAAAAGTACCTTCTCATCAAGGGTTGTCTATCGTTTCATGAATCACATGTGATGGATGAGATTTATGAATTAGAATCTGCGTCAAAAGATTTACAGCATTCTAAATTAGTTATGGCATCTTCTCGTCTGTGAGCATAAACTTTCAGCAAAATATCTATATCACCATCACAGAGGCATGGCCAACCCAGTTCTCTCATTTCACTGCAGCACACCCAGAGCCTGTCACAGCGTTTGATGAATTCTTGAAGGAATGGGCTTCAGATCAATTAAAATAAACACCACAAGCTGATTTATCAAATCTTTTCTGAATGCTCTCAGAAAATGTCAAAAATCTGATCCATTGACAGAGAAGAGTCAGAGAATCGTGGCAGCCTATGGGATCACAAGACCTTTTCAAAACCATCATAAATCACTACAGAAAACAAATGGGGCACCATGTGATAAGATTTTGTCTGACAGCTTTGCCTCAACAAGACATATACGAGATAAATGGATACCTTAGTCTGTGCCCAATTGTCAGTTTACAAAGTTCCAACTTGTCAAATTGTAAAATATACCACATCCAAAATAATATACCTTTTTGGATATCCAATAGTATGATTTAAGAAACCTCTCACTCTATTTCTTTGTTGCAATTTTAAAAGTACTTCTGCAGACAGAAATACTTGAGAACAGACAGGTAGAAAGACAGGAAGGCTGGCAGACAGATATATCAAATATTACCTAGCACAGTAGTTGTAGTAGTGCAGCCTATTTAAAATAACTAATTACCTCTTCAAATGCATTGTAAAAACTATTTGTATTACTGGAAAGTAACTTCAATCAGAAAGTTAATGATAAGCTTGATATTGCTGTGGGGTTCTTTTTCATATAGATTCTGAACATATTCAAAACACTGAAGTAATATGTCAATATTTCTCAGGTATTAGAGGACTCTTGAAAATGCCTTTGCTAATGAGGTATAAGGTTAGGCGAATGAACAAATATTCAGGTATCAGAAAACAAATGGGTCTGATGCTGTATTAGGAATGTGGGCAGCTATTCATTTCAGTGGTTGGAATTCTATTGTCAATGCTAATAATAATGACTTGAGCCTGATTTTAATTTGTTAAATAAAAAAAATAATGTGCCAAAGAAACAAATGGTATCATTTACAAGTGATTATAGACACAGAAGATTTTCAAAATTTCATAACATTTTCAACATTTCAAAATATGTTAGAAATTGATATAGTAAAAAATCTGGGTAGTTTCTGTACTTCGGATATAGTCTCTGTTGCCAGCTTTTAAAACACTGGCTCAGCTTTCCTCAATATGTAATAAGACTGCAATTATTATCACACAAAGCATGAAGAAATCCAGAGAATTTGAAAACACAATTGCAGCCTGTGCTTTCTAATGTTGTTTATCTTTTAAGCGTTATTTCCGTGCACCTCTAAAATTGCTATATTTTTTTCAGAAGAAAGTTTACAAATTCAGATTCTGAAGAAAGTTCCATTTTTAAGTAAGTGTTTTCCTCAGAGATGCATAATGTCCAGTTTTCATTTTAGAGAAGAAGGAGAATCAAAATCCTTTTAGAACTTGTTTGTTGAAACTATAGTATTGATAATGTACTTAAGGGTCTTTGTGATGTTCAAGGTGTCATGAACAAAAAACAGTCTCAAAAGTCCTTCCAGGGGCTCTTGCTGGGACTAATAAATCAGGAGCAGAGAAAAGTGTGAAAAGTTTTGTTAACCAAGGCCCATGCCTCTTCCAACTCCTTGTGCCTGTGAGTGATAATCAGATGAAGACATCAGCACAGCCTAAGTCCTTTCACATCTGATTTCAGACCTTAGAATGATGAAGGGATAATGTTGGCTTGCAGATGAATGACCTCCCCCACAAGGGCTGTGCAGCAGAGTCTAGAGCCATACTTTAGCCATTACATTTATTAGAGGCCTTTGACATAACCAGAAAGATGATTAGTGTACATGAGGTCTCCTGTAGGAGTTATACTAAATTGATTCTACTTCTTCTTCAGTCCCATGTGAAATACATGTTTCAGTATCTGTAAGAACTATCTGGAAGAAAAGGAGTAATGTGAATGCCAATCTATCAATAGGAGAACCAATGCAGGTGGGAAACAGAAAGCAATCTCAGGAACTAGATGCAATCACAATGCGTGGTCTTTCTCCATTGAAGGATACTTCAGTTACTAAACTGAATGCATGTCTTTAATGTCTAAGCACTGCTCAGAAAAGTAGAAGAATTATTTTCTTTAACCTTTTCTCTTCATGTGCCTAAAGGAAGGAATTCAATATCCTACGTACTGTTGGTGCCACACATCTGCATTTTGCTAGTTTTGAGTGCTAAGTAAGCTCAACTTTGCTGTCAGCCTTTAAGCTATAAAAAAATTTAGCAACCTTTGCTGTCACTAAGCATATGTAATGGTATACATGCACATAAATGCAGACAAATATTTGTCATCTACTTTGAGCAGGAATCTATCATTTCTCATATTTGCTGTGTTTGTGCCCTAATGTTCATATAATAAATGGTCTATTAATTTTTAATTAAAAATTCAGTACTAAAATAATGGGGAATGATAGAAATACACTTCTATTATGTGGCACTTAAAATTGATTTATTTATCAAGACCTGTAATCTAGAATTTTCTACAGTTTATACTTTTAATGAAAATATGCAATATATTTATAAAAGAATAGAACACATATTTGTATTTATTAGCCTTGTCTCAATTTCCTCCATCTGCTGAAAAAGTGTCTGGATCATTCTGTGGCCTTCCACTGGTCTTGTACTTTGCTAATTGCAGAACGATAACTAAAAATAAACACAAGGATGTCAGTCAGCAAGTACAGCACTTGAGTACTTTGCCTTATAGCAAACTCCTTAATTCCATTGTGTTCACTGTAACAAAGGCTTTGAGCTCATTAATATAGTAAAAGTATACCACAGGACTTTTACTTTCAGAACACCATCCCGAAAAACATTATTCAAACTTTCTAAGTGCATGGACTTGTAGAACCTGAGCTTAGGAAAAGCTCTTGGCAAATCCCAGTGAAATTTTTTGACAGATTCATCTTCTAGCCTTTGGAAAAGAGAAGGTGCTCCAGGCAAGATATTTGATTAATGCCGTAAAAAACAGTGTTGCTGGCACAGCTGGTATGTTGGGAGAAAAATTCATCACTAACTCTGAAACTGCCATGTAATTTTCTCTCAACAGTTCTTTTCCGTACTTGACAGAAGATTTGCACAGGACAAACTAGTTTGACAGAGGACAAGTCAGCCAGCTGTTGAGGTATCTCTAAACATGACAGATCACTATGTTTTAACTCAGATTAATTCATTTATTACAGGTAGACCTAAATCACTGGTCATTGTCAAACCAGTTGTCACAACTAGCAAATCATGTCAGATTTCTGAACAAAAATATTTCAAATCTTAAGCAGTTCTTATAAGCTCAGCCTGTCTGCTTTTCACACAGCCAAGTAAAGAAGAGCAAAAAAACCAGTGCTGCTCCAGCAGTATCTATGTTGTTTGTCTGGAATTTGATAGGACCAGAAGGACCTGGAAATTGAGTGCATTCTGGTCACTGGCAAAGATGAAAGAATTTCCTCCAAATCACTTTTCCACATCCCATCCCAACTTTTTTGTCTCTTTTTTGTTGCTTTTAAAAGATTATCTGCTGCCTTAAACTCTTACCCATTTTTATCACTGTATTTTCAAGAGTACAACAAATAAAAACAACAGGACTAATTTTAAATATGCCCAGCATTGGCTCACCAGAATTATTCGATTTCTAGATTAGAATGAAAAATCACTGTCAAAATGTGGTAGAAGAAATGAAGTCCATATTTGCAGCTGTATTTCAATTATTTTCCTCTAAGAGATTAGATAATAAAATCAGTAATTCAGAGATATTCAAAAGACTTTAAAGGCTACCGAGCCTGAAGCATATTTGCAATATCAGAGTTATAGACTGTCCCAAATCTGTGCTATTAGATCCAAACCTCCTCCTGGGGAGGTTTGGAAAAAATTTGAACGTTGCCAATGGAGCTCAGAGCTGGTCAGAAACTTACTTAGTCCAAAATGTGCACTGACAGCACAAAACATTTTGCAAACTGAATTCCCTTCTCAGGATTTTTATAAATTATTCTTATGTTTTCATAGAAATAGATGGACTGACATACCAAAAATTGTTGTCTAAACTCTGAGGGAGTATGAGCAGCAATGAAGTGTGTTATATGAGTTAAAGAAGATTTTTTGCAAAGAAAAATTTATACATTTTTCATTATTGCTAATTAAGTGAGGTTAAGGGCATCTCAAGATGTGATATGTGAGGTTTTCAAGAAAAGACTGGATGAAACATCAAATAACCTGGTGTGATCTCATACCTGACCCTACTTTGAAGGTCATCCAGAGATCTCCCTGAAGTCCTTTCTAGTCTGAAATATCCTGTGATCCTAGCAACATAACTTTCTTTGTTATATTCTTTCTTTGCATATAAAGTGCTGAGCTCTCTTCACTGCCTCCTCTGTAAATGTATATTATATGGAGAAGGTTACTACATCTCCCTATTGTCATGGTAAACATACACAGTGCATTTCTCCTACAAATCCTCAAAAAGTCCAGTAACCAAACAGAGCCTATACACCTTCCCTCTGCCAATCTATGTAGGGACAGTCCTCTCTGACCCAGTACCTCCTCTCTGTCAGATCAGCTTCTAAACAGTTACTTACCCTTCACTTATTATTCCCTTCTGGCATAAAAGGTAGCTATGCAACACATATTTCAAGAATGATAAATACAATTCCTCATCAGCAACAGAGCAATTCAATGCAGTTTAATTAAACAAAGGATTATATATTTTAAAGGCACAGGAGAAAAATGCAGTTGAAGTATAGATTCTAGAGGGTTTATGTTTACTGATGGAATTTCTAAAAGGATTTTAGTTAGAAACACAAAGTTTATACAGGCTTTATACATTTTAGCTTCTTTCTGCCCAGAGAGCCATAGCTTCTGTGTTGGAAATATTTCTCTCAGAGAGTGGAGCTCTCCTCTCCCACAATACTTTATGTTCAATTATATTTATGACAGGTATATTTTATGCTCCAGCACAAAAGTTCTCCTACTTATCACGTCTAATCATAGCTGAAAAGCTTGTGTGAAGAAGGACTTCAAGGGGAAAGGAGTGTCCTCACTCTTTGCTGATTTTTGACAGTGCTTCAGGAAGGGGATGGTTGTTATTTGTGTAACCTGATCTGTTCTGGTTCTCATTTTATAGCTGATAAAAACAAACCTGTAAAAGTGGATGTGAATGGACTTGTTAGATGGCTTGGGAATGTACGGACTGGTACGCAGGCATATTTCCTTTTCCAGAGTTTCAGATCTCCATCATTCTTGTTGTTATAAAATGATTTCCTTAAGAAGTCCTTCACATTTAAAAGGCTAGAGAACCCAAATCAGATCTCTGGTTCACAGATATCCAGATCTCAATATATTTAGGAAATTTTAATAACATATAATCCAATCTGTGAGAATATGGATACATGTCTTTTAAAATCCAGCTATGTTACCTGAAAGGCAGCTGCTTCTAGCTTCTTATCTCCCTCCCTCCCTCCCTATCCTATTCCAGACAAAATTATTCTCCTATCATGCTAGAAAAACAAATGAACTTTTTCTAAAAGATATTTAAGTTAAATTAGGGAGAGAAGGCAAAAAATTACCATTGCCTCTGTTCAAGTAACCAAGTATATATCAAATGAAATTCAGTTGGGAATGCTCATACCTGTGGTTTGGCTGGCAGGTTGAATTAGGATAGTTCTGGCAATATGAAAATGCTGGCAGTCAGCTGAAGTGGCAGCCCATTTCACTGGTACAGTCAAAGGACTGAAGGGGAAATATGTCCACAAATCAAGTGACTCAACAGGTGATTATAACCCACAAGAGATTAACTTTTCTAACTATAGCATCCCCAACAGTCCTTAGCATGAAAAGGCTTTTTTTTTGTGCTCGAGAAATAGATTATCTTGGGGGCCTATATAACACCAGAGAGTGTTTCTAGTTGTTCTGGTAAGTAAATCAAGATCTTAATGTTACATCTCATTACAGTCTCATTCCTTCAATGTTGACTAAAGGAAAGAACATTACACGTCTTAAAAAACAAGGAAAAAAGAAAAAAGACAGAGGAAAGTACTATCCTCAGATACTCTAACTTCTTCTATCTTTTCCTATTTCTCAAACACCTGTTTTGGAGGCAAAAGGAGAATGAGACTGTGGAACTCTAAAACTAAGGATGGACAGGAGGAAGTGGCACTGAGGTGGGATGACATTGATACAAACAGCGCACATAACATTTACAAACACACACACATTTTAGCTAAGATATTTGTAGGTTTATGCATAATGTTTTTAACCTCTTTAAGAGTTGCTTTAATTTCACTAAAATACTTTACTATATTTCCATTTTGAAGTTCACAAGACAGCAAGCACATGTCGTTTTGAGGATTTTTTTTTCTTTGTTTTGTTTTTTTTTACCGTTAAGGTATCTACTTAAAACAGACAAACCAAAACCCTCCAAGGAAAAAATCAATTAATTAAAAATTACATAAGAACATCTGCTTGCAAGCTGATCAAACTAAAAAGGTGAAAACAACGTCTGCTCTAGTGAAGGGAAGAGAGATGACAGTTTGGGGTATGGGGAAAAGGCAAAATGTGGGGCAAATGATAAAGAAGCTGCCAGATTCCATGTCTCGAGTTATGTTCAAATGTGAACTTAAACACAAAGTTCAGTTCAGTGAAGCAGAAGGACAATTCTCTTCCTTAGATAGAAAAAGATCTTTTTTTCATCTGTAGCAGGTGACATATGTCTTGTGCAGATGAGCCACTAGCCCCTTCAATCCCTATAACTTGAGAAATTCATCAAGGTCCAGGAATACTGACTTGGATTATTCATATGAGCTTGAAAAATGCTGTAGAGAGCGATCATTTAGTACAGTTATGCACAAATAAACAGTATGTAAGGAAATATAATGATGTTCTGTATAAAAGGACTCAAGCAGCATCACAGAACAAATGCCACAGAGCATATTAACAGGAATGAACCCTGCTTACATATGATACCTGTTAAATCAAACACAATTAAAATCCAAAACTAACTTTTTAGAAGACAAAATTTAGTGTATTTTAAATTAATATATTTTTTATTAAACCTTTTAACATGGTTGTTATTTTCTCTCTAAGTGATCTCATTTAAGCATATTCTGACTTAAAAAGAGGAATATTCTTAGGGTGGATTTTTGTACAGCTTAGTTTATCAAGCCCCTGGGTTTGCTAGAAAGAGTAAACTTGCTCATGTGCATAATTGTTTTCAGGATATTTTCTTATCCAAAGACATTATTTCATGTATATATGAGAAGCTGAGTAAAACCCCATATTACTGGCTTGTAATTTACCAGGAAAAAATTTTTAATAGCAAGACCTAAAAATACTTTTAAAATGAGAAATGCAATAATGCTGAGCTATTTGGCCGTTTCTTAAGTCAAAGGCATTGGAGGCTTTGCTAACCAAGGCATCTCACAGTGTCTCTAGCAAAGTGACATATGTCTCCTTTATACACAGGCATTAGATGAGGCTAATTGAAAATAACACAGATTCAGCAGCCGACAGCCTACTATGGCTTGAAGGGGAATGTTTTTCCCTATTTTAAACTATTCTCTCTTGCATTCTTCCCTCCCTCTGGGAAAAGCACTACTCAAACTGATATTGTGTTACATTTTTTGAGAGAAAACTGCCATTATTTCATTTAGTTGTGTTACACATGGTGTCATGTTAGGAAGAAGGACCCACCAAATGATGAAATGGCAGCTCCTGTGTGACAATTTTACAAGATGTGCCTTGATTTTTGCAGTTATCAGCTGAAAAAGTTGAAATGAAATGTAGGATGATGCTCTGCAAGTGAAAAGTGGGCACTAATTTTCAGTGCCCAATGACTTGAAACCTGTGGCTTTTTAAAAGAGAGATGAATCTGAACAAGGCTTAAGAGTGAATTCCTAGTTTCCATTTGAAATTCTCCATCTCTTGTATGTCAGCAAAAATTCCCAGGCTTGTCATTGTCAACTGAGAAACAGGACACTAGAAGACCATTTTTAGCAGACAAGTGAGGATCAGAATGTTTGTTTACAGTGAGCAGGAGTGTGAATTCTCAGCACACTATTTTGCACACACCCATTCTGCAATAAGACCCTAAGGATGCCTGAAGAATAGTATTTATACTGACTAATATAAAATCATATTTTAACATAATATTTTAACATCAGATCAAAGTTAGGCATCTTAGTTCCCTTGGCTGTATCATTGGACAGAGAGGGAAAATGCAAAGACCACAAGACAGGCTTCTGCTCTTAATTGTCTTAAAATTGTCTTCTTGAAAATCCTACTTCATACACCTGAAATTAAATGCCAAAATGTGAAAATTATAACCCTATTAGGCTTACAAGAGCATCCACCCAAGAAGTTTGTTGTGAATTGAGTGGTTTATTTCCCAAATGCCCAAGGAGAAACACTAGACTGAGGATGATACAACTTGGCAATAGCCATCACAACCATCTTTCTTAACTAAATACTAGGGTATTTTTGAGCTCATGGCTGAGTAATTTATTGTTTCAAAGGCTATTGCAAAGACTAGTAACAAAAGTTACCGAAAAATCACTACAGCTCTAGAATATGGTATTTATGGTCAGATAAAGCCATGTGGAAATGAAACTATTAGGAAAATGTGCCAAGTGCTCTAAGCTGGAGGAACTCTACTGAGTGTCAGTGCTCTGGAGACACTTTCCCTTTGCTCAGCAATTTTTTGTGGCTACCTGGCTGACACATTGTTCCATGCAAGGAAGAGCTCTTTCTATACCATCAATAACAGTACATGTGGAAGCAAATGGCTGTTGTAAACAACTCTAATTAAATGACCTTGGGAAAGACCTGGCATACAGGGAGGAATCCTGATATACTATTTAAATATATTCAGTGCAGTTAAAAGTTATTTCCCAGTCAGATATTTGACTTTGTAAGGAAAACAGTCAGCAGTCTATGCATGTTCAACAGGGCTTCCAAAGTCACTCTTTAAAAGAATTGTTAGGTTTGATTTTTTAATTGAAAGTTTAAAATATCAACCAATAGAACCTGACAGACAAAACATCATAGTAAGTATTGTACTGATCTCAGACTGGAACTAGTGTTATCATTGCCTGAACACATTAATAATATTTTTTTTTCACAGACTAGAAATGCACTAAAATATTTTCTTCTTTCTTTTAAGGTATGTCAGAAATCAGATTCTCCTAGAGAAATAGAAATTGGTCTGTATCTGTCACCGCACAGTATTGACTAACAACAGAAAAATAACATAAGGCAAGAAAACAGAAACAAAATAATAAAAAAATTAGGCAAATACTAGAGAATATAAAGTCAAAGAGAAATTAATGAGAACAAAAGAGAACAAGAAAATGGTACTAAATTTTGATGTTTGTTCCTGTCTAAGAACTAAAAAATATATGTACATATATCCAACGGGATGCAAAAGCTACTATACAAGAGGGAGCTGAAATGCACTCAGATCACAACAGAGGAAATTAAGTTTTCTAATGCTTAAATAGAATCTCTGAGTGATTAATATATCTTTTTTACTCACTTTTGGGCTAATAATATGACATCCTCCTTCTGTATGTCAAGCTAGTTCCATGGCACTTGCTGTGATAGTAAATGTATACTTTGCAATTGGGACAACTTTGTTATGGGCAGATGGTAGAGTCAATCTAAAGCCCACCTTTATAATGTACTGCATTTCATTCATCTCCTTTGCCAAAAGATTGCAATGTCTAGACATGGCCAAACCATGCGTATTTAAGCTTTGATATGTTGAGCAATACCAACAGAAGGTGGAGTTCTTAAATTGCAAGCTATGTTGCCTCTTCAAAAAGGCTCATTAGTAATTCCAAGAGGTTTTAAACTGTGGACTATAATCTGACTGACTGGTCACCTGTTGTCCCTAATTTATGCCACTTTTCATCCTTGACTAATAAATTCAGATCTTTTTAGAGTTCTACAGTTTTAATATTCATGCTGGAGGGATCCTTGACATCTACATCTTATACTCCCCCAAAAATTACAGAATTTTTGTTCTAAGTTTTCATTTCATAGCGTTTAAACTGTAAACTCTCAAAGGCTGCCTTTGTGTTGCTTTGTATTCACCCAACATCTGGCACAATTTACCTGCTTCTTGGCCAATAATTAGGCAATGACACAGTAAACATGATTATGACTATTACCTTTGCTTTGATTAATTACAAACTTGCAGCTTTTCACATCACTAGTGTATTAAAATATTTTTTAGGCCAACAGAAATTATTTCTGAACTTCTGATTGCACTTTTATGTGGCTGCATGATTACAATATTTAGCCCTATAATAGGAAAACACTTATTTAAAAAAAAAATCAAGAGAATATGAGCAGAATTATCAATCATGATAACTCAGTAGTAAGAAAAAGCTCTATTCACAAAATAACATTGAAAATGTTGCTATTTCAGCCAGCCTTAAAGCATAACTACATCAAGGGTTTAACCAGAAAACAGCCTTTTTCCCCTTTCTTCAGCCTGTCCCAGGAGCAGCTAGTAACATCCCTACAGAAATGTTCTGATGGCTTTAAATTTTTAGTTCTGAGACTGATGAAATATGTCCTCTGTATCTCTACAGAATGACCGTCTGCCAGAATAGTCCTTTTACCTTTATTCTTAACTCTCCTTCACCTTTGTGATAGCTCTTGGCAATTTGCATAATAAGAAAATGTATAAATATGTAAAAATGTTTCTAATATGCCCTCTGATAAAATAAAAGCATTTTAGTATGGAGAAGCAAGACAAAAAAAAAAATAATTACAATACTAGATAATAGAAAAAATAATGCAAAAATAACCCAAGATCATTCGCTATCCAAATCTGAAAGCCACATGAAAAATATGCTGCAATCACCCATATAATTTTTACTCTTTTAGCAAAAGCATTTTTATTCTTCAGGAAGTGTTAGCTAGTGCATTTCCAACCAGAGGAAAAACAAGAAATAGGATCACTTAAGCAGGCAGTGAGAAATCAAAGACCATCACTGCTGATTTGAAAGTCATGAACACCTTTTTCACACCCCAAACCAGCTCTGTGTGCTAGATGAAACACTTATTTTTGAGCCCTGGACCTGACTGGCTCAAGCACATCAGCCACATTCAGATTTTATTCAGTATATAAACAAGGGAGTAACATATCCACTGTGACTACCTAAAGAGGTACAGAGTTCTTTAGCCTCTTTGCAACCTATCCTTCCCAAATGAGTCAACCCAAATAATAAATTATTAGAAACTATACTGACTAATTAATTGTTTGGCTTCGACTTTCCTTCTATTTCCCCATAAAATTTACATTTCTTTTCTTATTAAAATGTATGTTACTGCTCTTTCTCCTTTTTATTTTCACTAAGTTGTTGCTACCCTTGCACTTCTTCATTGTTCTGGCTGCATTTAAGGGCCTTCCCAAGAGAATAAATGGGATAAAATTTGTAATTTTGTATATATATATTTTCTTTCTTCATTTACTTAACATGTACCTGCAGGAACATGAAAGCAGATGGACCCTAATCTGAGAATCAGGTCAATTGTATATTGTAAAGGAAACAAAGTCTTTAAGTTCAAGTTACTAGGAAATATATTACAGAGTTAGGAAGATTGGACTAAACATTCCACTGTGCTGGTGTTTTATTCAGCCATTATTAATTGTCATCAATAATTGGACACCATTAAGCAGTCTTGACTGAATGTGAGATGAGCTAGTCTAAGCTAACTCTTGTATCATATGGAGACTAAATTAGGCTTTTCAATAATCACTGTTTCTAAATGGCAAACAAAAGGTATTCTGTATTGCCCTCGTGTCCTTTATGAGTTCCATAAATAACTAATTAACCTCTGCAGCAGAAGCCGGCATTAAAACAGGAGGCAGTCTCACCGTACAAACGATGGGCATCCAAGAAAATATCTGAGCAGCGCAAAGCTTGCACTCTCCTTTTTCGCTGTGTTCTCCACAGAAATGAAATGCTTATTGACTCCACATTAATATCCATTTAGTAATCTGCCATTTTTGTTTGTTTTAATATAACACGCAGTTTTACAGTAGAAAGGAATTATGCAGTTTAGAAGTATGAATATTAAAAAAGGATATAATTAAATCTGTAGCCTGAAACCTCTGTCTAAAGCTATAATGACAAATTTAGTCCATATTTATTATGGTGCACCAGGGACTTTAACTAGATCATTAGTTTATATGCCTTACTCAGTAGTGAAGTTCTAAAACTTCACATTTTGCATATTATTACATTATTCATTTTTCCAACTAGGCATAAAATATGGCTTCCCAAGAGTACAATACCTAATTCTTCAAAATATACAAAGATAGCAATAAAATGATTAAATTACAACTCTTACATCTGTTCTTCTTGTTTGATTATAAATTAAAATGTTCAAAACCAGAAGAAAACAATGCAGGTAACAAATATGTTTAACCTGAATATCTTCTCAGAGTTCAATTATTTACCCAACTCTATCCTTGCAATTACAAGTGCTGTTGGCTTGTCCCGTTTTCCACAGATCTTTGTATCTCTCAGAGGTTGTGAAATAGAGAATTTGACGATAGATTTAAAAATCACTGACTCTGACTGATAACATGAATTAGGTGCTGTGAACTCACCATCACAGTTACTGAAGAAGACTGATCAAAGGACTCAATGAGATTTTTGTGTGTATGAACACAGTGGTTTGAAAAACCCATAAAATTTTATGCCTGTCAGGAGAAAAATATAAAATACTATTCTAAACCCCTACCCCTCATTGCAAAATGCTGCTTGGTGTTTTCTTTATCAATTACACATTAACAAATCTTTAATCCAATGATGGAAATGCACCAGTGCAGGTGACACTGACAAATTATCCTTGGCAGTCTCTGAACTCATTACACATTTCAAAGAAGACTACCTTGATATAAAATGCATGAACTATTAAATCACAATACCTACTTGAGAAATTTGATTTTAGGGAGCATTATTAGGGAAATCATTATTTACTGAGAAATTTCTATTTGAGAAAAATAAATGCATTTTAAACTGTTATTCCGCTCACCTGGAGGTGGTTTGTTTCCTAGAATCCTGAAATTCATAAAAATAGATACCTAAAGAAATTGTTTAAATTACTGTGGTCATAATGGCACTGAAGTAGCATTATGCAGCAAGGCATTACTGGATGCCATTGTAGATTTCTGTGGATAAATTAGGGGAGCAGAAGTTACGAATGAGTGCTCCTTGAAAGCTTCTAAACCAATTGAGTTTTCATCAAATTGAGATACCATACTATGTTTCCAGTTTTCATCTGTCTTGAATGGCTGTATTTACTCTAGATGAAGATTACTCTGTAGGTTCCCTTGACATATGCCTTCCAGATACATTTTATGCCATTATGAAAAACATCTTTCTTTCTTTCTTTATATCAGGACTGCTTCAGTTGCAAATAGAAACATGAGAAATAAAGAACTGCATGAGTTTGAATGATCAACCTCTTCCATTTATTGAGCTAAACCCATGTAAACAAACTTACAAAATGCCCCCTAAAGATTTAACTTGCTGTTTTCAAAAAATAATATCATCCTGATAATGGGCACAAATAAATCTAAAATGATGCTTCCATTAAATTGAGAGGGAGGAATAAAAAATTGGATGAAGAAAGAACTTACAAGAATTTGAAAACTCTCATGTGGAAGAGGGCTTTTTGATAAAATATTCCAGTTTACAAGACTACTTTTGATTTATGTAATAATATGTTAAAAATCTATCTTATTCACCCAATCTGCAAGGAGAAAAAAGAGAAAGGGGAAAAAATAAAAGAAACTGACTTCATTACATGGTGTCCCTTGATAAATAAAAACTCGATCTGGCCTTTGTCCACTGCTGTTCTAAATGAGCCCAGTCAGTCTGGCCCATGTTTTTTCATTTCATTTTCTCTAGCCAAATGACTACCATCTGCTGTCACAAAGCTGTCACACAATCAGTAATGGAAGTTTTCTAAGGAATATAATGGCTGAAGTATGAATATATGACATTCCAGCTCCTATCTAGCAGGGTAAGAACAGCAACCCATTTGAAAAGGAACAGCAGTAGTGTTCTCCCACTTCTCAGCAAGTGCATTGTAATACAAATCTTTATTTGGACTCAAGACGTTGACAGGTCAATTGAACAGAATAAGTCTAGTTTATGATGCAGTTGTCAGAAGTGGTTAAAGCAGGAGTCTGTTTACCAGCGCTCTGAGATATTCCAACAATTTTTCTTGCAAACCAGCACCTTGAGGTTAATTACTTTACCAATTTGAGTAAATGGCAAGCCATATTCCCATCTGTCTCCATTAGTTCCCCACTATTTCTCAATTCATGATGACTGGGGTCAAGGCTGTGGTACAAAAGAAGAGCTAATAAAGCATGAATGGAGCAATTTTCTGTTTATACAAATGTGGTAGCCACAGCATAAGAGAAGAGACATTTTAGAAATGCATATTCTTTGCTTTGAAAACTCTGGGTGCTAACTGTATTTAGAGAAGTAAAAAACAAACACTAGCAATGAATTGCTGGTTCCATACTTATTTATCTTTAATAAAACCTGCTATGTAGCATTGCAATGCCCACTTGTACCCTGGCACAGGAATTAGAAAAGTTCTGAAAAGCCTACAGCAGTTGATCTCTACTAAGCTTGTTAATTCACCAAAGGCAAGCTGCCTGGGAAAGAAAAAAGAAAAATCTCTTTATTTTGGTACCAAAATGCAGCATTACTGAAGCTTTTCTTCCTCAAGTAAACATTTCTTCCTATCTTTACAGGATTTAGTGCTGGAATCCCTTAAAAGCTGTTTAGCAATATGACTGATTTAAGAGCATCTCAAGGGACAATACCTATTTTATTTCTGTTTGTTCATTAAAACACTGTGAAAGTTTACTCCTGTATTAAAAAGTATAGCCTTTCTCCTATTTCTTAATTTTAAATTCAGCCATAAAGTTATATTCTATTCAAAACACTTCGATTCTATAACCAATACCTTAGATAAATAATTCAGGGGAAAACCTCAACCAATTTCCACAAACTGTTAATGAATATGCTAGTTTGATAAATTCTGCCTAATCTACTTTGTCTAAACAGTGGCAGTCTAAAAACAGAAGATAATATTTTGGCCATTTGCCACAAATGGCAGCATTACTCATTAATTAAACACTACAATAAAATAAATTTTGCAGCAAATGAGGCATAAAGCACGTATTCTCCCACAAATGCTTCAAAATAGAATGGAGGTAATAATGTTCTATTGCTGTTTGTGTAATGTAAAATTTTTAATCCATGATATATCCATCAGAAGCCACAGAAACCCATTAATGTGAACCAAATCACTAAGTCCATATACATATTAATTCCTGTAACACAGTCTAGAGAATAACATATTTTTAGATTACTGTATTCATCCCCAAGATCAGATCAAAAGCCAACCAATAAAGATGACAGCAGAACAGTCCAAGAACAAAACTGACTATCAGCTCTTCAGATTTCTTAAGTAATGAAATAAGATTTGCACTTATATATATTCTATTCTTCACACACTTCACATTGTCAGTTTTTCTCATTATAGGCTTTCTATTTCACAAAGTATTCTTCTGCTGGTAGTGTGGATTCTAAACACTAATGTTCTGACACCAAGGAAAAACAAAACCAAACACCTGAAGATTGGGAAAGCAGAGAAGGGGAAAAGGTGGTTCATTCTGTACTCATCTGGATATCATATTCCTGGTTTATGATATAACAAAAAGCAAAAAACCAAGGAGGGAATATAAACTGATTAATAATCTGTCTTCAATCTTTCAATAAAATCCAGACGGACTTTTCCAGCAAAGTCCTTCTTCAATAAAAACTTCTCCTCTTTCCACTGGATAATTTCAACAACCTTCCTGATTAGAATAATTATGATAGCACTTTTTTATTATTTTTTAAAAATATATGTATTTCTCACAATGGTTCAACCCAATTTGGACCTTGTAATTACAAAGAATTTTTAAACTGCTTATTTCTGTGTCCACCAAGAAATAATATCTGTATGTCAAATGCATATAATAACCATGCTCAGTAATTATCTTGTGAAAATTTTGTGGAAATGTTATTTTTACTCAATGGTTGTTATTAACAGAATTCCTTGGACCTCTTTTCTTCTTATACTCTACTAAGAACACCTGAATGATGGACTTGACATCAAAATCAGGTTTAGGTTGGATTGAGAAAAATGTTCTTCCCCCAAAGGGTGGTTGGGCACTGGAACAGGCTCCTCAGGGAAGGGATCACAGCATCAGCCTGAGAGAGTTCAAGAAGTGCTTGGACAATGCTCTCAGGCACAGGTGTGACCCTTGGGGATGGTGCTGCACAGGGCCAGGAGGAGGACTTGATGGTCCTTATGGGCCTTTTCCAACTCAGCCATTCTGTGACTCTGTGCTTCTGTAATCTTGCTGACTGAATTCACTGACAAGAACACGACAATTAAACTTTAAGAGCCTCAAAGTTGGTGTCCTGGTCTTGTAATATGTACTAAGCATAATTGGAAGAAATTCAGAAAAGTAATTCCTTTTAAGACCGGAGGTTGAATCTCAAAAGGGAATATGTAAAAAGTCACCCTCTTAGTCTCTATGTCACCCAGAGTCCTCAGCATTTCAATTTTTAATCACTTTTTGTCCCTGTGTTTCAGTGGGTGACAACACGTAACAGAGGGTTTTATATGTTTATCAAAAATGTTTTGGAATGTGGAAAGTTGTTGGAAACCCTTTGGGTTACACTGTTTAATCGCCTAACTAAAAAAATAGCCAGTACAAATATATGGGAACATTGCAGGGCAGCATAAAGCAGTTGGAAATTGCTAGTACCAACTTAATTAATAAAAATAATGATAGAGTAAATGAAGTGAAACATGAGTTAGCATTCTGAAACCTGCAAGCTCCTATGGCAATGATTAATTATATTCACCAAGAGAGATGAAAAAATAGCAGCTCAAAGATATACAAGTTTTTATAAGCAACAACTTTTCAAAAGTCTTACAAAAATATAGTATTGTCTGAGGGCTGAATTCAAATAATACCTGATTTCACCTATTACAATTTTTTTTTACAGGATAAAATGAAAACCACATTAAGGATTGAGTGCAACTTCTAATTTGCAAAGTACATCTGCTTTATAGAACATCTTTACAGTAGCCTCATAATAAGATAAACATGGCTTGTAACCTTCATTCACCTTTTACAAAAAACATGAAGCCCTGGCTTTGTTTTTAAATTTTAATTACATGATGGGGAGAAGCCTCTAATTTCTGAGAACACAGTCTAAGACAATGATCTGTAAGAAGAGTAACAAAATAATGCAGAAGTGTACAAAGGCTTTATTAAGGAAACAGTGCTCAAAGCACTGACTTCTCCTATACTTCAAATCTGTTTCTGATTATTGAGCTGGCACCGTTTTAAGGAAAAGATGCAGCTTTGTCAAATGACAAAGCAACAAGACACATTACCCTTCTTCTGTTATGAAATTCCTACTGAAAAATCTCAAAGATTTCTAAATTTTGCATATGTTGTATCTCCCAAAGTGTCCTAAGACAGTCTTACAATTATCACAGAGGATTTGTTCAAATTTGTAAATTACTTCTGTGTGCTTTGTCAAGACAGAAATGTCAGCTTTGCTACTCTTTGTGGCAGATGTTGGGCATGCTTTCAGTGCTGTATTGTCCTAGCTGTAAAAAGAATGAATGCAACTGGTAAATGGAATAATTTCCTCTCAGATTTGCTTCACTTATGATATCTGTTCTATAAAACATCTTAGGCACAATCAATTGTACATATAAAAATTTTACTGCTTCTCTCAAAAAAATCCACCAAAACAACAAAAATACCAAATCAAACTGAAACAACAAAAAACTAATTGAACAACAGGCTGCATATGGATACAAGGAAAGTTTCCTTACAATCTCTTAGCACTTTCGACTGTAGAAGTTTTTTCTGGCAGACAAAGAAGACACCAGTAAAAAAAGAAAAGGTGAAACAGCTTCAAATGTTGAAACTTTGTAGAACTAACTCAACATTACACTATTTCTCTATATCTTTAATCTTATGAACCATGTTAGGAGAGACTCAGAAGAATGAAGGGATACTGCAAAAAATTAAAAAGAAAGGAAACATCTGTTATTACTTTGCTTCTCTAGATTGGATCCCAAATCTTGAGGTGTTTAGATTTGATAAATGACTTGATACTGAGATCATTCTCAGGATTTTGGTTGTGCTGACATCCACCGAGTGAGCATGCCCCAACAGCTCTTGGTGAAACAGCTTCTTGCTGGGTATCATCACCTGTTCAGTATTCCTTATAAGTAAATAAGGGGGTTTCCTTTTAGAAGTAATAATTTTGCATGTTGAACTTTTGGAAGATCCTATCCTTGATAGACAAAATGACTTTTAATCTTTCAGTTAATATTAAATAGGAGGTTCAGAAGTCCATGTGAAGTTGACATTCAGTAGCTCACTGCAAACAGAATCACTGTTCCTAAGCACCTCAGGTAGGATCAGTTTTTACAGATAGAGCTACTGGGTCCATTGGGATAAATGCCTTTTTTACTTCTTACGTTTTCTTATTTATTTCTTATTTCAATATTCTTACACTTGGAATAATGTGACATGAGAATAATAATTTTCCTTTTCTCCCTTTGTGGAGCCAAACACAGCTATCTGAATCTGAGCATGTTTCTGGCTGAGCAGGTCAGTGAAAGAAATTATGAGCTGAAAAACTGCACTGACAGCTAAACCACTCATATAATTAGAAGAATTAAAGCTCTTTAGGCACTGAGTAGTGCCCCAGATACTCTGGTTTTCAGCCACTGTTTTACTTAAGTCTATTTCCAAAACCAGAAGATTGGTTGTTTTAGCTGTTGTTCCTACCTCCATTTTAGCATGTGTGTGAGGAACTCTGAAAATAAGGTAAGGAAACACAGCATATTCACTACATAAGGACATTTACCTAGCCAAGGATGAGAAGCTGTATGGTAAAGAACTGAGGTGTCATGTTTCAGAGGTAAAAATTTCATCTATTCCTATGTCATCACTGTCATTTCAGTGTCAATATCTGATAGATGAGGTAAGAATCCTTGATAGCATCGAATTAGGATGTCAATTGCTACCATGCTTATATTTCCTGTTTTCATTTTGGAATGCTTGCAAATAACAAAAATTTCCAAAGATTTCTGGTTGAAACTTATAAGTCATGGAAAATGGCATTTTTAAGAGAAAGAAAAAATCCTTTTATAAATTAGTGCGTAAGGTCTCTTCTAGTTAAGTAATTCATCGCAAGTCACTGCACCCCAGATACTCTGTTTTTTTACTAAGCTCTAAGTAATGGGTGATGAACTGAATCAAGTGTTTTCTGGAAAAGTAAACTGCATACTCTTTGTGTTCCCTGTATATAATAGAAAGTGCAAACTGTATCTTAAGATATGGCAGACCATTTCCTACAGGGAAGTAAGGAGCTTATCTGATGCTAAAACAGCATAATTTTTCTTTCCATGTTTAGACTGCAGGATGTAATTCAAACTCTAAACTGGCAGTGAGGGTGGGAGGGGGAATGGTATGTGGATGGTAATTCTGATTTCACAGCTGAACAATAAAATCTCCTGTAGGTTAGTTCCCATGAAAGAACTAATAAGGACACTTGTTTTCAATCACAGATGCTCTCTTCTCAGTCCTATTCTGAAGTGCTTTATTCAGAGTTTCCCCAATCAATATTTTGACTTTGAGAGGCAGAGCTATTAGAGGTTATTTAGTTGGAGAGGGGGAATGCCAGGTCTTGAGCCAGTCAGTCCTCCTCTATGGTTTGTCAAAGAAGGTGAGAGTGGAAAATAAAAAGCAGATGCAAAGAAACAGCTTACATTCCCACCCTAACTGGTAATCTTATTTTCTATTATTACGTCTTTTGCTAAACATCTTTTATAGATTAGAAAACATGCAAACCCAAAGCACTGGAGAAACATAGCATGGAGAATATGGTCATAGTATCATAACTCTTCTCTAAAATGAGCAACAGTATTCTGGCTATCGAGTCCTGGAATAATGCTGCTTTCCCTGTCCTGGGATGAAGCTTCCAGCAAGCTAAGATATATTGCTTTGTCTACTATAAAGAATGATTAGTTATGTAAGTCACAATTTGGATTTTTGCAGCAGCCTAGGAGGAAAATATAGTAGGATGCGAATAGGTGTCTATATTGTATATATATATTGTATATATCTTTGGGTATGATAATGGATTTTTAAGTATCTTAGGAAAGAATACAGCTTCAATTCCAAGCTGTAAAATTACTTTAACAAGACTTATGAATACCTCAAAATCCATTTCAAACAGCAGTTTGGTTTTGCTCCTACCAAAAAGGGTAAAAAGTTGTTCTCCCAAACACAAACATAAGGTAAGAGAATATACTGTCTCACCACAATACAAAACTGACAAATGGAGGGTAGTGTTCTTTACAGTTCAAATAGTTAAGAAAACTTTATTAAAAAATGTTTATTACTTGAATTCCTAATCACAGTGGATGACTGCACTTTTATCATCTGTTTTCTGTTCACAGTATGCAGCTATCTCTTTTGGGAAGACAAAGTGCATGGCAGCTTATATTTTGTTGGATATTCTTCATTTCGGCTAAAAATCCTTACAGAAATTCTGCTTAATGTGCTTAAGGGTTATATCCTAATTGATTTTACTTCATATGCCTTTCTTTTTAGGATTATCATTGCTTGTTAGCAGCAGTTTTTTGCCTTCCAAATGCTGTTCTTCCTCACATATCTTATTTACTAGAAGAACAAACAAACAAAGAAAAAGTCTGTGGTTTAGCTCTGCTCATATCTTGCAGCCAGAAGTTTCTGAAAATCACCAGTTTAGCAGCCATGCACCTAGCTGTCTTTTTGTAGCTTCCACTATCACAGGCAGCAATCAAAATAATTTTTTATGCAAATGAAATAAGAAAAGAAAAATTTCTGTTACCCCAGATGTTTGTTTTACAGTAATATAATTTTACATTAGTTCTCACTATTTTCTTTTTACGTCTTCCTTCTGGTATTGATCACTACTTTTGATCTCATACACTGAGTAAGGACACTGGTTTCACCATGTTCAGGGTGAAGTTTTCATGCAAGCTATTTTTTAGGACTGCTTGCTACCAACATAGAAGCCAAACTGAGCAGACACTGGTTATTTATTTGATAAGAAGGGAAATAAAGCACAGAACATTTTATTCTACAAACAAAAAGATCCTTCTACATCTTGAGAGAGGAAGCAAAATAACAGATAATTAAAAAAAAAATGTTTTTGGAATAATAGAAGCTTAAGTATTGTAACATAGTTGATATTTTCATTAAATTGGTCCACTTGAAAAATTTAGTTGCTTGGTTTTTAATAGCTGATTAGGCAGTAATTTTTTGTTTTAGTACATATCAATTCTCTTGTACTATAGATTGCAAATTTCTGTTAAAACATAAGGTGATTTTGCTTTCATTTTAGAAAGACAGCCAAATACATTACCTGGATATGCCAAATGGAAACTCTACAGTTGTCCAAATCACTTTCTCTCTTGATTCAAAGTGGGTGTTTTTGTGTTGCAAACTGTAACTCCCAATTCCTTTTGGCCAACTCCATATGCATCTGAGTGATTATTTGTTTAGTAGCACTCAGCACACTGAACAGGGCAGGTTTGTTCTGCTGACGACTTTATTACCCATCTGCCACAAAGCATGGCTGTGATATAATTCATTCTATTTACCCTAAAACAACAACAACCACAACAGCAACAACATCCCTTCTCATGGGTGTGCAGTGTTCTGAGAGGAAAAAATAATTTGACACTTCATCTTTCAATGTCTTTTGCCTCTATGCAGGGAAAAATTATGTAGAAATAGTCCTTGCATTAGAAATAGTGAAATAAAACTAGTATTTCTTCCCTGAATATATAGCACCAAGGAGGCATCCCAGCATTTGGAATGTACTTATTTCTCAAATACAATTAACAAGTTGATATAACTGCTTCATAATTTGAAACATTTCATGATTTTTTTTTTAAAGGATATTTTTGATAGTTTTGATTCAGGAAAGCTTCTTCCTTCTGTCAGGTTGAAGGGTTTTATTCAGTTTATTTTTGTTACGAGCCTGTGTAAATGGTTCACTGCTATGTAAGACACCCAACAAAGCAAGCACCATGTAAGCACTTTCCCTTCAAAATCCTCCACCAATCTTTCTTCCATCAATCTTCACAGTTATAAAACAGGATGCTGAATGTTTAAATACACAGATAGACTGAAGTGTGCATGTGTGCATGTGCCAGCTCACAGGGAGACAGTGTGGGTGGGGCAGGTGAGGAGGAAAAACCTGAATAACAATGATTTCAGAAAGCAGAGGTTAGAAACAAACATGCCTCCAAACAGTGTACGCGGTTGTACCTTCCTTTTCTGTAATTTAGATAAAACCAAACTGAAGGTATGTGGTAAGCTAAGCATGGTATATCAATATTTATGCTGCTTGGAATTTATGAACCAGCAAGTTCCTATGCAAATATTCCAGCTACAGAAAAGTAACATTGTTTTCTGCACATCATGCTTCAAGTCATATGTTCTGAAATAAAAATTTCAAGAGTATACTGGCCTTCTTGAATTTTTATTTTATTTAGAAAGCTGTCATTTACAAGGCCAAGCCTGTACTCAAAAAACTCCTGTTTTAATGATGATGCATATTATTTATTGCATGTACTAGCTATGAATACATTATTTTAACAATGCTTAAAATTGGCCAGAAAATCTACAAGCCTTTTCTTCCTTCTCATGTGGAGTGATCAACTCCTGCTCAGCAATTTCTCTGTGTGAGATACTGAAATGAAGCAAATAAGACATTTTTCTTTATACTGACAGAGATGGCTATTTATTCTAAGTTCTTGGTTATTTTCATCAACAATAAACTTAAGAATAAAATTTTCTACAAATTCTGGGTAATTCTGCAGGGACAATTTTCAGTTCTGTCAAGTGAAGCCAAAGTAATATTTCCATGTCATGTTTAAAGCCATCTGTGCGGATGCAAAGTCAAGTTCGGGTAGCTTTGATCTTGATAAGGTGCAGATATTTGGATGTGAAGGATGGCTACCTTAGTTTGAAAGATCAAATGGATTAAAATGTTTCATGTGCTGGGAAGAAATGGTCAGCAAGTTAAGGATCATTTCAAAATAGGTTTTCTAACTATAATCAGACACTAATCAAAACAACAGTAGCCAAATTTGGAAAGACTACACCTCCTAGTATCTGGTTCATGTCAATTACCTGTAAAGACAGCTTTGCAAAATGAAAGAAATACAAAACCCAAGCCAACCCCCCTGAAAAAGTCACAGATCTTGTATCTGGAAGGGAAATGAAACTTAAAACATAGAAATATCAGAATCCCATTAAAATATTTTCTGGTTACTTGGTAAACCTAAGACAAAGCTTAGGTTAAGACACTGCTTCCAGGTTTTGTAGCTATCACCATTGCTGTGACTGTTAAATGGTTACAGTCATAGCTTTAGTGGGGTGCCTACTCAGAGAGCCAGAAACAACAAAAAGGACAGGGGGAAATTTGGGTCTCCCTGAGGTCAATGGTCAAACAGATATTTGTATCATGTTTTCACTATGTAGGTGCATGAGTTATGAGGATCCTCTTGGAAGGAGTGGGCATGCAAATATCTGTCCAAGAGTAGTAATAGCTCAGGAACTGTGGCAAACACAGATTCAGAATGGACACAAATGCTTACTGTCATCTGTGCATTTGTAATTGTCAGGGAAGGACTTTTATTTCCTCGGAAAAAGCATGCCACCAGATTTCTGAAATGCTCTTAAGCATATATGATGCCTTAATAACTGTTAAATATCACAGATCTCTTAGTAGCTTGCAGTCAACAGCCACCTTCCAAATCAACAAGGTGAAAACTGTGAAATAAAAATTCCTGGAGACCTTGAGAGTGAATTATTAAATAGAATTCAGACAGTTTTGCTCTGAATCTGCTGGAAATAAGCCTGAAACTGAAATAAAAAAAATCCTTTAGTAAAGAGGCATCTAATTCCCTTCCTTGAAATCTTATACTTGAGGAGAGATATAGCAATGGGGTTTTTTTGTTTGTCCCATATCTGCAGAAATTCCAGTAATTCATAGCTTAACTATATCCCAATGCATCATGAATCAAATATGCCTTGAAGCAAAAAATTATGACCTTTTTTATTATCATGGAATTACTACAGTTTTGTTGAGTTGTAATTTCAACTGAAAAATGTAATTTTCCATAATATTGCTTGTGTCCACAGATTAGATTTGAATTACTAGACAAAAGTTCCTGTTGCTATTGAAATTTTAATTCACTTTTTGACTGGTAGGAACTTGAATATCTGACACCAGCTGTACAAATTGAGAAGTCATCCACTCTGTTGATATTTATTTTCAAGATAAATTACCTTAGGATATTTTTCATGACCAGGTATTGGTTTCTACCTGTTTCCTAGAAAGGAAAAGATCACAAAGCTGCATCTTCTGTCCTCTGTTTTGCCAATTCCGTAGTGAGGTTATACTCCATTCTTTATTTGTATAAAAATGTTTCAATATAGTACATGACTTCAAACATGTATCATGTGTTGTGAGAGTGTCTGGACAATGGGAAATGGCAAGTAATGCAGGGCTTGGGGCTCAGTTTCCAATTTATCATCTAGAAGCACATTCTCAAGTGCCTGACTAACATTATCTGTCTCTTCTTCCTACAACTAAATACATCCATATGAAATGCACCCTAATGTGCTCACATCCCCCTCCTCACAATCTTAATTTTATTTATTGAAATTTCCTTCTTTTATTTAATGTACAGTGAAAAGTTATTTTGCACTGCCACCACTGCAGGAGCTTTTTAAATGATTCAAGGAAGTATAGCTTTCATTTAGGTTTCTGCCCTCCAGTCTGTTTATACTGGTCGATACACTTGTCTGAAAAATATAATGGATTAGCACATCATTCAACAAACTAGTCAGAAGGCAAGCTCAAGGCGACAGAGACCAAAAAGTAAATTACAGCCAGCAGAAGGGAGAGGCCAAGCCTACAGCTAGGAAACATCATATCACTACAAAACCTGTATTCTGTGAGAATGTTACTTCAACTGAAATGGGTGAAAAATTTACACTGAAATATAATAAAACAATCAGCTCCATGATTACATACAAAACTATAAATTGTACAGTTTATGAAATATAATGCAAAATGTGATGCTCACAAACAGTGCATGCTATAGTCATATCTCTATCAACAATAGACATTATTACTCTGCAATGTGAAAGGAGTATTTTGTGTCCAGTTTAGCACTTTTTATTTCAGTGCTTATTTAACACACTTAAATAAGTGCCAACAAAATGAGCCAAAAATACATAATGAAAAATCTGTGAAAGTATATATTATATAGGTAGATTAAACATACATAAAGATGCAATTCAACTCAAAATGGAAGATCATTTTCCTTAGCACACATAACCTATCTAGATTTCCTAGATGACCTTCAAGGTGAAGTTCATTAGCTACAATTTTTTGCATATATGTAATTAATTAAACTCCTTTGTATAAGTGATAATTGTGGGTTATTTTTCTTTTTTGAACCTCCAGTAGTTGATTAGGAAACTAAAATCAAATCACCGTACTTCCACTTTAAAATTTGTAAAAGTGTTATTTGCAATACTCACTTTAGTTATGCAACACGTAAATCTTTTCACATTTACAAAGAGAAAAGAGCCCTAACTTTGTTGTAGAAGTTGAAGAATACAATACCACTATGATAACCTTTCAGAAAATTAACACAGTGGATGAAATTCACTGCTGTGGTAGATCCTTTTGCTGAAGTGGAGGTACATCAAGAAGAGTTGTGTTTGCCACGCTGGAAGTCACACCATATGACTATTAGGTAAATTCTTGAAAAGAGTTAGAAACACCCTAGCAGGTGCATCAACAGAAAAGAATGAGAAACTACCTGTCACATGGCTTCCAAAGTCCTATATCTGAGGGGGAGAAAGCCATCTCTACAGAAAATGAACCTGCACTATCATTCCTTTTCTACACTTTCATTCAGCTGTGCTTATGCATCAATTAGTTTTGCCTTACTCCTGCTATTTTCAGTTGTGCTTGTGTCTTACACATGACTGCAGGTATCAGGAAAGATAAGACCAGCATTTCAGATTTCCCTCATGGCCACAGCCTTGGTTTCATTTATTCACAAGATGAACAGAAGCAGATGATTTCTGGAACTCAATTTGCCTATCTCTATTCCCCAGCTCTCACCACACAGAGTCACTTTGAACACCTTTTCTAGGATTCTAGAAGGAGGTCATGCCATAGAGCAATGGTCTTTGAAAGGAATTCCCAAACTTTTTAATTCATAACACATGCTTATTGTTATTGGAGCTAAAGGAGCAAATGGGAAGCAAGTGTATGCATTTTGGACCACTCATAGTTTGCTTAATCTAGGTTATTTCTGCTCAAGAACTGAAACCCCTATACAGTGAGGAAACCTCTTGTAACTTTATGGATAAAATCAAGTGTATTTGGATTCAATTCAAATATATTGGATAATATAAATTTCAAATATACTGTATAATATAAATTTCAATTTCCTGGAGGGACAGGCTCAACAATTAACTCTTTCCAAGGTGTGTGTATATTGCACTGATAATCAAGTTTCTATTTTGGTAATGAGTTGGTTTGGAAAATCACATTTGCATTGGGATATGTCTGTTTCTTAGTTGTCTACCCTTGTGCACTACTTCTGGGACATCTACAGAATCACCGAAACCTTCCCTGTCTAAAGCAAATATGCCAATTTTAAAATGTCATGCCCTACCACAGCTGAGGCCTCAACGTTCAAATATGCTGAGCTTTCAATTCAATATGAAAGCTGCCTGTTCTCCTGGCATGGGGCCAACAAGAGACTGATGGGTTTTGACACATTCTTCCCTGGTTTGTTTGTTTCCTGGGCAGGAGCTGTTGTTCAACACCAATCACAATTTTAGATATTTAGTAAGGTTTATAAAATTCAGACTGTGAATTTAAATACATAAAATATGAAAAATCAATTAAACATTGAGATCCATGTCCTACTTTTATAAACACATGTAATTTCGCACTTTTGACTGACCAAATGATTAAGCAGATGCACATGACCTATGCATCAATTTTGGGTTTTTATGGAGACACACAGGGTATAAAGAAACAAAATACAGACACACAGAGTACCAGTGCTTTTTCACTACTGAAATTCAAGCATTGCTAATAAATAGGTTCAGTTATAATTCTTCTGTCCAGAAATTTTGCTTTTGCTTTGTTTTTGGTGAGATTGCTACTGATTTTAATGAGAGTTCCCACAGTTCGAAAATACAAGTCCCAATCCCTCTAAGGTTTACTGAACAGATTTATCATTTATTTCACAGCTTTCAGTGAGAATTCTTGTGCTCATATTTCCAGGATCGAAGCCTTTGTTATGACATATTAATCCTTTCTTATACTCATACTCTATTTTATGATTTTGTTATGATTTATCCATCCTTTCTTTTACTCATACTCTTTTTATTTCAAGTTCAACTTGTAGCATTACCTTTTTTTACTGTTGTTTTAACACTCATCTATCAGAAAACTGTTTTCAGTTCCTTGTCACATTGTCAAATTTACCACTGTTTAGAAATTTTTACAGGACACACATCTGTTTCAGACTGAATCATTTAGAAAATTTCAGCTGAGGCTCAGTCTAGACACAACAGATTTTTTTTCTTGATCATGTTAAAGCAGTAAGATTTTTTTGAGCACTGATCACATTCCCATTTCTATTACAGAATAGATCTGAAACTGGCAGATGGATTTGCCTTTATACTAGCAAGAGGCTATTTGCCGTTCCAATAAAAGCACACTGAGACTTGTCCTAGTCATATGCCACTGAACATGCAACCACTTCTTAGACAGATCAATACAAACCTTCATCCTATTTACTTCTAAATCTACAATGCCCTATGCTTATGATGGGGGCCAAGGCTGTGATCTGTGCAGTGACTCATGGGATTAATATATTGGTGTGATTTTGGAGCTGCAGAACAGGAGCCAAAAAAAGAGACAGACACTTCACCAAAGCTGTGCATTTCTGAACTCTTTTTTTGCTCCTGGATCCTGTAAGATGTGAATAACTAGACAGCCTGATTGCTTATATCTGGCATGCAGTCGCCGAGCTGTGATGGGAACATGTGCTACTGCCACGCACAGGTGTCTGAGGGGGCCAAATGAATATAAAGGTCTGTCTAGAGGGATTTCGATTTCCATGGCCAAATCTCATTAGATTCCATCCTTTGTAAACAGATTCCAGCCTCCAACAGTTAACAGCACTAACCACACTGCACCTTTCCCCAGTAAAACTAAACGTGCTTCATCCTACCATAGTTCTCAAGGATAACCATGGCCAAAAATCAGAAAGCAAATGCGTGTGCTCAGGGTTGTAAGGCTGCAGCTGGACATTCCTTACCACCTACTAATGAGGGACAGTGCAGGACAGAGATAAAGAACTTTTCAGCATGTCTTTGAGGTTGCTCTTTCAATCACTCACTCATACACATTCATATACAGAGATGTATTATATGAAAATATATATGCATACATATCCTGGCTATAAAGCTAATGCTGTAAGGCATCCTGCATTTTGTCATTATACTAGAGTGCTATTCAACACAACTAACAGAATTTGTATCAAAAAGAAAATTTAAAAGTTTGTCTTTGTAATAAGTATGAATGGATTTATTTTCATTAGAGGGGAGGGGGATAGCTAATCATCGATGTAGCATTTGTAAAAGGGCAACAACTTTTATGGCTGAATTTTGAAAGGTGAAAATATTCATCCCTTGTAAACTTCCCTTCCACTGTGAAATGAGATTCTCATAGTCACCAATCTCATTAAAAGTTAAAACTGCGTCTGCTTAGCATTAGCAAGGAATAAAAGGGTAAGAAATGAGGTGTCTATGAGAACTATAGCTATTGACATCATTGACCTATAAATACGTCCTCTTCAAGCTGATATACAGCAATTCATTATCCCTGTTTTGATATAATTGCTATTACTGAAAGCCCTTTGCTTTCAAGTGTTAATACAATTGCAGTTAATTTTTCAGATAATCTGCCAAAAAGAAAAAACTAATTTCTAAATATTTGATCATAAAAGTTGTCCTCAGCTTTTACAGATAATTTAGTCAAATAATATCAGATAATCTTAGAGCAGATTTAACAGGAAATTGCTAGGGACTCCATCTAAGCAGCATCCATTTGCACTTATATAAATGTACTGAATGTGTAGGAAGACTTTGACAGCTTGCCATATGTGATTTCATTCTGTAGCCTACCTACTTTACCATCAAAAGTTATATCCTTTGAAGCATTGCCAGAATTACTTTAGCCCAGTAGATATGCTAGATGTGCCCTTTAAAAGCCGTATCATTTCCTTTCTACTCTGACTAGTTCAATGTAGCATCTGCTCAACTAAATTCCTTTGAAGGTTAAAACCAAAAAAATCCCTGTACTACAGCTCAGTAAGATGTCCAGTGTTGAATGAAGACCATGGATGCAAGAGAATAAATATGACTTAAATGAGACTATAAAAGACAATCAGAAAATTATCAACTATCATGGGCATATTATAATTATACATGCACAGAATAAATACTTGCATTTCAGGATATGCAAGTGTTTTATTTAAAATAAAAATAAACTCTGCATTTTTTTTACTTCAAATCCATTATGTTGATTGTTTATATGCAAATTCTGATATTGCCGTGACACGGGTGTTAATGCTATAATAAAGAATATCACACATCAACAACTTGATTCAAAATAGCAAATATAGGTATGAATGATAATCTCCTTTAAAATCTTTGGGGTTTACAGTTATTTTAAAAGACATGACATTATTTTCACAGCACCTTGCCAGCTGTTGTAGATGACAATGAAGGCATAGGCCATATCATAGTAACACAATGAAGCTGTGACATTATAGAAATAATTTCAGTTTACCTTCTTTAATTTCTACAAATGCTATTTAAAATTGAAGACTGGTGTTTTTACTAAAGAGGTGAATGGATTCCAGAATTATATGATTTTCTTGGCTGCTAAATTGAAAATGTTCCAAAACACATTAAAATGGTAGTGTCCTTTTGTAGTCTCTTTGTCCTGTAAAAACCCTGCAATGTCAATTTTAATTAATGAGCTGTAAAAGTTACATTTTTATATACGGGGTTTTATTTTTCCAGTTTTGCTTATTATTCTTATTACTTCACAAGAATTTGCACTCTTATTAGGGAAGTTGCAGACTTTGCTAATTTGGAGGGGTTTATCCCAAAAGCATCATGAGAATGCTGACTGGACTGTGTCAGATCTAGTCACATCACTGTCCAAAACAGGTAAAGCACTAATGTGTTGAATAGCTCCTAACCACTTAGAATGGAAAAAGCATAATTTGTTTTGAAAATGTCTATTTTAGTTGCTGTCCATCAAACACATAACATTTTTCTTCACAGTCACAAGTGTACAGAAACCTAGAGGAGTGTAATGATATCAAAAAAAGAGAGGAGAATAGAACAAGTATTAAGGAACTTACTTGTATTTAGCCAAAGAAAACATCTGGAATAAGTTCAATTTGAAGTGTACAGAATACTTTCTGTAGACACATTTTAACCAAAAAACAGGAAATAGAAATCCTTATATTTGCAATGAGCATGAGAGAGAATACCATTTCTAGAAACTGGAATTTGCTTACGGTCATTTCAGTGACTGAATTATTTCTATTAACTGCCTTCTTTTGGGAAGGCATTGCAAACTTAAGCAACAATACATCCAAACTTGATCTGGGAGCTAAGAAGGAAGACAGACTGAATCAGAAGAAGAAAGGAAAGAGATTATAAAAATATCACAATGTTCACCCCTTCCACACATGCAACTAATAAAATATATACCTTTTTCACTACATTTTTTAGCCAACCCCTCTGATAATGAAGATTTTTATGTCTTTGGAGTGCATCTTTCTCAGTGGTTAAACTTGAGCTCATCTGCACATAAGGTTGCAGTAAATAGAGTATGTACCAATTACAATTAATGCAGGAATCCTCTAAAATGCCTTAACATAATGTTGATTTGAGTTAACTCAAATCTGAATATATAAAATTGGAGATGGGACAAAGAAACTGAGGTATCATATGACCAAAATATTTTAAAACTTGCAAGCAATCTGTAACAAATAAGAAACAAAAACAAGAAATCACTGTCGCTCATTCAAAGCACTAGTTGCTTATAGGGACAGAGGGATTGCTCATTAAGTTACAGAATATGTCTTCATTCTCAATGTAAAATAATAAACATATTTGCAGTATAGAGTAAAATGAGAACCATTCAAAAATCTGTGAAATCTCTTCATTGACTAACGGGCTGTGGATCAGACTCATGTCATGTCAGAAGAAACAAACATAGAAGGAAAAGTTATTGCTCCTCCAACTGGATTAATGAATTTTAGAAAAGGAAACATGTCTTCCTACAAACTTTAAGTCACGACTCACACATGCAGCTTTAATACATAGAAGAGATACAATTTTCATCATATCTTTGTTATGCATATGTTATGGAATTTTGATAAGAATACATGGATAGCTCCATTGTTATTCAAGGAATCTCAGGAATGCGTACAGCTTTGTATTTACCACTTCTGCATGAATAAGTGCAGTCCCAAATGAGACATCTCTCTGAAATGCAGTATGAAAAGGTAGAGAGTGTGCCTGACTGTAATGGCTACATCCTAATACAGCAGTACTCAGACTAGACAATACTTGTCACCCAAAAGACCCAAAGACAGGAACTCAAACATAAAATAATTAATATAGGTAATAATTCTGTCATACGTTTTATTAGTATAAGGCCAGATTTATTAACACAAAGGCTTTAAAAATTGTCTGGAATACAGTAGGAGCAGAATACACTCTATCAGTTTATAGATCCATGAGATAGAGAAATAAGGCAGTATTTCCCCTTTATATTTTACCGTTGCCAAACTTTATAATATTATTGCCAATCAAGTGGTTTGGTTGTAGTTTCAAAGGCTTTTTGTAGAATCATGATATTCCCAAAAAGTCTCAGACATCTCCTACATATTAAAGCACATTTTTAGCATTCATGTAGTTAATGGAAAAAGAAGACTTGAAAATACAAAGCCACAAAGGGTGCAACCCCCCCTGAATGTTAATAAGCCCTTTAAAATATTATTTTCATATATCTTGAGTATGAACCAGACTCACTATTTGAGTTTATGCTGGGCTGTGAGTTCTGAATATCAAAGGTTAGCAAAATTTCGCTTGGTTGCTGAGGAAGAAGCAGCATGTCTCCTCACCAGTCTGTTGCTGAGTAGGGGCAGTGTGATATGTTTCTTCTCTGTCTTCCCCTTCCTGTCTGCTCACACTAGAGCATTTCTTATGTCTGTCCCCTCATACTAATCTGATTCCGCATCCCTCCAATATATGCTGGTGATTCCTCTCTCTAAAGGGAAGACGATTCTGCTCTTAGACATATCTCCTCATTGCTGAAGGAAGAGATTTTCTTTCTCGTCTTTTTGCCCTAAATTTCTAACTCTGGACAAAGAAAGTTTATCGCTTCACTCTGTTGCCATATCTGAGCTCCTGTCTGGGAAAAATGAATTCCTAGTTTTCTACTACCTCATCAGGTGGTCAGTAGAAGTACTCCTCTGCTGCATGGCTGTTTTTGGCTGTGCCAGCACTGCCAGAGCAGGCCATGTAATGGGGTGGGTCCTGATGTCAGATTTTGATGGCCTAGCTTGTAAAATGGCTGCAGAGGAAGCTTCTGTGGGAGTGCCATGAGAATAATAAATAAACATCATCCATGCAGAGCCAAGATACTCAGGATGAATGTGGACGGCTCTGAAGGTATGAGCAAACAGCAGAGAGAGCTTTTGATGTGAATGTTGTTAAGGAACTCAGCTAAGCAAGTAAGCTAAAGTACTGGATCACAGTAAGCCTGACAAGTTTTCTGCTGCTCTTTTTTCCTGTCCCCTAAATGCAGAAAGCAACCTGGGAGCTTTCTCTTTCACACTGTAACTTAACCAGGAAGCTGCTGTCAGCTGCTGTGCAACAGGAAGCAGAGGCAGAGGATATCTTGGATGGCATCCTGGTTCAAATGCCAGAAGATAATACAGGGTTAAAATGCTAAAGCAGCATAGGTCTATTTTAATGCTGAAGATGAACAGGGAGTGACAAAAGAATATAAATTAATACTGGAAGAGTAATACATGGACATGATTGTCTTGAATTTCCATTACAAACCTTGGGGATTAAGCACCATTAGCCTCTGACTTGGGAGGTTCTCTTGACTAAATGCCATCTGCAGTGAAGACACTCTCCACAGAATTTGGAATGCTCCTGCTCTCTTAGCAATCCTGTCTTCTCAGAGTAGTATTAATGTGTTAACTCTCTCTGAACACAGAGCAAGTAAAGTCCTGACCAAGGCTGTAATGATGCATGATGTTGGCAAAATCAGAATAAGATGTACTTCCTGTCCTTCTTCTGAGCTGCTTCCTGATCTTGTGCTTTCATATGCAAGCCCTTAGTTGGACTGGTAGAACTGTCAGTGAGTCTTTGCAAAAGCTGAAGATATCACTTAGCTCATCTGAGTTTAAAGCAGTATTTTATATTTCATTTTTGCAGCATTATTTTGCATTTCAGAACCATTCAGTGATTGTGTTTTTAATACACATGGGCACTGTTTTATTCCTTTCATAACCTTAAACCAACCCTTTATTATCTGTGGATTGACCCACCATTCTCAAGTGCTTGGAATGGAAGTTCTGTCAAGTGAACCTCTACTGCTTCTCTGCTACAAATCTTGAATAATTTCATACAATGGGAAATATTTGAGTCATGACTTTCACTTTCCCTGACTCAAATATGGATGTAAAAGAAAATCAAAGTTTATAATCAGTCCATTTTATAAGCAATGAAAGGTATATTTTCTTACTATTAATGAAAATCTATGCATTATAATTTTTTTAGAAGTGACATTTTCATCACTCATGAGAGGAATGACTGTTTGAACTTACTCTGAAAAGGTAGAATACTTACTTTTCTTTGAGGGTATTTTCTCCTCATCTCTAATGTGCCCGAAAAGCATGGAAAATACCTTTGGGGCAAATGTGTATGTTTCTCACCAGTACCTGTTTTTTTTCCCCCCCAATTATTCCACAGCTGTTTGTTTTACAGAATATGCTCCAACTTCCACATGAATATGTTACAATGTAATGCAGAGAAGATACCAAAAGTACTCTGTAGCTAATTTGGATAATATGAATATTAATTCAGGAAAACTTTTAATTTGCTTTAATAGGAAAGAGAAACATAAAATACCTAAATTGTCTTACCCAATTTCCCCAGATATATTTATTAAAATAATCTGAAACCATTGCATCCATCAGGAAGCAAATGATCTGATTGCTAATGTTTTCAGTCTTGTTCAGTACTGGAAAGAGTTAAGAATTGCAATGAAAATACCTTATCAAATGCCCTTTTTTTTCTTTAACAGCAAATGGTAGAAATTATTAAGTGACATAAAAAGTCTTCAGCCTTTAAGTGTTAAACCAATGAGGCTATATTTTATTGCATGGAGAATCTGTGATTCATTTTAACCAGTGAATCCCTTCTGCATAAAGGCTTTCAATGTTTCAGCCTCAATGGCTGGTAAAATATGTTCAAAAGAATAAATAAGGGAAACATGATTCTCATGTAAAATGACATTCTGGATTCTTTTAGTTAACTCAACAGACAGCTACATTCAGTGGAGCCTATAAGACAATTCTGTTGGCAGTATTTAAACACACTGTAGAAGAAGAAGCAAAACAATGTGATCAGTAACAATAAGTTAATTTCAATTAAAAAAAATCATTAAAGCATCACTATGTATTGCATTTGGACTCACTACAAAGTGACAGTCAGCGGATTATTCCACAGATTTCTAATGCAGAAAATTCTGATGGCATTTACTAGCATAACCTTTCAACTCTGAGCACATCAATAGAGGCAGACAGTGGCTTGAAATATGATTCCTTGCAGATAGCATATCCTCATTCATCTGACTGTGGTGCTCTGTGCTCCATTGCACAAACAGCGGCTCACCCACTTCTGAGAGGACACTAATAAAAAAGGCATCAATTTTCAGCTCTAGTACTACTGTGATCTCTTTATATGTTCGACATCCAACATTAAATTAAAATGCTGTTATAAATCCTACTTTCTGAATTTGGAATGAGTGTTGGGTTTTTGTCGCATGAGACTGCAGCAAATCTTGTCAAAAGCAGGGAAGCACGTCTTGTTCACTCAGAATTAATGTTGTGGATGAAAGAAGGAGGTAAAAGAGGTTGAATACAGTGAACTGTGGGTGTCAAAGGCAGTGGGTAAAGCAGCTTTGGGGTACCAAACAGAGCATAACATTTGCTGCTTTCAACAGATTCCTAGTTAGTAATTATAATTAACACTCACTAACTGCACATGAAGAATAGTTTGTTCATTATACAAAGCACTTTAAAAAATCCTGCAAATTTTAAAATGCCATTATTCATCACAGTTTGGGCAATATATTTCTCTGTGCAAGACAAAACCTGTTTTTCAATAACCCGATAAAATAGGCTAAGTGTTTTTTGGACTTTTGGACCTCTTCATGACCATACAGTGAAGGTTGTTACAGAATGTCTATGCAAAATTATGCATATTGATGTTGATGCTCAGGACTTCTGTCAGGTTGTCATTTGCACTTGAGTTGTCTTAAAAGTTCTTGGGTTGGGGTAGAGATTAAAAAAAAAAAAAACAACCAAAAAAACAACATAGAGAAAAAATGATTAGGTACTGATATTAAATACTGTGAGGATGGCAAAAATAAAGCTGTGAACAGTGAGTGTGATAAAGAAAGCAGGTGGGATATATCTGCTATGTAGAAGAGTGCCATATATTTTGGAGTCTTTCAGCTGTATCTGATAACCTCTAATGGCAGGTATCCTTTCTCCTTTAAGAGCTAAGCTAAGCTACACTGAGAAGGCAATAATGTCCTCAGCAAAGATACTGTGTCTATAGATATGTTCCCTTGTTCAGTTCATTCATAATTATGAAGAAAAGAAACAAGCTTGCCTTTTCGGGGATGGGGGAGTGCCTTCAAGAGTGGTTCAATATCTGGATCGAACAGAGGAACTTTTTCCCCCTAAGGATCCTGCCTGAAGAAACCTTGACATGCACAAAGTCAGAACCTAGACAAAGTTGCCCTGGTGAGAACGATAAGGTCACCCGTGGGATTGCTGAGATTATCTCTGTCAAGCACTTGGACAGCATGCAGTCAAATGATGCATCATGCAGTCATTTTCGGGGGGGAAAAATCAATTTCTTCAGCAGGTCGCTATTTGCTTTTCAAAGTGCCCTTGTAGGCCTTCACCACCAAGCATTTATCAATTTAAATGTTGTAAATTGATAATGTGCCACTGTGCCTTGTACTGTTTCTGAATTATTTTGATACTTATATTTTCTTACTGCTCTCAAAATCCTCAGAGCTGCTGTATTTCAATAGAACTCCTCCCTTGTTCACTTCTTTTAGCATAACATACAACAGTAAATTAATATTCTTACATTGAACGTTAAGGGAAAAAAAATTAAAGCCCCACATGACCAGTATAGAATTCCCCAGGTTTTTATTTACTCATTTTAAAGGGGAAAAACTGTTAAAAAATTATCAGTGCTAGTGGACCAATTTACTGTATGAGCACAAATGATCATGTTATATGGAAGTATTTAAATTCAGAACACTAAAACAATGACAAGATCGGAAAAAAAAAGGCTAAGTTCAATAACTGGTTATTGTCTAGTTTTGCTTAAAAAAGATTCCAGTTCTGGATTTTTCATTAGTATTATTATTATTATTATTATGTTTTTTTTTTAATGGTATAGAAGGAAAATAAGATAGAATTTACAGAATCAGTGCAAATGTCAAGATTGCTTTATATTATTTTTAAGCAAACAGAGCACAAAAGCAATCCTTTAACCATCTACTAACCTCAACTTGATTTGCATTGAAAAACAGGTAGAGCATAGTAGTTGAGGTTTGTGCTTCGTAAAAGCAAAAGAAATACATGGCAGTTGCAAAGCATTCTTAACCTCCAGTGATTTATTGGCCCTCAGCCAAGTTATCAGGGGAATCTAATTCTTCTTTATTATTCAAATAAACCACATTTGGCACCATGGTTCCTTTTCAGAATAGCTTCACAAATAGAATGAGTACTGTCATTTATTTGACCTTGTACTTGTGTGCTGTAGCTATAATTTTATTTGCTATTTCATAGAACAAATGCACAGAAAGCCAAAATAAGGAAATATATTGTGCTACTGGTAACAGAGTACACACGTAGTATACCTGTTGGTTTTGCCTGCTTTATTTTCAAATAGATAAATTCTCAAAATTTTATTCTTGTTTTCTTCCTTTTTCATCTCTATTATCTATCTCTTATTATGCCAGCAGCTGCACTGTTCATTTTTAGTGAGCTCTCTTTTCAACAGGCCAATCTGCTCTGTGTCCTGGGCAAGCAGGAGCAAAGGTAGGAAATATTTTACTTTAAGATGTGGACCTCACAGGCAGGAAACAATGCATACCATCCTTGCTGAGTACAACTATTGTAAGAGGTGATTAAGAACTTGTTTCCTGAATGCAAAAGCATCCTAGCCAGATTATCAGCTCATAATATTTTCTATTGAACCTGAAACTCATATGTCAGGCAATTTTATCCTTTCTGGATAACACATTTTTATTCTATCTGTTTCTGGATAGACTGTTCTCCCTTTTTGTTACTATTTATGTTTCAGCATATGTTTGGTCCAAGTCTCAAACACGGACATTTTCAAGAGAATTGAAATCTGTTAGGGAAGCACTCACACTGACTTCTAAGTGCTGGAAGAAGCAATTTATTTGCCTCTTCAGTGGTTAGCCATTTTCTTTTGAAATCTCATCCCATTACTAAAAGGAAATCAGGGACTGAGGGTTTCAAAGATGGAAGTTACCCTGATATCAAAAACTACCTACTGACTTGGAAAATGCATAGGACTAGACACATATGAAGAACAAACACTTTCACATCACTACAGAGATCCAGTGGAAAAAGATGTTTGTATTGGCTACACCACCACAGATCATGTTGTCCAACCCAGAGATGAAATCCTGGCCAAACTGCACATTTTTAGACGTTTCTGGGTCTTTCAACAAATACTACTGCTCATGAAAGAACTGGAAAGTATGTCCAACTATTTCAGCTTGCCTCAAGTATAACTGAGCGATGACAATTAACAAAGACTAAAGCCAATATACATAGACCCTTTAACTGGGAGATTGTTGGCCCATTTCTTCTGCTTTGGCTCTTTACCTTTCTCACTCATTATTTTCAGCTAACTCTCCTTTCCTAAACTTTGAAATGTATCTCTGCTCTCTGAAACTGATCTGATTGCAATTCCACAGTGTGGTCTGAAGTATACATCTGCCAAACTAGCTTAAAATTCTTGGTTAGCAGTAGTGGGAAGATAAATTATACAAAAAAAATTTCAAAATATATATGTCGATGGTTGTCTACATATAAGTTATACTCATTGTAATGTCAAAAGGGCATTTATTGCAATTTTTGTTTACTGCTCAACTGTACTGTTACTTTTGCCAGGGGTAACTTTATTATTATAATTTTCAGGCTACCTTCCAAGATATTGTTTTATCAGATTTGTTTGCTATTAGTCCTGCAGCTATCTTAGAACATTGGCATCCATTTGTTTTGCACCACTGGCTCTAAATGTTCAGAAAAGAGTAAAATTGACTACCATAACTGTTGTCACCTGCTGAGACTCAATACAAGAACTATTTTCCTTTATCTAGGAGACATGAGATTTTGCTTTGCAAATACAAAATATATTTTACATTATTTCCATGCATGCTAGTTAAAAGATGAAAACTAAAAAACCCCAAAAAAACAACACCAAAGAAGGAGGAAATCTTGGAGAAATAATTTGACCAGAAAGTAAGAATCCAAAGGCAGCACTTGATGAAGCTATTTCAAATAATAATGTACATTATAATGCCTTTAGGTGCAACACTGCCTGGAGGTTCTATATAAATATAAAGTCTTGGAGTATCAGCATAGGGTATATCAATGTTTACATGCAGTGCAAGAAATACAAAACTACATGTATTACATAGCACAAACCCAGAAATTCAGAAGTCATGAGAATTTTAAGTTTGGTGTGATGAAAACTGTAGCATTTACCATGTATATTTGAAAAATGGTTCCAAGGATAGACTTGCTAATAGTTTTATCAACTAATAAGCTTTGACTAGTGATTTAGGAGGAAGTAACTACAGCACTCCTTTTAAAATTATTAAGAGACTAGCAGTATAATGCTGTACCAAGAGAACAATATATCAAAAATATATAAATACTGTAGGTCTTAGAACTACCAAATGTCTCCATAAAGACAGAAGAGAAGAAAAGCAAAAAATTCAGATATTTTAGTAAATCTCAGTAGGTTTAATTCATTATTCTATAAAAAACAACAGTACTGGTTCTGATTTATGGTAGTTTTTCCATCAGTACTTTCAGTGGTGAACACATGGAAATATTTGCCCTGATATTTCCGATACTCTAACATGCAAAGACAATTTCTTCATTTATCTGAACTCTTTCTTGAAATGTATACGGATCAACATGGAGAGTAAAGTCTTAACAACATGATGTGAGTTCAGAGCAAGGAGAGAATTATCAACTCTGTAGTTTGAAAGACAGTGGCAGAAAATGCTTTTAACAAGAGACTAACATAGGGTTAAAGCCAAATTTTTCTTGAACAGATGATATTTCAGATGGCCACACTATTCCAGATGCATCAATTTCCTTGAAAATCCAATCCATATATGTGCATATGCTGTGCTGGCAGGAGGACTGACTGAAATGGCCAAAACCCAAGAGCTAATATTCTTTTGGCCAGAATAATGCAATTATTATTTTCCTAGCTATCAGTCTAAGCATACAGAGCCATCTGTTATGCAAAGCAAACATACACATCTCAATTACAGAAAATGCAGTTGCCTTGACAGAATTTGGATTACACCACTAACCAGGGCTGTAAAATTTGTTTTAAGCTAGTGTATAATGGATGCCTTTCAGGAGTTTCCTAATTAGCATTTACCTGCTTAAACTAATTATCCATCCTTCTTCTTTACTGGCTTATTAGACTTTGTTGGATACTATGCATAAACCAGATTAATATGAACATAAGACAATAATAAACATTAAAGTTCCAATTCTTTACTGTATTAGCAACATGGTGGTGCACCAATTTCAAAATGTGAGATTCTTGATACTAACTCCCAAACAGATTAAGTCAGGGATTGAAGTCTATTACAAAACGAGGGACTTAATGAGAGACAAGAATACTGATATGAGCTAGAAAAAGCTCTTGTTTCCATTTCTATCACTGGTTTGCCAAAGCCAGCACAAAATAACAATTACTGAACTTATTACAGCCAATTGCTTGCATATTCTTTGAGGACTTAATGAGCTCTATTCATATTCTCACCTGATATTATTTAAAATTAGTGTATTTTGGTCACCAAATATTAATATTTCCCATTTAATTGTTGGTGGGGTACAGCAAAACTGACAGTAAGTAGCCTATGGAAATAGTTGCTTTGTCATAGCTGTGTGGGTCCCAATTTAAAGTATCTGAAATAAGTATTATTTCAGTTTTTTTTTTTCCTCCTCAGGGTGACTGCAGTAGAAGTAGATGGTTTCTCTCTGAAAATCATCATGCAAAATATTTCTGCTTCATTTCTAAGTGAAAGCAGAAAGAAGCTATCCTGCCTAAACATTTCTGAATGCTGCAGGATTAGGAATAAGCATTAGCAACTAACTTTTGCCCCACTTCTGCCCTGCCGTTTAATCTCTGAAAAACAGTTGTCAGCAATTAAATGAAAAACAAAAAATCTCAAACCAATCCCACCTCCAAATTACTATATTTTACAAATTCATCTTTTCATATTAGTGAGCATTGGTGAAAGCATCAAAATGTGTCCTTGTTGGAACCCTCCCTGCAAGACATTTTAATGGCCTCTTTCAGCATTTCTTGACTCCAAATGACTCCCTGTCATCGTGTCAGCTCCCTGGATAATGCAGGGTACTCCATAAACATCCAGTAATAGGACACAAGGGAAGTACTATTAGAGTGTCCCTTTCCTATCAGGTATAGAGGTTTAAAGTTCAAAACAACTGAGAAAAGAAACTTAATTTGTTCTCGATAAATTAATAATGATCCTTTGTGGCAAAAACTTTTCTTACACATCTCAACATTCAATACTATAGACACATTTTTCAGTTGTGTCTCAGGATGAACAAGATGCACCTTAAACAGCTTATTCAATAATCCATGGAAAACACAGAAACCAAATTATTATTTGCTTAATAATAATAAACAGAAGAATGCATCATACACAATTATGTTCTAGAATTGAAAGCGTGTACTTACTTGGGACAGGCCTAAATAGATGGAGACAGTTTCTGAAATGTACAAAAATTTTCCTTCTTGATTTAGTGCAAATACAAATCCATCGAGGGACTACAGAATAAGAGGAAAAAAAAGAGTTAATAGATTATTAAAGAATTCCAAACTACAAATAGAAGTAGATTCAAACAAAGGCATCACAGAATAAACTGAGGAAAATATTCTGACTTTCGTGAGAGTGGTTTTAATTTGAACCTTTAAGACAATTTCTTTGTATTCTGTCTACATATTAATAAACATCATATGAGTATATTACTAAGTCCAAATTGATGAGTATATTACTAAGTTATTTTACTACCATGCTTATATCTGCCATGTACTGTATAAAATTTATATCATTTGCTTGATAGAAGAAATGTAAAAGAATAAAATGTTCATTTTTTTTTCATGAAGAAATAAATAAGGAAAACACATAACCTTCCAATTGAGCAGTGTATACAAAAAATCACCCCCTATTGCTCAGAATCAAAGCAGAGAATTTCCGTTTCCAAAAATTCAAAAGGAGAAAATAAAATCCTGCCATCACTCAAATCGCTGTGGACCTCAATAATTTGTAAATTAATTGAGGATTACACACACACGCACACGCACGCACGCATATACCCGCACACCATTTTCCTTTTGTGAGACAACAAAGCCAATCAGCAGATTACTGTCAAATATGTTTACAGCTTAGGTCTCTAGAAATGCTATGAATTTCATCCTTTTGGTGTAAAAGTCTAGATCAGATTTTTCTTTGACAGGTTCAAGTCTTTGGATGTGGTTTCCATTTCAACTACAAAAACCAAAATACAATTGCAGCGATTAATGCACACCTTTTGAAACATGAGTGCAGTTAATAAACAGAGCACTATATTCTAAACTGACACAGGGTACCTCTATCAATAAGAGTAAACCTTTATTAGGAAGAAACTACCTTAATACATCATCCATGTCTTTACCTTTTTGCCTTTTATGAGGATAATTTTTGGCAAACAATCACAGACTATTGCGAAAGTAAAACCACAAAATTTCAGAAATTAGAAATGCTAAAACAGCTCAGAAAGTATGAAACAGCTCAAATTTTGGGAGGAACAAGGAAAAATCCCCAAAATCCTGTCTCAAATATCCCCTTGTGATAAAAGAACATGTAAAGGAAATATTTACTGTAGCATTTGAAAGATTAGCCTAGTTTTGGAAAGAAAAAGCAAATAAATTTGATGGAGATACATAATGACAAAATCATGTAACCACTCCTTTGCAAATACACAACAGTGATTTCTGAGGGATTTTAATATTTTTATTTTTCTGCTTCTTGACTAATTTCTAACAGGCTGCTAGTCAAAAGCTGTCTTTGGCAAAAGTTCACCCTGCTCTGATGTAGTAGGTGGTGGAATTAGTGCAAAATCTGAGTTTTCTAAAAATAATAGACTGCATATTGGAAAACAAACCCTCACTAAAGACACTGCATTAAAAAAGACTCTAATTTATATTTATGAATTAATAAAAATGTAAATCTGCATGGATCTCCTTCATGTAAAAACATTTATATTATGCAAGTAATTTATGGCCTCTTATAAATCATCATAATTTCTTTCTCAAATTATTAACATCACTTCCCTGAATTTTTAACATCAATAACAGGTGGAATATTTGGAACAGGAAGTTCAAACTTAGATCAATACCAGGACAATCAAGACCTTTGCACATCTGATCTCTCTCACTATGTACAATCTCTTACTCAGAAAAGCAAATCTTTACAGGTCTTAGTTAAAGTATTCCTGATTCTCTGTCCTGTGTCGTTTGAGGAAACTGGCTTAACCCTCTGTTGAACTGAGAACCATGACACTGTCTCCCTGGACACCCATACAGAACTCCATTCTGCACCAAGAAGAAGAAATTGTCCCACTGACTCAGCCTAAAGGCCTAGGAGCAGCAGCCAGTTTCCCTGGGTCTGGCAGTATGTACAGAGATGCTTCAGAGCAGTGGAATGTCCATTCTGGCAATGACAAGCCTACCAGAGGTTTCTTACAAATCTGTTCTTAGCAGTTGGCATGACTGTGATACTTCCTTTCTTGAGGAAAGGTGTTTCATAGGTTATTTGTGTATCATGTAAATACAACCTTCTTTTTCTCAGTTTTCTATATAGCTTTTTGTGTGGCCTCTTTGCTCTGTTACTTGAGAGAATGACATACAGTTTAAGCACATTCATCATCTGGTCTGCTTAGCACACTGCATTAGTGTGTAATTATCTGACATATCTGGGCAATTTTTTCTAAGAACCAGAAAAAATAATTCTCTGAGTCACTGATGTCTTTTCTGCTTCTTTTATACACACCATCTTATTTAGGAATTCAGGCTTAATGAAACAAAAATGTGAAGAATGCTTTGAGTATTGATTAGTCAGAAATGTTTCATTCAGTGTAGTTTTGAAATTGTCTGACACCAATTTTGCTGGAAAAAATATAAACAAACAAACAATCTCTAGCCAACATAGCTGTTCAAAGAAATTTCAGCCTCCATGGCTAAAGTTTGCAAGTCATCAGCAACTGGAAGGGTGTTGAAGTGAGAAGTGTTAGTCATCTTAAGCACTTGCTACTTTTCCTTGCCATTAACTCAGATTCTCTCCTTTCCTTTAAATAGTTTTACTTTATTAGCTTTACTTGTTTAGGCTTTTTTTCTCTTTTTCTCTGGAAGAATATTCCTTACTTTTGCCCCCAAGTTTTACAAGGGAGGTAACTGAGGAGGCAGCACCGAAGGACCGGCAGGGCCAACACAGCACACCAACACCTTTGGATGTGATTAGTCACTTCCTGTGGCATAAAATCTGTTTGTTAAGCCAGCTGAGACTAATGAGTCATGGTCATTCTTTCTCAATTTCTTTTTCCCCTTCTCTGAAGCTATGTGCAACTCCTGGCCAAATTCAGCATTTTGTTTAATAGAATAAAATTAGGAAGTTTATATTTAATTGTATTTTGAAAGAACCACTGATTAACAGCTAATGGACACCTAACTCCTTTCATGCCCAAAATACAAGGACCTTAAAACAAAAGCTCCAAGTACTAAGCTCAAGTTCCAAATCCTAAGAAAAATGACAATAAAAATTGGAGGAGAAATAGCCATCTTCCAATGCAAGGCAGTTCCTCCCACCAGTATGAAAGGGCTGAGACGGACCACTTTTGTGACAATGTTGTTGTTCCTTTTACAGGTCAAACAGTAGTTCTGAAGGACTGCCTCATTCGTTATTCATAGGTATTATTTATGAATATTTATTATTTAAGTAATGCGTGTTGAAATTTTTCAATTTTTCATAAAGCGTACGTCCTTTGTGCATGCCAAGAGAGCAGCAGACTTCAGAGAAGGTGCAAGGCAACATAACACAGGTTATGTTATATACTGGAGAAGAGTATGTGATACCACTGGATACTACATATTCACAAACAATTCTGTTTTAATGAGAAATATCTGGAAGTATTTTTCATAATGCTTATGTATAACTAAGGACAAAATAAATGAGAGAAGGGTAGTGGATTGAGAAAGCTTTCAAATATCTATTTTGAAAGGAGGATCACAGCGCTTTCCAGACAGAATTTCTTAACAGTTTCAATGTAGTTCACAGGCAGAAGGATTTGTGTTCTGGACATTTCAGAGTTAAGTATAATATAAAAATAGAGTCTGAAAAGGTAACTGTGTTTTGTAATGTACTATTTTCATCGAAGGAGAGGCCATGAATACAAGGAAAATTTTCTTGACTTAATTTCTCTCTTTTATTTTAAAGTGAATGAAGTTGACTGTCATAAACCTACTCCTATCTCATCTAATGTGGCAGCTGAGAAAGGGTCAGGGTGACCCCAAATGCCAATTTTGAGCACAATCCAATTTAAGGTAGACTGGTTACTTCTTGTTTAAAACTACACTTACTGGCTTTATGCAAAATGTGATTAAAGCTGAAGCTCTCTATTACTTTTGATTTCAGAAAACCATTATGTATTATGCTGTTTCAATCACCACAGGCTACTTTTTAATTTATTTTTTTTTAACTGCCCCACTGTTTTCAACAGGCGCCAATTAAGATTCTGGGGTCAAAGGGTTAATTACATCTTCTTACCCACTATGTAGAATTTTCTGATTATTAACCAAGGTTGGATTAAGATGAAAAAGAACCGACACAAATGTTAATGCTTGCCCCTCCTCAAGAAGATTTATCATAATACCATGCTGAAATCTATATGCTCTCTTCAAAGCTGTTAAAGAATGAAATCTTGAAGGGAACACTAAAATAAATGCTTTAAAGACATGCAACTATCTGATTTATTGAACCAGTTTTCTTTTTCCTGAAAACTGTTCTAAATTAGCCAGGCAGGACTGATACAAGTTTTTCTTTGTCACATACGAGCAAGTCAATGTGGTAGACACGAAGGAAGTGAGACTCAGATTTAAAAGTCACTAGCTACAGCACACTGGAATAATAATGCAAATTATTATAATTTATATCCTCTGACATCAGAATAATACAAAAATGTAAAGCACAGGTTTTTAACCCAAAATACTCACTGCCTTTTACAGTATTTGAAGCATAGTGAGGTTATTTCCTTTCAAGATATGAAACCAAGTGTACCACTTTGACCGAATATGCACTTATGTATAATGCATCATAGTAAATGGATTTATATTTGTCAGAGGAATTTTGTCCCAGCCATTTTTGCATATTCCCACTACAGGCAAATTTAATTCACTGGAGTCTTACTACGGTGTCCTTCTGGAGAATATCCTCATATTTCACACTATCTATGAAGTCCCTAATTCTTTCTAGTGTATTCCAATGCTTCAAAAAACCCTGTTACCCTGACCTAAACTCCAGTTAGAGTGAAGAATTACCAGTAGGCTAGGTTATTTTAATGACAGATTATTTTAAACTAAGCCTTCACCATCTGTTCCACCCCCTAATTATGAATGCAAAAAGGACATATTTCACAATTACATCAGTAAAAAGTAAGATATACATGATTTAAATGCATGCGTGTGTTCTTTGTCCAATGCAGCATGCATCTGTGATGCTTTTCTCATTCAGGCTCTGATCAGGAGTTAGGGGCTGGAGAAAGGAATGTTCCCCTGATAAAACAGACTAATTGATATACTAAACTTTTTTCTGGAAAACAGATCATCTTAATTAGAATTTTTCACTCTTATAACATAGTAATACTATAACTGGAGCTGAGCATTTATTTAAGGACAAAGTCTGTCATCAATTAGACATACAAAATTCAATAACAGCAAAAATATTTCACTCTTTTTTTAAAAGAGAGGAAGTATTGGATGCAACTGACATTTATGAAAGAACATAATCCCTCTCTTATAATACATATACAGTTACATTATTTATTTATCGATTGAATCACAACATGGCTTAAAAAATATGATTTACTAAAGAAAGAAGCAAAAACACAAGTTCCACTTCAACATGGCAACCATTTTTGGATGGAGGGTTAAAATAAAATAAAAGGCATGAATGATGGCTAACAGAAATCTGGCCTCAGTATCCATCTTCTGTGCTCTCATTATTAAGATATCAGAGCAATATCCTCCAGCAACCTCAACAAACATGCAAAAGCATAACTACTTAGGTGGAAAATCTGACCTTGGGCTTTCACAATTAAGTACTATGAGACAACTGGAGTATTGTGCTGGGAAATAGGATTTTACATGGGATATATTTAATACACATGAATAAAAATGAGCAACTGAAGTTTGACCATCTAATGACTTACACAAATCTCTAAAAGCTTTATTTGTCCTCTTCCATCTTTTTAATCCCTTGCAAACAAACAAACCAACCAACCCCAAATAAACAAAACAAACAAAAAAACCTCACCTCCCAACAAAAGCCCTCCCTCCCCCCCAAAAAAAAAATTAAAAGGCATAGGAATTATATCAGCCTTCCTTGGGCTACAAGCTTTTTGCTACTAAGCAAAAATTCCAACATAAAACACATAGAAACCCCAGCTTTCAACTCAAACTGCTGCCATTTTTTCAGTCACAGTCCACCATAACAGTTATATGGCTACATGACCATAGACTCCTTGTGAATTAATGACACATACTTGGCAACAAGGCAGCATGCATTTGGCACCAAAACAACTACAGTAAAAGAGATGAGGTAAGGGGACAAACTCAAAGGATGTGGCTAGCATGGACTTTGATGCCAGCTTCCTAATTTGTCATTTTTGTGCTCTTTGCTCATGTTGTCAGGATGCAATTTATGACAACAAGGGAGTGCCAAAAAATAAATTTGTCAATAATAAGGAAGTCTGCTTTATAGCTCAAAGCCAAGAAATGAAGGAGGAGGAGTAAACTTTACTGATTCCCTTGACGCATCTTTCACAGATTTACAGAATAATTCTGCTTATACATCCAAAACAGCAAAAACTTGCAGTGGCAGTTTTACTACTTGATTAGAAAAAAAGCATACAGAACAGAATAATTCCAAAAGTAGAAAGTGTAGAAGAGAACAGTTTAGAGGCAAGAAAAATATTTAAAGGTGGCAGTTGAATTCTTAAGATGTATTCCCTGGACTGTTTGCTGATAATATATTGAGAAGTATCAGAGGTAAGTTTGAGAATCACAGCAAGATTAAAAATTTCTAAGTAATGGATGTTCAAGAAAAAAATCTGAGATTAAGATTTTGACAATTTTTTGAGTACAAGAACAATAAATGACTTTTAGGAAGCTCTGCCCCATAGATAGAAATATTATTTTTTTCTAGAAGGCCATTCTATATTGCTGCATAATCTCAAAATCCCCTGTGAAGTCATGCAATAAAGCACCAAACTTTTATCTTTATGATTTCTGATGAGTTCCTAACCTTTCATTATTTAGCCTAGTGCTGGTTCCAGACTCTTTGGACAGGAGATGCCACATAATGCAATCAGGTTTATTTAGGACAAGACTTATCATACAGAGACTAGTTTGAATGTAAGTGGTTCCTGCCCTTTGGTGGTACAAATATTACAATCAGCTATGCATTTCTGCACTGAGAGGTGCTGCCCTGAGTAAAGGACTTGACAAAGTATGTACCTGCACAACATTTACTAAATAAGTGCCAAAAGTGAAAGAGTAAGGTGATGCAGCAGCAGGAGCTAAGATATACAGAGATGGCAGAGTGAGGCCTTGAGTCCCCAGACCTGCACCTCAGAACACACAGCAAAAGATTGTGGGAACCTGAGCTGATTGAAACACAGGGCAAGTAGAAGCAAAACTGATTGCGGGAGCAATAAGCATTTTTGTGAATGTTATTGTTTCCCAAGCTGCAAATATGAAGCCCTTTTATGCAACGTATAAATATTTCAGTTTATGAAAGCTCAATTCAAATTGATCTTATATTCCTTGTGTATTTGCATGTTTGGTTAGCTTTTCTGTCAATCTACACAACCTGACACTATGTGAAAGCAAACAGATAAAGGTAGCTAAATATCAGTTGTTCAAAAACCTAGGTGAAAAAACTAAACGGAAGAATTTTTTATAGAGAGTTAATTTCACTCTTAAAATATCCTCTGTGCACTCAAGAGGTACTCGGATGCTGTGGTGATTGATCCTGACAATTGGCTTGCTAGAATTCGACCTCTATCCCAGACCTGAATATGTGTTCTCACTTGCCTCACACAATTTCATACATATGAAGCAGAGAGGCTGTGCTCAAGGAAGAACAGGATGAGGGGCTTGTGTTTAGCATATTTAATCTATTAGATGGCAATACATACAACCAAAATAGATTTGAATGAGAAATTGAGTTCTTTGACTAGCATATCGTTCTGATTTATACTCTTCTTGAAAGAAGAACATCTTGAGAATACTTTCCAGACAACGGAATACAGATATATTAAGAACACAGAACATTAAGAATAAACCCATAGTCTACCCAATGCAGTGCTGTTTCAAACTGTAACCCTTTAAGTTACATAGAAAAAAAAATTAAAAACTCATGTTCTTATCTTCAGCCTCTTATTCCATGTTATAATGCAAAGAAGACAGAATCTGGTCCTAATGTGCTAAGAGTTCCTCCAGCTGTCATTAATCCTTGAACTAATATAGGAGATCCTTTTGCTATACCCATTTTTCCTCCACCTATGGGAGTGTGGAGCAGTTCCACACATGTTCCCTCTGAAGTCTTCCAGGATCCACAGACAGCTGGGCTAAATTAAAGCAGCCATTCGCTTTTCCACTAAAAACCAGTAGCCTCCAGAATAGTTATGGCCTTTTGAATCCCTAATCTTGTGACTTGAATCCTTGACTCTGGACTGACATAAATCAGAACATGCTAGTTAGTAGAAGCTGGGTTTATTAAGACATGGAAAAAAAGGGAGAGGAAAAAAGCCCACAGAACTATAACCCCTTAAGGTTTGTATTTTGAACTGGTTCTTGCAACTCTGAAGATTGTTTCCTTTACTCTGCATGTCTTTGTCTGTCTAGCGCACTAACAGCATTCAAATCCATGGTTAGGTTTTTTTCCAGATTTAACAGAGGTCTTAGAAGACAGGATGCAAATCTACACAAAACTATGCTGTGCTGTTCTGGTTCTCACAGAAGCTTAGATTTCCATTCACTTATCTGTTCAGGGAACATAGGAATACTGCAACTACATGGGATAAACAAATTTCTGAAACAAATTGGATACTTCATTAATAATAAAAATATTTCATAATCTTCCCCTGAAATAATTATCCACAACATTTACATTCTTCACAGTAAAGTTGATATCTTTATGCTGGGTTGCAATATTTTGTGCAAGGTTTTTGAGCTTACAGTGCTTCAGTCCAGAAGTACATTTCACACAAAAGTGGGAAATGCACATTTATATGAAAATCAATTATCCTGAGGGAACTGGAGGTCTGGTCCTGAATGAATGTGAGGAAATCAACTCAGTTTTCCACTACAAAACACTATTGCTATGTTGACCTTCCACTTCTGTTTCACAGCTGGAATATGAGACCAGGTGAGAAGACAGTATGTAGGTTTGCCATCAACAGGTCTCTAATCTCACCCTAGGCTATGAAGAAATACTGTGTTTCTCTCTCCCTCCCTCCTGGCCTTTTTTTTTTTTTTTTTTTTTCCCCGAGCTCACCTCTAATGCCTGTGTTGGTAAAGATAAGTATGGATTTTGCTGTTTACCAGCTCATTGCATAAATTCAAGCATATCAACAGCACAGAGCAGCTCTTCCAATGAAAAAGGTTTATATTCTTTTTAAAATACAAGCTAATATATTACAGTGGCACCTCTGACTGCTGTGATAATTAAGGGTCTGTTTGAATTTCCATAATAAAATCCCATTCTCTAGTGTGGGGACTGGTAAGTGAGTTATGATTTGTCCAGAAGCCAGAAACACAAGGTTTCAACTAATAATATCTTTTTTCCTTTTAGAGACAGAAAATCTTCATCTGTATTTTTATGCAGGGTTTTAGTGTGCAGCCAAATTATTATGCTATTCCCTTAAGGGGTCCCCTGGATCAGCTGCAGCACAAAGTACCAGTAACCTGCTCATCAAAGGGTGCTCGAGACCTCCTTGGAAGTGCAGAGTACAGTAGCTGTTGTTGTGCCAATAATCCACAAGCCTGCATTATCTAAAGAGGCCTGAATAAGTCTTGACATCACCAATCCTAATGCTATTTACTGCACATGTCAACAATCTGTATGTTGAATCTCGTGTCCCAAGCAGGTACTGACATGATTGCTCTCCACTGTTACTATCTGATTCACTCCAATTTGTAAGAGACCTGAAACTTTGTCTCTCTGTATTATGACTGTGGTAAATGTGCCTTCATAAATGAAAGTGATGAAAGAAAACTCCTCCTCTTGACAAATCAAATGTTAGCACCATTTCCCTGTTATTCAGAATCACCCAGAGAAAACCAAGGAAACACTTCTAATTTCTTATTATGATGCTTTATACATAGAATGTTTAAAAAAGAAGTGTGAATGTAGCATCCCAGCTGTTTTGCTTTCACTGTGATGTTTTTCTTCTTTCTGCTGTCATATATTTCAAGATAAGCATTGTTGGAATTAAGTTCTCCCTCAAAAGTTTCCTGCAACATTTACAATTCTGCAATGAAGTTACTATGACACCTGATATCACAAATTAGTATTAAAATTACTAAAGAAAAATCATATAATACAACAAAGTTACATATTTTTGCAGTTTGCTCCTGTCTCCAGAACTGTCTACTTTTAGACCCTAAGCAATAACATATTTTCCTGATTTTCTTCACCTTTTTTCCATCTTTTTCTCTTTCTTTAAATCACTGTAAAACTACATTGAGCCAAAATCAAATAGAATTAGAGAGTGGTTTGGGCTGGAAGGGACCTTTCAAGGCCATCTATCTCCAACCTCCCTGAAATGAACAGGGACATCAATTAGATCAGGTTGTTCAGATCCCCGTCCAACCTGACTTTGAATGTTCCCCGGGATGGGGCATCCATAACCTCTCTGGGCACCCTGTGCCAGTGTTTCATTACCCTCATCATAAAAAATTTCTTCCTTATATCTACTCTGAATCTACCCTCTTTTCGTTTAAAACTATTACCCCTTTTCCTGTCAAACTGCACTGCCAGTGTTTTTTACGCTGCCATGTGAATGTCTTTGCAGTTCAGATTTTGTTCCATTGCCATGCCCAAATGAACATGCTGCCTGACACACCACACAGAAAGCAGTATAGATAAGACTTCTGCATGTAAATTTGCCATTTTAATTGGCAGCAACTCCTCCAACTTAAAATAAATAAATTTAAGTGGTCATGCTTTAATGAGTTCCGACATATATCTGAATTTCTTCAATCTGTTTTCAGTCACTATAGTGAAAAAGAAATGGTATTTTATCAGTCATTCCCTGACTCTGGTTTCAAACCAGATGGGAAAGAGCAGAAGCACACACACACAAGATAACTGCAACAGAAATATAACCAAATGTTTTCCACATCTGAGAAGATTGTTTGAGTTCTGACTAGGGTTTAAAATCTAAACAGTTTTTTCAGCCTAGTTACAATCCTTAGCAGGATTGCAATTCAGCTTGAGGAGATTTTCTGTTGTACTTAAATCTGGGTTTATTTCTAAATTAAAATTTTAATGGAAAATAAAATAAACACACTAGGGTGCTTAGAAATTCAGAACAATTTTTGACACCTAAAAGATGGACATTAATGGCAGATGAAACTTAAAATCATCCTGGTTTCAAACTGCAATATATCTTGCAATATATTTATACCTAAACCTTGTCAGAATCAAGTTCTCCCTCACAGGCTTCCTGTGTCATTTCCCAATCCTTCCCCAATGAAGTTGCTATGCCACCCACTGATATCACAAACTAGTAGGAAAATTAATAAAAAAATCATATAATACAATAAATGTAGAACTAGAATTCCCAGTAGGGAATGAAAAAGGAAAGGAAAAAATCTGACAAAATCAGTTTTGGAAAGCAAACAGAAAGTGTGTACATACAACAGCTATTTGAAATTAGTGTCCCAAATTTACATATGAAATTCTACCTACAGTCAACTCCTAAAAAAATCTCTTACTCAAGCTAAAACTATCTTCTTCTGAGGAATCTCACTCTGTTGACACCAAAACCTAATTACTTGCAGAATTAGTGTTTCCTAAATCACTCTTTAATAGCAATCTGAAACCAAACCAAACCTAAAGTCTTGATGAATTTGCAATATATTGCCTTTATTCCAAATAGAAGAGGCTTCAGTTACCTTTTAAATATATTCAATAAGATATGCAGATAGCTATAGGCCTACAGCCCTTGAAGATAAAATAGATTAGACAAAAAAACCCCTGAATATAGGTTAAAATATGTGGATGGCAAATCCATTGTACACAGATTGGAAAGCATCCTGTTAATCTGTAAAGGTAAATGGAAAGATTTTTGTTATTTCTAAAACAGAAATTTAAGCCAGATAAACATTGTAAAATTTGATTTGCAAAGCCACAGAAAAGAATTTCAATGCACAGAATAAAAAGAAATCCCAGAAGTTAGGGTGAAACTTTATCACGCAAAGGGAATTTCCAGAGTACGGATATACCGGATTTGGAGCGAAGCTGTACAAATCTATCAATATTTTTTGTGTCTCATAGATGAACTTGTACTACTGTCTCTGACCTACAATAATTACAGTCTACAGATAATAAGTGATTAATTTCAAAAGTCTTGATTATCCAACTCCTTAAAAGCTCTTTCTTATCACTCACTGGAATGTTATGCTTCTATACAAATGATATCATAAACTGCTGTTGCAAATAGTACAGCTTCAAATCACATTTATTATTTACAAATGCTTGTTGAACACAGCAGGTGGCAAAATGATTTAGCATCACGAACAGATACATATGGTTGCTTGAGCCCCAGTTTTAGAGTAGATAAACCTATTTTCTGGTCCTACATTTAATGGACTAGAAACAAGCAATATGCAGCTAAACCATTGTACGTATTCTGTCAACTCACTGCTTCAAATGAACTTTCTCATATGAACTACTATGCTTAAAATAACCTAAAAACAAATCACAGGTCTCACATATTCAACGACTGGCTCATCTTCAATATTTCCTCTTACAGTTTTCAGGGAGGATTATGCATTGGAAAAGAAAATGCAAAGGTAAAAGAAAGTGTTCTGTAGTCTAAAATCAATAGACAGAGAGAGGACATTAACCAAGAGGCTAATAAAAAGATGCTGCCCTAGACAGTACCATAAAGAGCCCTGATATATTTTTCTCTTCAGAAATACTATTCCTAATGCCAATTTTCCCTTAGCACTGCAGTAGTTTCTCTGTGTATACACACGTCATCTTATTTTTTTTGTCTTTTCCAATTTTATGTTTGCATTTTATTTACTCATTTCCTTCCTGCTACTCCCCTGTTTCTCTTTACTGGCTTGATGTTTACACAGACCTTTACTAGAATTGCAGGGTTTGGAGAGATCCCATTTTTCTTCTTTGTTGTAATGCCCACAGTTTTCTTCCCAGAGAAAAGATAAGTTTACCCAGAAAATAAAAAGCTAATACAACCTTTTGCTCATCAACAAAGTATGTCTTGCTGTAGCCAGGAATAAGTTAATAAAACAAGGAAAAAGCTTAGTGGCTTAAAGAAAAAAAAAAAAAAAACACACCTCCTTGGGGTTATGAACGAACAATGTTGTTTTTTCTTCCCAGCGTGCAAGGATTTAATTAAGTGATAACAGTCACCTTGGGGTGGCTGCACAAGGCAATAATATCTAGGTGAAGAAAAATGCTGAAGAGAGTTGAGTACAGTCAATTTATCTTCAGAGAAGGCAATAAATGAACAAAGCATAGGTATTTGGCTGATTGTTTTGGAATGTTTCCATTACTGATAAACATCAAAATAAAAGGACAAAGATTTGGTATTTTCAGTATCTGAAATGCATTAAATACAGAAAGAAACGAAGGAATAAATCACTGTGAGGTCATATCCTAGAGTTCTAATTGCAAATGGTTTGGTAATTATTCAAGCTAAACATAGAACAAGGGAATTTTAATGTTGACACAAAGGATAGAAATACAGCTGAGATGTGTATTTATAGCAAACACAAAACACTGTATGAATTTCACTCTGGAGAAAAAAAATGGTAAGTGTAGATGGAATGAAGTGATATACATTACACAAATATATGCAACTTCGCAGCCAGCAACCCAAATTCAAGGATTTAAAAATATGTTTGTGGGAGCTCTTCAGGAAACAAACAGCAAGCTCAATTATCTGTAAGCCTATGTTCTGCCACCCCCATATGCAGAGAAAGAGATGTGTGAGAAAGAGCAACATGAAACAGGGAAGCAAGACTACAGAGAGAAACATTCTCCTTTACCACAAAGCTGCTAACAATTTGTTTTACATTACTTGCAACATAGGGTTTGAAAGGAACACACGGGCTGTCCTTAGGGAGCGTGATGTGTTCAAAGGGGTCTGAAAGCAATGTAACCAGTATTCCCAGTAACAGTACTGAGTCTTCCAAAACTCAGCACAACTCCTAATACAGCTACAATAGTTCTTAGGCAGCAGCATATTTGGCCAAACAGGCACAAATCATGCTAATATGTAGATGAGAGAAACAGAACAAACACGCCAATAATCTCGGAAATTTATCACATTCCTTTGTCCCTCTCAAATTGGAAAATCTCATATTCTCCTTAGTTTTGATCCTTTTCCTGAATCTGTCTTCAGCAATGAGGGAATTGATAGCTATTTCCTTGAATTTAAATACTTCTCACTGACACATATCTGCATGGAGATCATGAAACCTACAGACAATTGTTTTTTAACTATGTGGGCAGTTACTCTTTCAAAGAGAAGAAAAGTCAATAATGAATGGTTCACACAGCATCCTGAGGAAAAAAACCTGAAATATATGCGTGTCTGTGAGATAATGTGAGAGCAGGAAGAGTCTGAAGAAAAAATATCAATTTCTGAAAAACATAAAACATTTTCAACTTGAACATAAACATTAGAACAAATTTCACTACGTTGTCTCATTATGACTTCTAGTGTATGTTCAGGTAAAGTATTTAAATTAACACTGCTTATCAGGGCTTGTGTTTTTAAGGCCCTGTAAGAAAGATCTACATTAGCAACTGGTCCCACAGCAGTTACTTTCCTTCTAGAAGAAATATGTTCTACAAAACACTTTATGAACTACATACATGGAAACATTTCTCACCTGTAGGAGGCTGAAGGTTTATCACCTGCCCAACACTACTGGCCTTGGTAACATCACATTTACCTCAGTTAAAACTACAAATTTATAGATTATTGCCAAGACACTAGAAAAAACTTGCATAATACAGTGACCAAGGTTCCCCTTTCCAGTTACAGTGGAAGTTCTGCACAGTCCCAGAGATGGGTCTAACAGGTTTTTGAACCAGAAATATGGACTTAAATCTGACTTCCCTGAATAAAAAGTGTTCCACAAATGCCTCCAGTTAAAATGTGACATTAGCTACACAATCAGAGCACAGATTTTACAATTAAAATACAATATCTGTCTTGTAGTCTTGGGAGACTACACACTCACTGCTCTATTATATGTTTAGCTATTTTCTCTCTTTTTCTCCCTTTTATTTTTTTTTTTGTTTTTAATGATTATTGGAAATTAATAAGATCTTATAACGTGAAACTTGGACTGGCTTGTTTTCTGAACTAACTATTGCTTCAGCATCTCCTCCACTAATTCAGAATATTTGCCTGCTTTGAGGTACTAATCAAGCTTACATCTCTGGGTCCTCCTTCCTGCCTTCAGGATACAGTGCACTTCTCATTGAATCCAAGGATTAAACCTTGGAGTCAGTCATTGGAAGGACATGAATTTGTTGGATTTGAGGGATGGAAAAGAGGAAGATTTCAAGGTCTAACAAAAATGCTAGAAAAAACCCAATGATAGGGAGTAAATCTCACAATAGCAGGAACAAGCTCAAGCTCACTTGTAGTTGTAGAAAACATAATGACTGTAAAGAGAAATATAATGACTATATGAGAAAATAATGATATAATGAGAAAATATAATGACTATAAAGGACAGAATGAGGAACAAAGGGGAACAGAACAACAAGCAAAGAGAACAGAAGGACCAAAAATGTGCAAGAGAAAGAGAGTTTAAGAGAAGACTGAAGAAAAAGAGGGAGACAACTACTAAGTTGCACTTCTAGTAAAGAATGTCACAAAATAAACAACGACCTGTTGCAGACTTTTGTGTGAATATAAAGCTATGTATACAGAAATTATTTAGTACTTCAAAAAACCCACAGATAATATTATTTCCAAAGCAGCTCACATGGCAAGTGCACAAGTCAGGACAAACAGATTCGGCATTGTCTGAACTGAAGCATAGATAAAGAAGGATAATTTCTGTTCTTCGGAACAGAAATTTCCTAAATTTTAATGTCACTTACCTATTCTTGCCAGGAATACCTTTTATTCCTTGCTTACAAAGATTGATACTGTTTTCTAAACGTGTGTGTGGAAAATGCCAGACTTCACAAAATGGTAAATTTTCCCATATTATCTTCTTGAACATATCTGTGCAACATTTAGTTCTTCCCCTTAGAAATTCCTTCAGACTTTCTGCAGCAATTTAAAAAAATCACTGCTCAAACTGTTTAGCTGTGTGAACCTGTTCAGAGTTGGCAGTCAAAGGCACAGACTTGAAAAAAATGCCTGTATGCAAATCAAAAGACAAAAATATTACAGTACTCTGCTCTTACAGTGGTCAACACTGGACAGCTCTCTCTCTCTCCCTTCTAATACAAAGTCTTAGAAATAATAAAAAAAAAAGAAAAATCTTGTTGTCTTAGGTAAGGCAAATAATTTCCCATTTATGTTAATATCAGTCAAAGAAATTTGGCACATGATGATGTATATATATGTGTGTGTGTATATATATCATCAATGTGGAAATTTATTGGAATGCCAACTTTAGCTGAAGACATTCAACTATCCTATTAATTTCTTCACACCATCACTGCTCATTCTTAAGGATGCAGTATCTGAAAAGCCAGTGACAAAATGTCAGAGCATCTTGAGTGTACACTGTCATTCAATTCTATATTTGACCAATCAAACACCTTATGTCTAATTAAGAACTTTCAAATTTCATAAAAGTATACCTTTTTTTTAAATCTAGAAATCTGTTTGTTGTCAAAAATTAAAAAAAAATCTTTTTAAACTTGTCTCTACCCACATATTTCTCTGTGTGGGATGCAGATCTGTAAAGACCCACAGACCTGTCCACTAGAAACATTCCAGTGACTGTATTCATACAGTTCCTTTTTTGTACATATCCAGTATGCAATATTTACTATTTTTTATTGAAGTGAGCTTTACACTCTACCTTGGTAAGAAACTTAGTGGATATAAACTGTGGAAATTTATCACTACTAAAATCTTGTTTAGTAATAAACATTATTTCAGACTGTTAGACAAGTATATAAACATTCCATAGAAATAAACCGATGCAGGACTCCTTACTGTACTCAGTTACTCCTGTTGATGTTCTGGAGGATATTACACAAAATTAGTTAACCAGAGCAAAACTGATGCAATTGAAAAGGATTTATTATTGAGTAGCTCTATCCCCCTTTTGACATTGCTGCACAATTTGTTAGAAAATGTTTTCCTGGGTAAAATGTATGATGAAGGTTACATTTCCTTAAAATGGATTCAGCCTGGTCACTTAGCCTACAATAAGAATGCAATGGGAACAGTAGATATCAATCTCTTAATATAATGAAATAAATATGATGGGATTTTGGAGAGACATCTGGTCACACAAGATGCATGTGCTATTGAGTATCTGAAAACACTAGTGGGGAACTTATGGAATATTTTTTTTTCCAAGCTATCAAGCTGTATCAATTACCAGGAAACAATCCTCAACTAATGCTGAGAATGAGCTGAAAGGAAGATTTTCCTTTTCATCATCTTACTGTGTTGGTGTTTTTAACTGACATGGTAGTATCTTCCCAAACTACAAAGATTAACTAAAAAAAAATATTGACCAATATAGAAGAAAATTAATTTTGGAACATATTACTACAAAGTATAACTTTCTGGAACATATTACTGCAAAGTACAACATTGAGTAAAAGTATGTGTTTTTAATAAATTATTCCTTTACAAACAATCCCATGCAATGCTACAGACTTGGTGAAGGGTGGCTGAAGAATGGCCAAGCAGAAAAGGACCTGGGAGTCCTGGTCAACAGGCAGCTGGATATGCACCAGGAGGCTGCCCAAGGTGACCAAGAAGGCCAATGGCATCTTGGTTTGTACCAAAAACAGTCTGGCCAGCAGGACCAAGTGCGGTGATTTGACCCTGGCTGGAGGTCAGGCACCCACCAATGCTGCTCTGTCACTTCCCTCTTCAACTGGACAGAGAAGAGAAAATATAACAAAAGGCTCATGAGTTGAGATAAGGGCAGGGAGACATCATTCACCAATTACCATCATGGCCAAAACAGACTTAGGGAAATTAAATGAATTATTACAAATCAAAATGAGAACAGGATAGTGAGAAGTAGGACACTTTCCCCCCATCCCTCTCCTCTTCCTGGGCTTAACGTTATTCCTTATTATCTACCTACTTGCACCCAGTGGTACAGGGACTCAAAGAATGGGGGTAATGGTCAGTTCATCCCATTGTTTCTGCCATTGCTTTCTCCTCAGGAAGAGGAATCCTTCCCCTGCTCCAGCAGGGGTCCACCACACAGGAGATAATCCTCCACAAACTTCTTCAGTAATGAGACCTTCCCATGCGCTGCAGTTCTTCACAAACTGTTCAAGCATGGTACCCTTTTCCCACAGGTCTTTAGGTCCCTGTAAAGAGCCTGCTCTAGTGTGGGCTTCCCACAAGGTCAGAACCTTCTTTCAGGCATCTATCTGCTCTGGCATGGGGCTCCTCCAGGGGCTGCAGGTGGGTCTCTGCTGCACCATATTTCTCGGGAGAAAAGAAAGCTCATGGAACCCTTTATTAGTCTCTACAAGTACCAGAAATAAGGCTGTAGCCAGGTGGGGGTCAGGCTCATCTCCCAGGCAAATGGCAACAAGGTAAAGGAAATGGCCTCAAGATGTTCCAGAGGAGGTTCAGGTCAGACATCAGGAAAATTTTTTCACTGAAAGGGTAATTAAGCATTGGAATGGGCTGCACAGGGACGTAATGGGAGTCACCATCTCTGGAAGTGTTCAATTTCCAGGGATACTGAAATGACTGGACATGGCACTTAGTGCCATGGTTTAGTTGACATGGTGGTGTTTTGTCAAAGGCTGGATTAAATAGATCCTGGCAGTGTTTGCCAAACTAAATTATTCTATTATTTTATTTTTTTTAATCTTCCAAATTTTACATGTTTTGATTTATGGAGTAGAATACATTGCATTATACAAGCAAGATTTTAGATTTGTAATTTCTTTGGTATCAGTTGCAGGCTGAATTTCTGGGAAAAATCAGTCAAGTTAGTTTAATTATTCTCAAGAGTGTGGTAGGGAGACTATTACATTGCCCATGATAAAAAAAAAAAATCTTTCTTTTGAACTGTTCTGTTCAAATCTGCTCTCATTTTACCAATTTCTGATTTCTTGAGTAAAACTCCAATTTACAAGTCTTGTAGAATTTCTAGCTGACAATAACAACAACAAAAAATATCTTAATGATTCCTTTTAAACACACAGAACTACTGCTGGAGACTGCTGGCACATGACCAGATCTCGCATTTTCACCTCCAGTTTTCACAAGGTCAGTGGTATGTCTCCATGAGAACTAACACTGGGCACTTGCCTCATCACATGCCTTCCAGTGTCCTGGGAAGAAAAACCTCTCATGCCTGAGTAGGATAGATGCATGAATCAGGTTCTGTGTAAGAGAAACAGAATGAGGCAAAGAACTGCAGAGGACTGGGAAGGGAATGGAGTCCCTTGCCTAACAGAAAGACACCTTAAGAATAAGTATGCAAATGACTCTAGGATTAATAAATCTAGGAGCCGAAAAGATTTGGGCTTCTTCCATAATCTGAGAAAAGAGTTTCAAATCACCTGGTCCATATTTAGAATGAATAGTTCTCAATCTTTGATATGATCCAACATGGCAAGGAAGGAATTAAGCAAGTGAAATTAAGTTAACTGTTAAGTACCTAGGATGCAGATAGAAGACTACGGCTGGTAAAGAGAATGAAAATGGAGTTTGTGGGAAATGCTGACAGGCTGAACAAGCAAGTGTGAGGCACTGGGAGGATGAGTATTGGAAATTAGAGAGAAGGCTAGAAGAGATAGGCTAGATTATTTAAGCACCATGAAATAGAACTGACATATTTTCCCACTATAGCAGATTTCTTTCCAAAAATTGGAATGGCTCCCACAAATTCCAATTCAAACTGCTCTTGTACCAGCAAAGCTAGGAAGGATATTGGCAAATGTTAGCACCATAAAATATTCTAAGCCATGAGACCCATGAGGATCATTGTGCCCAACTCCTGATTACAGACAGGGCAACCTGGAAGTTAAACCATGCATCTACGAGAGTTGTTGAAACACTTGAACACCAACAAGCTTGGTCATTACCACCTCCCTGGGGATCTTGTTCCAGTGGTTGGCCACTCTGTCTGTGAATTTTCCCTCATTTCCAGGCTTCTCATGCTAGACCACATAGAAAATTATAATTTATTTTAGTTACCCTGTTCAAATGGCAAAAATACATGTAATTATCCTAAAACTATATATCTTCCAATAAACTATGTTAGCTTCAGCAAGACTTCCTGACTTTTCCATTTTTATTAGTAGACCATAAGAAATTACATTCAGAAAAACTCAAAAAGAAAAGCATTGAGATTGTAAAGTCGAGGGCTGCAAAGTAAAAAAGCATTCCACTGGAACTCTGGCCTCATTTATTGCATGTAATAGATAATGCTGTCCTTAAGGAACAGCTATTTGGTATTTTGTTTTCTCCTCAGTCTTCAATGTGTGGCCCTAGGCCTTATTTACTGCATTCTATGCAAACCATTCTCTGTAGACAGAATTGCAAGCTTCCTTGCAGGTTTTTCCATGATGCTCATCACTACAGCATCTGAGTGCTTCATAAACATTAATTTATTTTTCAAAATTACCTTGTGAAGCTGTGGAATAAGGGAGAAGATGTAGCCCCTAACAGTGCCCACATCATTATTGTCACTGATCGATGTTGGATACAACAATTATCTTCACTAGATAAGGATCCTAATTTCGCAAGTATAATTGGATGTCCAACAAAAGGAAATACAAACCAGGGTATATAAGACTGAAGGGCAGGCTGAAGTTCTGTAACAACAAAACTATTACATGCTCAAAAGTCCAAAAATGACAGTAAAAATGGCTTAAAGGCCTTAAGGGTAAATACACACCCATGTTTTTTTATTCCAACTGCCTGATATCAGGCAAATAGGGCTGTTCCATTAACGGGGGGCAAAATCAGAAAAACTTAAGTTCTACAACATCAGTGCTGCTATATAGTGAGATTTAAATCTTTTCTCTTAAGCAACTGGGTGATGCTCTAGAGAAGTTATGCACAAATCCTAACCTGTTAGCCATCTTCATGAAAGGAGTGAGATATTCCTGATTGTGGAACTGGAAAATGTTCCAGCTATACCAGCCTAGGTTTATCTCCAAGAAGAAAACATCCATGTATGTGTGTGTCTGTGAAAATTACAGAGTCAAGAGGCAGCAAGTTCTTCACCATTGGGAATAAAGAGAAAAACGACAACCACAATTTACTTGGCAAAGTAATGTGTGAGTGATGATGGATTCCCTAGATGGCAAGTGGTGTCACAGCATGAATACCTGAAAGGAACAGGAGGTCTCAGATGCAGCCAGTCTACACACTGAATGGATTTAAAAGTAGCAGGGACCAGTTAAAATCAGTCTCCCACTTTTAGGTATCAAATGTACATAAATGGATATGGGCTTAATATGACCATGCTGCTTCAGAGAAACCATGCTGCTAAATACTATATAAACTTCTAGAATCTGAGTAGGAACACTGGACACCCAACTCCTCAAGAACTACTGCTTGTGTGTTTACTTTAAGACAAAGTGTGATTACTTTAAGGGCAATAAATAAGAAAACAACAGCACTAGTTATGCACTGAATGAGAACTAGTGAAATGAAGGCTTGTGTAGTAGGGGGTGATAGAAATTTTCTTTTTCTCATTATCTATGAATATTTGTTATCTATGAATATTTGGGAAAAGAAAAGTTTTCTTTTTCTCATTATCTATGTTATCTATTAATATTTGGGACTCTAAGCAGTCACCAGGAGCTTGCTGCAGTTTTCAGAGCTAGCCCCAGTACACTCCAGCCATATCTTCACATTTCTTGTCCTAGTCACACCAAAAGGCAGAATATGAACAGTGTAAATACTGATGCCAACAAACTTGATATAATCTGAAATGCATTTCATTTTTTACAGAAGCCTAGATAATACATTCTTCTCAGTGGACATAGGTATATTTTTACAGGAGCTGGATAAAATTTTGATAGTGCCTTAAATAATGGCCCTTTGCTATTTGCAAGATTCACTTATCTTCTGGTGAACTGTGAGAATAGAGATATTCAGCCACAGAGTTCAACTGTCCAATAGCTTCTTTTTTGGAGCTCCACACTTATACATATTGAATTTGAAGGAGTGAAAGCCCTTGCAGGAAAGGCAATTTTTGTAAGAAACATTAACCTCGCATCTGGGGTTCATTAAGATAGCCTCTGAATATAAGGACTTGGGGGAAAAATTAACAATGGATAGATTAACTTTGACCTTGCTAATCTGGCATTTCCTGCACTTCCTGCAAAGTATTTACTGCTGGCTATTTGGTGGACAAGACACCAGACTAACTGGACAGCGAGTCTGACTCAAAATAGCAATAGGTATTGCTATTGTATATATACTATACACAAGAAAAAAAAATACCAAGAAACAACGAATTACAGAAGCAGCAAAGATATCAAAAATCAGAATCTACTGAAAACATGACAACAACAAAGGCCTTGCACTTTAAGAGTGTGCAGACCTTGTGTTGGCTTGCTGCAGAGGGATGAATTTCACCCTTAGATGGATGGCCTTTTCACTATGAGAGTTTCCAATAGAAAAGATAAATGCTAAAAAGAAGACAGAAGAAAAAAACTTACTGTTCTCTAACTTGTAACTCATTTCCTTCCTCACTTTTATATATACTCATAATACAGACATATATATAGAATAAAAAGAGAGAAATCAAAGTATGCTCACTCATAAAGACTTGCTGTCTTTGACAGATTAAAAAAATCTTCAAGGCACTGCTGCTGCATTCAAAGAACAAACATTGTCCAAATTACTGGGAAGAAAGAATAACTAAACTCATCTAGCAGCTCAGTTTAAAGATGTCATGCTGCTTTATCCCTATCATTAACAGACTTATTTTAGTGTCTTTAACTATTAAGCTTTAACTTTTTTCAGCATCCTCGCACTGCCCCTTGACTCACAGACAGACTTACCTATGTTATTTTGAGGGGTTATTGCTTCTGCAACTGACTGCCTGGAGGGTTTCCAATATTCTGCAGTAAACTGTTGCTAGATTTTCCATTATCACTAATCAGCAAGATAAATGCAGTCAGAAGGACAGAACACTTCTGCGGTTAAAGCTATTTGTTTTCAAAAAACTATGGGAGTGTTTGCTATTCAAATCTTCTGTAGGCCCCATGTCAGCATTAATTTACTGGGATTATTACCATGTGAGAAATAATGTTTTGGCCTGGATAAACTTAATTGGTGCTTTTCTTTTCAGTTTCTTTAAGAGAAGAAATGACAAACATTTAAAACTGTCCATTATACATTTTAAGCAATGGAAGGGAAATGAAAGGACAGACAGAGAGAGGAGAAACACTTTCATCCAGAGCAGAGACATTACAATTAAAGCACATTCACAACTGTTCTATACTCTGGCTCTATTATTATTTTTGTAATTCTTTATTTAACAACATTATTTAAAAATAGATCAGATTACTCTAAATATCTTGGTCTTGCTATCTATGGCTTATATTCTGATTCTGCCTTTTAGGTTCCCCTTTTTTTGTACCTCTGATACCATGTGCTAATAAGGAGAAGAATGTGATAAATGAGGTCACAAGTTCTTCTGCATGAGAGAGATTTCAAAGCACTGACAAAGACAATTTAAAAATTATAGGAGACCTAATTTAATAATCAAAATCTCTTCCACATTTAGCAATTAATTGCACAGCATATATGCTGCCTGCAGCCAGCCCATCTCTTGAAGTCCACTGTGTCACAACTTGTCTCATTGTGTCCTACTGGAAACAGTTGCTCTTTCAATTTATAAAGATGAAAGAAACCCACTATAATTTCTACATCTTTTGCTATTTCCTTGTTGAAATGTTTATTAATGAAGAAGAAAAATAGAATGAAAGGAAAAGAAGATACAGTCCTTCTCCCATTCACATTTACGTTGTTCCCATACTTGCAGCTGGCTTTGGCATCTGCTGGTATTACTTTGGGACAAGTACTTTACATCTACCACCCTGCCATTCTGGTAGAGAACATGGCATGTCTCCTAAAAAAAATAAAAGCTTCCTATAAACCTGCACTCGCCCTATAAACATCCAGCAGTGATCCCACAGTCAGCTCTCCAAATGCAATCACAAGAGTAGAGGTACTGGTAAAAAGCTGGTTCTAGGTATTGTGGAAATAAAAACGCCTCCTCCCACAAAAGCTCTTCCAGTGCTGCTGGCAGAGACAAGCAAATAAAAAACTGAAGAAGGGTATCATGGGAATGCTGGAAATTGTCTTTATAAGCATCACTTCTGAAGTGGCAAAAATGTCACACCTTTTGGGAGAACAGGTTGTTTTTAACCCTTAGGTCTGCTGGGTGGTACCTGAAATTATTAAACCTGACATTTCTAGGGTTAAAACGTCAAGAAGGAGAAAGAGCTGAAAAAGGAAATTCCCCAGTTTCTTAGTAATGAAAAGCTGAGGGTATACCTTCTGTGGTTGTCTGTGAGATGCTTTCACATCCTTGTGTCAAGGGTTTTTCAAATTGACAACTTGCAAATTTGAAATACAAAAATGCCCAAAGCGATATTTTAGTGGCTCAGGGAAACTCTTGTACGGGAAAAAGAATTCTTAAGTGAAACGTCTCTAGAAATCACACAGGGCCTGACCACGATACTCTAATTATGCTAATTGCTTCAATGCCCTTGCTTTATTTATGCTGAGCAGCTAAGATAAATAAAGGAAAATTGCTTTGGATCTAACTGTATTCATATCAGAATGCAAACTAGCCTGTGTTTGTTATGTGATTGCTGATCTGTTTACACTAAATTCTGCAGGTAATTGCAGTTTTGATTGCACATTTATTTCTAGCTGCACAGGTCCCAGGACTAGGTCTGTCTGTTTTTATAATTAAACCGTTTTGTAATATCTAAACTCACTAAAGAGCAAAATGATGCTTTAAGAATTTACATATTTTATGCATTAAAGATAATACTTAGGTACTCAGTGACAGAGAGGAAAAATTCTGTTTATTACAGAAAAATGGACAGCATGTTCTGGATTTGAAGAAATTTGAGACATCTGTTCCAAGGCCTGTTCACTGAGTGGGACAGATGTCCTCCGCATCCCCGTAATCTGTTATACAACACCTACTTTTTGAACTTTCAGTGGTGACTTTCATATGAGTAAAACATGTTAACAGAACAAGGCTGGGGTCTGGTGATTAACCACAGACCCTATGTAAGAGTCAGCACATGATGGAAGTTTTGGAAATGGAAGTCTTTCCCTGGGAAGAATTGGAAGCAAATAAAATGTTGATGTATCTTTAGCTCAGGCTCCCACCACAATTTGCCAATATTGGTATAGTCTTTGACGATTCTTCAAAAAGAAAACAATATCATTCCCATTTTGCCAAGTGTAGAAAATATAGAGGTGTAGAAATCTGACTTGTCCATGGGCCACGCAAGAAATTTGTGTCAAAGATGGGTATGAAAAGGATTGCCTAAATCCATATCTTTTGCTTCAAGCACAAAATTATTATTATTACTTATACATCACTATAAATGTGTATGGCATATTGCAGACAGATAAAGTGACAGGTACTGCAGAGTTGACACTCTCAATTATAAAACCATCCTTCTGTCCTTGGTGATGAATTTGAGGTGAAGAAGCTTTCTATTTTTTTCCAATGTATTTAGCACCTTCTGAAACCCTAATTTGAACTTCAGCTGTGGTTATTTCTTCCATTCCAACTCCCTCAACATGTAGGCACCAATTTTAATCTTTTCTTCCTTGTGTCTTTGAGAAATGCCCATTACTATAATATAACAGAGAAAAACTCCCTAATCTCAGTATTACAAATTTAGAGCAATGTCATCTCTCTGTGGCTTCTTCATCCATCATCAATTCCAAAATCAGTAATCCAGTCTGTCTCACTTAATGGAAGACTTAATATCAGCCTATGCAGACTGGTCGGGCAAGCCTCTTAGCTAGTTTATACTGCAGCAGCATGCTGTGATAAGGTGAGCATCAATAGGCTGCTTGGACCTTGTGTGCATCACTATAGAGCTGGAGGCCAAAGGAGTTAAACCTCGGGAGAAGTGCACAGCAACACACAAAACTCAGCACTGCCACAGCAAAGCTTGCAACATTACCAATTTACAAAATATCATAAGGGCCACTTCTACCTGAGAAAACATACTCATTGAATGACAGAACTATAGCTGCCAGTAAAACCAGTATGAAAGCAATGAGCTAAGGTTATAAAATCTTTCCTTTCCCTTTCTTTTCTCCTGATTCTCTGTTTTGAGTCCCAAGTTGTTGTTGGGATTTCACCCACACCCAAAATTTTGGGGATGGCAGCAATTTTTCAACTGCCACTTACTCTTCAGCAGTTCACTCTTTGCTCTGCCACCACTGAATAGTTTTGTTTGTCTGTGTTTGATTTTTCCATCCCTATAAAGCATATAAGGGTTTTGTGAAATTATTATTGCTTCATCAGGACCCATACCTTGACAACTCTTTACTGCTTTCTCTATTGAAATGAGAATATGAGAAGTGGGAGATTAGTCATTCTCAGGTTTTGTTTTCATTTTTTCCCTTGAAAGCATGGAGATATTTTTTAGAGCTTGGTTGGCAAGAAGAGGATGCTGCATAAGAGATAAAGCTTCCTAGTAATGGAATATGGGAACATCTTTATAAAAAGAAAACCAGAAAATGAACAGGAATCAATTATCTTTGACTAACTGGAATTTTTACCATTAAAAAAAATGGAAATTTATTGTTTCAAATTTTAAGCAAAACTCTCCTTTTTTCCCCATTGGAAACTGATCTCCTCCAATTCTAATTTTACTACAAATATTTTTGCTATAGAAACTTCTCTCATTAAAAAAATGTATTCACAAAGGATTTACTTCATTTTCTTTCCAATATCAGCATCTAAAACTTAAAGGAATCACCCTTTAAAGATTTTGGAAATAGTTGAAAAGTAATTTTAAAAGCCTCAAGACAATTAAAACCTCCCATTAAAAATATCAATATCTCCTGTTCAAAAGAAGTCTGTATACAGATGTTGCCATACAAAACTTTTCACCTCAAAGATGAGAGATACAAAGGCACAAAACTAGTCAATACAACTCTTCATACTCACAGCCTGTATTCATATTTTAAAGAAGAAATGGCAGCATATTTGTTTCAAAAGAGACATAGCTGAGTCTAATGTTGTCTGAAGCATCATATCTTTCAACATACCCTTAACAGATAGAGCTCTTCATGAGCTTTCTCCACGTGGGGTGAAGTGATACTGAAATAAAGAAATGATCTCTTCATTTGGCATCCCCAGATTATTTATCCATCTATTTTCCTTAACTGCAAGGAAGTTGTCACAATTTAATGAGTCATTTCTCTAAGCCTTAATTATACCATCTATAGTGAGATCAGTGCTGTAACAAAGAAGGACCCAAATACTTCCAGCAGCTCTTTCTTATGGTCATCTCCAACTTTTTGCAGCCTCAACGCAGGACAAAGCTTCTACAGTATGCAAATTATGTTTAAGTTTGAAGTTGTTTATATCCTGAGGATCATTTTCAGGTTCTCATCTATGCAAATGCAATGCTTCAATCATGTTATTACAATGACTATTTTTACTTTATGCACACACTATTGTTTAGTTCAATGCCACCTGCAAATTCTACTGCCCTCTTCTGTATAGGATAAATCTACACTTCGGCAAAATCATAACTACAGAGTTATTGCTCTGTTCTATGTGGCATACTAATCTTAATAGCATTACATTTTGGCAGATAATATTATCTAGCTCAAACGGAGTATCCTGGTATTTCTGGATTCCATTCCACATGCTCTGTGTGGATAACTTTTTTTCCATGTTTGAATGATATTTAACAATCACCTAAATACATACCTTACAGGTATATACCTTACAGATATATATCTTTGTAAGTTCAACCCTTTGAACCTAAAAAGAAAAGCTGGGAAGTGAATAAATCTCTACAGACTCAGATGGAGAGAAGAAATCTCTGCATTTCCAGTTTGTCTTTAATTTTATTACCACTACCAACACTGGAATTGGTTTAAAATTTTAACCAAGATTATGTTGTGAGAAACTCACTGTATTGGACCAGGTTTATCTGAAGACAAGAGTATTTTATAACTCTCAGGCACATAGTGTGATTCTTGGGGTGTTCTGTGCAGGGCCAGGATTTGGACTTGATGATCCATCCTGACGAGTCCTTTACAAAATCAGCAGTCTATGATTCTATGATTTTAGATGTGCTTTTAATCTGTACACAATTAAAAAGAATTCTTTGTACCAAACAGCCACATCCTGTTCTCCTACAGGTAAAGTGCTGTAGGACATGATTGGCCAGGTGACTACCAAAATGCTACAAAAGAAAGAAAAACATTTCCTCATCTACATGTGTTAAAAGACATGTTTACAGCCAGTCTATGGACTATACCACCCACTCCCCTTCATACCAAAAAGACTGCATTTTGACTCTTCCAAGACAAATAAGGACTCAGGACTTGTCATTTCCCCATGAAATCAATTTTAGCTCTTGTAGAAAGGTTAGGCAAGGCAGAGGTGAGTTAGATCATCAAAACTCTGCTTACATTCTTGATGCACTACCTTGATATTGCAACATGTGTGCAATCCTACACATAGTATGCACCACTGGAATAAGTCTTTTCTGCATGGATCCTGAGTTTGCTAGGGCTTGCAGAGCTGACTTAGAAGATGCATAGACTCCAGCTACTTCACTTGCATTCTGAGGTGGCAGCACTGTTGATCCAATTACAAGTTCTTTGGATTCAGCAACAGAAAACAATGACCACATGGAAGAAAATTTTCATGAAATATGGAAGTTTGCTCAGTTTGTCTCTTTCAGTTCAGACGCTATCAGGTGTCTCTGAAACCACTGAGGACAAGACATTAGCCTAGAGATTCCCTGTTGCCCTCTATTGGAGGAGGAGAGTATTTTTGTTTCCCAATCTGTCAAGTTTCTGAGTGATGACTTACTATGTGGTAATTGTACCTGTCACAATTATGCCACTTACAGAGACATAAACTTGCCTTCAATTATATTAAAAGATGGTGTTTCGCTTTGCCACATTTTGATTTTCACTGCTATAAGTCAGAGGACGGTTAATATAGAAATGCCTCATATCTTTCTTGTGGGTAAGATTCTGCCAAAGTATGTTAGACCAAGCATTTTTTAATCCTTTCAAAGGGCTTTACACAGTATGCAGAACATGACTACTTTTCCAAAACATTTGAGCAGACACTAATACTAGTAAAGAAGATAATTTTTGTCAGATACTAACCATCCCATGTTGAAAATTCTGAATACAAATAATTATTTTCATACAATTTCCCTCCTGCATAATAATTCCAGAGTGTGTATTAAGCAAACCATTCAGTGAAGTAATGAGAATATCTCTGAAAAGTGAGTTCTGATAGAGGATGCTGAGCCAGGTAGGAGGGCGACGTTCCCAGTGAGATTTCATCTTCAAACTGCAGCATCATGAGAGAGTAAAGAGAGTCAAAAGGGCAAGAGGTGTGGACAGACAGGCTATGGGTAAGATGGAGGACAAGTAAAGTTCCTTAGAAAGCCTGAGAAGGACTCCAAATGAAGATGATTTTACACCACTCCTTGAACTAAGAACTTCGCCTGGGCTTTACTGTTTCCACTTCTTTCAATTTAGGAATCCTCATTATGTTAAGGTTGTTTTATTGCTGGAAGGTGTAGGATATAGTTCTTTAAAAGAAACTGTACTGAGTACCACAGGACTAGCTATTTCACTGTCTTATTTGCTTTTGGTGCAATATTATAGTATCCATTATAACTAACTGCCCAGAAAAATTTGCTTAATTCATTTAAACTAAATTCTGACCAGGAATCAAAGTTACTAAATTACCAAGGCACTAAAATTAGGCTCTTCCCTATACTGCATTAGTAAAATGCTTTTACATATATTTTGTATCCAGTGACTTGATTTTTCTTCATCTCATTGCCACTACCATGTACTCTAAACCTCTGGAGAATTCAATCCAATGATCCTCCATGACAAAAAAGATATTTAATTCACCAATGGCCGCCTTCATTATTTTACAGTTGCAGCTTGGGGAAAGTGAGTGCATGCACTGACAAGACTATAAGGACTACTATAATAACATTATAATATTAGCAGCTTCTTACTTAGAAGGAATTAAAAATACTTGAAAGAAATGCACACTTTTCATTTGTAAAAATGTGGCAAAGGTGGTGCAAACTAATAGTTGCTTGAAATGAAGAATAAGGTTTTCACATAAAAAATGATTGCACAGATATTGTTATTTTTAATTGTGTAGAAGTGACTTAGAAATAGTGCAGGTTTATCTACAGATAATTCTTGCTGGAGACCTACAGGACCTTCAAATGCAGCCTGGACATAAGTGAAAGAAAATCATTTACACCTGATAGCTATGAAAGGTCATGAGTGGAGAAATAAATTCTAGATCTTGTAGGTCTACCCTTAGGGGAGGTAGGGAGAGGGTATATTAGTGCTATGATCTGTGTAGGGTTTTTACTTGAATGTGAGTACCTATACATGTGTACAAACCACAGAAATCCTTATTAAATGGCAATAATTCCCACTTCCATTTCTTCACTTATTTATCATTCCTGTTCTCATCTATTCTCCTTTGGTCCATAGTCTTGCATTCTTCCAATTCACTTGTGTTAGACTCTTTTTTTTCCTAGAGTTTCGAAGGCTGTCTTACTGTCAAACTATGCTTCCTAAATGCTAAACTGAGAATTAAAAATAATTCCAAATGCTAGATCTAATGGCATGCTAAGGAAAATGACGCTCCAGCCCAAGAAATGCACCTGCAAACCCTCCTGCACAGTAGGTCATAAGTAGAATGAATTTAAATGGTCTGATCCCACCTCATTTGTGAGCAGGAGAATGGGACCTATTATGCTCTTATGACATTGTAATTGAACTAGACAGGGGTGCTGGAGAATTTGAACTAGTTACCACTTTGCATCAATGGGTACCCATCATGCCACATTTCTTGATAAAAAAAGCAAGATGTGAGGATGCACAGCAAGAAAAAAATGCTCATGCCTGCAGGCCTTATTCCTGACTAAACAACAAACAGCTCTGCATCCCAACTGGTTTCAGAGTAACAAAATTCAGTTAAATAGATGTGCTCTGTTCTAAATAAATACCTTGACATGGGGCTATAGTCATTAAGAAAGAAGTTCTTATTAATGGAGACGCTCCTATTTAGCTGCAGCAAACAGATTATGAACTTATCTGCACTATTTAAGTTAACTGCTTCTTAACAATACTTTAAAAATGTTGAATAACAGCTAATACCACACCTCACTAATTTCTAACCTTTTTAGAGATTTACCCAGGACTATGAGTCATCAGATGTCTGATTATGGGCAGAGTTTATGAGTGTGCAGACGGCACTGTTTGTGTGTCTGTATACAAACAGTATTTGCATGGGCTCAGCACTTAATTATATTTTTTTTGCTTCTATCTATGCGACAGCATAGCTGAAAATGTCTAAGGTTTCTGCAAAGGATGGGCTTAAAATAAATTAATCCACTAAGAAAATTAGGCAGGAGAAGTTATTTCAGGAAATATAAAGTTAAAGAAGAATAACAGCAAAGAGCCAGCTGTTTCTGTTTTGATTTATTCCATACTTCAGAGATGCTGCTTCTATAGGGAACAATATGCAAGACATTGGAAATTCAGAAGGCATTTCTTTTGTGTATCATAAAAATGTGCTGCTAACCCACAATACCCTCATAGAAATACAATTCAATAAGGAACTCAGTTGGGAAGGAGTCTCAATAGAACAACATGAAAAAATGGTCAATACAAGAATGATTTAGTTTACCTTACAAGAGATTTCTATGCTGGAAATAAATAGGGCTTTGAAACTTTAAAAATAAAAGTCAAGATAAATATAGACCTATATTTTTAATTCTCACACATATTTAATGTAACTTTTTAGCAGATCATTGCCTCTGAATCATCACTTCTATCAAGCCTATCACTTGAGAAGTGTTACAGCACTTAGCCCTCAGGGCAAAGATAAGTCTTTACCATTGTCACATACAGTATATTGAGCCATATTATGCTGAATGGGAATAGAGTACAATGTGGAAACAGTACTGAATCTTGCAGAATATCCTCAGATACTTATCAAGCTGTTAAAGGAGACATCACTCTTTTGTCTGTATTGCCCTTGACACATCCTAAAGGAAAGTATCAGGAAATTCTTTGTTTGTTGAAGAACCCTCAGACCCCTCAGGTCTAATGTAGGTTAAATGCCCCACAGGTCTCTCAAGAACGGAAAAACACCTTGAAAACCACTATCTGAATTCACCAGAAACAAATAAATAATGGCACTGAAAAAGTAAGACTAAACATCCCTAACAAAATGTAAAACTGAAAATCCACATGCATCCTAAAGCACAAATAACTAAACATGGTCATCCAGGGTATCAAAACAAGTCAATATAACATAACCAGAATCTAATTCCAAAAACCTCCCCCAAACTGTTACCAGCAAGGCTTACATGAATGATGGGAACATTACACATATTTTCAAGGATAAATAATTATCTGCCTGCATTCAGGATTTGCTTATTGATTAACACACAGACCTCACAGCAAACATCCTGTATGACAGCTTTGGATTTTTTTCACTTACTGCTTGCATTTAGAATTTATTTACTTTACACAATTGCCCATGCAATATTTTGGAGGGAGAAGTTGGTGACAAGAAAACAAATAGAAATTTTTAGTGTGACCCATAGTTTTTGTTTTGTTGTATTGCTTTGCTTTGTTTTTAAAATTTTGTGTATTCCTGATTTTGTAACAGAACTGAATTATGCAGTTAACAATTTTAATAAATGTGAGAACTAAAAAATACAATTTTTGTTGCTTTTGTTTCTTTTCTACATTCATAAATGTTGGAACAGCCAATATAACTTTCCCAACATACCATGAAATAATATTTTTCCTTTCATATTTTTCCACAGGCAAATCACAGAAACTGGCTTTCCAGTAAAGAAAGAAAGGAAGGAAAGGAGGGAGGGAGGGAGGGAGGAAGGGAGGGAGGGAGGGAGGGAGGGAGGGAGGGAGGGAGGGAGGGAGGGAGGAAGGAAGGAAGGAAGGAAGGAAGGAAGGAAGGAAGGAAGGAAGGAAGGAAGGAAGGAAGGAAGGAAGGAAGGAAGGAAGGAAGGAAGGAAGGAAGGAAGGAAGGAAGGAAGGAAGGAAGGAAGGAAGGAAGGAAGGAAGGAAGGAAGGAAGGAAGGAAGGAAGGAAGGAAGGAAGGAAGGAAGGAAGGAAGGAAGGAAGGAAGGAAGGAAGGAAGGAAGGAAGGAAGGAAGGAAGGAAGGAAGGAAGGAAGGAAGGAAGGAAGGAAGGAAGGAAGGAAGGAAGGAAGGAAGGAAGGAAGGAAGGAAGGAAGGAAGGAAGGAAGGAAGGAAGGAAGGAAGGAAGGAAGGAAGGAAGGAAGGAAGGAAGAAAGGAAGAAAGAAAGAAAGAAAGAAAGAAAGAAAGAAAGAAAGAAAGAAAGAAAGAAAGAAAGAAAGAAAGAAAGAAAGAAAGAAAGAAAGAAAGAAAGAAAGAAAGAAAGAAAGAAAGAAAGAAAGAAAGAAAGAAAGAAAGAAAGAAAGATAAAACCTCAACGTCTTCTTTAGGATAAACAAAATAAAACATCAACAAAACATGAAACTGACTTCTAGTCTCCAAAATACATTTATGCTTTCTCTTAGAAATCAATTTCACCAGACCTTAAGAGCTTAGAGACACAATGTCACATGCATCTGCTAGGTCTCCAGTGCTGGAATGTGAGATGCCAGCATGGGAGCACGGGAGGCTGCCAAGGTCCATGTCCTCTACTCGTTTGGCAGCCCAGCCAGGGTGATGGAGAGCAGAGGCAGCAAGAAGCCTTTCATGGCCAGGCACCTCACTGCCACCGCAGCCCGGCTGGGGCCATGTCAGGGCTGGGGCTGCGGGAGGCGCGTAACGCTGCAGCACTGCCCCACGGCAACAGCACCTCGTGTGCCAGCACCAGGATGCCAGCTGATATTTTTCCATCATACACACAGATCACAGAATATTCTTTAGGAAGAATATTCTCCCACTGATGCAAATGATTAAAAAAAAAACCCCATGTGCATGTTTACATGCTATTTCTGTTGTCAGCTTCTCAGGGATAATGTGATCAGTATGCCATTAGGGGAGCATGGAGAAATCTACCATAAACAAAGCACAAGAGAAAATGCTGTTACAGGTGCCCAAAGAACAGCATTGTTGAAAACAAACTAAAATGAGACTGCAGAGTGCACAGCGATCATAACACCCTACTTCTTAAGCAGATTAAACTTGCATAATGGTTACTTAAAAGTAAGGCTTCTTAAATTCCCCTAATCATGGAAAAATTATCTATTTTATATGAACACGAATTGAGGATGTTTGAAAATTACTATTTTGTAACAGTGTCTTGATATAGAAACAATACAGGGAAAAAGGTATTCTCAAATCTGTCTCTTCACCTCAGTGCTGAGATGAAACAACCTGTAATTTCACTCCTAAAACTACTGACTGAAGTCAAACAGAAATTACAAGTTATATCAAACTGTACATGGAGACTGTAATGTGGATAAATATCCAAAGGGACTAGGTAAGACCACCAAACTCATTTCACTTGTGACCTATTCAGATTTGAAGTCAGTTTCTTATCATTACTATTTTATTAAAGAAAACCATTTTTAAACAATTTATCCAGAGTATTCCCTGAAATGTGCATTCAGTCAGTTTCAGACATCCATTTTTTTCCTAGACCTTTTTCCTTCCCTTCTTACAAACATATTTTGCTCTATCAGTACAGAAAAAAAAATATTTTCAGATAAGATCCAAACTATGCCTTCCATGTGTTGACAGCTGGCAGGATACAGCATAGTAAAATTCAGTGTCTCTTTAGAAAGAACTTATTAGGGCAACTTAAAAGTTGCTGAGTTATCTAAGCCAGTCTAATATTTTAAAGATTTTAATGAACTAGCTTTGAATTTCTACTCACTGTACCCTGCTTTTCAGAGCTTAGTCAGATGAGTGAAGGCAATGATTGCTGCCAGCTTCTTTGCTGTGTGATCTCAGTATCCTCTGGGCAAGGTTAAATATATGTTAAAAATTCCACCCCAATTTTAAATTTTTATAAATAAAACAACAGGGAAAAAAACTTTTCTAAGCACAGGGCAGAGTCACTGAGTATGATGCAATCATCAAAGAAAAAAGCCAGGCCAAGGTCACGGGCATCAACTTGTGTTCTGACAAAATAATGCTGAGAATTCACTGAGGGCCATCTAAAGGGCTCAGCCAGTTCAGCCAAGTGAAACACAAGGTATGGAGAATTACTTGTCCATTTACAGTGCACTCATCCATGTATTATAAATCAGAAGCTGAAATCATCAACTCTCTCCAAAGTACTTGTAGTATCACGGCTCTTTCTGTCTAACAAAGCTCATCTAGCTTGCATGGAAGTTTATTACAAAACTCTAAAAGTTATTTATAATAGAATCTTCTCAGCATATATCTGAAAAAGCATCTGATTGCTCATGAGGGGAAGCGAAGGGGCAGACACTGATCTGTAGGACCTGAGGAAATGGCATGACACTGTGTCAGGAGAGGTTTAGGTTGGATATTAGGAAAAGTTCTTCATCCAGAGAGTGGTTAGACACTGGAACAGGCTCCCCAGGGTTATGGTCACAGCACCAAGCCAGACACAGTTCAAGTGTTTTGGACAATACTCTCAGGCCCATGGTGTGACTCTTGGTGATGGTTTGGTACAGGGCCAGGAGTGGGATCCAATGATCCTCATGGATCCCTTCCAACTCTGGATGTTCTATGACTCTGACGATAACAGCAGGGACAGCATGTAGGTCATTGTAGAGAGGACTATTTGACATTTTATTATGTTAATTGCTCAAATTACCTTCTTTCTAAAGATATGACTGTAAAGGTAGCATTTGCACACACTTGGGAAGCCTCTACGGAGCAGAAAGAGCGACTGACATGTAGAACCACCTGCAATGTACATTTCTTGTTCTTTATGACAGGTAAATAACACAAGGTTGGCAACTACTGAAGAGTGCCAAACAAACAGGTTCCCTACATGACCAACAGCAGACATATCATAGGGTTCATAGAGCAAGTCTCATATACAGTGTCTAAAAGAGAACAATACCAATATTTTGTTACCAAGGATCTTTCCTCATCAATCTCATTCAGTATTTCAGCTTTCCTATTGATTATCTGGCAGTTTTTAAATGTCCAGAGACTGAATCCAATCAAACCTATTGAAAGAAGCAGAAGCGATCAAACTGATGAGCACATATGATGTTATTTACAACACAAATAATTTGGTTCATGGGGCTTTTCTCAAATAAAGTAGTGGGCTGAGATAGCCAATGATTAAATTGTGTGGGAAGCAGCACACTGAATTTGAAGGCCTCAATTCACAATACAAAGATTCAGAACATGAAATATGAAGTCAGAAAAAATTTCTCCCATTTCTGTACATAGATATGAACAGAAAATAATTATAGCTCTGTCTGTATCAAAAATTGTAAATAAATGTTTTTATCTATATGCCTTCTACTATGCCAGTAAAATAATATCCATCACATCTGTTTGATGTTCTATATCCAGAAGTGTCCTATAAACTTTCTGCAGTCAGCAGTTAGAAAAAAATTTTGACATAGCTGAGAGGATGAATAGTTTGGATCAACATGACTTTTTACACACTTAGGAGCTCTCAGCAGCAGACCAGAAGGTCCTTCAAATGAATGAAGCACCCTCTGGTCTGATCCCACCCTCATCATGGAAAGCATTTACAGGTCATTGGCTTAAAATACTGAGTACATGAGTTTAAAAGGATGCAGAGCATTTTCAAAAGAAAAGCCTCTTTAGTTTTGAAAGTGCACTGCTATTTATTTAATTCAAAAAAACCCAAAAAACCTAGAACCAGCTACCAAAAAATATCCACATCCATAAAAAGTGAAGCCTGCAGAAAATACAAGCCCTACCTTTTCAACCCTGACTACTAATAGGAAGAGGTATCTACTCACCTACTAAACACAAGAAAATTCATTGTGTAGTTAGTCCCAAGTCCAGGCTGTCCTAGCTCTGGCCTGTTAGAATAAGAAAAAAGACCAACAGACATGCTGGGAACAAGCAAATGGAAAAGATGGACTGAGATGTATATCTTTGAAAGTTCATATAACCACCTGAATTGAAATCCTGATTCAATGGTCTTGGCAACAGTTTTGCTGCCAGCTTCATTAAGATGTCATGGCTATAATTGGAAGCTTAGTTAATTTCAACTTTGGAACACAACAGTAACAGAATCAATAAACAGGCCTCTTCTGAGGAAAACTCAGGACATTTTCTTTTTCTAGAGTTTCATATATGCTTATATTTTATCTTGGGACTTCAGGAGGGCTACAAAAGTTATATTGTTGGTAGGTTGATGTCCTTCATTTTTCTCCTAAAGTATTGATATGCATTTTCTCTATCATAATCTAGTGAGATCATCTGAAAGCAACAGCATTAGATCACCAACAAAATTCTAATTCAGTAGACTTGCTCTTCCTAACCACCTTGGAACAATAAGCCTATTCAAAAACATTTGTACTTTTTGGGAGAACAAGAAAGCCTGTGTGCAAATTCTGAGATTCACAATATTTTTTGACTCATTTTACTCATAAATTAAACATTCCCCAGCCTATCGGATTTATGCAATCCCATTCCATCTCCTTTCCATCTCTCTCTCTCTCCCTCTTGCCATCAGGATGTGGGTGCTTGGACATATTTCACCCTTAACTATTAAATGAAGTCCAAGCCCTAGCCTTTGAGTACTTCCTTACAACCAGATACATCAGGAGTGACCTAGTATCTCATGACTATAAAACCAAAACTGATTTTATTTACCAAGTAGGGCCAACTAGATTATCTAATGAAGCAAGCTTACTGCAAACATTAACATAATTAGGCAGGATTTTCTTGCCGGTTCTGCTGTGCAGTTGAAAACAGATGGCAAAACTGAGTATAAAAATTTCCCTTTTAAGCAATACCTATAACAATACTGTCTGTATTATAGGCCAGAAAGGATTAAGGGAAATTTCAGTAAAAATTTCCATGATAAACCAAGGACTGAAATAGAAAATCAATAGAAAGAAACATTAATTGTTACTTGCTCATGAAAGAAGAAAGGTATATGGGAAAATGGGCAGGATGCTTAGTGTAATTAAATAGTCTTTCTAATATTTAGTGAAGATTGGTTGCTTCCAATGCAATCTGAAGACATTTTTTAAAGTTGCCCCTGCTCTCAAATATTACTTTTTTGAACCTTTTAGAGGCCCTTATTTTTCTTAACTTTACTCCTTTTTTACTCATTTTGTTGACATATCATCCTTTCAGCAGGAAAGTTTTAGAGAAAATCTGAGAAAGGACAAGTGAATCGGCAGAGCAATGCTACCCTAGAACCACAAAGAATGAGTCTGTTGAGCCTGAAGTGTGGTGCTGGTCCCAGAGCAGAAGACATCAGTTTTCACACTGATTAGTGGGAATTACAGGTTTGGCTGCTGTCTGTCCTAGGCTGATCTAAACTCCGGGCTGATCTTCAAGTTGCGTCACCTCCTTTGGGGCAAACACATTATAGGGAGAAAGGGCAAACACATCTGGGCCCACAGAGGGTCACAGATCCTGTGATTGCAATGTGAAGAACATTGAAATTTTCACTGAGAAACTCAATTATACAATAAACCTGAATATTAAATAATGTATATCTTTGCAAATAATTTATTATGACCATAAAGTCCCTGACTCAATGGCAGATTTCGGATAAAATTTTGCAGATCTGTCTAGTTGGTGATTGCGCTTTATGGGACATGGACCAAAGGAATATGGGAAAAATGATGACCCTAGCTGAGTGAAAAACAGGATATCTGAAAGCTGTTCACAGATGGAAGGAATTGGAGAAAGGGAGAAGCTAGCTATGGAAATTGGTAGGAACTTTTGGTGAAAAAACTCCAGTACTAAGGGGAGTTCTCAGTTTTAGTAGCAGTTGGGTGGTATCTAGGGAGTATTTCTGGGATAACAAGAGCTAGTAGTGGAAGCCCTAATTTGAAACAATTCCAAAAGAACAATTTCTGCTTCTGATTTATGCATACAAAGATCCAGCAATGGTAGTGGTATAAGAGATGCTCCTAGGATAACCAGCGCAGTTTCTAGTAATATTTCTGTGTCATCCATCTGGAAATAGCATGTTCAGCTTGGGCAGTGGAATTAGGGGAAAATCTGCTGGTGTTCATACTGTTCCCACATTACAAAAAAATGGTATACAACTTAATTATATACTGCAGCATTGAAACAGATTGATATATTCCTATTTTCTAATTCTAGTGTCTGAGTTTGTGTTCAGGAGAGAAAGGTTTTATCAGTATAATAAAACAGAACAGGGTGTGTGACAAAAAGAATGTTGAAAAGAAGAGGCATTACTGGTGTTTGCTAGACACAAAAGGTCACTGATAGGGAATGAGTTTGCAAAATTGAATTGGACAATTGTGGTTTTTCTCATAAAATCACAAAGAAACAACATTTAATATAGTTCAAGCACACCACCAGCATGGGAATAATAGTCTGCTATGACATGAACTGAAATAGAAACCTAGGAAAAGAAGGCTTAAAAGACCCTGTTACCACCTTGAATGCAATAAAAAAGGACAGAAATATTTGGTTCCTTTGGACAAGAAATAGAACTGCAATGCAATGTCAGGAGAAAATGGGAGTGTCCACAGATACTTTACATCATCAAAGGACCAAAAATGCTAAGGAAGTTTTTGTGTCTCATCATCCGCAAAAGGACAGACACCAAATCCTCAAGCTTTATTTGCCTTCTCTTCAACCCACTGTCATTTTAATCGTCATGAAAGATAGCAATCTCAATATCTTTCTCTGTTTGCTGTTGCACAAGTATTTATTTACTAGGGCCACTGGGGGAAAACAAATCATAGAGAACAAATGGCTTGATGCTCTCTCACATTCCAACCGACAAAATGTTTGAAAATATTGCCGTGTGCACCACAGTCCTACAATTTTGAGTGAACTGTTCTGTTATTACAGTAGAGTGGTGTCCCAAGAAATAACATAGCCCCTAATGGAGTCCTTAAAAGTCTCCAATGCTCCAGAAAGATGTATAAGTTATCTCCCTCTCAAGAAGCTGGTGGTAATTCTTGCTTATAGGGGAATTAATAATAAGCTGCATAAATAAAAAATAGTACCTGTAGAAGATAGGTGATGTTTATATTAGCACAGCATATTCCAGGTACTGTAGAATGCATATATAGTTAGAAATAAATGGTCTGAAAATTACAGGGAAGACATACACACAAAAGGATTTAAAGTCCGATACTGACATTAAAGAATATAGTTAGAATTACAGTAGCCCTTCACACCTCTTCTTCTGTAATTAACAATGAATGAAAACCTGACTGCAATAAGATATTTATTGCAGAAAATGTAATTTTCTTCTGTGCTTTTTCCTCTGCTATTTAAATGGGAACACTTCAGGTGCATACTATTACTTGAGGTCAAGACTAAATCAGAATTTATTTTGATGCATGTTCAGCTATCAGTGTTTAGTACAGAAATGGATTAAATAATATCTTCAGATGAAAAACAGACTACAGATTTTGCTTTGACTTTTTGGGGGACTTTATTTTTTAAAATATGTTGGCTAGCTCTCCTGAACTAGAGCCAAATCATTTTTAAATTTAATTTTATTAACTAATTTTTAACCCACCCACAAAAATGCTATTTGTGTGATAACAGTATGTGCAAGAATTCCTAAGGGATATGGAAATTAATCCCACTTCTGTGAAAAGGCCTTTTAATAACTTATATGCTATTTTACCTTTTGAGTTATCAGTAGGCTTTCCTCTAGCATTTTCTAAGGAAATCTCCTTGTAGTGTGAAAGGGAAGAAAAAAAAAACCCAGAAAAAAAAAAAGGAGTAAGAATATAGGAGTTTGTTCATTTAATGTAATTTTGTGCTGGTTATACAAAGCCACCTGTTTTCTAGCAACCTTTAAAATCATGGTCCAAGAAGCAGCCTCAGACCCATCAAAACATTCTGCAGTGTGTGTGCCCATTTACGGGATTTGTTGTAGTCATCAACATTTCATTTGCTCTTCTGAATGCCAGCACAGTAAGATTCTGACTGCTGCAAATCCTCATGTTTCCACCTTATTCCCTTGCTCTTTTCATATGCACATATGTCACTGACAATTTCTTCTCTTTCCTTCCTTCCTTCCGTCCTTTTTTCAATAGTGCTCATGGATCAATAAGACATCATGGCACTGTATGGAGCCTGAGCGATTTCTCATACAATGGCTGCTGTGACCATGTTTCCCTGGGAATTGCAAATCACCTTTTAAGAAGGAGCTGAAGATATTTTCAGCCACAGAGCAACTGCTGCTACAAGGGCACTGAACCTCAGAAAAGGCCCAGAAACCTGAGCTGCTCTGGAGCTTGAAAGGAGCTGCTGCAGTGACGGCGCTTGATGGATCTTAGCCTTGATTACAAGAGCAGACTACTACCACCATGATTGATGAAATCCTGCTTCAAATAGAAGATGAGAAAACAATGAAAGCTCTGACTACTGTGCTGGGGGAGGAGGGATGGAGGGAACCAAGGCAGAAGGAAAGTAGTCAGGAACCTGATCTAATGTCAGGGAAGCACATAGGTTTATGGCAGCTGAGAAGAAAGAAATTTTTTTTCTCCGTCAGTTTTCTAATGGGTACAAAATAAGAATTATATGAACTACAGTCATCAGTTTATAGAGAAATCTATTACTCTCTGGGATCAAAAAGTGAGCACCAGTTGTGAATAATGGTTTCAGCCTGTGGCTTTGAGCATTAAATCGCATTTTTCAACCAGAAGGGCAGTACTTTTCCACTATCACCTCAATGACAAGTTTGTGTTTGGTTTGCCAGTGACTCCTTTTGCTCCATCTACACCCTCTTTTTTTCTTATGCAGCTATGTTCAATCTTATAATTTGAACTTTTAAAGAAGTTGCTGTCTGCAGTCTCATTATGCACATTAAAAATAATATTTTCAACCATCTTTTTCACAAGTTCAACCAAGATTAGACTCTGAAGCCAATGAAGATTGTTTCCATTACTATAAAGCAAAGAGAGATAACTCTTTAATCTTTCAATTTTTAAATACAAATTTTCTTACTCTTACTTCAGACTTTCTATTTGTTACTAATTAACAAAGGGCATGTTCTAGGCCATATGAAATTGAGATTTAGTTTTAGTTTAATTTTATGTGAACACAAAGGGTATAGGTGGCTAATGCAGTAACCTTTCTGCACCTAACTTCTGGAGGCTTAGACTGGAATTTGGTTTAAATTACAAGTGAAATGAGTTTAGTGGTCTCATCTTCACTTTTAGCAAAAACTATTCTCATTAAAAAGCCACTCTGCACTAACTTCTAAAAGATACAGCTTTTTCCTAGATTAAAACCAGTGCTGTATTAGGAATTCTGGGCCTCAAAAATGAACTGCAAGTACAGGGTTGTGTGAAGATGCTGGGTTAGGAGAGGTATCTGGTTGAATCATGCTTAACACTAATGAACCATATATAGATGCCCATTATATCAGCTACAACATTCTAATTAACTCAAAAACTACACTGCAAACACAGAGGGGAGTACAAGATAATATGAACAGATGCAACATGTGAATACTGTACCTCCCAGAAAAAAACATGAGAATTTATAAACTGCTTGCACTTCTGTAATAATGACACTGACTAATTTAAAGCACTTACCTCCCTTCCTTGTCCCCAACCTAAACAACACCTATAGTCAGGTTGTGCATGATCCTCACCTTTTAGGCCTACTGAAAGGATAACATGCAAAACACATCACTACACAGAAATGGCTGTAGCTTGCTTTACCTCCCTTGTTAGCTCAAATTCTACCTTGTAAAGAATCCAGACGAATACATCATAAAACTTTGGTTTATAAACTCTCCACTTGGTTTTGTGCAGCATGATTGCTGTGCACTAACTGGAGTAAAACAATCTAATGTGAGACCCAGTGACTACTAAAAGCTGGATTGTAGCTTAGTTTGAACACTGATCTCTTGTACTAGAAAAAAAGAGAGTATTTGGCTAAACATAATGATGCAACAGTTATTGCTCAGGCAAAATCATTGCTTTCATTTCTTCAAGTCATTTGAGATTTGTTTCTTGAAATAAATACAACACAACATATCAATCTCAGGTAAAAACCATATACTGAGATAATTTCAGTTTCAAATAGAAGATTTATTTTTCTAGCATCAAACCAGCCCCTCTAACGTGCCCATTCAGATTTTCTTCAGGCTTAAGTTTCATATGAAAATCCTATCTTCTGAACATATTAAAAATTTTATAAAATTTCATGGGAATAGCATTTTCTCAGCTTTATTCATGCTCATGAAAAACAGGAATTACATCCTCTTTATCGACTGCTTTTTACATAAAGGGAAACCTTTATCCATAGAATGGCCCAAGCTACCTTCCCTACACACAACTGAATTACATACGTGCATATAGTTTCAGAAAATATAGTCAGGAAACCAAGGCAGATTTCTTTGTAGTCTCCCTTCATCTGAGCTGAGCACAAAATTAACATGTCCAGAGTCACCAAGTGATGCCCTTGAATTGTCTGCTAAGGAGAAAACAGGACAACTTTGGGTGAAGGCAAAGGCAGGCGAGGACCTGATTTTCAAATGCTCAGAAATGTTGCAAATATCTTAACAAAAGGAAATTGCAAATTTAATTCTCTGTAGTCTGTGATAAAGTTAATATATTACAAATTTCAGATTTTGTGTAGTGACAGAGTTGCATGTTAATGCAAGCAGAATACTGTCATTACCAAAAGTGCTCTTGGAAGCTGGGCTGCATAATGTAGATTTATTAGAAGACATATTGTAAACATGACTATGTTTTCTTCTTTCAGAATATACCCACTATGCTGAACAGAATAGCATGGTGTTCTACTTTTGCAGTATTAAGACTACTAGGTATTAAAGGTGAAATTTGCTTGATCTGTAGAAACTCTGTGAATTTGCATTAGCTCCAGGTATTTTCAGGCACATGTGGAGGTGGAAAGAAATTTATCAGGCAAAAGCAAATCAATGCTTGTCAACTTGGACGCAAGATTTTATTTGGGGTCTTATAAATCCCCTACAGCACAGTCCTTACTTAATAGGGTAGTTGAAAACCATGTTTAGTTCTCCAAACTCCAGAAGACAGGGACAAAATATCCTCTAATTTCAGTGGTCACAGAAAGGGGAAGTACTTCTTAGGAACTAGTTAATGATACAGAGAGAGCTACACAGATGAATGGAAGGAAAATAGACATGAAAACTTTCTAAACATACTATTGGAAACATACTAAACATTCCTATTGGAAAGCTAATTTTTAATTATGGAACTGTTATACTTTGACTAGTATAAGTTATGTAAGAATATTTCCGCACAAATTGCATATCCTGAACATTACAAATACAACAGATCAAGGTTAAGGGACAGTGTAATTCTAGCAAATTTAGTGACAGGTTAAGATCAAGGGATGTCTTGACATTCTCCTCAGAAAGGTCAATCTAGCAGGTATGCGATGTAAAAATGAAGACTCTGCCATCATTGCCATGGCAAAAGGTCAGACACAAGCTGATTGGTGATAGAATTATCAAATTAACCAATCGATGTGTGTGAGTAATAGATGTAAGCAATCCTGGGGGAGAGCCACAGGGCAAATGCCAGCTCATCAATAACACATTGCCTAGGAAAAGAAGATCCTCTCTTCAATCCATGTCCTTTACATTAGCAGTGGTATCAAGGAATTAAAAGAAAAATCGAAAGCAACAGCTTTAAATATGCTTTCAGAGTGTATACAGCATTCAAATCTTTCCAAAACAAGTTCCATAAAATGCTGTGGTAAATAAGAGCTTGCTAGCAATCTAAAGAGAGGAGGCACCAAGAAATCCTTTTATAAACAGGTAAATTCAGAAACTGAAGGATTTTTATATATCTGACACCAGTACAGACTTTATTAGGAATGCTATTTTACCTGTGGCAGTCACAGACACACAAATCTCATGTTTGATTTTGTGGCAACTTTTGCACGGCAAAATGAGAAACAGATCACAAGCATTCTGAGGATTTTGTGAATAGGATGCAGCAAGTATATGAGTAATCCTTTAGCTGTAAGTAATATCTCAATGCATATTATATATATCTTTTTGTATCTGACTGCCAGTTTCTACACAGCTCAAAGGGCTAAACCCAGCAGAAGCTCTCTATGAGTGCTCAAGAAGGCAGACAATGTCTTTGCACAGCAGAAGAGGGCTCCAGGTAAGCAAAACAGCAAAAGTGAAACAAAGACCCAACCTAGCTGGTCTCAAGTTCAAGAGACATACATTTCACAGAACATATGTCAACTGCAGGAAAACAGACTGAACCCCATTCCTAGATAGAGGGTTATCTAAAATCAGTAGAACTGTCTAAACTTTGATGAAAATGTTAAGCACCAGGGTGGGCTAAGTACATAAAAGCTGCTTTGTTATTTTAAATGTTTTTTCCCCTTTATCTCTGTATTTCTAGGTATAAATAAACAATGATCATTTCAAGACCCTCACTTGCTAGTGATATTTTCCAAAGGGAGATGCCCACTTGGAGCTCTAAAAGCCTGCACAGCATCTCTGTGGAATCCTGGGAGAGCAGCTCAGGGTATGCACCTGGGGCTCAGCTTCTCTGCAGCTGGAAACAGGGCAGCAGCCTGATCCCTGCGCCATGTGCTCCACTGAGACACAGGAAAGGTGAAGGTACACTTTATCCTGCACGTTGATGAGCCAGAGTCAGGATGTCAGATGTGACAAAGCCTCTGTCTGTACTAGCAACAACAACTGCTAAGGAGATAAACATAACAGCATGTTGGCTGTTTCAGGATTCCTTATTCCTTCCAGTGACACCCAAGCTTCAAAAAAAGCTAAGCACAGTGGTCTCTGCACAGTGAACCAGAGCTGGGTTTGCCATACATTACTTGGCCACCACCTTCTAGAAAAGCCTAGAAAGGATCAGTGGCTTGCAGATCTTCTGCCTGGTTATCCCAAGTCTTTACACCTCTTCTTGTCCCCTACAGGTACACCACTCAGTTGCTACCATGAGGTGTTCTACTTCTCCTCACATGGTTCTGCTTCTGAGAATCTTTATCTCCAGCAATGCCTCTGTTATTGTGGCAATGGGATATTGCTATTATCACAGTAGGGATGGTAATGTGGTAACTCTCAGAGGAAGAATCCATTCTGCCATCAAAAGGCGTGCGTTACTCCTATTACTGTTAATGGCAGCCATGTACAGGTATCAGCACCAGAACAGGTCTCTAAGTGAGCACAATTACAGCCCCCACTGTGAAATTCACTGAACACAATTTTCATATTGCTTTTATTATAGATATACATAGCACTATAAAAGAAAAACATACCGATTTGACTAGGATACCAATTTGAACATGAGTTAGTTTCCTTACAAAAGAAGTCTTTCTGATATTTTAAATGCTTAATTTTCCCTAATGTATTGTTTAAAATGTAGTTAATATTCTCCCTCAAAAAGTACAAAAAGCACAGAAGCATCTGAGATTGTGTATTTATCTGTAGGATGTGTGGAGTTTTTGTCAATGAACTATCAGCTTGGGAAGAATGAATAAGTATGGCACCACTGAATACCATAGTGGTCTACTGATCTAGTTTCCTTGAAGATCCAGCTCTGCATTGCCCTCCCAACATATGACAGTATGACTAGCAATGCCACTTTTAAGCACTTGGGGATTTTTGCATTTATTTTATCACATTTTGTCTGATCTGCAGTTAAAACAATTTAGATCTATAATTTTAATAGGTTGTTACCTAAAAACCTGAGAAGATTACAGTCATGGGCTGTGGGAGCTCTGAGTGCTGCTCTGCCCAGACACAGAAGCTCTCACTAGTAATTTTACATTGCAGTGGCTCCAATCAATCTCAAAGAAAACAGAATGACAAATATTTATCAGGTAGTGTTCCCAACTCGGTTGAAGTAGAGAAGCTAATGACATGAAAGGAAGCTTTTTTTGAAAGAACAGGATATCTACTTTTGAATTTCCAAGAATAAACAAAATCACAAGACTTTGTTGATTTATATATTGAAAACTATGTATTGGAAAAACTATGTCTTGGAAACTAGATATTGAAAGTATCTCACACTGCAATATGCAAATTTCTTTAGAAAATGTGAGTAAAAATAATGTCACTAGCATTTTAAAAATTAAATTACTCTACATTCCAATGCAGCAGATAAAATGGTCAATCTGTGATGACAAGTTCTCTTTAAGTATGCAGGGCTCTTAAAGAGCTGAAGTTCCTGGTATAGACCAGGATGATGGACACATTTGCATGTGTTAGCTGCTTTAACATTGATCAGAACATTTTATAGGCCTTATAAGATAGTGATCATCATAGGCACCTCAAGGCACCACCAATACCCAAATAATATAAAGCAGTACTTAAAAAGAATACAGAAATTAGCACACTAAGACAAAATGACCTTTGTTATAACAAAATTCAAAGGTTGATCATGCACAAATTCACTGATAGTCCTATTTAAAACAATCTAAGCTTTGGTTTACAAAAAGCTGTTGGGATGACTTATTTTGGATTGTGCTGCTGTACCATTTGCAGGCTGTGAGTACACACACGGCCTCTGCTATTTTATCACTATTCAAAATGACATGACAATGCAATGAGATCTGCTTTCTGATGTTGTAAGTAAGCTGTCATCCTTCCCTCAAACCCTACGGAAATATGGAATATCTAACCATCTCTGAACAAGCTCATGGTTCTAGATTAATGAACAGCATTAACAAGGCACTGATGTGAGGAAATACATCCTGCTTACAATGTCACTGCATGCTAGTCAGCAGACCTGGGAGAAAAATTAACAGAAAGAAAGCTAATAGGATGAAAAAAATCAAATCATTTTTTCTGTAAAGTCAATTTCAAGCCTATAAACATACTTAATACATTCCTTAAAAAGTAAAATGCAAAAATCCTGTCATTATGCAATACTATAATATATATATATATATATATATATATATATATATATATAAATTATGAAAACTTGGAAAAAAAACCCCTTTACATTTAACAAAATGCTGTTTACCTGTATGTGGAACAAATGTACACAGTCTTTGGTGAAGGGTGGACACAAAATCTATAATATCTTATTACTCTGTCTTTGTTTTATGGAAAGAGAATCTTTTTCCTTAGAAAATAGGATTCTATGAATGCAGTAAAACCAGGACAATGCTGCATCCTCCTATAAAACAGTGAAGCCTTTTGATGAACTGAATGTAATTTTAATTAAAAATCCTATTCTGCAACATTCTGCTATAGGGTTTCTAAAATATATGGAGGGTACTGGATTTGCACTGATGAAAAATCAATAAAAACAGATCAAAAATGCTGAGAGACTGAATAGGATTTGCACGTTCTGTTTGAATCTCTGACTGAAAATCGTATTGCAAAACAAGCATGTACCACTCAGCAGGAAACACTGGAATCTAATCATTCACCCCTATTCTGAGCCTGCCCAATTTAAAATACCTTCTTGGGGTTACTTTTCTAAGGTTGAAATTGTAGCATTTTCTTGTGTGCCACAGACAAAAGTAAAGCACTATTTTAACTCAACCACTGCCAAACCAGAAAGTGAAAAATCATGTCATGTTCAGGAGTGAATATTGTTGTTGCAGACAAATACAATGTAAAGATTATACTAATACAAACTGTAATCCTCCCCAATGGAACACTGCATGAAATATGGTATTTTACCAATTGCAGCCTGGTAAACACTACTAAAATTCAGAATCTAGGGGGTTTTTTTTCTTTTTGCCACCTTTTTTCAACCCTGTAAAGTTGCTTCAAGAGCACAGTCATTGACTACCAACTCCCACAGCCTTCACTATCAGCCAGAATGCTTTGTCAGCAAGCCTTTTCCTGCTCCAAAGAGTGTGTTTAAGGAGTTGCTATTTCATATAACCTAGCTTTGATGTTGTGTAACAGTAGCCCTGTAAAATAAAACAAAAAAATGATGGAAGTATTGATCATTGTTCAATAGTAAAAACTGATATAATATTTAAAATATTAATTTCTGCTTCTCTCTTTTTAAGAGATTTAAAAGAGACAACCAAATCCCATGAAGATTTTCTTGATGCTAAATGCAACTTGTGTCAAATTTGTACACTGAATTTGTACAGTAAATAAAGAGCAATTGTAAATAAATGGACAATCTTATAAAGACAGGTAAAATGAAGCAAATCATACTAAGTTTGATGCTAATTTTCTGAAGATCAAGTTGAAAAAATAAGGGGTACTTTCTATGCTAGTATGCTTAATGTGTCAGACGAAGGCAGGCAATCTTAAAAATCTAAGGGCTATTAAACATCAATGGAATTTCATCATCAAACTTCCTTGTCATCCTGTGAAAATTGTAAAGGAAGAAATACAGGGAACTGAATACTACTTCCAGTCACATACTGCAGCTCTTAGCAGAATATTTTGTTCATGTTTTTCCAAATAGTGCACCCCAATAGGCAGGGTCTGTAGAGGCCTTGTATTTATGCTACCAGCATTTCAGAGGGCTGTACTTCACACAAAATCTAATCTGGTCCTGTGGACTGAATAATAATAGTCCTTAGTAGCTGGTGTGCATTAGCTGACACTCCAGGAACTTTGTGCTTTAGTTTCATCCAGAAAGGAGTTCAAGGGCTCCAGGACTGCTCCATGATGTGAAATGAATCATGGTGGTGAGGGGGTGATGAGCACCACATCAGAACTGCACCCCTGATCTGAAGAAAAACACTGATGTAGGTTCACTATCTGTCAATTGGTTGGATATGGGTTCCTCTATAAAGTTAAAAATTTTCAGAGAACTCCAACCAGAGGCAAAATTCTGCCAGGTTTGACATATTATCCCATGTGCCATAAAACAGGATTTAAATAGATGCATTTAGGAGAAATCATTTGTTTTAAGACTTGTTTTAAGATTTTGAATCTATTATGGTTTCTTGCAAACAAATCTTTTAATTTTTCAAAATGAAGTTGCACTGTATTTGTGATGCATTTGTACTTAACCCCCCCCCCCCCCTTTTTGTTTCTGCAAGCAGCAACTTGTCTCTGTCTGCACAACAATGTCATCTGTTAAGTAGAATGGGTGAAGTACATTTCATATTCTTCCTTTTGGAGTTCACTGTACCCTCTAATTATATTAGCTCATTGCCAGTACAAAAATATGTCATGTGTGTTCCCGAAAGCCAGAGTTTCTATTCTTTTTCATTATTTTCAATTGTTTTGACTGAACCTTTAGATGTGGCATTACAAAGTATATAGATAAATTCATAAATGAAGCATGACAGCATAACCATGGGATAATAATGGGTGATAGCATCTTGTTGTTTACCTCACTGAGCCATTGTGAGGATTAATTAGTTAATGGTCATAAAGCAGAGTGCACATGCAAAACACTTTACAAGTGCTAGATAATATTACATGTGATATACAGAGCAATACCACTACTGCATATGGCATAAAGTGGAAGCACTCAATCATTATATTAACCTGAGTCTTTCAGGTAGTAGAATCTGTCAGAGGGAAATAATGGTTGACTGCATCACAAGTATCATTAAACCTTTCAGACAGTTATTCTCTTTGCGTGTATACATTCAAGCCTGTAGGTAATAAGCACCAAGTACCACTAGTGATCTAAGGTAAAACTGCAAACACATTTCCCAATTCATCACAATAATGTTGATAGCTTGGATGATAGGAGTGTTTATTAGCTTCCTGGTACATTTATCTGTAGGCTCACTGGAATTCTGGGACAAAAAGGAAACAATGGCCTAAAATGCAATATTGAAACGTAGATAAAATTTGGTTCCAGAAATTAATATGGGCAAGGCTTTACTAGAGAGTCAAGTGGCCTCCTCAGCCACAGCCTCCCCTTGACACAACACTAAGAGCAGTAAGATGGTATATGAGATTTTGGTGTCAACTGTTCTTTGGGCAATGTTTAGAGCAAAGCCATTTGGTTCCCTGCTCATGAAACAGCTGTCACTATACTCATGGCCATGATTCTTAGTGCTCCAATTGCAATAATACTGACTGTGGATAATACTGACAGATATAAACTGAGTATAATCTAAGCACACACTTCTGAATATAAGTTCCATCTTTTTCTAAGTATTATTAAGTTGAGGGAAATATTCAGGTCTTTCTTAGTTTCTGATGCTATAACTGAATGTTGTACTCTTTGGAAAATATTCATGGAGACATTCCTGTGAAATATTCCTGTGAAAAACCTTGACAAGAAATCAGAGAATTAGATAAAACATAAAAATTGACTTTTAATTTTCAATACATATATACATTTGAAATTTGTGCATGATGCTCAACAGCTTTATTTTTCATGAAGGAGACTGCATTGAAATAGAGGTAAAAATTCTGAAGTTGGATGAAATTCTCTTTTAGGTTTGATTTTTTAATTACTCTTTAACAGGAATTTAAGAGAAGGAAAAATTATTGAAAAATTCCAAAGAAGCACTATGAATGGAACTGATAAGTAATTTTTGAATTCAGTTTTGAAAACTAGCATAAATTTAAATCAATTTAAATTGGATAAATTATATTACAATTATAGTTCAATGAAATACAATAATATCCCCAATGTTACAGAAATCCTTCTCAAGGTTTATATCTCAGGAACTCCACTAATCCCAATGAAATATCTTTTTGCCAATTTTGAGACTGAAGATAATTCAAAGAGAATAGAAATATGGTTGAAGAGTGAATGAGATTCTTATAGGGATTCATAATGAAGATACAGGATTTCCTGTCACCATGATTTGTTCAGTTGTTTCGGGACAGATCTGTTAAAAATCTGGGACAATTTCAGACAAGAGGGATGAAGGCACAAATCAGTTGTCAAGAATTCTAATAATAAACTCAATGTTTTTAACTATATTTGTTATATTTCTTGTTCTGGCAGTTGCTATACTATTATTAATCAACTGATGTTCTTAGAATACTATCCTGAAATTACTGTTGCCCTACCTAGAAAAAAAAAATTAGGGATTTCCTAATGCTTCACATGCAATATTTTCAAGGTTAAAATACTAGATGTTAATCTAAAATACTAGATGTTTTAAAATACTAGATGTTCATCTAGAAAAAAAAATTACTCTACTGATATAAACTAAAAAAAACCCTAAAAAACAAAAAACAGCAAGTATCAATTTGAGATTTAAGTCTAGTCAGGAGCACAACTCCTACTGGTTTTGAATGAATCAGAATTTAATCCCTAAGAATGAAGGCTTTCTAGTGATAAACTCTACTAATTTGTTATATTTTCCTTTCTATATTGCCTATATGATGATTTTGCAAACATTTCAAAGTAAATCACTCACAATATTTTTCATAAAAATCTCTACCATAAAAGGAACTGAGTGAATGCAAATGACAATTTCATTCACTTCCCTGACTCTTTCCTTATATCTTTTCAACACCGATTTACCAGGTCCAGGTACAACATATAACAAACAAGCCAGCTCCTATAAGCTGCGACAGAAGTATCTCCAAAAGCTTAAAAATTTCAGTAGAGAAATTTTTAAGCTTTTCGAGAAAACATCCCTCAAATTTAAACATGTACACACAGAAATATCACCTGTGTAGGACTGTAACCCCAGGCCTGAAATGAAGCTACCTGTTATATATTTGATTTGAATCCCATTGCAGGTAGGCACTGTTTACCCAATTCCTTTAAAAAAGGTCATGTTTTTATATGCGCTTTCTATTTCTAAAAAAATCTATAAACAGAGATATAAATATATTTTAGAAGCTAATTTGTTCATTTCTGTAGTCTTCAAACTGTGAGCTTTTATTTCTTCTTGATAAAAACAATTGTATGCACTTCATTAGGTAACTTCCACTAAATACCTAGTGGTGGTAATATGGATTTGTACTTTGTTCTTCATCCACACTGAAATTTCAGCCTTTATATAGTCATGTTCATTGCTTTGGTACCTATGTATGCTATAGAACTCATACTCTAAAATCTCTGGGAAGAGCCTGTAAAAAAGAAAAAACAAAACTCTATTTCCCTGTATCACTTTGTCTCCAATTCCCCAAACTCATTTCTGATGAAATAATTTGCTCTTTCACTTTCTGTCTTCTGCAAATATATTTGAAGAATATTTTATTCTTTCCTGATATATTTCACACCACAACATTCAGTATTTCTTTTAGCTCTTCTAATTATCCTTTTAAATTGCTCCTGCTTAGGCTCATAGATCTCCCAATCCTCTCTTAAGTGGACTGCCTACATTTCTTATGAAGTCTTCAGTTTATTGCTCACAATAATCTTTTAGTCGCTATTCCCCACTTGACTAGATTGACTGCCTTTCCATGATTTCTTTTCTTAAAGTTTCTGTTACTCTGTCTACACTGTTATTAATAAATATGTGATCTTGCTTGTAGATATACTAATGCTACTCTCTGCTTTATAGCCAGATAGAGCACTGCAACTTCTTAACAAAGGGTCAGATTTAGAAGAGATGCATTAGTATGTGCAAACCTTTTGGCAGGTGAGTAATAACGTGGATATGGATGGAGCAAGCTGACAGTTTAACCATTGGCTTCAACAATTCAAAATCAGGCCCATCTTCCTTTGCAAAAAGGAAAGGAGAGCAATTGCAGAGACAAGACGTTTTATTTCTAAAACTAACTCTACCTACCACAGCATCCTAATGATTTACAAAGTTACTCCCAAGGTATGCTAGGAATGATTGACATCATTCCTCCACAAAATGGAAGAAATTAAGGGGGATCACATCCTTTCAGTCTACAAGAGGATTTTCAACCTTGTTCCACTGCACCAGAGCAGCCTTTGGAAATTTCATCTATATGATTCATCTGTGTTTGCCAAGAAACTCCAACAATCCAGGTTATTTCATATTCACAATTATACACTGTAAGTCACAAGCATGGAAATAAATTATAATTAAATGACTATGCCTTCTACACCATGAAAGAACTTCTAGTGTATTTTTATTGACAGAAAATTATGACAAAATCACCTTTTGACCTCCAGTTATAGTTATGTACTGTGACTTTTTTCTTAAAGTAATAATTAATTGCATTGTTATGCACCATCAAAGCAGAAAAAGGATTGGAAGCTCTGTATTTAAATAAATTAAGGAATATCTGCTGTTGAATAATTAATTATTTCATCGGGGCAACATTCTCTAAGTTTGTTCTTTTTTAAATGTGGGAAAAAAAGTGAAAGTAAATGCTAAACTGTTAATAGACAAGATTTAGTAAGTGGCTATGGGTCACAAAACCAAAATCATAAAACCATTTGTGCAGTATGTATTTGTATACACTTACATTTTGTGCATGTATAACCTTATATGAACAGCATTAAAAAACTTCTGCTTAATACCACACAAATGCTGCGATTCCTCTTGCCCATATTCTCTTTAATACTTTGGATATAAGATTTCAGAGAAGATGGTAAAAGTTAGAAAATGAGAAAGATAACACATTTCATCCTGTAATTCCACATGTGTTGCTATATCTTAAACAGCTCTGCGGGGATTGGATGGAATCCAATTTGCCATCATTTATTCACCAGCGTACTCCTTATACTGTGTACTTTTTTATTCTCATTCACTATTTACCCAATTATATCTACCCTTATTAGACCCCTGCTGAAGGCAGCAAGGCAGTTCCAGCTATGGAAGTCCCATAGCTTAACTTAATCCTATTATCTCCAGATAAACGGGGATGCATAGGGCTCTAGATGGCCAAATTCAGCTCTATTCTCCCTTCCCCAAGAGGAAAAAGACTGTTCCTCATCCCTATGCCTGATGTAATTAAGATCTGGAAATATGCCCATTCCAATTCTTATCCAGTAAAAGCATCACTGTCAATGTTGAGAAATGAACTGCGGTTATGATGCAAAGAGTTGACACTTCAGTGACATTTACTGATGTGTTAGGCCTTTACACTGGCTTGGCTCTACGTAGCTTATGTCTTCAGGAATTTAAAATGCCTGCCTAAAAATCTAATAAGAGGAAAGGGAATACAATAAAAGAAAAAAATTGAAAGTATTGACAAGCAAAGACTTTATTATCTCCATTGTATTTGAATAAATATAGATTGTCATTAAATTCTTGCAATACAACTATTTTACACAATTATAGAAAATGAACTGAATAGTAAAATAGGATCAATAACAGAAGTAAAACAGTTACTGAAGAAAAGCTTTTCTCGACTGACTCAAATAATGTAATAAACTCCACAACATTTATATCTGCACAGAAAACACAAAAAACTACACCAAATACGGACTTGCACTGTATATCTGAAAAGAACAAAAAAGAATAGCCAAGCGTGATAATATGAGATTGCTAAATATTGTGAACTAAGACCTTCTTCCATGGTTTGACTTCAGTCATGCCCTTTTCTTTGAATGCACACCTGCACTCCACCTGTTCATCCCTCTTTATCCAAATTACTAGCACACCAAATACTGACTTTTGTACAGAAACTGGCAAGAAGATATATATCTAGATAATTAATGAGCATGGTTTTTTTTCATACAGGCCTGTCACTTTAATCTCTGGCTATTCCAATTCTAGCCATTTTCTAAAGAGGACAAGTTAATCACACCAACTGGTTTCAGGACTGAGAGGAGATTTTATAATATAATGAAGAATCTACTAGGCTAGAACAACTACACTAATATTCTCCAGTAACCTAAATCAGATTTTAACCCCAGTCTCCAGAGGTGAATGCTTTGTGCAGTTCTAATAATACAAATGTGTAAATTTGTAATCAGACTCCTGTGTAGAGCTGGTTTTTTATTTACTATGAGCTTAGCTGAAAGGTTCCTAGGGACTGAAGATAGTTGGGTTGTAATCCTGTCATTTGGTGACTTAATATTTTTATATTATCATGACATTAGCATAATTCTGACCTCTATTTTGCAGCATTTTATGTTTTTCAGGCACTAGTTTTGATGCTGTACTCATAGTGTATAGAATCAACAAATATTCACATCGTTCCCTATTTTACTGAACATTTGGTCTGAAGTATTAAGTCTGATTTAATGTTATTAGTGCCTCAGAATAGTGCAAAATACATGAATGTAGGCATTCATCTCTCAGTTTACCATAACACTGCCATAAAATGCTACTAAATGGGTGATAAACGTTTGTTCTCCCTTTTTCTTTCTAATTCTTCCTACTGAATGTTCTGCCTCTACACAGACAGCTTGAAAACTGATGCCAACTCACCCATGTAGATCAATCATCAAGGTTTTTCTACTTGCCCAAACTGCAGCTGAGCAATTGAGGTTGGTTCAGTTGCAATCCCTCATTAAAACTACACTCAAAGTAACATCAACCTTTAGGTGTAATATTTGGATTCAATTCTGAATATTTTTTGAGACCAAAGAATCAATTAAAAATTTCACAATCTATTTGCCAATCTATGGCAAACTCCAAAGTTTCCCCCCTCTCTTATTAAAGAAAATATGAGAAATGGAAATATCATCATATATTGCTCGACACTCAGCAGCTTTACAAGCAAATATCTGAATTTTTGATTGTGGAAATGTATGAAAGATGAGTACACTAATGAAGACATATCTTTTTCCTTTAAAGAAATTTGTTATTAAAGATCCTCATTTTGCAAAATACCAAACTGGCAGGCTAAAGTCCTCAATTTTTATACAGAGATAGCATATTTTTCCTCACAGGCTGGCTACCTAATGTGTTTCAAGTTTGCATACAATATTGCTTCATTCTGATTCTTCAACTCTTAATATTTGTAATATGAGTCAAGAAAAGGCCAGGCTGAAAATATTTATGGTGATTGCTTCATTATATGGACACCTGCCAACAAATAAGTTCATTCCTTCAACCATTTCTAACTTATGTGAGATCAATATCCAGGCTCTCTAGCAATAACCTTGCATCTATAATTGATATTGTTTGTTGGCCTGTAGTGCTGTGAGCAATAAAAGAACTAAGAAAGGGCTGAGAGAATAAATATTCATCTAAAGAAGAAGTCTCGTGGAAACGTATCAATAAAGAAACAACATATGATGCAACTTTCAATGGAAACTTATAATGTGCTGGTCTAGGAACATAAAACAAGAAAAATTTATTATGGTCAGTCTCATATCTCAGCAAAAAAAGCAAATAAGGGTTGTCTAATGAATAGACTATAAATGTAGCTCTGAGAAGACTGCCCTAATGGGTTTCATGATCCACACGAACCAACGCCAAGGAGTTGAACAGTTCCCATTACCAAATAGGTGAAACAAGAGTCAACAACTTTGTGCAAGTAAGAAGGAATTCATGGAAAGGAGAAAAGAGAAAACTGGGCAATATCACAGCATACATGGTGTCTGGGCTGCAGTGCTTGTGTGGCAATGATCATACAGATGACATCACATAAAAAATACCTTAGTTTGTGATATGAAATAACACTTTTATTAAATGACCTATGGACACTGAGGATGAGTTGACAAAAGACATTTTATGCAACTCTGAATTATACTGAAAACCAGGATTTTGGAGAGAACTTCAGAGTGGTAGATCAATATTTATTTGCTTTCTCTTTTTCTTCTAACCATAACTCTCTACTTACTTGGCCCAGTTAATTTATGAAATCAACTCTAGATCAGAGAAATTGACAATCACTCTTTGAGGAAAGGATATTACCGTTTAAAAGCATTAGGGATAGCAGTATAAATGATATATATTTTGCTGTTAAGTGACTCACCATAAAGTGAATTACAATGAACATAGATTGGATGTATTTTAATGTGTCAAAATTAATTTTCTGTAACATGCAAACTTTTGGTTTCGTGGTCATTCTTAGTAACATAGCTCCCCTCTTTGCCAGTTTTCTGGTCTAAATCCATTTTTAAGCATATGCTTTTAGAGAATTAATTTGTATTTCAGTTTATGCATCAATACCCTTTTCATATGAATACACATTACCACAAATCTTTTCAACTCATCTAATCATCATATTTGCATTTTTCAGTTTTGGCTTCCTTAAAATTAGTGAAGAGAAGTATTAAAAAGCTTGTTCACTTTGTGAAGTCTTTTCAGAGCACACCCTACCACTATACCACTAACAGCTACACAAGTTAGAAATAGTAAAAAAAAAAGTTTCCATGAGCATGCAATTCACAGAGAATATAAAAAGAACATGATAACATATTCATAAAAATCACTTTGAAGTCCTCCTATTTAGGGGAATACAACTTTTTTTTTTTTTTTTTCCACTAGGAAAACAAGCTCTATGGTATTGTTCTGTTTGTTGGTATAGCTGCCTCACCAAAACATGAACTTAGTGACCTATTTACATAAAATTTAAGAAAAAGGTAGACGTCTCAGAGATACTGTGTGCCAATGCGCTTCATGAACCATGTGGCTGTGTACAGAAAAAAATATCTAAATTCTGAAGAAAAAACTCAATCATGCTTTTGGACCCTAGAGTCTCCAGACTCACATCAGAGTAGACCATAAATTGGCTTCATTAACTTCATTGCTACTTGAATTATATCCTATAACATTGTTTTGATTTCTTTTACTTCCCTTGATAGGAGCTTATCAGTAAATGATTTCTATCTGTAAATATTGGGGTTTTTTCTTCAGAAAATTGCTGACAAGCAAAATCTTTTCGCTCAAACACCAACTCAGGAAGTCCCAGACTTAGATATCTTATGAATATTTCTTCATGCAGTATCCTCTAATTTTCAAGACACATAACAGATGTCAAGAAGTGTATGAATTTGTAAAGTATAACATTTTACATCCTATCTGTGAAGAAAGCATAGAACTGTTTTTGAATCTGACACTGATCTCTTGAATGATCACAGAGTATTTGGCTTGGTTGGATTAAAAAAGCTATTTGTACCATTAAGAAATAATTTTATAATGTGTCTTTTAATACCAACAGGGAGTACTACTGCTGTTATCTATGTAACAAAAATCAATTTTGATACATGTTCAAGTTATCATTAGTATAAATAAAACCGTTTTGTCTCCATTGGCCCAATCCTGCAGTACATTAGCATCAATGGACGCTCTTCTGCCGCAGAGTCAAAAGAACTGTGCTAAATAAACTTGGTAAGAATTTGTGCTCACAACCTATTCCAAAAGGTTAATAAAAGTTTCCACACAGAACTCAAGGCTGAGATTTAGATAAAGCAAGAAGTAGACACCAAATCACTACCAGGCCTTGTAGTGATGCTAAAGTGTATTTATGACATTAATTTTATGAGCTCAATAGCATACTCCAGCAGCTTTCAATAACATCCATCAGAATTATCTGTATGTTACCATGTCAGAACAGAACCTAGTAAACCTCTGTCATGAACTGAGAAACTTTTTTTAGAGCTCATGGGTGTTGGTAAAGACACCACATTAGCTACTGCTGAATGTGACAGATTGAATGCAGTTTATTTTCCGTGCTCTAGGAAGTTCCCAAACTAAGTTCTGGCACTTTCTGCCATGTGTCAGAATAACATTTACTACAGAATGCTCTGTTCCCTTGTTAAGCATTCAGACTGAACTTTCTTTTTTGGCTCACTAACAGAAGTCTGACCTATTTGCCTTTTGGAGGTATGCCAAGATGAGACTAGCAAGGTGCAAACTGACCTGCTCAGAGGTCACCAGCATTTGAAAAGAAAGGGTGGTCAGGTATTATGCTTGAGAGAAAATCACACACCAACTAACTGACTAGGTGGGATTTACGTGGATTATCATAGATCAAATTTTTAGAAGGAGTGTCAACATGTCAAATTTTCTTTAAGAGAAGGCAAGAAGTTCATCCAAACATTCCAAGGGCTTTATTTAGCATAACACCTTCTGCTCTGTGGCTTAAAAGGGCTACTACTGCTTCAAAAAAACCCACATGTTCTGTCAGATTATTCAAAAGGATTTAACTTTTGGGAGAAATGTTCTTTTCACCCAAACATTCTTTATGATTCCTGTAACAGTTTGCCACCTCAGGGCCGGACATGTTTATTTCAGGTTGGTAAATTCATTGCCTCATCTTCTAACCTCACAGGTTGCCTCGTAGTTCACACAGGTGGATTTTTCCTCAGTCTCTAAAGATTCTTGGCAATACACTTCAGATTTCATATTTATCTTTTTTTAATAAAATAAGACAATAAATTTCTAAAATAAGACATACATCACACAGCTATTCACTATTTAATTATTCTTAGATGGTACAAGTCAGCTTCAAAAATTTCGTACTTCTGGCAGACATTTGTTTTGTCCCACAGAGGCTTTCCTGGGTAAATTTTCTGTAAGATTTTATTTTATTTCATTTGCAAATGATGTTTCAGTTTATTCCATATGCCTTTTCACTTTATTCCATATTCAGTTTATTCCATATAAATATAGGGTAACTCCTCTAAGAGTCTGATATGCTCAGAAAGAAAGTCATGGGGCAGAAATGTCCAAATTTGACTGCAAGAGAGGAAAATAGAAATTCTACTGCAATGTGAACAGGGATGAATCACTACATGAAAAACTTAGCATTGCACTGCATATTGTAGAATTATGCACACTTTTTAGCAGTACTAATTTTTCCTTCTGCATTAGACTTGCAGCATTATCCAGAGACGGCCTCACTTTCACTGCTACCTGAACAAAGAATTCTGGAGGAAGAGAATGCTGCTGTTACTAGTCTTTTGTGAGTTCATATCCCAACTTTCATATTTCAAAATATATTTTTCTCTTTGCATTTAAACAGTTTTCTATGTTAATTCAAATTAATTTGGTCAGTTTTTCCTTCACAATACTGAATTTTTATAAACTACATTTCTCTCTTATGTTTCCTTTCTGTACAGATATATATTTATGTGTTTATTTATTTATTAATTCAAAATTTTAAGCATTTCATGAATAACATGTATTCTGCTATTTTTTTATAGAAGATTGTGAAAAAAGTTCTTTGCTCTTAGTCAGCTATTCTGCTGGTGTTTTCTATGTGCTTAAATTTTCTACGCCACTTGGCATTACCAAGCAAACCCATAAAAGACTCATCAGATACATAGCAGGGACATGGTTAGATGACTTAATCCAACAACATGAGCTCATTCTCATGTCAAGACAATGTTAAAGCTCTTCTACCATCTCCAAGTCAGAGCTGCACTAGATCTTCTTTTAATCTTACATTTCCACAACCAGAGTTTCAAAATACTGAAAATATTTAAGGCAAAGATTTACTCTTTAAAGTTTAATTCAAGCCTTTTTTGTCAGGCACTTTGTTTATTTTGTGGCTTTGATGATTTATCACACCCTGCTTATTCTCTTGGGAAAAATCAGAAGGAACAAAGACAACTTTGAGAGATTTTGACTTTTGGAGAACACAGAAAATCATTAATTTTAAATCTAAAGACTACTTATTGATTCTAATGCCTGATAAGTATTCAACACATACTTTAGGTTTGCTTATATTAACACAATCACTGTTCTGATTTACAAAGGACATTTTCCGTTCTTCCGTATAGATGCTATTCAATACTTTGAACCAGTAAACAGGCACGGAGGGCAAGGTTTCTCTCTTAGCTTCACACCACGTGCCACCACAAACTGAACTGTAGATTGTGGAATTTAAGGAATTAACAGTAATGTTTGCACTTGATGGATTTCACAATATACAAACCTGATGTTTCAAAGACTGAGATCTATATGTTTGTAAGGCAAGACAAAATCTAGCAGTGTACAACATTGCCTCTCGAGTGAATTACAAATGACAACATCCTCAGTAAACAACTCAAACAAAATCTGAATACAGCTGATAGTGTACCATTGAAAACCAGTGAAAGCTAGTCCATAGCACATGGAATGACTAGAAATATCAGTACTTATTTAGCCATTTAAAACCACTTGCTGTAGAAATGCACTTTAGACAAAGTACATGAACTCTCCTCTATAGCAGCTTCCATTTATAACAGGGCTGATGTTGCCTAACTTAGTGCAGATTTCGGCCATGGAGTCCCTCTGTACTTAAGATCTGCATCTAAGTTTGACCTTTGATTGTTAGAGGAGGCCATTAATTTCAAGACACATTACTGCTTTCTCTTGGGGAGTCTGGAGGGAAAGGAAGTAGCCACATTTTGCTACTACCTAAAAGCTCAATACCTGAAACATGCTGGCAAATTATGGTGAGTCAGCTCCTTACTATGTTTTCTCCTGCGGGGAGATACCCACACTGAATATCAGGGGAGGGACCCCATGTTGGAGCAGGGTAAGAGCAGGGAGTCATGCCCTTGTGGAGGAAGGAGCCAGGGAAACAATGTCATGAAATGGCTGCACTTCCCCCTCCTCCTTTGCCACGGGCCCAGAGAAGGCAGAGAATTTAGAAGTCAAGCTGAGCCCAGGAAGAAGGGAGGGCTGGGGAGAAAGTGTTTTTATCATTTGGCTTTATTTCTCACCATCCTGCTCTGCTTTTATTGGAAATAAATTCAATTAATTTCTCCAAGATGAGACTGTTTTGACTGTGATGGTAATTAGTGAGTGATCTCTCCTAACCCTCGAGGCTTTCCTATCCAGTTAAAGAGGGGAGTGACAGAGGAGCTAGATGGGCACTTGCTGACCAGCCAAGATCAACCCACAACAGTCTTCAAGCATTTTACTGGCTACCATAGAAATTTACACTGTACAAACAAAAATTCTTCATTTTAACTCCGAAGACTCAACTCATTTCTTCCCATTCTCCCCTCATCCTATCAGGACAACATGGTATCTTTCTGAACCAGGTGGGGAAGCTTATTCTTCTTAAGGGGTAACTCAACAAACTGCCCATTTTTTTTTCAGGTTTTCCTTGGGACTTGCACATCCATGGTAGGTATGAAAAATGCATTATGATGAAAGACTTATCTGATAACATAATTCAGCCTTACCTCTTGTCTAGACATGGACCTCTGTCATGAATAGGTCTATCCACTTACAGTCCCTGTGCCTGTGTAATGACCATGATTATGACCCTGTTTATGATGCTTTGCTATTTGTCCTCTCAGGAACACATAGCTGGAAGTAACGAGCTCAAGTATTGAAAAGTAACTTAGAAATAAATTTATAACTAAGTATTGGATAACAAAGTGCAACAGTCAAAGATACTGAAATGGAAATGCAGCTCAGAACCATTTTACTTGTAGGTTCAAATAAAATCAGTAATGGATTGATAACTCTCTAATCCTGTTGCACAGAAGGACTTTAAATAACAAGAAGAAGGATTTCTAAGCAGCAGCAGTTCCCTGGACCTAATATCCCACCTGACTAGAAATCAGAGCAAAGAAAAGAGGCAGAGAAAGTGTTCTGCTTTTCTGTGAATGACTCTTACTATGTTCTTGGTGGAGTGGAAGGTTTTTTTAGAGTTCACTTCCCTCATTCCAAACAGGAAGAAACAGTTTGAACACCCTCTTCTGAACTCACCAAAATCCCTGGGAATATTGATCTAATACTGATTTTTTTAACCTCCAACCCTTCACCAAAGGAATTAGCTATTTAAAAACTGTAAACCTTGATCTAGCCTGAAAACACTCAGATGGCAAAGTTTGATAGTTATTGTTGCCCTTCACATTTTGCCATCTCTGTGTTTTTAACATGTATTAATGAGTCAAAAAGTTATGTTGGATGCAACTAGCAGATTTCTGGGGTCTTTCTTTACTAGCATGTTCCAGGTACTACACACTGTTTCAAGACTTCTGAAGACATGAGATGACAAGCTTTCTAAAAATAGCTGTACTAGATGATCTGCATTTTTCAGTTAATACATGCTGTAAAAACATTAAACCCAGCCTATTTTCTGATTTTTTGATATATACATGTGTACAGAAATAGGAACACACAAACACAAGCATAAGAGAAAACTCAAACTAGAAATCATCTAAAGAAATTATTCATTTTGATATTTTAGCTCAGCAACAAGACAATTTGTAAGGGAATGTTTGGTATGTTTCAGCAATGGGTTAGTCTACTTGTACAGAAAGCAATGTACCTGTAACTTATTTCTCTTCTTTTAACAATTGTTAAATAATCATTACAGAATTGAAGAAGGACTCCTATGCAAAGGCAGTTAACACGATCCATTCAACATCACAAATGGAAAGAGCAAAATATGTAAATTTTAAAGATTCAGCCAGGAGCATTCTCTCTGAAGAAGAGTTGAGAATGCAACTCAGATATTCAGACTCCTTCTTGGCAGTTCTAATTCTGCATCTATACTCCTTTTAAGTATAATATTATTCTACAAGTACCCATTCTACAAGCACAGAACCACCCATGATTCAGAGGCCAAGCAGAAGACAAGAATGGAGTATATCATGATGCATGAATTATTTATATGAATTTTTATTGGGAATTTTGGGGAGTAATGGCAACTTCACACTTCATATATTGCAACTGAGTTTACAGAAAGGATGTTGCTTTCTCCCAGTCTTTCAGAAACAGTGTTTTCCTTCAAGGCATCAGTTATTTTTTAGTAATTCACTGTCCTGCTTAAATGGCTCAGATTTTCAAAATGTCTTAGGCACCTTTCTCTCATCATTGACTGAAATCAAATCACATTACTCTTTCAATTCTGTGCAGAAATATTGTCCACCAGCCACACTGAATTATTTTCTGTAGTGGCAGAATTTTTAAAAAAAACCCAATTTCCCCCCCTTTGGCTCATTGTGAAACTAAGATCAGTATTGTCCTTATGCTAGTAATTTTTAATTGCCATCAGATAGATGATGGTTTAGATTTGCAGGAAATCAGCTTTGTTGATGTATTAGAATCTGTAAAGCTCTTTCCCTCCTGCTTGCTGATCAGAAGCAGCACTTCTTGAAACAGATTTAATCAGAAAACAGTGAAACAGAAAGTTAAATATTGCCTCTATTATTTCCTAATGTCATCCTTCACAGAGTTAAGCAACCACTAAATGTTGATAATTTTCCTGATGTGACTCTTACTGCTTAAAGAGTCTATCCTGTTTAAAAATGTCATGCATGTTGCTATTTCTACAGTTTTATAATTTGTCAACAAATCAACTACCTGTTTAGCAGCCCTCATGAGGGATTTAAAATAGCTGCCATGAAAATCCTGTGCATTTACTATTTTTATAACAAACTTGATTGCCACCTATGATATTTCAAAGATCACTTCTCATATAGACATCATGCTGGAAATTAGATGCAGGGCTTTGCTTTCCATGGAACATTATGCAGCGGCACTCTGGCTAATAAATCTTTGTAGCTAATGCATTCCAGATGGAAGCCATGTCTCACAGATTTAACCTTCCTAAACCCTTCCAAAAATTCCTCCCATCAAAAGCTCTCTGAATGAGATATGTTTGATTGAAATAGGATCATCAATACATGACATCTAAGTAATAGTACAGATGATTACTGCCTGCAGAAAATTGCCATTTCCCTTCACACAAAGATATTGTCTTTGCACAACCACGGGGCATGAAGATGGACCTTATAGCTTCACCAAATAATTTAAATGCTTTTTCTGAACTCTTAGTGGTATTAACAAATGCTGTAAAGAAAACATCCACTTCTGTCTCTTTAACTTGGGTGTGTGCACAAATACTGCTAAAAAGAGGAATCAAATCTCTCACAGAAGCCACTAATTAACATCACTGTTTAATCATGTCACCAGGTTTAGCCAGTCTACATCATTAGTTTGTGTCAGACAGAAGCAGTGAAACATCTAAACACCTACATGTAGATCCTTATGAAATCAGTCATGTGAAGTGGTAAGGTCAGTGTTAGACAAGGCTGCAGCTACTCTCTACTATTTAGAAACCATTACAAATCACCTCACTAACAGACGAACACAGAATAATTTTAGAATCCTTAGATTTTCTTGTAAGGTAATTTCTCAGTAACAACTCTCAAATGTAGAGCAATATTTTAATCCCATCTGTGAATGAGGAAAAATAACCTAATGTTGTGGCCAGTTATCTATGCTTCACTATTGGCAGTGTTCAAATGGCTCTATATTGCTTTTACTGTTGAACTTCTGAACTCTGCAGTCCTTCATCTGAAGAAAACAATTTATTAATCAAGTACGAAATAAAAGGACTCCAAATCTCAAAACATTATCAGTGCACATTCACATTCAATATGTGAAAATCTGAGGAAATTGTTTGATGTCTTAAACAAAATGGATATAGAAAGTCTTTAGTTAGCAAAGGTTTTCTTCCTATGCACCACACTTCTGTAAAAATGAAATTCTGGAAGAATAATTTTGTGTGACCTACAATTACACTTCATACACAAATCTACTTCTGGCACGTGCAGGCACAGTACAAGCTTGGTTCCTAAAAGTATGCATGACAAGCACAGAAACAGTTCCAAATCAGACTGTGTAATTATCTTCTTTATTTTAAACCTTTAAAATTCTTAGGAGCCCCTTTGCAACGTACGGTTCACTTTGATCCACAGAGTTGTAATCTTTCATTAGGAGTTGATCACACCCAAATGTCATTTGCAAGCTCTCAGATGAGAGTGTAACAATAGACCCCTAGCTGCAGAGATGGAGAAAAGATCAAGCACACTTCAGCTGGGAAAGCAGCAGGAGATTTGCACACAGGCAGACACCTGGGCAAGGTTAGCTGTGCTGCAGCTCCATTCCACTTCATTCAAAAGGAACTTGCTCTACTTATGTGTTTTAAAGATAATAAGCAACCATTGTTGCTGAAGATCATTTCATTTGGTTAGTGTCCTCAGCCAAAGGAGAGAGTCAATGTTGGACACATATTTTTATATCAGTGCCAACCTGAACATAGTAAGAAGTATAGTGGAAACTTAATAGGAAGTGGAATATATTTCTTTTCGTTGAAGGGAAGTGCTTCTTACTGCCTTAGTCAGATATAATATCACTGAATGTGACTTGTCTTTTTACTTATTCTATCAATCTGAGTCAGCTTCAGCGAAATAGTGCTTCAAAAAGGCAGCAAAAAAAAAAAAAAAAGCATTTGTCTGCTTTTGGAGAGGCTCCTTTCAAATGAGATTAGAAAGTTTGGGTCCATTTTTTCATGTCTAATCCTATTATGCTCGCTAATGAACTCAGTTTGCCTCAGTGGTTAAAATAAAAGCTAGTGGTTTTGTCCAAAAAAGCACAGATCCTCCTTCAGAAGAATATATTAAACCGTACAGCTCAATATTATACATTTGTACCATCCAAGGAAGGCTTTTCTAAGATATGCTGCTGACTGCACTATACAGCATAAGTATTGAACAGTTTTAATTGAATAAGAAGACATTAAACTAATATAGATCTCTGCTGTACCTTAAGCCAAATAGAGGGAGTAAAAGGACAACGTCATTACTAAGATAACAAGTAGATTTTTAGATAAAACTCTGTCTTTGGAGCAGTAACTCCTGCAAAAACCCCGCAGAAGTGATAAATACTAAACCTGCACTTAGAAAAGACCTTTGCTTTTGTGATATCAAAGCAGCAAGAGGCCTTGAAGTACATACAATACTGAAATTTGGTCTGGAATGTAGTTTATTTTCATCAGCATGCCAGCTGTAAACAAATGTAAACAAAGTAATTTTTAAGTTCAAGTATCTCAGTCATGATCACGGCATCAAATATACTGCACCCTACAGCAATTAAGTAAGAAATAGTAAAGAGTACAGTTATAGGAACATACAGACATGGGAAACCCTTCTACAGGTGCACCAGGAAAATATTTACACTTCTTTTCAGTGTAGACAATATACAATATTTTCACTAACTGTTACCCAACAGGTGGCTCCATACTGGTTTGATGCTGCACAATGCACTACATTTTTACTACAAAACAGAAAATGTCTGTTGACATGGGAAGAGGAATTGGGCTTATTTCCTCTTCTACCAAACAATGAAGTAGAACAGGGTGTTCCATGTAATGAATGTTTTGATATAGAAAGGAGTCAAGAAAATCCTTGTATAAAACTGGACAACAGAGGTGAGCTGGACGTCTTGGTGGTCTCAGCAGTATTCAGAAATCCAGCATCTGGATTGCTACAACTTGATAAAGAAGGGACAGATCACAGTGCAAGCTTCACATTCATATGAATGCTAAGCATTTTATTGAAATTTCAGGGACACAAGATCTAAGCAGAATTAGTTTTATATAAAGAAAAATAGGCTGCCCCAAGTAGGATGTACTTTGGGGCTGGTTTCCTTCTAATTTTTTTCTTTTCTTTATCTTCTCTTTTGGGAGCCAGAAAGTTCTAGAAGTCCCCCATAAAGAGGATAAGAAGAGGACCTTTCCTTCATGGAGGCAGTGCTGGTGGCTCTGCTTAAAGGATTCAGATCAGAATTAAAACAAGTTTGAACTTTATTCTCTATTAAATTTCACACCCTTGTAATTTAAGTCTTTCATAAACTTCTTTGTATGCTCTGTCTGCGACAGTGAAGCTGACATATTGCTACCTCACAATTAACATCTTTCTGTGTACATAAAACCTCAGGCATAGATTTTCTAAATTTCTTTCTCCTTAAGAATAGCATACAGACCACAGACACCAACATTTTGAAATATGCTATAAAACATACTGTAATATGTTCTGCAAATAACCACATGAAGAATTTTGGCCATTGTCATGTTTTTGTTTCAAATTAGCTTCTCTCATAGTTTGTATGTATGAGGTTTAGGTTCAAAGCCATGTGCTTCCTTGAGCACCTCCCTTTTGAAAGCCCACTGTTTTAATGCTAGGAAGAAAGAGAAGTTTGCAATGACAGGACTGGTTCTCCTGGGAGATTAATACAAAAATGCCAAGGGAACTCCCAAGCAGTCTCTTCTGTCCTAATGGGCAGGCATCCATATGAAATAATCTAACTCACAGAGATATTGCTAAGACTAGTTTTATTACAGTTATGGAGAGATTCAGCATTTAAACATCTGATTTAGGCTCAGAAACATTTAAAGGTGCATGATGAAAGAAGGGACTGTAGACTAAAATTAGAAGGACTTTTAGGAAGATTATCTGTTCTCTTTTAAAGCAGATTTCAAAGATTTAATTTGCAAGAAGGGAACAAAGCACAAAACATGATAATGTATATATCACATGAAATTTTATGATGTATGTATAGACCCTGTGAAAATAGGGAAAAGCAGAATGTAGGAAGATGTTACACATTCTTCAAATAGTCCCCCAACAATCTGTGGTCCTAGTATTTCCTGAGTCAGAGATGGTTTCTGAGCTCTTTGAATAAAGCAGGTATCATCGGGAAAGAAAGACTAAACTGTAAAAAAAAGTAGCATTGGAAATATATTTATTCCCAATTAACTGCTGAAGGGACAGTGCCAGAATGGTTAAATTATTGTTTTTCCATCTCTTAGCTGCCTCACAGCTATAATAACAGTCATATTCCTGATGAAGTTGACTATATTTAAAAAAATTATCTAATCTTCATTTTTCTGTTCTGGATGGAGGATACAGAAAAACAACAAAATCAATAAATTTAACTCCCTCTCCCCTCTGTGAACAAAATGGACTGCCAGCTTCCCTGCTCACACACTCTGACTCGTGTAATGTGAGGTCACTATCCAGATTAGTTCTCTCATTTATTGTCTTTCAGTTGGAATCTCTCCGCCGCCAATAAATAAGCCAGAACTTCTAGGATAACATGGATCACTTGCTCTTCCTGGGAGAGCAGACTCTCAGCAAGGCGGAGCACAGCAGTGAGAATATCAACATTTATTTGTTTTGGTCTCTGAACTTTGTACTTTCTTAGCATTTACCATGCTCTGAACAGATTCCATCTTTTGTAGAGATAGACTGGCATTGGTGTTTACCTGATGAAGGATATATGGGTGGAATCACACGGACTGTGATTTCCACAAAACGATCTGTGGCATGCTAATGCTTGAAGCAGGACTAGGGGAAAAAAGTGATCAGCGAGGCATAGACATGCAATTAAGTCTAAATGAATGGGAGTTCTTTCTCCCAGGCCTTACCAGACTACAGCATGCTTCTTACTGCAATCTAAAATTTGCTTTCCCTTTAAAATGTTTTACTGCATGCATCAATCCAATAATCAACTAGTCTTAAACATGCATGTTGTAAAAAGTTCTTTTACAATATTCAAAATAATGGAGAAGCTTTTGTGTGCTACAAAACTAAATATACAAGATCTCTTGAACTTTGAAAAAAATGATGAAGTGGGAAAAGGTAGGACTATACAAAGTCACAAGAGGTCTGGAGAAACAAAGGGTGAACAGGAACACTCCCCAGCCCCAGTAACTCTTTGAGGCGTCCAGTGAAGTCAAATAGAAGCAACTTTCAACAAAAGGAAGCATATTTTTCTTATCATAGTACACAGTTTAAACCACTTGTTGACATGCAAGATGGAGAGGTCAAATTTCTACACAAATTTGAAACCAATTAACCTCGACAATGAGATATTTAAAAACCTGCAAAGGTGTGTGACTCCATTTGGCTCAGAAAATCTTTAAAGTGCAGACAAAGGCAGGAGGAAAACATTATTACATGCCTGTCTAGTATTTTTCCCCATGTATTTCATAATGGCCTCTGCCAAAGATGGAACACTAGGGTACATGATGCTTTTGTCTTATCCAGCAGGACCACTCATCTGCCTTGTCTCAGATTTTGGTCCTCAGTAGCTCCATGTGTAGCAAAGGTGACAGGGTGTGAATAAAAAAGGTTGTACATGCAGTTCACACATATCAGAAACTCATCATAATTACAGTACTTGTTAACCCTGTGAGAGAATTTATGTCACAATTCCCCAAAGTAAAAGATCAAAGGAAATATGGTTTACCTCATTGCACATTTAAAATTCTGTAGTTACACAGGCATATACTCTTACATTGAAAGTACTGTTCTACAATATGCTAGGCTATGCTTTGTTTGCTATTGTAACGTGGCATTCAGTGTATGATGGGTGGAGAATTCCTTTTTAATTTGTTTAATATTAAATTTTCTGGTTGCAAGAAAACAGAGGATTTGAAGCTCATGGTTGCCCCAATCAAAATATAATAATTAAATTATTGTATGCGTTTCACACTTCCAGAATTCATGAAATATGTACTGGAAGAGAGAGTGTCATTCTGATGACACAGGGGAAAAAAGAAAAGAAAGAAAAAGAAAAAAGGAAGTCAGCATGAGTTCCTGTGCTCTGCATTAGAAAGTAGGAAACATGGATTTTACTGCTGGATTCTGTCCCTGGTTTACCGGACTAAAAGTCACAAGAAGCAGCAGTACAATCACACTCTTTTATCCAAAGCCAGTTCAGGTCAATGGGAGTATTTTCATTAATTTCAATGGGTTTGGATCAGACCCCTAAGCCTTGTGAAGTAACTGCTTGTAATGTCACTCAACATCAGCTCTGACCACTCCAGGAGCCACACTGGCAAATTCATAATAAAATCCACTCTCACTTCTAAGCTAAAAAAAAAAATACTGTAATGCTTTTAATGTTGTTGGCAGGTAAAAGACAGTAGCAATGTGCATGTTTATAACTGCTAACCAAAAGCAAAAAACAGTTGCAGTGAAGGCATTTTCTACTAAAAGAATCATGAAAGAAGAATGGTGCATTTGTACATTATTTGACTCATTTGGCAGTTAACCAACCAACTTGGCAAAGAGGAATCTTCCTTAGTTTTAGATACGAATGTTTGAAATACACAATGGCATCAACAAAAAAAACAACAACAACAACAAAAAAAGGACAGTCCCAAACCTCAATCAAAACCAGAAATATTATATTCCTGGTAATGTGACTGCTGTAAAAGACTTCATTTCAAAATCCTGTTTCTAAATGAAGGTATTTGGGGCTGCCATTACCTTTTCCAAGTTGGCTGCAATGACTTAAAAGAATTTAGTTGGCAATCTCAGTCAGCTTTGTACCAGACAAGCAGATCATTAAATATAACAACATGGCTAGTATTTTCTCATCACAGAAAGTGGTTGCTCCAGGTGGCAGTATCCTTGGCTCTAAAGAAGCTTAGATTACCATGTTTAGTGTGCAATAGAAAATTTTTAAAAATAGATTCCAATTTAACGCTTCCGTGAATTGTTATTTTTAATGTAGACTTATATAAAAAGTAAAACTTGAAAGTATTATCATTTTGTAGTCTGAGGAATTTGTTAAATTTGACAAAGAAGGGATATATTGGAAATTTGTTTCTGGTGGACATGAAGAAGCAAAAATCATGATTATTCCAACTTCTCTGAAAAAGTGCCATTCTATATGCTGAACTTAGCCCAACCTTGTCATTTTTGGCCCTCAGTTATTACTGATAAGCTATCTCTGGCCACAAGTTGAGTCCCACTGACATTTTCTGAGAAGAAAAAGAGAGAGGGAGAGAAATCTTGCAGTAACTTTTCCTTCCTAGTGAGAAGTTGGGGCAGACACCCACTATGTTGAGGTGTTCAGTTCATGCTTACAAGCCTATTGCAGCACTACTCAAAACTTCTCCTTTGACATGCTCAATTTAGCACTGATGTTAGAAACAGCCCATGTACTTTTCATGCTAGGCCACCAACATGTTACAGAGACAGAGTCCATTGTATGCCGTTTTAAACCATGCACCATTCCTGGAAATATGCATCTTTAGGTATACCAGCAAGTCTCGTCAAAGTTTAAAGGACTTAACATTTTATGAAGCAAACAGATAGAAAACTAGAAATCTACTTTCTCAACTAGTATGGAATAATTGAGTGAATCTACTAATGAACTGTTTAGGAAATTTCAGTCTTTTAAAACTCTATTATTAAATGCACTCATTTCTTTTTCTGCAATATTTGCACACTGCTTATAATGAAATTTACAGACCTACTAATAATATCACTGCATGGCATCAAAGTACATATTCAAGCTAACTGATTCTCATAGAAGAAATAGCAAGGATTTGAACCATTTTTAGACAATAAATATAGAAAGGAAGTGCACAGAATAGCCACACTATAACTCTTATAACTGTATATAAACAACTGTTTCTATATATCACTGTGTATAACAATGTATAGCTTCACAACTGTTATATATTATTTTCTAAATAAATTACTTGCCCTTGGAAATATTAAGTTCTTAAACTATGTATAATAATAATTTAGCAAAAATACGTTTCCATACATGCTGACATTCTTCAGTCCGTCAAATCATGTTTTTTTTTAAATGTAAATGCAAGGGAACAAAGTATTCTTTGCAATTGTGTACTCTAAGGGGCTTATGCTTTCTTTAATGACAAAGAAATTTCTGAGTAATAGATCCACTGTATATCTTTATATGTAGGTTTATTTGTGGTGCACATACAGACAAATACTATCGACCAAAACAGGCTGTCCAGCAGAGGGCTCCTTTGAAACAGAAAGTGGAGAAAGAGGCCGAGTCTTTCAATGTATAGACAAAACAGAGATTACACAAGCATTATGTATGCCAAGGTCCAGCAATTATTTTAGCAAATCATCAGCATACAAAGGGTGCATCAATGTAAAAATTTTAATTCTTTTTTAAAGAATGAAATGCTTTCATAAGACCCATTGGAGAAAAGTGTGGAAAACAAACTATTTTTCCTTAAAAACCGCTCTAGTCTTCCTATTTTCATTTGTTATGGCACTGTGTGCCTATTAAGAACATCAGTGTATTTTTATTTTCTCTAAATTATGTATAAAGCAACCTGTAGAAATTAAAGAAACATTATTTTATCAGGCACTTAAGTATACAATATTAAACTCAAAGTGAAATGGCATGAAAGAAGTATTTTTATGTTTTTCTTTCATGAAAAATATAGAAACAGAGAACTAAAGGGCAGCACAGGCCTGCTGCTGCCCCATACATTTTTAAGAATCCACTCATATTCTACTTGATAATTTTTTGATAGTACTTGTCTGCAAAAATCTTTCGCTTTCTAGAACTAGGAAATAGTACTGTGACACTGAGTGGTCTGCATATTTTTTGAAGTTTCTACTTTGTAATTTCCACTCTAACTTATTTATTGGGGATTCTCAAAAAATACAATAACATTTTTAGCTATAAGGAATACATAAGAAGCTACTAACAAAAGTTAATGAATATGATCTTTCCCATCAATAGAAGGTTAAAATACTGGTAGATCATGAGTTGAAATGTCTACAGCAAACTTACAAAGTACATTTCTTCACAGTTTCCAAAGGTGTATATATTTTTTTTCCAAACTTGACAGTGACTTGTAAAACATATAAATAGAAAGAAATTAATCTGAAGTCAACTATGTCTCCAAAGTCACATCAGGTAATCAAATTATTTAAGTGACAGGGAAGGCAAAATGGTAATGAGTGTTAAAAATATGGAGTATTTTTTGTTTCTTACATTATATAACATTTTCCACTTTTTCTTACCTGCTACAAGTGAATAGGGGCAGGATAATGGAGGAAAACCTAAAGAGGATTCATATACATGCTACAGCTGAATATGGCTCCCATTCCAGTCAGCTATTTTATCGATACAAGAGTCAAAACGCAGCATGATTCATTTTTCTTTTGACATGTGTTGACAGGACTGATTCTGCTTGCCTCACTGTCAAGGACAGGCATTTGCCATGACTGCATCTGATGCCAGACTAGAACCCAAAGTGTCCTCCATTTCAATTTCAATTTCAAGAAACGATTTGAGAAAATTCTTTATCATTTGAGCACACAAGTTGTTATAGAAGACTATGCATAACTAAGGATCTCAAGCAACTGTGTAGAGAGTTTACTGTCTGAAGCAGACAAAATGTGGCTGAATGCTATGCAGATCCATATTGTCTGGAGTCACAGAACCTAGGAGCAGCAAATTTTCTTATCCATGTTGTCATTGCTGAAGGGCTAATTGGATTTAAGGGGTTGCTACTTGGCTCTGAAGAAACCAGTTGGGAAGGGAGGAATTTGGCCACCCTGCTGATTGATACAACATATTCTGTCCTGAACAATTTTGACCCTTGCATCTTCTTTTAGAGGAATCCATGTGCTATCTTCAGTGTCCCTTGCCAGCCCTGCCCCACACTGCCAGAGTCAAACCTGGAGTTGGGCTTTGAACAGGATGTAATTTTGTAGCACTTAAAGAACAACTGTATGATAATGCGGTCTTCAAACAAATAAGTGTAAAAGGAAACAACGTGGAAAGTAAACTTTTATCTTCACTACAGACTTAAAATTGCATAAACATGCTATATTTTCTTCCATATGAATATCACATTCTGGTATTTATGTTGCAACTAGCCAGACAACATTTGCTAATAGCTACTTTTAATACAGCATATCATACTGCTTAACCCCTTGGCTTGCCGGGCAGTTTAGAAGCTCCTACTGTGATGTTTTTGTTCTCACATATGCGCTAGTAAAGGCTGTCACAGTCCTCATTAAATAAACAGACATACATGCCAATTAATAATTTAATTTACAGGGAGAATCTTGACATAGAGCTAGGAGGTGAATTGCTAGTACCTCCTGAATTGTCTCATCTTAAAATAGCAAGCAAACAGGTTTTAGCCCCACCTCCAAAGTTATGCCACTGTAATGAGATTGGAATATCCGCAAACCGTTAGTTTTGTATTTGCTGTCATAAAAGCTGTCCTTTACTATGTACAATTTTATAAACAAAGGCATGGGTTTTAAAAAAGGGCAGATCTTTTAATTTTACAGGTATTCCCTATATTTTATTGTTCTCAATTTTAGCAAGATTTTGTCTGGCATTGAAGCATGCTTAGTTTTATAGCTTTTTTTATTTGTATAGATATTATTGTTTAAATACTCCAAAAACAACACTATTGCTACTATTTTGAAAAAACTTTTTTTCTACTTAAATATTCACCTGAATATGCAAATATGCATCTACTTTTCTGTTCTTTTCTAGCAGCACAGAACATTTCTGACATTTGGTTTAGGACAAGTCCTTTGAAATTCAAACAGTGCTTTAGGAAGGTACAGCTATCTCTTCCTGATGCAAACAGTTGGCTAACAGCAGCAAAATTATTTCTCCATGAGAAGCAGATATACGAGCAGTTCTAATGGAAATATTTGGATCATTTCCCCACTTCTAATTTGGGCACACATTGCCAAGTCTCCCTGTACAGCATTCTTGTTATCTTGCCTTTCTTGTTCATCTACTCAAGCACAACTTTGCCAAGGCTATCACCACCATGTGTCTCAGTATATGTCATCCCTTCTTTTACCGCCCTGCACAGGGCATCTAACATCTATTTATTCAAAACTTGTATTAAAATTAGACATCTTTGGGGCCAGTACCTTCTAATGCCATGATTATTGCTACTTACTCTCTCTTAAGCTTTTCTCACTAAATTGAGTAGAAGATACTTTTACAGGTACTATCTTGCCTTTTCACTCTCTGTTACTTCATACACTCATACTCATGGTCTGTTTCTGTTTCACAAATCACAGCAGTTTCAATATATCAAAATTACCCATATGTAGTTTATCCCTTTATAGTTTCATTTGCTACACCCCATGCAAAACAGCTTTTCCCAAGCGCCCACTGTGTTATCCAACATCATTACATCAAATCCTTACTTGAAAGTGTGCTCTATTAATGAGGTTTTAATAAAAACTGTAAGATGGATTTTATATCAAGCAAAAGTTGTATGTTTCACTGAACTCTAAAGAGAAGTGATTATTCCAATAAACATTTCTACCTGAGATCATAGAAAGAAGATGGTCTACTCAGGAAATTTTAGGGACAGTTCTCTTAAAATTGTGGACCACTGATAAAACAGTTGAATATGGGTGAAGTATTCCAATTAGTACAGTTGTTATCTTTGCAGAATTTCTGTAATGATAAAGAGATATAAATTTGCAATCATACAACATTTCTTTTCCTCTCAGCTTTTTTTTTTTTTTTTTTTTTCTTTCTGGTGTAGTACTGAGGAAACAAAAATTTTGAACTATCAATGATTTCAAACCTTGTGTACCTAGCTATACAGAACTATACCTTGTGAAAATTATCTTTTGATAGACTAGCTCTGCACATTTGCCCTCTCTAGCCAAAGTAATACTGAGAGCATAAAACTTCTAAATAAAAAAATCTAAAATAGCAGCTTTGAATGGGATGCCTTTCCTGTCCAACTGTTCTCTTCATTTTCTATCATTTTAGGCAATCAGTAAGACTTCAAAAAACAAATAAATAAATGGACATTTACTTTAGGCATATTCCTCTCCCTCTCTCCCAGTTCTTGATGATTACTGTCACTTGCTGCAGAATCACATCACGCTCGTAAATGCCCCTGCCATTCTGGATTTTTTCTCCATACTAGTATTCCCATTGTTAGCCCTAACAAAACTAGCAACTGCTGTAATATTACAGTGAGATCAGCCAGTGTAGGAGCTCAAGGATATACCAGTATCAATGTGTAGCTGTTTAGTATGTTCAAGAAAGTGTCCCTGTTAAATTTGTAAGGTTTTTTTTAATAGAGAAGAAAATGGACTCCAAATGCATTAGTTTTTCAAAGCACATCTAGGATAATCAAGAGTGCAGAATAGGAAAAAGAAGGAAAAAAAGGGAAAAAAAGGCATGATTTAAAAAAAATCCATAGCATATAATCCTTTTACTAAAGAATACAATAAAATCTAGAAACACCCCCCAGTTCCAGAGATAATATAAATGTTATTTTAAATACCAAAGTCTGCCCTCAATTACATTCAAGGAAAATCAGATCAGATTTTAGTCGTGGGTAAGCACTGCATGTTGCCCATTGCAAAAGCAATTCCCTTCTGTTTCAGTGAGCTGCTCAGTTTTTTATGAAGAAGTGAATTTATAGGAGAGAAAAACTATTTGCTCATTTTCTGTATAGAATCTGATTTTACCAACAAAGTAATGTAACATGGAAGTGCGATTATTTAAACCAGCACTTCACTACACAGAGGGCTGTTCAATGCACTGCTCTTGCCAGACTTGTCACAATGACTGACATTTTCTAATATTGAACTGGAAATAATATGGATATTTAATACTGCAGAGTTTACATCAAGTAGAAGAAAAGTGCTATTGTTTATCAGCAATCTACTTCTGATGGCATATATCTAGATAGACGTAATTATTACTGTGATGAAACGATTTTCAAATAATAGAATAAACACATCTGTATAATATTTGCAATGCTTCATATCAGGTGATTTAGAAATCTTGTAAATCCCTATTATTAACCATTTTCTATGCTTCCCTCTTGAATTTTGACTAAAATTTACCTTTTAGATCTGTTATGCCACTCATTAATTTTTTACAATATCCATCTGTGCATTGCAATCTCTATTCTCCATGGCTCCACATTGTTTTGGCTAACTAACAGGCCCATATGTTGCCTTAATGTATTTCTGCACAATGTTTGTGCTTTTGGAAAAGAAGGAAGAAAAAAAAAAAAACCACAGGGAAAAACCACAGGCCTAAATAAGCTATAAGGAGCATCCACATACAGTTAGACTGTCTTTACTGAGTCTGGAGACATTATGATTCTGCTGCGACAAGCAGCATTTGTCTTCATTTTGTCTGACTGTCCTCATGTGTTATTATTAGTGGCTGTCAGGCAGCAGCAGAAAAAAAATAGCATCACTTGACTAAGAAGTTGAATGCATAAATGCAATAACTACACACTGGTAGCTGAGGAGAGGATGTCTGATAAGATGGTCTAAATGCAAAAGCCCTCCTATAATTACATTTAAAAGGGAAAAAACACATATCTGGCAAAACATAAGCAGCCCTCCTCCCTTCTGCTTGCATAGCTAAATTAGGAACTAATTATAAATACAACTTAGCTGCATCTAAAGAAGTTGCTTTAAGAATGTCCTTTCAGAATGTCAGTTTAGTTTAATAGCAAGAAAACAAATATGCTGGAATATTCCCATCAAATCATGTTTTTCTGATAACGTTGATAAATATGAACATTTTAAACATGAGTTCCTTATCATACAGAAGTTCACACTGAAATGTACTTATGTATTTGTCACTTTTAAAGCCCAAAGTACCAAATGTAGTCTCTGGTTCTGAGAAGCTCCAAATGAAGTTTCTTTATCATGATTTTTCAGTTGTAATATACAACAAGTAATAATGCTAATAAATAAATAACTTTTATAGAGGATAAAAAGTACATCCAGAAATTTGCGGTATAAGAGGGAGAGAGCATAGGCTTTCCACCTCACATATGTACAGATGGTTAAAAGCAGATAAAAGCTTACGATATTCTTAGCTTTAAAGTGATTAAATTATTTCTCTAAGAAAACCTATATTTTGAAAATACATACATACAAACCCTTATAGAGCATCTTTTTTTTATAACAGCCAATGTGAAACTAATCTGTGAAGTCTCATAACAAACTGATATCCCATGAAACATGCCATAATTGCATTATTTTATAATAACTTCTTAAGCTAAACATATTTCATTTAAAGATTAATAATCAAATGAGTGCCACAACAAAGAACATTTTGTCTTCAGCAATTAAAAAACCACAAATCCAAGACCAAACCAAAAACTCAACCAAGCTAAAAAGAAACCACCTTATAACAAATCAATGGTGAAATGTGGGTCCTGCTGCAGTCAGAGGTAATGTTTCCATTTACTTTGTGGAACTATTTTCATTGCAAGAAGGTAAGCAAACAAGTTATTTCAGTACTCCAAACAAAATAATATGTAGTACTGACAAGAGTTTCTCATGAGCAGCCTTCAATGACACATACAGGTATTAGGAACTTTGCCAGTACCGAAAAGATCTGGCAGATCACTCTTCACATTAGCTAGGAAAAGATGCTTAGCACTCACTGCTGCTCCTGTTTGTCCATTTTTATTCTAGATTTATGGATAACTACTGAGTTCCAATTTCCAAAATTAACCTTCGCTATTAGCTGTTTTCATTTGGAAGCCTCCTACTGGCTTTTCTCTACAAAATTTCACACTCTGGCAGATCCAGAGGTGTGTGTTGAAAGAGGAGCTCTGGCTTACAGTTTTACCATCAGTGGTTCAATCACCGGATTTTCTAACCTTGGCCAGATTTTTTTTACCAGATTCAAAGTGATAGCAACCATTCACTTATGCACATCACAGAAGCTGTTCACCTTCACCAAGTACATATATTAAATGGAAATACACTGGGAAACTGATACAGCCAAACTGAATGATTTGTTCAGGAAATACAAGTCTGACACGAAGCCAAAAACCCAATCCAAATTCATGAATCCTGATGCAGTTTTCTGAGCACGAATTGGTGTGACATCACACATGCTGAAGAGTTAGGCATAAGCTTAATTTTATGAATTAGGCAGGAACTGTGAGCACATTGTCACAGCTTTTACTCCTATTACCACTGCAAGTCCCAAGACTGGGGTGGGAGAAAAGGAAAGGAGGCAAAGGCTGGTAGCACTTTGGTCTATTTTCAGTAGAATGATGAAATTATTTCCAAAAGTAACATACATATGATTACTGTTGATACAGAACTGAGACAGGTAAATACCTTGACCCACATATTCTGTGTTTTAGTTGTGTTGAAAAACTTTTATTTAACTTAAAGTTTCAAAAAGATAAATGAGAAACAGCCACGGAAACCTACATGCCCATATTTAGAGTTATTTTTCTGAAACACACTGAGGTAATTGCAAAAGATTATACTACACAGAGCCATAAAACTGTATCCAATCTTTAACAGAAGCAGCCTCTTTGTGCCATGTACAAGAGACAGAAACAATCACTTTCTTATTTACAAAAATGCCCTTGCATCCTTTCTGGTATCACATAAACCACTAGTGAAGAAGAAAGTGTTTTGTCATTTTTGGGCAAGGATAGTTTAAAGCAAAAAAATCTCTATTAAACTGACAGAAAAACTGAGGCAGTAGCAAGAAATAAAAAATTAAATTAGTCTCCACCTAACGATTAAGAACTCCCTATATTAGCATTGTCTATAGTACTCTTGATTAAAATTAAAGTGAAATTAAGAATACTCCTGCTAAGAACTCTGTTTTCATGATGTTGGCCATGCAGTGTAAGGTATCAAGACTCAAACTGCATTTTGAATTCCTAATCACTGAAGAATGTAGGTGTATACTAATCTCTTTTGGGTTTCTCCTGTGTCAGGCAATCTCTTGCTTCAGTTCCTTTGGGGATATATTTGGGTGAGTCAAAGTGGTTTAGCCCTTCCTTGGCCACATGAGGTATAATTGGTAGGCTTCTTTCAATTAAATGCCCTGTGCTCTTAAGCCTGAAGATGTAAACAGCTTAATTTTGGGTCATTCCATACAGTTTTAATCAGAGTTTCTGGACCTTTCAGACTTTGTTCATCCCTCCATGGTTCAGCAGCTGTTCTCAATTAATTGCACACTTGGGCACTGTTATTTCTCATCAAGGGTGTTTCATTCCTGTAAGGTTTGAAACATGGGTTTCACTCACTCTAGTTCTAGAATACAAGTGTTCCCTCATGGAGTCAGTCAGAAGCAATTAATATAGACTATATCCATGTGCACACCAGCAATGCAATATCACAGTTCTAAAAGTTCTTTCTATAATCTTTAGGGCTGCATTGCAAACTGATACATAGAAAGTACAGATAGAAAAGTCTTATGTTTGGTCACATTGTTACATTTTAGCAACAGAAAATAGTTCTCAGAAATGTATTATTCTCTTTTGAAACAAATATAAGCATTAATGGGCTATATAACTTCATCACATGCATGAACGTGTTATTGCCTTTCTTAAAATCTTTGTCTCTCTATATTGATGTTGCCTGGAACATTAGCAGAAAAAGGGACTTGCACCTCAAAGCTGGATCTATTCTCCAGTCAATTAACATATGAACTACATAACAAAGCACTTTAAACTGATATTTTCTGACTTATTTTGTTCTGTTTTTTCTAGAAGTGGTGTATCTTACATCTCACTAAGATCTACAGGGTGCAGAAGGATGTGGCTTCATCTTTTGGTGCCCTTCAAGGTGCTACATTCTTCCACCCCCTGCACACCCCCATTCCCATGAGGCCTTGAAATAGACTCTTGTATCACAGTCAAAAGTCCTTTTCTGAATGGTGCGCTCAGCATTTTAAGCTAAGCCAGAGATCAGCTCTAATATTTCATTCTTCCATACCACTAGAGAGGTTGCTCTTACTGTCTGACAGAGTACAATACTTCTCAAACTACTCAATCAGTTAAGTATTGCGTATTAGAAATCTTACACTCTTCTTGTGAAGAGCTGGAAAGAAATCTCAATAATGTAGCCCTGTAAGAGCCTTTGAATTTTTATTCATCTGCATGATTTATTTTACTCACTGAGAAGGGCAATGAGCACTGAAAATTTTAAGGTACTTTTACACTAATTACTAATTCACAGGTTCTTTCTCATTGGTCTACTGTCGTTTCCTCTTCTTTTCCCCTCTTGTTCAATTTTTTAAAAAATTTTCTGTACCCTTTTAAATAACATGTGCAGATCAGTTTCCTTTGGAGGAATAACCAGTTCTTCTGTTGCTTATACTATTTTGACAAGGAATCAGTACAAATCACTTTTCATTATAATTTGTATAATTTTGAAATGTTTCTTTGTCTTTGAAATGTCTTCTTTGTCACACTTTCAAAATTGTGCCTTCATTTTTCTCCACAACAGTTAAATCAGATCTTTGGGTTTCACAGTTAGGTTTAGCCTGTGGAACCACATTCAGATGGCCTACCAGCTCCTAATATTTTCTAGGTACTTCTGAAGGCCAAGATGTCTGGATGGGAACAAAAAATCCAAGCCAAAGCACCTCCAATGGCATATTGGCCAAATATTATGTCACTCTTGCATTATGTCATCATCATCACAGTGCTGGGTAAAGGTCACTCTTAGGTATGTTGGAGAAAAAAAAGGAAGAAATTCAAGGCTAAATCTGGTACAAGAGAAATTGCTGAGCATCAGAGACAGCTGAGACACTCCAGTGTTTAAGGATGCACAATGTCAGGACCAGCGAAATAATATTTTTTATGTTTTTTGCTCATCCAGAGCTGTAGAAGCTAAAAAGGCAACATTTAAAGTGCAGGAAAGTTTCAGAGAGCTATGTCAACTCTGAATGACAAACCATCATTTCAAGAATAATCCTTAGTCAGTGGATATGTGCTCAGCTGAGAGGCCTGAGAAGAGCAGCAGTATGCTGGAAGGCTCCTAAGCATCGAGGAAGAAGATGCAGGTTGGGAGAACACAGCTCCCAGTGCCTTAGAATTAACATAAGCTGATCATTTTACCAGGATGTGAATGCAGACAACAAAATCCCAAATCCCAAGAGCAGTATGGTAAACAAAAAAGACTTACAAAAGCTGCAAACGTCACTACAAGAAGGCTACTTCTTCCTACCAAAGGCTACTTTTCAGTTGCACAAATGTCAATTTATTTTATGATTAAACCAATCTACACAAGCAGAGGTTCAAGTCTACTCGAGACCTATGGTGAATTACATACCTTGCCAGCAAATATAACAAGCAAAGCTCTGGGCAACTGAGCTTTGTGAATGACAAAGGGCTAAGGACATGGAAAGTCTCATCTGGTAGAATAAGACCCTCCAAGTACTAAGGGAATATGGCCATCCATCACAAAATTCTCAGGCAATAGCAAACAAAACAAAGTCCTTCAGTCCTGCATAAGAACTACAATGTATTTTATCCTGAAGGTTCTTATTTTGTAAGAAAAAATGTATTGAAAACAGACTTCCAGAGTACAAATCTGAATAACTGAATGAAGAAATATATGAGATTTGGCTACTCATTTGGGGGCATTCTTTCAGAACAGATGAGCATAGAGGTGACTTTGAATTAGAAAACAGGTTAAAGATTAAACATGCTACCAACAATGACAGGTACACTTGGATTTCAGCCTATATGGATTTATTAAGAGCCATTGCCAAATAAATCCCCTAGACTTACCTCTAACAGGGTAGGATTATTATTCAGTTCTGGTTTTGAGACTCTAGGTGTTCCAATTATTTAGATAATGCATTTGTGGAACAGTATGCTCGTCTAAGCTCAGCTGAGTACACAGAGGAGCAATGCACTCCTCCAGCCACCTGAGAACATCAGGTCATTGGTAACTCAGTGACAACTGTCACTGCAGCATTTGAGGAATAGACAGCCTGATCCAAGAAATTTACAGAGGCGAAGGTAATGATTTCTCTGTGTGTAAACTCTCTCTGTGCATAGTGTCAGAGTAGTAAGTGAAGTAATGTAAAGAGGGGGGGGAATCACAACCCTTTGTGAAATGTTTCAAGCAAACATTGAAGTATCAGGAATTTGAGCTGACTTGAGAGTCATGTAAATAGTGTCAGCTTATAAAAACAAGGTGATTCCCTGGATAGGAGAATACCCGTACAGCGTCAAAGCTCCCATGCGTATGTAAACATTCTGTGTAAATATTTGGCTGAAGGTTTCAGTATAGAGAGCTTTTGCTGTCCCTGAGTGTGGGCGTTGTCTAGAAACCTGAGATCAGGAATGACATGATCTCATCTCCCATTACTTAGATAACTGCATTTGATGCATGCCTCAGGGAAATTGAAATGATCTTGGCAGAGGATAAAACAGAGGATTCAAATGTGCTCTTTAACTGATGATCTGGACTTTGAGGCTGGAGTCCCATCTGATTTCAAATAGACTTCTAAATATCAGAGAGGAGTTGACAGAAATGAGAAACCACAGATGCAGTTAGTGTCAAGATATTTAAGTTTGGTTTTAGGACGTTTTTCAGTGGATACCCTTTGCTTGCAATTTAGAGGTTTCCACAGCTGAGGCTATGGGATTGTGTCATTTCACAAGAGTTACAAGCCACTAAGAAGAACACGTACATCAGTCTGGATATTCTTCCTGGAGCATTTCACATGCATTCCAGAGGCCAAGGGTAATGCACAGCTCATAAAACTGAAAAGCACATGATGTTCTTATCAAGGAGATACATTTTGGAGACTACTTTAATTGCTAATGGCTTGCCAGAGAATACAGGCGTGTCTGACTTATATAATAAAATTAGTCTTATATATAGAAGATTTTCTAATCATCGCGATTTTGGTCTATAAGGTGAGACTGTCAAAGAAGCACATGGGGGCCTTTTGGTCAGACAATATAAAAAGTATGCAGCAATTAACAGGCAGACAGCTGAATTGGGAACACTGATTGAGATATAAAGAGATTTTATCCTAAGGGTTTGATCCTCAGTATATCTTTCAGGACTAAACAAGTGTTTAGGATTTGTGATAAAGTTGTTGTTCACACTCTAATTGTTCTGGCTTCAGTATTCTGGCTTCTGAAGATAGCAACCAATGCTGCCAAAATACCAGTTAATCAGCTATTAAAAGCAATTTAAGGAACTTAGTGCCAGCAACAGAGACTCTTGAACCTCCAAACAGATGCCCAGTCTCACCACAAACACCTCTTGGTTTCTGTGATCGCTTTTAGAAGATGCTTTAGTCTTTGCCATTAACTCCAATAGTAGCAGTGTTGAGTTCCACTCAGAGAATACCAGAATAAGTGTGTATCCACTTTAGGTTTTAGATTGTGTTGAATTGAAAAAATTACTCCAAAGAAAAGACTAAAATTCAAGTTTGACTCTTTCAGGTTACTCCAAATATGGTATGTAATGCTGTATCTCCATAAGAAATCCTCACTGTAAGTAATTATAGAATTAGTTAATATGCACTTGTTATGTTGGAAATCTAGAACCTCAGTATTCCCTAGCACCTAACTACAGCCACATTTCTGCTGATAGTCTCTACAATAATAAGAAAGAGAAGTGTTCTCACACCTTTATCCATACTACATATCACTTCTACTAGGCTTACATAAGGACGGTTATGACAGCTAGTGGTAAGTTCTAGAAGGGTTTTTGTAACTATTCTTTCAGGAGAGCATTTAACAAGGCATCCCTGCTCCATCATAACCTAATAGCCTTTAGCAAGAAAAAGTATTAAAAGCATCATCAAAATGACTGACATTTAATTCTCAGGACTTCAGACAGAACTACAGTTTTTACTAGGTATTACCTCAGAAATCTCCTATTCATTCCAACTGTTTCAGTAGTTTAATATCATAACTAAAATTATGAAACACTGACAGAGATTAATAACAGCATGAAAAAATACAGTTGTTCCAATTGGGACAGTTGTTTTGGAGGTTGGGCCAATGTGTACCAAATAATTTTTCATTAAAAGGACCTGGAATGAGTTTTTCCACAGTTTGTTTTATCCTCTATGTGGAGTTCATTCACATGTGATTCTGGCAGCCATTATTGAACAAAGACTGAGCAATTCTTCCTCCTCAACTAAATGCTTAATAACTAGAGGGACGTGTAAGTGTTGTATATCAGCCACTATTTGTCAGGACTAGAGGATGTAACTTTTTGTATGCTAACAATCATTGCAGACACACAATATAATTCAAATATATTGCTGACTCAAACTCCCTGAATTAAATGTTTTAGAAAAACTAAAGCTGTAGTTGATTGCAATTACATTTGAGGTGCAAATTTCTGCCAGGGGCAGGCAGGAAACACTGACATCAATTTTTCTTTGCCTACCTCATCCCTACAAGCACATGGAAGTGAGGTGATTCTCTATATATTTCATTTCCCGCCACTGGGATGGTAAAAGTGATCGCCAAGTGACATTTGGAGCTGGGACCAAGTGAACTATGACACAACCCTCCCTGATTTCAGATTGAACTGATTTCCAACGAGCCTCTGAAAACAAGGCTGCAGCAAATGCAGGAAGGAGCTATGGTTTGAGAGAATTAAATATAGTCTGGTATTGATTTAAGAAAAAAGGGTGGAATGCAACTGCTGGAAATGCTGGGAAGAAAAATTTGAGCGTGTTGGTTTGATGGCTTTCATATGGACTGGAAGAAACTGAGTCTAAAGATGTTTAAAAACAATGCCAAAAATGCAATAGCTGATCTTCCCTGTGTATACCTCTGTGGTATAGCTGATCTCTAGCTACATTCAGATTCAGATGTAGTTCTTCCTTACCAAGCATGGACCATAGTAAAAATTGTAAGGCATATAGCTAGTCTGTTTCTTACCCTCCTGTATGTAATGAGAGTCACTAGAGTCAAGAAAAGAATTAAAGACTCTCATATAAAAGTGAGACATTCAAGTCCCCATAAGCTACAAAATGCCAGAATTAACGTTGCTTGGGAAAAGTTGACCCTTGTTCTCACCACATGCATAATCAAAATGACACAAATTTTAATTACAGGATCATATAATAATTTTTCCACAGCAGCCCCCTGCCTTGCTTGAAGTCTAAGATAAATACTGCTCAGAGAAAGAGGCAGCTCTTCAATATTTTTATCCTTAACATTCTATTACTGGCCCACGTTTTATTTACTGCACACCATCAAATGCCTGCAGTGAATGCAGAATTGTTTATTTCCTCATGGTGTTTCTAGAGTGCTCATCACCACAGAATCTTCATGCCTCGTAAACATTAATAAATTCATCTTCACTATGAGATGAAAGTGTTATTATCTCCATTTTACAGGTGGGGAAATCAAGACAAAGAGACTTCCCAGAGGTCAAACAGTTAATAGGTAGCACAGCTAGCACTGGAACACAGAACTGCATGACTTCTAAGTGTCTGGTCTAGAGAGTTGAGTGCAGTGTCCCACTACCAGTACTTCCCAGGATGAACTCTAATGCAGGGCAGCTGCGTGCGCTCTGATCTTTTCCGTATCTGCTTCTGTGAATTTGAACTGTTGTCAAGGATTTCAGGAATGTACAATTAGTGGCCTCCTGCCATTATTTTAGTTTAGATTACTCAGTATTGTATGAAAATCTGGAAGAAACGTCGATCAAACTATGGTCTTTAGTACATTGAGAAACCTGTCATACATGAGACCAATCTTTTTCTTCCTGAAACTCCACAATTTTTTCCTCTATGCAATTCCAATACTAGAGAAAATAATAATGACAGAATAATCCCCAGTGTTATCTTTACACAGCCACAACTCCTCTTCAGGACCTTGTTTTCTGTGCATATTGAATAATGCAGAGAACTTGAGTACAAAGCAGTGTGATCATGAGGTTGAAGACTTTATCATAAAACATAAATACAAGACGAACAAATTAAGGTTGTACAGAAAGCCATAAATCCAATATTGCTTCAGCTTCTGGTAATTGACTTTCTAACTCAGTTACTATTTTTTAAATAGTAGCTTTTAAGGTTGCTGACCTTTTTTAGTAGGAAAAAAAAAGATAATTCAACTTCATGCAACAACATCCAAGTCAAATTTGGGGTTGAAAACATGACACTTGAACTCAGGAACACATGTTGAAAGACTAACTATATTGCTGACAACACAAGATAACTGGTGCTCTAAGCAAGAGGAAATGGAAAGCTGTTGGTTATGGTCTACTGCTGCTAGCACTCCTCTTTCTCCCTCAGCCACACTGTCTGTTTTGAGTGCTCCCACTGCAGTATGTTCAGTTACTGCTGTGACTTTAACAGTCTTACAACCTCTGTCTTTTATTAGAATGAGTGCTGATAATATTTGGAATTGTTCTGGAAGACAATAGTGACAAATACCTGATGACATTTGAGTAGATCTCTCCGAAAGTTCGACTCAAAATTTAAATATTTGGTCAATCATTATTTTGACAGCCTGACATATGTGCCAGTAGCACAGGTAATACAAGGCAATGGACAATTTTTTCTTCCAAAGATATATATTTTCTACAAAGTGAATGAAACTTAAGTAGAAAAAAGCATAATACTTCTTCATCCATGGAGTTTTAGTAATGCAGAATATTCCGTCCCTCTTTCAAACAATTTTAATGTTAAAAGCTGTTAAAATTCAAATAAGTGAAAAACTAATTCTATAACAAAAGATATTTAGGTCTTCTAAGTACAGGGAGCAGTTGGTATTTACCACCTACCTATTACAAGCTGATTTTGGAAGCAATTGATTCAGAGTTTGATCAGAAGTTCTGTTTCCACTGCTTCCTTTAAAAACATGTAGTACAATAGGATGTAACAAGGCTGGACTCCATGGCACACACATGATGGCAGCCTGCCATCATGGGGATTATCTAATATCACCAAGGGATCATTTAATTATTTAATACCACTCAGCAGAAATGAAATACCCTTGCCATTCTGAGAGAGCAGTATTACAATGGGCCCAGGAAAGACCTACAAAACCCAGGAACAAATTGTTTTCTGGAAAGTGTTCAAATTTTTTAGAAGCTCTAATCTTTACAACTGTCTAATCTAAAAATCTATCACTGAAAAAAATCTATCCTCCAAGTGCAGATGAAGTCATTTTTCCCCAGATGAATATTATTTTGGGTAGGACAATTAAAGGATTGCATTACATCATATAATGTAAATAAAGTTGTGGTTATGTTATTTCTCCTGTTTGCATAAGAGTTAATGAAATTGGGAGCAAGAAGTATGCAGGAGGATGCAAACCTCAAAGTTTCTATTCCCACAGATTTGAGGGGAAGAACAACCACCTTATTAGTTAAAAAAAAAAAAAAAAAACCTGGGACCAAATAGACCACATGGCCTCTACCCTACTGTTTAAAAACAACAGTTTATAGTTTATATCTTTAACATCCTTTTTCTTTTCCAAGTATGACATGCAGAGCTGCATTTGCAAGAGAGATAGCATGAAAAAAGATAAAATTAGTGTCAGTGTCCATTTATGATCCTATAATTCTAAGGTGTCAGTTAACACAGGAATTGAATACAAAACACATAGAAGTTAAAAAAAAAAAAAAAGAAAAAAGCCCAAACCTACAGGCAAACTATGTAGCTTTATGCAAGCTGCATGACTGACATAAGCTATTTACCATTTTATCAGTGATTGAATAATAGAAGCAGGTGTTCCTACTGGTCTAGGTGGAATACTCTCACTAAACATTTTCTAAATCTATCGTTCTTGTATCAGTGGTGCATTGTGTTGCTGTATTTTCCAGGACCTAAGTTGTGAAATAAATTCACAATACACTAACCTTAGAATCAACCAGCAATGCTTATATCTTAGGTACTGTAAGCTATTAATTCTTCATTTAGAAGAAAATGAATTCAGTTCCTCCAAAGAGATAGTGTATTTAAGTTTTTATGTACAGTGCCTAGCACAATGTGTGTTTGTAAATCATGACAGGAACAACAATTTCAACAATTTTTACTATCTACTAATGGAATTCAAGAAGAAGAAAAAAGTCTGTACAAGTAATACAATAAGTCATACCCATCTATCTACATGTTTTTAATTGCTGCAACTTTCACATACAGTTTTCAATGCTCCTAAACAAATAAACTTATTTGGGAACACCTATAGTACATGTTTACTTTCTTTTTTAATTACAAAACCCATGGACATAAAGTAAGCATTTATCAAATACATGCTGAAATATTATTTACCTATTCTTTTGAGGCATTCATCATTAAGCAGCAAAGATGGTAATGGTACATGTACACAAGCATTTCTTGCTTCATGAAGTTTCAGATCTCTTTACATCCACATTAGTGCTGCTTTTAAGTGCAAAGACAATCTTGTTTTTTCAGCCACCATCCTTTCCCATTACAAAGCCTATTTACTTCCAAAACTGCTGTTCTAAGTACTTTCTAAACCTGTTCACCTTTTATTTCTCAATCTATAATTTAGCAATATGGTTGTTTAAGAAAATTATCAAAATAATTTTTAAAATAGTTTTTACTGTGTTGTTGAAACCTTATTATATATTAGCAGTTCATCAACAAAATGGGGTACCAAATATGTTGCTATCTTTTTTACCTATAAAATCACAGGTGTACACAGACACTTTGGGAGCAACGCAAAAAGTACATATTCATAACTACTAAAATAAAATTAACCAGATCTGATTTATCCAGTTTAGAGAGGAAACAATCCAATAGAACGCTTTATAGAAAAAGACAGATTGAGTAAAGTAAAATTAGATTATAATGCAACCAATAGTTGAAAGTGGGACTACACTTGTACACTCTCCGGTCTGAATTTCACACGATTTAGAAGAGGTTTGGAAATGAATGGATGACAAATTTTTGGTCAGATTCTGATTTCAATTAATGTGGTGAATCAGGACCTTCTTACAGATAATTCCCAAGCTCAACAAACAAAAATATTTACTTCAAAGAGGAGAACTTCAAACTCAAAATGTAAAATTTCCATTCCTGAAGTACATTCTGTATATTTTTCTTTGCTGTTGCTTGTATGTCTGCTTATCAAACTTAATATGCTCTAGATTCTTTTGTCAGCCCTTCAGTCATTGCTCATGTTACCTGATAGTCTGGCTTCTTTACCTCTTTATTATATTTGCACTTAATTTTTATTTCCTTTTGCTAACTATTGCTCTTGTATATTATATCAAAAATGCTGTCTCCTTTTACCACTTAGCCTTGTATAACAGTGTTTGACACTTGAAGCCACTACAAAGAAAGCAAGAATTAAGAAGCTATTAAGAAGTATGCTGTAGCTCTATATATAGGGTACAGATCTTCTCCACCATATGCATGACCAATGAGCTACTGCTGTCTTTTCACAGGCGAGGGTGTTCCAAGACCTTCGATTTTGTTGGTGGCAATGGTGTTGCAAGTTTTGAATAGCTATGAAGGCATTTAGCACGTAGAGCAAGACACATCCAAAATACCTTATAGAAAGCCTTCTGAAAATAAGGGTAGCTTTCTCATTATGCAAATGTTTTTTAAAGGACATCTCTCTGCTGAAAATTTTAAGAAAGCCAATGAAACTCTCACCTTTGTCTTTTTCACAGACAGATGAAAAACCATGCTCACCTTTCTGGTTAATCCTCTGTGATCCACATTCTGAACTGTCTGACCACCTCTAGATTCATTCCACAGAGGGAACGGATGGATTTGGTGCAAATGTTTTCTGCTGCTTTGTTTAAAAATCCCTCTTCACATCTCCTTCTCTATCTACAAGGAGTCCACTGCCACAGGAATGCTGTTCCAGAGCTGTGACTGGGTTAGAAAGCCAGGGCTGGAATAGAGGGATATCGAGAGAGAGTCACGCAGATGTGCTCTTGGTGGTCCATGTGACAATTTTGTCTGTTTTTCCATGAGTGAGTACTGGATGGATGATGATAGGTCTTTTTAGTATTTACTGAGGCAGGCTTCCCCCTTCCAAATGCATCACTGACTAGTGCTTATGTGTGCTCTTTTTGCTGGGCTTTGCACACTTCAAGAATCTCAGTCCCCTGCATCTCATGCTATAAAAGCCAAGGGGAATGCAGTGCTTCTCAGACACAACAGTCAGCTGTGTTTTGAAGCAGAAGCACATCCCAAAGTCCAGAAAAAAGGGAGCATTTTTTTTGGTCTGGGAGGAATTTCAACCCTGAGATTGATACTTCTTACCCAGCAAAACATTCTGTTGTAGAAGGTAGTGTGTTTTCACAGTTTTCAGAAGTGTCTATGTGATCAGGCTTTCCAGGGAATATTTTATATTTAAAAAACATCCCCAAAAATTCTAGCTCCAGCTTCTTAACCAAAAACATATGGATACAGACACCTATACATGCAACACCTCTGTGTGTTTCTCAGTGGGATAGAGTACAATTTAACCTGTGCATGTACTAAAAGTCATGGAGAGTTAACAAGCACCTTTTTAATTCCTGGGGCATTTTACTATGTTGCCTACTGCTTTATGGTCCCTGGAGAAGAGCTTAAAGTTTTATGAACATTCAAAACAAATTTCTATTAGACTAAGTGAACCACCTGTTACAGATGTCTTTTTAATAACTCTCTTGGAGCATAGTAGAGGTGACTCAATTAAATTAGTTTGAAATGGGTGGTTTTTCTTGTCCAATAAACACTTTATTGAGAGTCCTTTGTGTTCATAACCAACCTTGGTAGCAATCCATTTCCAGTTGCAAGTCAAGACAACACCAGCTCTTAATGTTCTAATAAACAAATGGTTTAACAATTGGGAGCTAATTGTCACAGTGGGACAGCCTGGAATGCTTGTAATCAGGCCTGTATTGTCACAATTCATTTTCATATTGTAGCAAAATAACCTCAGGAGCACTTTTGAATTAAAAGAAATATCAATTTATGCTCATAGATGCTCAGTCTATGCACTTTAAATCAGATTCAGTAATTTTAGACCACCTTAATCTCCTCAAAATCAACAGCCAACATTTTCTTGCCCTGTCTAGGCACGACACTTTAGCAATAAAATCCCATTTGCAAAAAATGGATGGGATACATTCTGTGGCAAATTACTTGTAATATTTTACAGATTTACTCCACTACATATTTACTACAAATCTTACAAAATCAGCACTTATTTAAACCCCAGGCGTGTTTATAGACAAGAAGATATTGTAAATCACAGCCAGGATCCAACTGGTAAAATAAACTTACTTCCAAAGAGATAGCTCTTCTATGAGTGTGCTAATAAATCCAAACCTAAGTTCCAATGTATCTAAATTCAGGGTACAACAGTGCTTGAGAGTTTTTGAAATAAACTATTTTCCATTCACTCAGCTTTACCTTCTCAACGTTTTTCCTAATTTATTTTCAACTAATCCGATAATACTACTAAGACTTTTAACAAGGAAAACTATGAACATATTTAAACAACAGCAATTTAAACTACTTAAAGCAAAACTGTCCAAGCTTCAGATAATGAAAGTTGCAAAAGAAGCTCTCAAGGGTTCTATTGTTCACAATAGTCCAGATAGCAAACCCTTTTCCTAGCTTGGTATGCTTCACAACCTTTAAAAAATAACTAGGACTACCACAGAAGCATCACCAACTCCTAGAAAGCCTTATTAATAACCTGCAAAAATCTTGCAAAACACACCCATGCCAGCTGAGCTGAAAGTATTTGGTCCCACTCACACAGACACTGACTTTCACCTGTCCTTTTTTATCAAACGAAAGTAAGTCAGAAAATTAAAAGGGTCATATATTTACTGGCTTCTGTTCAGGGAAGAAATTATATGATCACTCAAAACAAAATTTGAATTGTTCCTAAATTGGCTTGCAGATGCAAGTTCCTTATAATTCATTCTGAATACAAGGTTTAGATGCAATTTTTTTCCCCACCTATGAGAAAATGTCTAAATTATGTTTTCTGCACTAAGCCAAGACAGTTATGGAAAATCTTACTTAATAAACCAGCCCAACTGGAATTTCGCTTTAAATTCCAAACACAAAGAAAGCAATTTTATCAACCACTTTTTAGAGATCATGTTTAGTTGCTTCCCTTGCTGTAACAAATCGAGAAAGTACACACACCTCATTAAGAAAATATATTTAAGAACTAGCTGGAGTATCCTAATTATAATTTTTCTTGTAAAATAAAAATTACTAAAGCCTAAAGCACTTATTTTATTTTTGTTTGATTTTTCTTATTAGGAGAAGCATGTAAAACCATGAGTGTTTTATTTCCCAAAGTTTTACAATTGGTATTCCCAGTAAATTTAAAATTATAGAACACTGATTATATCAAAATATAATTTCAAAATGCTTTTACCCTCTTGTTTCATGAAAAACAAAAAAATCCCACCCCATCCCAAATCTCAAAACAAACAGTATGACTTGTTATTATCCCAGGAGTTCCTAGGTAATGAAAAAAAAATCTGATGATGACTGCCCTTTATGCACCTGATCTCTTGACCCAGGTTTCAAGGCGGTTGTTCGTTCAGAACTTTGTGCATTCCTGCCTGGGCTTTCCGCATCTTAAATATTCTAGCTGATGTTTTTCCCGCTGGTTCTTAAGGAGAGAGCTATTGTTAAATAAATAATAATAAAAAAAAGTGTCTCAAAGACTAATCATAGAGGAAATGAGAAAATGAGATAGACAGACAGACAGCCAGAACAGATCATTAAGTCAGGACAATCATAAGTTTTAGGATCAATAAACAGAATCCAAACGTTATTTGGACACTATTATGCAGTATGAAATGGAATTTTTTCTCAAGATGGTTTGCAGCCTTGAAACAGAAGGAGGAAGAGTTGATTTTATTTTGTGGGATTTTAGTCCTGATTTGTACTATTAATTTTGGTTAAACATAACACTTTTTTTCCCATAAATTGTGTGGAGTAAACAATGACATTCAGTGATCATGTTTTTAAGAAAAAACATATATTATGCCCCTTTGGTGGAACAGTTTTTAAATTCTAATAGAATTTCAAGGTTATTATCTATTTCAGATCAACACTCGAGGTCAGAGTTCACAGCAGCCAGAATTTACAAACCTCCAATGGGTTTTGATTGACAGCAATCAGCATCTCCTCAGCATCACTGAGGGAACAAAGTACAGGTCAAGACAGCAGGCGATTTCATCTGTCATTTTTAATTATCTAAATGATATTCACAGACAAAACCTTTCCCATCCATCAGGGCATCGCATTACCATAGACAATGTTTGTTTAAAGAAGAGGCCATAAAATCAAACAATTATGAATGCAGACAAGCCTTGCTATTGACTGCATAAATAATCAAGTGAGGTTTCCAAAACTCTCCGCTAATGAATTGGTAGATTGCTGGCAGGAAGTGGCAAGTAATAATACAGACAACAATCTAATGTTCTTATTGACTTTTACTAAAGCTTAGCTACAGTAGCAAAGATCCGAAAATGACGTCAAGTAAGGTTTCCATAGGAGCCGTATTGATATCAGTACACTGCTAAAATACAAGTAGTTAACTCCTGACCTCAAAGCAGGACCAGCAATCCCCTGTGAGAGAGCTGAAACACTAACAGTACAATATATCACGAGCTGAGTCAACAGCCTCAGGGCTCCAACAATGTTACTGCACTAGAAAGGGTCCCTTCTTTCCCTGTGTAACAGCCTGATCCACAGTAATTCGCCTGCAATCCCCAAAATAACTCCATTTGAGTCTATGAGTAAATAAACATCTGCAAACTTAAAGTGAGAAGTATGTTATGAAAAATACAGTGTGTAGAACTTACTTTTCTTATGTTCCCAACAGCCTAACAAATTCACAGTTTAAAGGCCACAATCACAGGTGACATAAATTGCCATAAGTCTGCTGCTTCATTTACACTATCTCATTAATTGTAATCATAGGTAATAAGCTGGACCAAATTTTGATGAAAGTATTGGTTTCATCAATCAGAAAAAGCCAACAAGGGAAAAATGGTAAGAATCCTTTTTCCTGGGTTGAAGAAATTAACATAAGACGTCCTCAAGGGGAAACAAAAAAGAAAAGGCACAGAAAGATGATACATGAAGTATGCAGTCTATCTATGTACAGTGGGGCAAAGCTTAAGATGCCTTTTCTCCCACTAGGAAATACTGGAGAAGGATTTCCTCTGGGTGAAGGAATTAGGGTTGACACCAGATGCACTGTCAAGACAATAGCCTGGTAGGTGTACAACACAAAATAATATTGAAAGCTTCTTGCAAAGCCCTGGAGGATGGTTATTGAGACAGAGAGAGAACAGGAGAAACCTTTCCCTTCATTAACACATGTACACCTGATTGCTGTCAGCATGCAATTCTAGTGTCTTTCACTTGAAAACATATCACTAACTACAAATCTCACACTTCATACTCATATGATGTCCCTGGAACTGTTTTGGCAAACAGTATGAAACAAAAAAGTAGTTCTGTACTTCAGAATCCCAGTAGTTTCTCCTGCCAAAAAAAAAAAAAAGCCAGACTATGTTTGCAAATCTTTAACTGCCAGCTGTGTTTCTGGGACTGTCCTTCACATCCGTTGCATCTGAATAAGCTCAAACTAGTTCATTGATGGTCTCATATTAGCTCATTCACATTTTTCAAATCTTTATTAGCACTTAATAACCTTTCACAGATGTCAAAGAAGGAAACTGGACTGATTTCAATGGGATTTCAAAAAGGAAGCTTTTAAAAAGAAAAATGAGAAAAGCTCATGATCCAGAGAGATAAAAACTATCATTACATCTGGTCTTGGTTCACAGGGGGAAAAAAGGGATGTCTAATTAGTCCTGTGTAACTCACCTCTTGGCTTAAAAAATGAGTGAAAAACTCTTTATTTCCCCTTCAGCACCATCGCACCCCAGACATACTGCCCAGCTTTAACTATCCTCAAGGAGTACATATGATTCTCACCAACTTGGTCATGAAGATAAAACAGACCTCACAGATTTTATCTTATTGAAATGTCCACCCTTGAACGCACACTTTTCAGGTAACGCAAGACACACATATTTTGGTAGTATTGTGGAAGTGTTTCTAAAAACCCACTCTGAATTTCTTCTCACTGGCTAGTGCAGTAGGGCTTGTTTTCTCACCAGATAACCAGACAACAGACAAATTAAGACAAGGGTTTAAATCTCTCAGAATTGAGACTTTCAGTTCAAGTCTCAATGAGTCCAGGTCTTGAGCCTCTGAAATTCCTGGTCAGTATTTGCTCCTATCAGCTTGCAAAGATGACTGCAATACCCTAAATTCTCCATTAATGCATGTCTAAGATAATGCACTTTTGTCAGTGAAAGTCAGTCTATATCTGACCGGAAGGAAGGCACTGCCAACCTAAGAAAAAGCTACAATGCAATGCTACAATTTCCTTTCTTTACTTCAAATTAAAAAGTTAATTATATCTCAGTTCAGATTTAGAGAACTTTGCTGTGGCTGTGTATTTCAGTGGAGAGAGATACATGTAATTCAGATGTCCTTTCATGATTCTGGGTCGTGGCAAGCTCGGAGTTTCTAGAGAAACAACCAACAACTGCACTGAAATTATTCTAAGTACAGGTATTCCTGTATAAGAAATCTTTAGCAATTATTGCTAAAATAGTACACTCATCAGTTTCATAACCACTTGTTATAAAACAAGCACTGATTCTTCCAAATATGAAGAATTTTGGTCTATGCATTTCACCAGGAAGCTTTTGCCAATCTTTTACTTGTTTTATTTTTCAAATTTAATACTATGCTTTGTTGAGATTTACACTTTCTTTCCCACAAGGACTACTTTTTCTATTGCCAGCTTTATAAAAGAGGCTTAAAGTTTACGATCACAACATCATAATATTTTTTACATTATTTTAAGTCCCATGGATAAATATCTCAGGCTTGTTAGAAAGACATCTCATTTCCCCTAGGAAAATGTACAGCTTTTAAAAAATCTTAAAAATTTTCTTTGAAGAATGTCTCTCTGAAGAATTAAATTGTGTTTAATAATATTCCTTCTTTTACTAAAACAATCATTTACACCATGGACAGTCTGAATTAAAATAATCTATCAATGCATCATCATAGCTTAGTTGCAGCCAGTGACACAAAGAATGCCATGGCAACAAACCAATGGAACTATAGAAGTTTCAGAGTGTCAACAGGAAAAGGGAGTCACAGCTAGGTCACCCTCTCAGAGAAGAAGCTGAAAACATCTACAGAGAATCATGACGTTTAGAAATTATGTTTAGAGAGTGCTTTAAAAAGTACACAAGCCAGTTTTGATTAAGAGACAATTCTGAAGAAGGATGGTACTATTTGGTCCCAGAACTTTACCCTGAATCTCCACTGGAAGTAAATAAGTATTAATGCAAAGTTCTTATAAGAGATCTTGACCTGACAGTCTAGGCAATATAGACACAATTGTTTCCAGTGAATTCATTAGATTCTTTATCCCCTTGATATTAGCAGTCATGACATTTTCAGCAGATGATTTCCTGGGGAAATCCTACTTTACAGGACACTTCTGATTTCAGTCTCTTTATAGTTATCTTTTAAAAGATAAGGCAAGATTCCAGAAAAAGATTAAAGCATATGATTACTGACTAAAGAATTTATTTCAGACTTTTTTATAGGTTGGTTACCCAAGAAATAAGTGACTAGCTAAAGTTCTTGCAGAAAGAGTGTAACCAAACCTAAATACTTAAAATCTATTCTAAAAATACTAAAAATAATGGTGCCATCTTTTTCAATGGCACCATTATTCCAGCACCCCAAGTTGCAATATTTCAGGTTCCAAACCACAGAAGTTTGGAAAAATGACTAAATTGAAAAAGGCCCAACCCCCCAAAAATCAAGGATTTTTTTTTTTTTTTTGCTGAAGCTATTTTATAGATTTGCAAAGCTGTCTGGAAAAAGCAGTATAAGTGGAATAGTATCAAAAAGTTGTGTTATGGATTCATTGGATGCTGATATTGCTTCTTCATTAATTATGGAAAAAAAAAAATTCCAACCCAAAACCTTGTGATGACAAGAGGGAGGTATTTCTCAAGTCACATCAGTCTAGAAGGGTTTAGCTAGTATAATTAGAAATTGTCCTATCTCAAATGGCTCAGTGGTTACATAAGATTGTCAAATGAACAAAAGTAAAAATACAACATCAAAGACTATAAAGAGAAAAAGAGTTAAACAGAAAATAACTCTCATATATGCTTATATTTGCTTACAGTTATATATGCTTGCACAAAATAAAATAAGAAACTTATCTTGAAATAAATGAATCTTAATGAATGATTTTGTTATATTGATGGGGAACTACCAATAAAAGAGATAATTTGAAGGAGGAAATCTTTTTACCTATAATTAAAGTTGTTCTGCTGTTCTACAAAAGCTTTCGCAATACCATGATATATTCAGTCATTTTCCCTCAGCAGCTCATGGAATTCAGTCCTGGCTACTATTTCTTTAATTATTATAATAATCTTTTGTTTCTGTTTACATGCACATATCCAGAGAATCATTTAAGCACCTTTTAACTCAATCATACTTAGGTATAAAGGTAAATTTAAGCACAACACACAATTCCAAACAAGTTTATCATAAGTGATCACCCAGATGGACAATATGTGCTTTCAGGAGCACAATGTTACCAGCTCTGCTTCATTAATAATGATATAAATCAGGAGTATTCACGGAAGTCAGTGGATTAAACAGTTCTAAAAGGAGTGAGAGGAGACACAGGACTGGATTGGTTGCATTTTTTGAGGACCACACAGTGGATGACATTTCCTGCTTCTTAACAAAGCTTTAAAAGTCAGAGGAGTAAACTTCCACTTAGTGTCATAAATTTCCAAGAGAAAAGGTCTTACGACCTTTGGCAACTTATACTTTTCTAAAATAATTAAGCTTGTAAGACTCAAAGGTTATGTTGAGGGGTTCAATTTTTTCTATTTGATAACTTCTGCTTTTTCACAAAAAAATTTAGCACTTCTGAAGTTTAAGCCTAACATGGAAATGCATTCATTCAATCAGTTTTGTATCCTGAAAAGGTCTGCCTCAAAATATGCTCTGAATTTCTACCTTTTTACTCACTTATGCAACTGAGAAAATGTTTCTTCTTTCAGAGTAAAATTTCAGTTATATACATATGAACTGATTAAGTAAAATCTATTAAAATGTCATTGCAGTCATAATGTAATTTTTAAATTTCAAATAGGAATGCATCTGGCCTTGTTCTTCAGCACAACCAACAAATAACAACAGAGACCGTTTCTTAAAAATCTCAATTCTTTCCAACTAGGGATTTTTCTAGGGAATCGACTCCACGGCTTTATTTACCTTTTTTCCCTAATACAAAGTGTTATTTCTTATGCAATCCATAAAATGTTTTATAAGAAAGATAATGGTGACAGACACCTTCAACATTTCTAAAACTGTATGTCACAAATCACAGCAGAACAATCAAATAACTAATATTCAAAGTATGACATATAGTAATGACAAAATGACATACAAAGAAAGTCTATTGTATAAAAAAGCAAACTAGGTTTGTTTTCTTTTTAATTAAATGTCTTTTTTAGCTCAAGAGAAGTTAATAAAGACATAACTAGTGGGTTATGGGTTAACACAATAAAAAAGGGAATTGTGCCTTCTCTTTCACTTATATTTCTGGGTTTTTTTTTTTTAATTTTGAAACATGTCCCCTTTAAAACAAACCCTACATTTTTCTTCTGACAATCAGTATTGGCACTAGCTATAATAGAAAACACACTTCATAAAGTTACATCTTTTAGAGAAGTATTCTTGTTGATTTTCTTAATAGCATTGTAAAAGAAAAGTACATTATTGCTAAAATGCAATGAAATCCCCAAGGTAGAAGCATAAGGCCATACTAGTTTCAAATGACTAACATTTTTATACACTAGCTTAATGAATTAGAAATTATTGGAAACTTATTTTAAAGGACAACTACTTTTTATTTAAAGAACTATGAGGTACTTGCTGCAATGTCAGCAATCCTTACAGTACCATTCTCTTTTTAGAACACAAGAGACTTCTACAGCCCTCTAGACTTAGAAGACCAGCTCACAAGAATCCATATATGCCATTTGAATTCTGTATTAGAAAGATCTGACCAGAAGTTTTCAAAATAAAAACATACCAGCAAAGCTGTGCAGGAGAGCTGATAAAAACAGCATGTGTCCATGTTCACAGCCTACTCCCCCCTCTCTGTGAAGAAATATCTATCTAGACTATTCAAGGGTAAATTCATCTCTGGCATCTTGACCACATAATGCTTACAGTGAATTTAGTATAAGGATCTACGTCAGGCAAGGAATTTATGTTCAAATCATGTATACGTCCTCCCCTGAAGGAGATTATAGGCAATTAAAGAGGATGGTTTAAGTGTAGTTTCCAAGTTCTTTGACAGCATCACCATGTAAAGGAATCCAATGCTAAATTTCTTAGTCCTAGAGTATCCTTGATGCTTCTTGGTGTCAAGTGTTCATTCTTCTATTTCAAAGTCTTTGGAAGACAGCCCTCCCACTAACTTAAATAAGTGAAAAACAGTACGGGATTAAAAATAATAATAATAATAATAATAATAATAATAATAATAATAATAATAATAATAATAATAATAATTATTATTATTATTATTATTATTATTATTATTATTATTATTATTATTATTGAATTGTTGAAGGAGAAAATACTGAGGGAGAGGGGAGGCAGAAGCTCTTATCTCTGTTACAGGATTTTCTCACTCTCTGAGATTGCTCAGTGCGGCGCGAATGGAATTAGCCTTCATAGAGTTTATGAAACCGGGACAGTATGGGAAGAGAACTTCTTTGTTAAAGAGAAGTTATTTCAGGGTTTCTGGAGATCAAGGGTGACTCAGGAACCCACAGCAATTCTCCCAGGAGAATGAGCAGGTAAATATTACAAAGTTGCTTCTCCATGTTGAAAAAAATAGCACCTGTAAGTTCAGTCTTTTCAGATACATTCTTTTTCTTTTGGCATTTAAAAAAATTCTCTTATTTCCTCACTGTGCTGCTTTTTACATGCCTGCATAAGCAGAAAGCCTTATGCATCAAAATCTTGCCATGAATGGAAAGATTCATGCATAAGTCTGCCCTCATACAGTCTCACAGGAGACTTCTTTCGACCTAAATTGGCCTTTCAAACATAACAGCGCTGCTTCAGAAGACTTGGCTTATCCATTCAGTGACTGTGCTGGCTGGGATCTCTAACTCATGGGGAATAGAGAACCTGCTCCAACTGCTGGTGTAACACTGACAGATGCAGGACCCATATGCCCAAGTCTGGGTAGGATGCCTGTATCACTGGCATCTGGATGTCAGCTTGCCTTTTCTGGCTCTGCTTCTGGCTGTGCTGATAAACCCAATTGTCTGTCTGTTGTGGGTCAGCCTGCTGCTGCCCTGTAGTCGTGTTTTGTGGATTACTCAGTGGTTCCTCTCTGTAAAGGAGTACTATCTGAGCATAGTATGCATCCCTCAATGCATACACATCTAATGGATACACATCTGATTCCAGTATTTCTACTGTTCCTGATGATTTCAGCACAGATGATTAAATCTTGCAGGTGCAGCGAATCTGTAGAATGTGTAAATGTTCATTTCCTGTCTAGTGGCTAGGAAGTTATGCTGATACCATCCATTACTTTTTAATCCTAAACAATTTTTTATTGCTAGATACACTGCCTGGGATTGCAAGTGTAATATTTGAATGACCAGAAAGACATTTTTATGAAGAAGAAAACACCCATCATTAAAATGCTCTGTAATAGTGAAAAAATAAAACAACAAACAAAACCTATGTAAAAATTGTACAAAATACTATCGACACCTACTTAGATATTTGCATGGGTCACCCTGGCAGGCATATTCTTGAAACTAAAAGAAATAAAATGTCCTTAGGCAAGAAATAAGAAAGGCTACTTTCTGTTCAGATTTGGAGTCTACCAAAACCAGAGCCTATCCTAGAGGGAGGTCACTGAATCTCATTCTAGAACAAGGCTTAATGGTATATGCACTTCTATATCCAGCAACAGCAGCTACAATCACTTCATGCCAAGCCTCCTACATGTAGATAATTTATACCCTCATCAGGAATAATCTGTCTGGGAGTTGGGGGAACTTTTGTAGAATGAAAGCCAAATGCTGCTAATTGGCCTTGGCAAACACTGCAAGTGTGGGGGGCAGTACAAGCCAGTAGCCCAAACGCGCACGGAGCAGACATGCAGCAACCCCCTTCCTCTCCTACAGCGTGTGCCCAGCCTTATGTGGCCTCAAATGCAAATGTGTGGAATCTTAAGGAAACACAAATAAGAATCCCTACAATGGCCACAAAGCAATGCCAGTGACAAGAGCAGGCCTTTCTACAGGAAGGTGTATTATCTCCTGCTAGCCAGCTGACATAGGGGTTCAATCTTTCACAGGCGCAGCTTTAGGAGCCTATAACTACGTGTTTAACTAAAATACTCTAAGTTACTTTTGTGCCAACTGCAAAACATAACAATTAATAACCACAAGAAATTAAATGCAAAAACTGTTTTTCATTTTGAGGGTGTTAAGCTTGGGTTTATAATAAACAAAACCAAGTATTCCTTTCTTGCTTTGACACACTAATACAACATTATATCCCTGAAAATTTGAATATTTGATTCTGCTTGTAAAGGATGAAAACCATTGCCTTGATCATTACTGTTTCAGACATGTAAATGTAAAAATTATTTGAGAGAGAGAGAACAAAAAAGAGACAGCAAGTTTAGCAGGACAGTCTTTCAATGATACTTTTTCAAGTCCCAAACATTTTCTTAAAAGTAACAGAGGACTTACTCTTATTTTCAGAATTGCATGCTGACCATATACTGTCCATAATTAGGACTCGAAATTCTAAACCATAACAGAAATGATTTCTTTAAATGTAAAATCTTGGTTGCTTTGAATACTGAGACACTGAGTCCCGACTTTCAATATAAATCTCACCTCTACGACCTTCTTTGAGACTGTACAGAGGAAATCTGAGATTCTCTACTACATGTCTGTTACATATCAGGGCTACACTAAAACATTAACTTTGTTTCATTAATTTTCAACAAAACTAACACTTTTTTTATGCTGTGGACTAAGAAGCATTTGCTGTTAGCCTGAAGAAAGCTGACAACCAGTCCAATACTGGTAGTGTGATGCCTAAAGTTCTAGCTTTCATATTTTTCAGATTCTGTGCAGCCTTAGTGTGTAACTCTGAACCTCATATAAAGTGTCAGCAAGTTCTCCTCACAGTTTAGTTGGACAAAACAATCCTTTTCCAGCCTGAGAACCAAGGACACCATTGCAGCTTCAGGCCCAAAAAGTGTAAACAACAGCAAATTGAGGAGAGCAATCTGTGAGGATGGGACTTCATAGCCTGAAGCTGTAATTGGAAAATTAACTCCAGCATTTAAATGGACCAAAACTTATAAAAGTGTGAAAATCCACAACCAGTTGTCCATCTTGGATAGAGCCATGGCCAGGTTGTTGTACTGCCCAAGGTGTATCCATTGAAGGCCTTTCTGATAAAAACCTACTTTATTCCTTTAACTCTGCCCAGCCTCTGCTCCTCCTGCTACCTCCTAGAGAGGTAGCCTCTCTAGGTATCAGTTTGTCCCTTCAAATCTTTTCACCTGATGTTATTTTTGGAACAGCAAAAAGCCAAGTGGCTCTATCAATGGGCGAAGAGACAGCTCCTACAGCTAAGGTGTCCTCTATAACAGCTATTCTCTACTGTAGGACTCTCTTGCATTGTGAGGAGGACTTCTGAACTCTAGACACAGACATACACTCATTCCAAATTTTTCTTTCTCCTTTAAGTGTGCAAAGGTAGCCAATCCACCACCTCTGTGCTAAAAAACCCAAAAGAACAAAATCATAATGATTAAAATCTTCATGTTGAGCAGCAGATACAATTGAAGGGAAGAACAGACTAAAAAATACAAAGTGCAAAGCAAGCCAAACACTTTAAATCCCTAGCTATAATAAATATGTAGGATACAATTTACAATGCATTAAATCAAACTTGAATTCTGGGAGACTCTATCAAAGAGGTATAGTTGTACAGTAATCTAAAATGGTCCATATCTAAATAGGAATCTCCTTAAAATGGATGAACTATAAAAGGAGAAAATTCATTGGTTAAGTGCTGTGCATAATTAAGGAAGAGAGTCCAGCCCCAATTTGCAGTTTTTGTGAGCTTTTTAGGTGTGTGTATGTGAGCCTAAATGTGATACCATATAATTACACATAACTGCTTCACTTGTAGAAATGTTATCTTTTTTCCCATAGTCCTTTTTATAATTTCTGTACAGGTAGAAATTCTAATACAATGACATTTTAGCAGCAACTAGTAGAAACAACCATTTAATCAACTTTTGAGATAATACACTTCAGAACAGAGAGCATGCTGTACAAGCCTGACTCATTTATTTCAACAATATTTGTATTTCCTTAAATGCTATGTACTTAGAAGTCTGTAAAGGTAGTTGCACTTTCCAAGTAAATTTAGGAAAAACTGAACTAAACCTTCAGTTTCTATAGCACTGAGGGTGTCTGAACACATAGGTTCCATGTCAATATTTAATTTTCTATTTATTTAGGCCTCACAGTTGAAAACAAACAAACAAGCAAAAAGTGACTATCACCTGATATGATGAAATTACTCAGAGATAAAAGCAGCCTTAAACAATAGCATTCACATGAATCTCAGTTGTCCATGATCCATTTAAGGGTTTTCTGTAAGCAGAATAAAACCCTACCCCTTTCCCAGCTCCCAGGTAAAAAGAGGGCACAGAGTGCTGCCCTTCACATCCATTGCAGAGGAGTATGAATGATGTTTAAAGCCTATTTCTAGTGGTTTATTTTTTACAAGACCTGAAATGAGAAATATTTGAAATCTTTGAAACTGTCATCAATGTTTTCAGAAAAGTGAAGAAAAATATCAGTTAACTTGCTCAGCATGCCCATGAAATATATTTTTCCCCATTTTTATTTATTTATATAAAATCAACACTCTTTTTCTTTTTTGATAAATGCTGCAATTGAAAAAAAATGAAAAAAGTTTTCTGAAACAAGGACACTTACTGCCCTCACCTATATCTTCACAAACATCATAGAAGGTATAATTCTTCCTGGTGAACCCACACATTAGTTTATGCTGTCTATACTTTTCAAGCCACCTTACTTCTGAGAAATATAAGGCAAAACCCCAAATCATAGCTGAATTCAGACTCCATTAGAGTTCTGTTGATGTACCAGGAAAAAAAAATCCTCCTTCAGCTTCTACAGGCTGCAGAAACTCCTCCATTTCTTTTAATGACCTATTCCCTCTGTTTGATTCAATACAGCCCACTGGCTATGGAAATGACAACACTCAGCAGGTGACAACAAAATGGTCAGCAAACAGGGCTGAGATATGTCATTTTCTTCAAATAGTTTCTCAGGAATTAAATGACACATCACTGTATGTGTACATGTCCTGCTCAGATCAAATATTTTTTTATTAAATGAAACTGCACGCTTCTGTATATGTAGTTGCCATATGAAATGCAGGTTTAAGTGCACTGCTCCAAGCTCCGATTGCAAAACAATTTGCTGTTTCCCACACCTCCCTAGTCTCCTTTCAGCATATAATCTCTTGGGCAGCAAGTGCTCAGATGCTCTACCTTTGCCATAAGTCCAGATTGAAAGCCCTGCCCTTATGGAGTCAATCCAATGCATTTGCTATGACTGGGACAAATTGGAGTATGCAAATTAGCACCTTTTGAGTCTCCTGAACCCAGGAAATTCTCTTGCTATGTGTTCCAGCTAATGGACCTGAGATGTCCTTTGTAACAGGGCTGTCTGTGCAACTCCTTTAACCTTTTCAGATTCTGATCTAGCCTTTGTTCCTAGCCCTTTTAAGAATCATGCAATGTATCAAGTTAACCTCTGTTATAATTTAAACTGGTGTAACACCAGAGCCATATCATAGCATGCTGTGGCATTTACACATGTTTAAAGTGCAAAAGAGCATCCAACAGTGAATAGAGGCCCACAACATTAAAATTTCTAAGAGAGGTTTTTCTGCCTACTTGCAGCTTCAAATACTTATCTTTCCTGAATCACTTACACTAGTACAAAATGCACAATTAGATTTCTAAATTTCTAAATAAATTAACATCAAGTATAAGAGTTTGCTCTTCTATGACAAGAGTATGATCTGAGAAGACTGTCAATCTACAAAGTACTTGAGGAGTGACTGCTGATCAAGCATGAACAGATTCCTAGGAAGATTTTATGGAAATCTACAGAAAGAAGCAGAAAGATGAAATAGCACTATCCTCAAATCATAAAGGGAAAGTAGCTACTGGAGATGCCTCGTTCCTGGAAAAGCACACTGCAAAGTAAGACAGTGACCTTTTCTTACCAGAGTCCTATGACTCTTTTCACAACATTTCAGCATTTACACTGACTTCCTGCCTTTAAACTGTGTTTGGGTGTGGTGTTTGAACATAATAAACACACATTTCATGTCACCCCAAATTACTGCTTCCAAGCAGATTGTGCACCTATCTTTCTTCAACACAGCATTTAGTATGCTGATATTCTCCTCTCTTGCTGTTGTTGGTTTTTTTTAAGATTTTATTCCTCATTTAATATTCTTTGGTCCCATCCACTTAGAATTGTATCTTTTCTAGGAAGTTATACTTTCATCAGAATATATACAATCTCTTACATCATTAATCCATCATTGTTCAGTTTATACTAAGGCACTACAGCATCCCATTTCTTACTGTTATATCTCTGTTTTGGGATCACTAAGTTGAACTCTATAATCATCAACTATTCCAGAGAAAACATGGTTGCATACTAAATGCTTTTGATTTTCGACAGAGATGTAGATTAAATAAATGCCTTTTCTTCCCCTTTGTTCAGTTTCTGGACTGCATTTTGTTGAGAGCATTTGGTGTTCCCTTTGGTTTTGTACCCAAACTCTCTGGATGCCACTTAATGTAAGGAAGAAAACTTAAATATAGGCTGTACTTGAAAATTAGGAGGTTCAGATTCAAAATCTAAGTGCATAAAGTAGACTCAATATTTGTCTCATAGAAATCATTCCCTCATAGAACTTTTATATGATCTACAAACCTTCAGTTCTGACTTGCTCTGTACTTGTTCTGTCTCATTGCAGTTATGCACTCCTCTTCACCAACAGAAAGTTTAGCACTGCTTTGCTGAGTGGTCTGATCTGCAACCACATTTCCTCTTAATTCATCTATTTAATTTCCACTTTATTTTTGGCTACTGGAGCATAATTTAACCTCTACTTCATCCCAGAAATTTTTACTTTCAGACAGCACAGATCTGTGCTCTCCCACATATCCTTAATTTTGTCAGCCTTTTCACATTTTCCTCTTTTTGTCTGCCTTTGACACATGCTAACAGATGTCAGTCAGTAGTCTACCCCTTTAACCCAATGCAGACAAGAAGCTGAACAGTCTTCTTCATTCTCAGAAAGTGTGTACCACTGACATCGTCATTAGCAATTGCCCTTCTCAAATTTCCAAGCCAGTAGAAGTCTTTTCTCCTGACACCTTTTACAGCCTGGAAAAATCCTCCATCAGTACCACCATCTGCTGCTTCCTCACCTTTAGTCTTGTGTCACCATTTCTGTGTTGACTAGTGTTATACAGAGAGAACCTCATTATGTAATATTCAGAATGACTGAAAATAGTAAATGAGAATACAAATCTTCTCCCTAATATTTCATAGCACTCCAACACTTTCCTCTCTCTTTTCCCACTTTTTAAATTTTCTTGTCAGATGGGACTCCCTATAATAATTCAAATTTTGGAAGAAATGAGACTTCCACTCAACTATAGCCTAGCCAGTCAACTTTTTTTTTTTTTTTGTATTGCCTCTATTTAATTAAAACACTACAAAGTTTTACACAACATTTGTGGGGAAAGAAAAAATTTAGAACTTTGTATCTAATTCACTTATGATAATTCATACTGCTTGGCTGATTTTAATACTTAACTAACAGTGGGCTTCCAAGGCAAAGTATTGGGTACTTTTTTCCCTTCAGAAGAAGGTTCTGTTTCTCCATTACACAGTTAATTGTGTGCAACTCCTGTACCATCCACGATTGTTCACTGCTGCAAAAAATGTAAATAACTTGCTCTCTTTACTGTTCTCTAATTTGCCTTAAATAGACATTTTCACAAATTTTTCCCAGTCTAAACTGGTTGCATGCTCAACATACATATTTATAATGTATGGAGAACTTTACTCACACACTCTCCAGCAAAATGATTTTTTCAAAAATGAATTGTGTCATTGTCTCAGTATATTCTAATCTAGCTATTATAGATTAATAGCAACATCTTCCAAACATGATTAAATACTGTAGGGAAATTGTAGAGAGAATTCTCTCCGCTTTTTTTGTATAGAAAGCTTGATAGAGCACCCTTGTTCCAAAAAGTAGGTCTATAATTCTACAAAAATCGTGGCAAGAATGGAGGACAAGACCCATTTGGACAACAGAGAAATTGTATGAAAGTTCCCTTCAAATTTGGTATTTCATTCTACACCTTCTGTGTTTGATAACATTGAATTACAAACTGGATGATAAAACAGCATTAACTTGAGGAGTATGTGAAAACATTTTCCTGATAACAACTTCCAATTTTTCTGGCTGAAGATGGGAAAAAACTTTTATTTTGTAACTACTGAGATATTAACTTTTGTTTGCATTTCAAATCTTTGTTTGCATTCAGTTGATCATTCCTGTGACCCTGAGTACTTCTGAGAGTATCACAAATATGGTACAATCTGTTATTTGCAGCTATCACACAGCTTGAAGAGGTGGATGGGATCAGCCCCTTGAGCAGGATTGTAGACACAGCTTTGCTTCACTTTAGGAGTGCAGGTGGATGTGGTACTAGCTCCCTGCAAACAGAAGATTGTCAGAGTGCTCCCTTGGAGTGAAGAGACATTAATTTTCCTCTTTCTTGAGAAATTTGACATACAAGTTCATCTGACATACTCCAGAAAACAAACCAATGACTCAGCTACTCTGTATGGTACTAGCATCACCTGGAATGATTCACTAGAAGCCACAGATGTCGTGTTCATCTGCACATTTACCTCACAATTAATAAGGGCCCCTCTCTGAAGCCCAGTACTATAATAAATTGAAAAACAGGTTATATTTGTACAGTTTCATGTCAGTCTTATTATTACTGTAGTGGATACATTAATAAAAAATAGTTAGAATATCAAACTATTAGGAGAAGAGGTGTTATTCAATTGTTCACAATACTAGCAATTCATTAGGCTTCCATAGAATGAGGGTGGTTTCCTTATTTATTGACTTTAAATAAAGAAAAGCTGAAATAATATCAATGGGTTTAGTAGCCCATGGCTTCTCTATAGGATGAAGGTAAAGATACAATTAAATCTTCCATGAAGTTCTATCCACCATCAGAGGCTTCCAGTGGACTGATAAGCATGTGAACCAATACTGCCCTTCAAGCATGAAAAGTCTGGGACTACTGCACGGGGTAAAGCCATATTGCAGCATTTGAGTCATTTCTAGCTTCCAGACAGCTCAAATTCTGCTTCATTATAGGATGACATTCCATGATCAAGACTGTGGTGATACAGGGGTTTCTAGGAAGTAAAACAAGGGCTTACAGGCCTTGTGCACATTTCAGATGACTTTTTGGGGTTGTCTTGGACACAACTGGACATCTACTACAGCCATCCTCTCTACATTGTTAACCACTTCATTAAAGATAAGTGGTTTGTAGTTTGTGACTTTTGACTCAATGAAGAATACAACCTATAGGGTCAGATTGTTTTCACTGAGGTTGCTTTTCCTCGGATCTTAATGGGAACCTGATTTTTCTTCTCTCATTGAATCTGATACTGCAACTGTCTTACAAAAGACAAAATACTTCAAAATATTTCACCACAAAATACTTAGTGGGAGAGAAACGTACAGCACAAAGTAAAAAGGAACTGCAAGTCTCATAAATTTTCCAAGATAACAACATTTAAGAAGTCTTCCAGCTTCTAGGAAGGTAGGTGGGGACCTTTATGGAACAGAGGAGAATTCAGTAATTGTCATCCACTTGTAAATCAGGGGTGCACAACAAATCTCGCTATGGGAATAAATGAGATTGGTAGTTGGCTTTTTTCTCTGTCTAGTTCAGTAGTTCAATTCTATCAAATGTATCAAAATCATCTAACGTGCAGTAACTTTAGGGACATGGCAGAAATTGACTATGGTCTTCCAATTAGTTTCATTTTGGATTATGTTTTGGTTTTTTTTTGTTTTTGTTTGTGTGTTTTGAAACTCATTGTAAAAATCTACATCATAAGAGCCATCAGTGCTCGCATCTTGTGGAACATGCCCACAAAATGAAGAAAAGGATACACTTCTTGTTGCACTGACACTTTGCTATCTGTCCAATACAAGGATTTCTTCAGACAAAATGAGGTAGCACAGTATAGATGATCTAAGACAACAAGTGTCCAAGTTACTGTGTATGTAATATGGACATAATGCTATATGAAAGTGTTAGTTTCTTAACAGTTGAACAGGCAGTACTGAAGCAAAAAATGCAATTATGAAAGTTATCACTCTTGTATGCAGAAATACAAAACGTGTACTGCTCACTAGAGTTCAGATACACACTCCTATTATTATTACTTATACCATCTTTCCATCCTAGCCTGACTTTAAAGCTACTTCATTGTGATTAATTCCAAATATTTAGTTTTTAAAAAGGCACTGATGTTTTTAAAGGAAGAAACATATATTTTCAAAATACTAAAATTTTTTGAAAATAATGTACATTATACTTTTAATTGTTTTACAGTTCAAATTGTAAGGTGTGTTCTTTTTTGTTCAAGAATTTTAAAAGCAACTAATTTAAATATGCAAAATTATCTTGAGTTGTTCATACGTGAACTTAAAAGCCATGCAACACAGGAAAATTAAGTAATTATGCCTCCAAGTTATTTACTGCAATTAAGCTCATTTATCATATGCAAATTAGTGCAAACTGGTCTCATTAGTTACTAAATTACTCAATATGAGCTGAACAATGTAGCACTCCAGTTTGTAATGAAAAATCCCTGTAGAGGCAAGCAGTATCAATTAAGCTAATTTGCATATGCAAATATATTCACTAACTTTCCCTTTTCTCTATATTTAGTTCTACATTTCCTGATCATTCCTGATTATAAGAAGACTATGGGGTTACTGACCCTTTTTCACACCTTCTCAATAGCAACGAAGTTACAGAAAAAAAATCCAGAGATCCTGAAAAATTGATGAAAATCTTGCTAATTTTTACAACCAATTTAAACCAAATTTTTAATAGCAGGTACCAGAAATAATTTTTTTGCTGGATTTAGTTGATAGACAGATATATGTACAGAAATATAAAACAGAAGACATCTATTCTCATTATAACACCACTTTTCACAAGAAAAAGGATGTACAAGACAAAAAAAAAAAAGCTTATAATTTGGCAAATCAAAAATCTTGTCAAAAATTAATTAACATATTGCCATTATCTACTTTTCTACTCCATTACGTTCCACTCTACTATTCATAATTCAGGTGATTTTACTGGGAAAACATTTAAAAGACATTGCACTGACATAAAGATTCTGATGTAATAGTGTTTGAGCAGTCATCATTTGTGGTGTCTTTTTTTCCAGAAGCACAGAGTGAATAGCACCTTTGGCTTCAAACCTACCACTGGGAATCTCTTCAGCACGATATACAGCAATCAGCTGTGGCTGGGAGATTTTTTGACATAGACTCACACAATTTTAGACTGATTCAGGTTAAAAGGGTCCTTAAAGATCACCTACTTCCAACCCCCCTGCCATGGACAGGGACACCTTGCACTATCCTAAGTGGCTCAGAGACCCATCGAACGTGGCCCTTGAGCACTGCCAGGGATGGGGCAGCCACAGATTCCCCAGGCAGCCTGCGCCAGAGCCTCACCACTCTCACCAAGAGGATGTGCATGTGGGTTGGATTTCATACGTAAGCGAAGTATGAGCCTCTTTGTATATCTAGATTTGTACAAAGGACAAATGCAAAGATGCCTTACTCAAATGAAGCCCTTTAAAAGTATTAAAATTTCCTTTTATCAGGTTTTCAGTCAATTTTTCATCTCTGAATTGATGTAAAGGTAATGGTGTGTTGATTATTTTTGTAGTTAATGAAGTTTGCCATTAACGGAACAGATTTAACTGTATGATCCCTGGGCACAAATGCTATCTCAGACCAAAATCGATTACTTTTTAACTTTTATTTTTCTCATGACAGGTAGAGCTTTACTTTACTATTTTCTGCACTTAACTGCATATGGGAGAAAACCTTAGCACCTGTATCAATCATCAATTAAGCAGTATTTATACATTTGATTCCTAAATAATAGAAAAAAAAACATGGATGAAGGCATTCTTCATTCAATGATGACTAGGCATTATATATAAATACATGGATTTAATATGTATGGACATGACTAATGCATATAATTTATACCTAGATGTCACTGACACTACCTATTTGTAGACTCAAAATATAAAAATATCACAATATGTGCCTCCATTTCTGTTTGTGTAACCTCATCTTAAATAAACTATATCCACTTTTTAAAAATCTACTGTATTATGCATATCTGTCTATCAATAAATTTTGAAGTACCAAAATATTAAAAAGATTAGAGAGGTCCTTAATTTCTGAGCTTACACTTAACCAAGTCTTCAAAGTACTAATAGCAAAAGGGATTACACCAACTATTAATTAAAATTATTCAGATAGCAGACTCTGGAACCAAAATTCCCAAAGTATAATCAAGTTGTTTACTCCACTTGCAAACAATACTTATCATGATACTTAATGGAAAATCATTTCTATGAGAAGCAGACTAGGTGAGAACATGTTAGAACCATATTCCACCACAAAGTCTATCCAATTGCTATTTTAAAAAGCATTTTGTCTTCTGGTGATTATATTACTACCTATTAGACCAAGGCAGTAGTTTGAAGTTCATTGTGATCTGTTTAGAAGTGGTACATTTGACTGCATGACCCATCACCTCCCAAGGGTTGATTGCTCTGCTAAAATAAGACAAAATCTTAACAAATTTTGATAAACCTGTCACCACTATTAATTCATATTGTCTTTTATCCATTGTCAAGGGTGTATCTTGCAAATATCAGGGTTGAACTGCCTATTATCAACTGAGAGATTCATGGAAGTACTTTGATAAAAGCATCATCTTCTTTGAAAAGACCACACCTTAACAGGCTAATGGCTAAGGCTAATGTTAATTTTGATTTAAAATCCTCAGTTTTGAGAATATAAGTGCAACACAGGGTTTTTTTTAGTAGTAGTATGATGAAGTTATGTCCTGAAAACACCTTAATTTATCAAAAATCAATTTTTTAAAACCTAAAAAAAACCTCAGAAAACCCAAAAATCCCAACAATCCATAAATGGAATATAGTTTAAACAAGTATGAAAGTCACCAATTGTTTAATACACAGTAAGTGAAAAACTCAAATAGTTTTCAAAGTGGCCATCCCAGGATTTTTCATTTTCATCTATAAGAGTCATACTTAATACGTAAAAAGTGTAAATAAATCCGTCTCAATGAGGTTTCATTTATATATGAGTTATAAGTAATATTGTAAAAAACATACCTTTAGGATATATGATATGTTTAGACACTCAACATACTGAGAAATTACATAAACTGAAATATCATAAAACTGCTAGTTCTTCATTTTTTTTCTGCATGTATGAGACAACATAGCAGTGTTCCTGCCTAATATGCAAACATAGTACTGTAGATAATGGTGCAGATCTCTGACACGATAACTACAACAAAAGTATTTGCTTACAGAATCAAAAACTTGACCTAGACCTCTGCCAAGAGTGCACAACTAAGGAAATAATTTCATTCATAATTCCAGTTCCGAAGAGAAATTAATTCTACTAGTTAATTTAATGTTTTCCTAAAATTATCTTTGTTGCTATTCTGCATTTAGTTACTTTATAAAGACATGAAAATTCTGACATTATCTATAGTGCTTTTGAATACCACAGCTGAGTTAGTACAGAGATAGCTCTCAATCATTTCAAATTAAGTGGAATATTTCTCATGATAATATCCTAATTTACCTCTCTCGTACCTCTCAAAAGATAATACACCAGACAATATATTTGCATTGAGAAGCTGTGTACATTGCTAAATAAGAGCAGTTATTCAGTGCCACACTTAGAAAAGACTTTGTGGGTTTTATTTCCTTAGGGCTGGGTTTGCCTTACTGCAGGGCACATCACATTTTCTTCTTAACTGCTCCACATTTGATCACTTCAATCTAAGAAAGGCTGTAGTAACCCTGGCAAAATAAATCACGCACAAGAATGTTTCCATCAGCTCATCGTTTTTCAGTTGAGTCTTCCTGGAATATGATGACTTGTGTCATGTGACAAACCTGATTGACAAATACCAGACCAGTTTTCAGCCCACAGCTGAGGACACCTAAGAGGCATGCTTTCATCTTTTAATCTCTGCAGATTGCTCCAAATTTGTGATATATAATTGTGACAACTGGGATTTTGTGGAGAAAAGCAGTGCTCACAAACCAAAGTGGGGAAAAAAACACCAACCCTAAATTGATACATGACATAAGACAAAGCACCAACACAAAATACTAGCTTGTACACACATGCACAAAAATACATAAGGGCATTCTGCAAGCAAACAAATTCTAACACCATTCTAAACAACAAAATATTGTGATTCAGCTAAAGTAACACTTGCCTTGCCTCTAATTAACAGTCTCCCAATTATGGACTTTCAAAATAGAAGAAATATGAGCATAAAAAAAGAACTCATCAATAGAAGTGTTGACAACAATACTATTCAAATTATTGGCAGATATATGACTAGATAGATATTTTGATTTTTCTTGGAAAAGCCATTTTTTTACCTGTAATATATGACTTCCCAAATGTGATTCAAAAACTTCAATGGCAAGGGCACTGGGACTTCTCCTGCGCTGGGCACCTATAACTGAATAAAAAACAGTTATGTTGCAAGGTCTGCACATTTAGTTCTCATGCATCCTCATCACTGACATTAACCCCTTAAATGTTTTGCATCTTAATACACTGGTGGTTGATTTAAATTTTGCCTTCTATATAGCACATAAATTTGGTAATTTAATGTGTAATTTAAGACTCGTATGTAGGATTAAAAAAGGAGATTTTTAGAAAACAACCTATTTAAGTGTCCAATGAATCTGGAAATTACTTGTTTGTTCAGATATATCTCGAATCCCTGTAGGCTTACGGTAATGAAAGCATGTAGAATTTAGTGAAAAATACTATTGAAAAAGAGGCTATACATATTGTAAATGTTTTGAAATGTGGAATAAGATCTAAATATTACTTATTTATTCCACTAAACATCTGAGAGTTTTATCTGAATATGTTATTATTTGAAACTGAAATGAAATAAACACAACATTAAAAAGCCAACATTTATAAATACATCTAGTATTCAAATCAAAGTTCTCCTACTCCTGGGATATTTTAGTATCCCAGATACCCATGTTAGTTGCTGGAAAAGGTACTTGAAACTTCAGCGTCTAAATTATATAGTTTAAAAGTACAAAGTGACTAATAGGTAATTATGCTTTGAAGGCAGCAGTGACTACAAAAAAGGCTGAGAAATCACAAAACTAATATTCTGTTAAACTCTGTATGCCAGGCACACAAAGCCAGAAATTAAGTCTGTATATAATCAAATATAGCCATGTACTGTAAGCTGAGGCTTCTTAGGCCTGGGCTATCTTTCCCACATGAACAGAGAAAGCCAGAATATAGAAAAGATGGCTCAGGGTTGCAGGAAACTCTCTTTCCTGTCTTAGTGACAAAATCAGGCATATCCACAGCAGACAGAAGAGGTGAAGTTCATTCTGCATCCTTCTAAGGTATGTAAAAAAGCATTTACATCCCAAGACCCTGATGAGAGACTAATGTCTCTGAAGCCATCATAGCACTAGTCCATCTTCACGTATTGCTATCTTTACAGTGTATGATAAGAAAAATGAAATATCAAGGATCTGCTAAAACAAGCAGAATGAATGACTGCCATTACTGAACAGGCCAATTTAACATGAACAGAAACAAAACACAGAGCAACAATTTCTAAGTCTTCTATGATACTGGCTGCCAAACATGATATCAGTAGGAAAAGATAAATGCCAAGTAATGATAGTCATATTGACCTGAAAATGTAACATCATTTCTTATTGATGTTTCATGTAATTTCCTTGCAGGAAATTCTAAGCTATTTATACTGAGCAAACAGGTGGCTTCATAGCTAATAGATTCAGGCAATAGCTCATAATTACAAATGGAGACTGCTGTAGAGCTGGTATTTCTGAGTCCTCCTCTTTTCTCATATCCAAGGACATAGACACCAACACCTTGAAAGAAAACTCTTCAAGACTGTATTTCTTAGAAAAACTTTATCTTAAGTTGTGGGACTAAACAAAATATGTGGCACTGTAAAGATTTTCAGTATTCTGATCATGATTGCTGTCAGCATGATGTTTTGTACAGTTATTTCATTTATAATCTATCAGGAAAAAAAAAAAAAGCTTTTTCATTTATCATCTCTCAGAAACAAAACCAAAACAAAACAAACCAAAACAAAACAAAAAACAAAACCAAACTAATTCAGTTTTGGCATGCTAGACATTGTTTCATAATAGTCTCCATATAAGCATTGTAAAGACCAAAAAAATCCCTCAACCTGTAAACCTGCAACCCTTCTCTGAAATCCTTTAAGTCCTTCCATTCTTCCAGCTAGACTGCATCATGTTTTCCACACATTGGCTAAACACACCACCATTTGGAATTTACCTTTCAATTAATTTTCTGTTTCCTGCCCATATCCTTACGTTACCATTTTGAAGTGTATCCATCACATGTTGAATCCAATTCTATGATGTCAATTGCAGGGTTTTAGCATTTGAGTATCATAATTTGAATGAAGTGCGTGAAGTCAGTGCAGCCCTCTTTAAAACAGTATCTTGAACCTTAAATGACACTTACAGATAAGGCATCAGTCCTTCACAATTGGGACCCTCAGTTCTGTACCTCAAATGAAATCACTTTAAGGTCAGTGAGTTAACTAGAAAACAAGAGAGGGTCAGATCTTAGCTTTAAAATTTGTCAGTTAAATCCTCCATCGATGACTGCAGGCTTGGGGTTAGTATGTACATAGACAAATATCTTGTAGTACTTTCATGCCATTCAGTTCACTGACATTTTTACAGCACTAGAACTCTTGGATTTATGTGTCTTGCTCTTAGTCAGGTGATGTGGGGTTCTCATGACAGTTCCTAATTTTTTGACCACGATAATAAGTTACACAGAAAACAATTATGTTTCTGGTAGCCATGCTGCAACTCTTTTTTGATAAATTAATAAATATTAAATATGTACCTTATTTCATGCACTTCCATAACTATAATTATTCATGTTTTGAGGAATGAGACAAGAATATTGAGACAAATACAGAATAAGGGAAACTTAAATTATTTAATAATCTGGATTCATTGTCTTATTATTTTACTTACTTGAGCTTTAAAATTTTCTTGATATCTCTTTGCAGCAGAAGAAAGATGCTATTTTGGGTATATAAGTGCATACCACATTGATACGTTTCAGAAACATGGCAATCTCACAGTACAGTCAGAGCACAAAACCTCTTATTCGTATGGAATGAATTGCTGGCATGCCAATAGATGAAAGGAAGACATAGACTGAAATGTTTGGATTAAAAAGCAGGCCCAGTGTTATTTTATTGTAAAATTTCAAAACATAAACTATAAATACTGAACTGGTTTCCATCACACAAGCCACAGCTAGTCATCTAAATCTCTTACCCTGTGGATGGAACCATCAGCAGCCACAGCTCAGCCACTCACAGAAAACTTGAAAAGCAAGAGATTTAAGATTTATTTAAAAAAATCTATAAATCAAAGTAGCTCAGCAACCTTCACAGAGTGGATGCACTCTTTTTTTCTTAAATGTGGATTCCTTTTTTAAATGCAGACTCTTTACAGAAACAAAATACTGAAGGCATGAAATAAATTTCTCCTTCTGAGTTACAGGAAGCAGGGGAAATTAGGATGTGGAGAAGGCTGAAGAATGTATACCAAACTCCAGAAGGAGTCACAATGGAAACAAGTTCCAAACCCAGGTTAAATTCTTCCAAGCTTCTCCTATTTTAGCAGTATGAACAAACATCTCTGAATAGACTTTTTCACACATAGTCATATTTCGTATTTCCTACATTTAGTTGACAACATTTAATGCTTGAATGCACAAATTAATCAAAAACTTGGTTGAAACAATATTTGTACCAAACACTGACTTTTAATAGTGACAAGAAGATAGAAAGATTGCTTTCACATGTGCACTTTGTAGTGCTGGAGCAGAAGAATCTATCTATGAAAATCTATCTATCTATCTATCTATCTATCTATCTATCTATCTATCTATCTATCTATCTATCTATCTATCTATCTATCTATCTTTTACTTTCCATGGCATTGGACTATGACCTTTACTATCCAAACTGACATGTCTATTCCTGGCATGAGATTATTCCATAAAAGAAAAAAATTCTAAGTGTTCACTAGTTCCTCTTTAAAATTCCTCCCTCAATGACTAATCCGTGCATAAGGTGAAGGAAGAGCCACCTCCCTTTCAGACTGTCTTGGGGGCAGTCTAAGCATGCTTAATGCAACCTCAAGAGCATTTGCAATTGTGCTACAAAAAGTGGGAAACCATGGAAAAGAAAAACCTAGACGGCCTAACAAAGATTTCTGTGCCTCCTGAAAAGGAAGGATTTCCTCTTAAACACAGCTCTAAGGTGTGGGAGTACAGACCAGAGACTGATGTTCACTATGCATTTCCACTGGTGAAGACAGAGTTCTAGTAAAGCACAAGCCGTACTCTTTGATCACTAGGAATGGAAGAGCAGCACAAGAGCACTATTATCAGTTTCCCCTAAAAAACTCCTGTGAGATTTTGCATGGCATACCTCCACATAAACTGCTTTTGTGGAAAGTTTTGGAAAACTCAAATGAAGAGTTTTAAAATTCTGTTGCTTTAATAATAGTTTCAAAACTAAACTGAAATTAAAAATTCTTTTCCCTAAACCTTTACTTACTCCTAAAAGCTTTTTCGCAATTCCCTATATTTTTTATTTAATTTTGTTGATTTTTCTAAGAAGAACTTTTTGTACACTTGGAAGCAGAGGTGGACTTAGGGCCACCGCACTGCAAACTTTTAGGCAATCCGCTGTCTGAAGAATTATAAAAAACAGAGGTCATCTTGAAGAGCTCTAATTATGACTGCCAATAAAGTCAGACTTTAATTAGCAAAGACTGAACAGATCTAGATAAATATGAAAGTGTATAAACACCCCACCGAAAAAAAGAAAATTACCAGTTTTATTCACAAAATATGTAACCATACCAGGCTAATTGCACAGCAGCTTCACATAGGATTGGCTAATATTTTTCCCCATAGGTATCAACAAAATTCATGATGTTGTCAGATGAGAGAGCATAAAAAGCAGAATGGCCTGATGATTTCATGTGCAAAACAGTTCACAGCATGAGTGTGGCGATAATCTTTTAAATATTCTTTCCCAGAATATAACATTTTTTTGTTGTTTTAGAGTAGAAAGAAAGATCTATTGAAATAACAATACAATTTCTAATATATTTTCCTTGTCATAGAGTAGATTCTACATGAAAATGTATCTTTTGTGATTTCTATGAACAACTCCAAATGTTCATGAAAGGAAATGGAGGTGAATTTGGCAAAGTGGTTTGGAAGAGGTACTTTGTCATCTTGAAATACTGGGGCTTTCTGATGTGACATAATGAGTAATTTGGAAATTTTTAAAAGCTGTGTTTTAGAAAATACAGATACACTGACTACAGGGCTAAACTGAACAACAGAGGATTCAATCTCAGGGAAGGATGAAGTGTAATCAACATTACACTCCAATATTTCTGCATGCTAGCATTCACAGAAGCTTTTAAAAAAAATACTTCATGTTTAATACCTTTTGATGAATATATTTTCCCATTGATTGTTCCTTGCTATCCCATTTAAGACTGATTCTAAGTTTTGAAAGAAATCTCCAGTAAGAGAGAACCCCTCTGCCTAGAAGTTGAGGACATCTGGTATACAAAATGTGTATTCAAATCCTGATCTAAAGTGAGATAAGAGATGAGCAGCATGATGTAAGCAGAGGTGTTGCCCTCTGATTTGGAAAGCGTATCCAAAGAAATGACATTATGTCACCAGTTACCTCACTGTAAGCCATCATATGATCCAAAATTTAGGTCTCTTACCCACCTTCACAGATGGGAAGAAGAAATAAATCTTAGATGGAGCTGCAACATATGTGGAAAGGAATTTTATCTTGGTTTAGTAAAGCTATGGGAATCGTTAATATTGTGCCATTACCAAAGAAGTATCACAGCAATAAAGCATCAGAACAAATTTGTCGCAAAGGACTACATGTAAGATGTATAATGCAAAATATGATAAACAACTTGCAAAGCTAACAATAGCACTTCAAATCTATATTTTTGTCTACAAGAATGCCTCAGATTCTAGATATCCATCTTATGTTCACTGTTAAAGAACATGAATTCATTACTGGGTAATCCATGACTGAGAAAGTAAACCTAAACTTTCCATGGAATAGCCAACTAGCTGTCAAGAATATATTGGTTAATTAATGAAAGTATTATGCAACAGAATTACAAGTGTGCTTTATTATTTTCAGTAGTTCATCTCTGAAAAAGCTACAGAAATTAAAATAATTTTTAGCAAAACTTGCTTTTCAAATTCAAGCTGCTTAATTCTTTTAAACTTATTTTTAACAGCTTTTTTAGTTTCAATAACTTAAATTGATCAAATTGAAATGTTGTCAAAAAGCAGAAGTTATTATATTAATTGAATATTAATTGTTAATTGAACTAGAATCATTGAAGACATAATATGTATTTCCCTTGAGAAACATTCAAAATTAATGGAAAAAAGAAGCAAGATAAGTGACTGTCATAGTGTAAGTTTTCGTCTGTTTTAGGAGCCTGTTCCTTTTCCAATTACCTTCATTTGGTTTATAGGTCTGCTCCTTCCCACAGGATTTGTTCTTTAGGAGGTGGAGGTAGAGTGGTTGGGAGGAGTATATAAGAAAGTCCTAAATATCTCTTTCTTTTTTCCTCTTTTTTGAACTTAAAATTAGAAACCCCAATAATGAAATAAGTATATTTTGTGTTCTCTCCTTGATAACTACCACTGTTTCTTAATTAGCACATGTACGTTGAAAAGTTTACTTCAGAGACTTTTTTTTTCTGTTCACTGTAAAGGATGAAATCTTTGCTGTGCAAGAATTTCCAGTCATCTAAGCAAAGAGAGTTCTCCATCTGTGGCTGGGGGCGGGAGCACTGGCCTTTCTCCCACACTGTAGTAGTTACTATAGGAACTATTGTGCCTCCTTCAAAAGGGCTACAGACAGAGTGATTAAAATTCTTCATGGGAGAACCCCCACTCTTCTCCCTGACAATGAAATTCTTCAGGGAGAGGGCTAAGCCTCCAGTTCAAGAATGGCAGCACCTGAGGGAGTGATGTGGCAGACAGAATCACCCCTTCTTTAAATTGAAGCACAGGGCAAAAAAATACAAGGGCCCATACTCCTGCATTCATTTTATTCCCCTCCCATGAAATTCAGAAACATTGGCAAGAACTAGTGAGAAACAGAGAAGGAATTAATAACTTCATACACTCCCCAATTTGTTGAGGACAACGCAGAAAGTAAAGAACAAATACTTTCAATTCAAATCAAGAAAAATAATTAAAGTGAGATAGAAGCTTCCCAGGAAATCCATCTGCTGTAAACAGATCAGGAAAAAGTCTACAGAAGTATGGAAGAGAAAGAGATAAACTAGAGACAGATAGGTAAGGCAAGGGAGAGGGACACACAGAGGTAGGGTGAATCAAGGGCTTAAAAACCTAGAAATTTATCAGTCCTTCAGATAAATGTCCATTCTGAGAGATTTGGCTCTACCAGTAGAAAAAATGCATAAACATTACAATTGCATGAAGAAATTAGTGATGAGTCTGGATCATATATTCAGATATCACACTAAGACCCTTACTGGAATAATAGTTCTATTGTCTTATTTTTAAACTAGTATCAAAATTCCTCTGAAAAGAAAACTGCCGCCACCCCTTTACAGCTCCAATGCTACAGAGATGGCTAGTGTCACTGGTTCTGTTCTCAGGAGGAGGACAGGGTATTAACATCAAGTCAGAACAGTGTTATATAGTGTCAGACTATACTTGCTGGTAAAACTAAGAGGCCTGCATCTGTTGTCTTGCTTTTTTTTTCCAGTCTGATCCCAAAGGTTCATGTTATGACATTTGTAACATCTGCTACAAATGCGGAGGTAAGTCAGGCACAACCTTATTACTTCCAATCTAACGCTCCATCCATCCACAGGGCTTTCATATGCCACTAGTATGTCAAGGCGACCAAAAAGCTGTTCTATCTACATGAGGCAAGGTGTAATATATTTCTGAAAGTCAAGAAGAAATCCTGCTTTGTTATGTCTCCCCTTCTTTTGTTGTATTAAATTTTGGCAATGTTATTTCAGAATATTCTGTGAACAAAACAGCGAGCTGCTCCTACTTAGAGCCAATACAATTGCCTTTTTGTGCCTTAGACAGTGGTGTGCTGAAAATTGGCAAGCTGTAATTCACATCCTTCCCTGTTTTCACTAACACTGAAACATATCCAAATTCCCCTACCAGACCCTTCTATACTGAGGTCTGCTTTCTTGCACATCCCCCTTTTCCTGCCATACTTCTCCCATGATTTGATGGGCTCCCTGCAACATTTTACTGACAAACTTAACTTTTTTCAGTGTTCAGTGGTAAAACGCAACTCCTGATAGACAAAAAAATATTTATTTCACCTGTGGTACCAAAAACTAAATGAATAAGGAAAACAATAAGAAGCTTTATAACTAGCATTATTTCTATTGGCTTCTATCTATTTCTTTCTATGAACTTTTACTCTATCTATGAACCTCTATTGTTATACCCATGGTATTTGAAGATTCCAGTGTTCCACTGCTAGTGGGCTAAGGTACTGTATGCTGTGAGGACTCTGCTATCCCTGCCAAGTATCTACACAGGAAGCCAACCATTTGCTATATGGCTAAAATCACCCACTAAAGAAATTCCTTGAGAAATACATAGAGCCTCTTCTGACAGCAAGTGGATCATAATTTCAGAAACAAACAGCTTTAAATGTTAGTGAACTAAGTAATATGTTCCACACTCAGTATCATTCTTAAAAACAAGGCAAATTTCACATTTGATAGAAGTCATTTAAATTCCTTACAGGGGCTGCAGAACACTACATGTGTTCTGTGCAAGTGAGAAAGAAAACCCAGTGCCTGATGACATAAGCTGTTGTGGATCTTGATCACCTGCACTTATGCCATACTCAATTTTTCTGTTTTACTTTTTCACTTTTTCTCTAAGTAAAAGAACCCCCCCATACACATATCCAGCTAAGAAAAACACTGAGAAAACCCCAGATCTCCTTTTGTTAAATGAACACCAAAATTTGAAAGTCTATCAAATATTGCTATTGGCAAATGTAGGAGCCACATCCACTGCAGGAATATAAAATTCAGCTATGATATAACCAGACAATTACTGACTAATGCATCCTTATTCTACCAGAGTAAGTGACATACTGAAATGAATCCAAATGCTTAAAGTTGTTTCTCATTCTAAGGTGACTTCAGAGCTTTACTATTTCTAGATTTGGCTTTATGACTGACACATGTAGGTGCTGGATTTGCTTGTACATTGTTTTTTTTCCTTTTTGGGATGTAGTCAGAAAAGATTAAATGAAGATTCATAAATGAAATGAGACTGCATACAAGTCTGAAATCAATCTACAATTTCAGGGAAGAAATCCTTATCAGCTGCCAAAAAGTGAACCGTATAATTAACTGAGGATTCTGGTAAGAACCAACTGTGCCACTAGTCAATTATTTTTACTTGTCTTCCAGCTGTGGCTTCTGCCTGTACATAAGAGAGACTGTAAGAAAATGCAACTATAGAGAATTTGGTGATTTCAAAAAATAACTGAAAAAATTTAAGGAGATTACCAAGACCATCTGTAGTAGAACCAGAACATGTTTTTAAAATCTATTGCAAAAAATTCTCCATTTCTCACTAAAATTTTCATCAAGAATTCTCATAAGAACTAAAATAGCATTTCAGAATTGCTGAGGATTGAAAAATGACCATGCATCGGCTGCAATGGAAATCCCCAATTCCTAATGAAGCAGACCTCAGAGGAAGTAGTATAACACTTTAGAATACTGGTTAAGTCATGATAACTGGGAGATGGAACTGCTTCTTTTCAAAAGCACTGCTGCTTGTTCAAAAAAAAAAAAAAAAAAAAAAAAAAAAAAAAAAAAAAAAGTTGACCCAAAGGCCCTGTGGGAAAGTGGGAAAGATTTCCCAGCACTTCCAGCCCTTTGGACTGTATTCCTAACACATATGCATGCAAGTGCACTACTACTTGTCATAATCTGCTTCAGCAGTTTTTAAGGAAACAGAATCTCTTGGAAACCCCAATGACTAGTAAGAGGAATAGTTAAATCTTTACTAGAAATATGATGCAGTCTCTAAGTCTTTGCTAAGGTTAAAAGAATTCATACAGTTCATGATGAATGAACTTGGAATAAATTAGAAATAAGTTAACACGTTAACATTATTATCAGCTCCAGCACAAGGTGTTTCCCCCTTCATTTTCTGAACGATCTTTTTAAATAGTTATGTGAAAAAAGTCCAGTTTCCTTTGCCTTTGGAGAGTGCCTAACAGGGAAATATAAGAGATGTTTAATCAGAAGACAGAATAGTAATGGAAGTGAGTGCTTAGTAGTGAGAAAACAGGAAGCAAATTCTACAGCCAAGAAGTGTGTAGACACAGCATTCACTTCATCACAGTTGCATTCATTAGCATCAGGAATTAATTTAGCTCAAGATTATTTCTGCAGTGAGGGAAAACATTTATTTGATTATATCACAGGTAAGATTCACACTTACTACCTGGCTATAAGAGTAAAAGCAAGGCTTTCAGCATTAAAAATGTATCTTGAACATGTTAAACATAAAAGTTCAGGGCGCTATTGTAGCCAGATATTTGAGTATTCTTTAGCAAATGAATTTAAAGGCATCAGAATTCATTCCCCACACAGTACTTGAATTAGACATGGACACAGATGGTTACCTTGACTTTGGGAGCAAAGTTTTGTTTTGCAAGATAACACTGTCTTTAAACCAGCTCTTTTGCACTTTCTATTAGCGCTGATAAACACTTTTTTTCTTTTTTCTTAAGAATTTTACAATTATACTGATAATGCATTACATCTGGTTAGTTTAAGAATTATTTTATTATACATACCCAAACCTAATATAATACAAGTACGCATTTGCTATAAAGATAAAAATTTTCTTGATACAATAATTCAACAATCTGTGAGCTGAGATTTCCTTTAAATTCTGCTTGTATATTACTCCTTTTCAAAATCACCTTTTAATTCTTAAACATATTTCTTGCGCTTAGTCCCTCTGAAGAACTAGGTTTACACAGCTATGTAAATCAAGCTCATTAATTTAATAGACAAATTTTTTTTTTAAGTATGATAAGATACTTAAAGTAAAATACAGAGTTGAATGAAGACTGCTCACACTCAACACAGAACACACTTCTTTTTCAGTCACCCACAATCTTTATACATCCTGCAGAAAAACTAATGAGTAATGCCTGATAATGTTTGTCTACTTTTCTTGTTTCTTTTAGCAACCTCCTGAAAGGCAATTTGAATCCTGACATTTTTTTGTTATGAATATGATAGCTTAAGGGTGTTTTGGATTATCTTAAATTGCCTGCTGTAAATCAAAAATCACCTTATTTTGTTAATAATACCTGCAAATCTGAGGAATTTGCTTGTAGAAAAAAGATTCCACTCAACAATGTTGTATTAGGACAAGTCAGAAATGCAGTAAGTTTTCTGTGCATACTAACAAACAAGTCTTTAAATGCAAAGGCTTTGCCTTGCAAATGCAACATTATTGCAAGGCATATTCTACTTCTCTCTACAAATAGGATGGAGAAAAATAACTATTGAGTAAAACTGCCCCAAATATTTCAAAAGCATGACTGAAAAAATCCATTTCAAAGTTTTCTGAGAATAATTCTGTCATAATATTGAGTCTATCTTCTACAGGAGAGGAGGGATCTGAGGAATGAAGAGGCACCTACATGGCTGGAAGAGGAAAAGACACTGCTGCAACAGCTCATGGACAAATGGCTTCTGAAGAGAAAGGCTTACTTTGGGGGATGATGGCTTCAGAAAAAAAGCTATGACTAAAAGGAAAAGTGAATGGCAGAAACAGATTGAATATTAAAACACTTGTAATAAAGGAAATGATATTTTAAAGAATACAAACTTAAACTAAGAATTAGGGATAATCACAACATAATTTTAAAGCTGTATCTTGCTTATGTTCACCAATTAGTTGACACTTACTATGACCACTTGATTATCTCTAACCAGAGCTAACCAGGCAAGAGGGACTCAACAGCTCTGGTTACACACACAACACAGGTGTTGCTAATCCATTTGTTTTGTGAGGTTCAAATAGTCTTTTGATCTACTGGCACATAATACTTTGAGCTGAGCTAAGGGTATGTCTTTATAGTGAAATGAAGGCAAAAGTGGACTAGCTGTAAATGGATTAATGTGGCCACTGATAAGGTCTAGTTGTGTTAAAAGGCATGAAACTTTCCCAAGAAGGAAGATGAAGTAGCTTTCTCATCTCTGTTTTACCACAGTTAGGTGGCTTCCAGTCTCTAAACTAGCATGTGCTGCTGTGTAAACATACTGTGTCTAAAGAAGATTTTTTAAATTAATCCCTAATTAACTTGTTAATAGTTAATGAACAAAAACCCACCGTGCAAAAAATTCTGGAAAGGTCTGAGCACACCCTTTCTCCATCTCATATTTTCCACTTTTATGCTACCTCAAGTCATCTTTTCTTTTCACACTTTTCTTTTTCCTTCCCTTAATTTTCTTATTTCACACCAGCTAACTTGAATTGGCACTTTCAACCACACACATTTCTTATGGGAAAGAAGTTCATTATGATCAGAGTACCCAAAGCTGTGTTGTGGGAGGTGAAATGGATCACTTTCTCAGGCATCTGAAGATCCAGAAGGCAATGTAGCTGTGAATGAAAATACTGAAGTGGATACTTATTAAGTTGAAATAGCCAAACAATTTTAATTTACTCAATAAACACAAACTCCCAACTCCAAACCCTTGGATGCTAATCCAAAGAGCCCTATCTGGGAGCTAATTAAAAAAAAAAAAAAATCAAAGTTAAAATCACAGCCTAGAGAAGCTACTACTCACTCTGCTGAAGATTCAAGAAAGTAGCATCAAAGGGGATGTAACCTCTTGTCTGTTTCTTAATGATACTGGAGCTCCAAAGTGCTGCAACCTGCCCTTATTTTCAGGTTAACCGCCCAAAAACCCAATAATTTATCTGGAGTGGGGAAAGCAATATATTTCAAATAAATTCCTCAAATAGTGCTTACTAGAATTATACTACTCCATGTATCATCAAAGATCAACAAATCAAGTGTCACAATACAATTCACAATATCAGCTTTTAAATTCTATTTCCTTAGAATCCATATTATTAATGCAGGATAGGCATAAAAATTGATGAAAATATAATATCGCCCACTAATTTTTTTATTTGGTTACTATGTTTTATGGTATCATGTTGACCATAATTAGAGTTTGGACTCAACATAGGAGTGTATTTTTGTCTATTAGTAAACTCCAGATGAAATTTCCAGAAAGTCTACAATAATTTACTTTCATCAATCAGAAAATAGACCCAGGCATTTTTATGATGTCCAAACATCACATTCTTATGATAAAATATCATCTTATGCGTTGCAGCTCTCTTCAGCGCGACACTGAATCCACAAGCCAGACATAACACTAGCTTGTGGACAAAACCATCCACCAATTTTTCCATAGAATCATAGAATAGTTTGGGTTGGAATGGTCCACCAAAGATAATTTAGTACACATCCCTGCTATGGGCAGGACCACCCCTCCCTAGATCAGGTTGCACAAATCCCTGTCCAACTTTGAACACTTCCAGTTGTGGATTTACGCACCCTTGCAACTACAACAGGCTCCACCTTAGGATCCCACAAAAAGTCCAAGTAAAGGTTTCCAATTCCTTTTTTTTATTAGTTCTCAGGTTGCAGCTTGAGCTTAGCACTACTGATGCTGAGACTAATCTGAGAGAAGAATACAGTTAAGCAAACTCATTCTATGACAATCCAGTCACTACAGGCCCTGGTAAAAAAAATCTTCCCGTATCTTTTTTATAAACTCCCTTTATTGAAAGGCTGCAATAAGGTCTCTCAGAGCTTTTTCTTCTTCTTCTTCTTCAGGCTGAGCCACCTCAAGTTTTTCAGTCTTTTATTAACAGGATAATTTTCACGGCCCTCCTCTGGACCCACTCTAACAGGTCAATGTCTTTTTTGTGCTGGGGACAAAAAAGAACAGAGCTGGATGCAAAACCCCAGGTGGGGTCTCATGAGAGCCAGGAGAGAGTAGGAAAATAACTCCTTGATCTGCTGGCCATGCTCCCTCTGATGCAGCCCAGGATATGACTGGCTTTCTGGGCTGCAAGTGCCCCTTGCTGATTTATACCAAACTTCTCATCCACCACTACCCCTAAGGCCTTTGCAGGCTTCTTTCCAATCCATTCCTCCAGCATGTACTGACACTGGGAATTTTTGTAGCCCAGGTGCAGGACCTTGGGTCTGGCTTTGCTGAACTTCATGAGGTTCCTATTGTCCCATTCATTAGCATTTATTATTATTTCTTCCTCTAGAATCACATGAATTATGGGAAGTGGCATCACAGCACCACTTCAAGTAACGCTGCAGAGGCAAGATGCTTAATTTGGACATTCTTGCCTGTAATTATCTACAGACAAGAGACCAAATACCAGCACTTGCTAGTCATACACTTCTGCATCTGTTAACTATCCAGTCTGAAACTACTTTCTTACTCATTTCATGCCAGCTCTTATATGATACTCCCAGTTAATATCAAACTGCATTAAACTTACAAAAACCCCTGTCTGGCATCAAGCCTTTTTGTCAACTCCTGAAAATATTTAAACTGATTTATTGTTTCTGAATTTTGTCCTTCAGTTTCCTCAAATTATTTAGCTTTATGAGTTTAAAGTATGAAACATAAAAGGGCCATTGGAGATGACTTAATACATTTTCTCTAATCACTCCCAAAAAGTAAATACATATTTGAAAACTATTTTCTGAAAATTGTGACTGAAGTGGACCTTTAACAATGACCACAATATGTCCTACCTCAAACCAAAAAATATTGTTTCATTTTAAATTTAAATATGCTGGTAAACTAACCCAAATATTGTAAATACTGAAGCAAGAAAGGAGGATATTTTAAATAGTGTGCAGAGTAGGTGCCTATTCAAGTTCAAGTAAAATCTCTAACTCTCTCCTTTCTCTGAACTGCTCAGCCAATAAAGGATGCTCTTAGAAGAGAAGTATGATATGGGCTTTTCTGGCTTTTGAAGTACTTTTGCTCCCAAACCATTTTATAAAGAAGCCATTCAATGAAAGTGAGTTTTGATTCTATGTTTCGTATTGCAGTATTGAACATAATTGTGTGTTCAACAACTTGTCATAATACAAAATTACCAAAACTAATAAACGATTCATAGTTCTAAAAATATCCTGCTATAGATGAAGCTTAGCAGAGAGAATAAGCTTTATTTGCATTTAAAGTTAGAACAATGTTGGTGGTATTTAATGTTTCCTAACATGTAGAAATTTCTTGTTCCACTCTTTGTCAAATAATAATCCTCTTAGTCAATAAAAAGAGGGCTGCCATGTCAGTTTAAAACTTGAGACACAAAACTCCCCTTGGCACCACTTCCCAGAGTGATTCCAAAATTAAAATGCACTAACTCAGATACGCCCAGCCACATAATAGTATAGATGTAAAGGTCTACATAAACAGAGGAAGACCCTGGAAACATCCCCCAAGGCCTTCTGTCCACCCTATTCTCCAAGCATGATTGACTGTGTCATGTTTATTGTTAGCCCATCTGGACAACAGGTGCAGTACTTAATGGCCACAGTGTATTTGATTATTGACTAGTGAATATTTCTGCACAACACAATAGGCCACAGAATGACCCCCAGAAACAGACAGACTTCCTACCCATTTCTACATTCAAAACCTCCCAAAATGAAATGGAAGAGTTTTTACTCTATCTGGAAGTTTAGTATAGAGCTTAAACATACAATCTACATTTGTCAAATATTTAGCTTGCCAGGCTTGTACAGAGTCAATTTAAGGAATTAAAAAAAAAAAAAAGTGTATGAATTTCAAGCTTGGGGACCTCTAATTACTTCATGCTTAAAGTTTAACTATAAAACATTGATAAATTGCTGCACTAAAACCACAGAAGATCCTCCACATGATCTGTGCCAATGTATCTAAAGCTCAGTGAAGCTGATCCCAGGGAGACTTTTCCACTAAGTCCTCAGAGAATTCATTTTGGACCCGTTTCTAATGAGTATATAAAGGATTACTTGGATATTTTGGTAAAGCTACCCAATAAATTAGTCAATCTCAAATTTTATTAGCCACAAAGCATTACAAGTGGTCATATAGCTGAAGAACACTGAGGGAATTGAAGGCATATTAGTCATTTATTTAGGCAGATACCAGAGATCAGTACTCAGTACAGGATGTTAGTTGTAACATTAAGCTAATTGGCTAATAGTTGCAGAAGTCCTTAAACAGTTTTTTATACTGAGAAGTGTGACCTCTTCTTGAACCAATTTATGTAAACCCAGGGGGAGTCCTAAATTTATTCCAGTTTCATGAATGCATGGTCTGGATTAAGAAAGCAATAGCAAGAAGAATAGGCATAAAACCAACTGTGTAAACAAAACACCTAAAATTTACATGCTGTCAGCTTGAAAACTTTCTGTTTAACAAATTACTTGAGATAATAAATGTTTAAAATAAATTTAACAATTTGGTGTTAAAAACATTCATATTTCAGGCAGTGCATAATTCAGGGCTGCAGTTTTTTTTCTCTCAACCCTACCTTTGGCTATTTATCTAGTTGCAAACTTTTATAGATGTGAAATATTTTAAGAAGACCTTTGGAAATGGCCTGAGGTAATTTCAAACTTAACAGACCCTGTCCCACCAGAGCTCATTACAGTGCATTTTATAACAAAGTACCCTCTACTTAATTTTCAGAGCTTAGCCAAGCGTACTAGAAATGCAGCTGCATTAAGTACAATTAATGGTACAATAAAAGCAGTGGAGGGCTGTTTAAGACCCAAGAACCAGCATTAAACAGAGCATCCATGTTCTCCAACAGTCAGTGATGGGTCCAAGTTCCAGAAGTGTGTGATTGCCACTTCTAGGGAAGGGAAAAATAAAGAAACAACATTTTGGGAAAAAAGAAAATAAAATCTTGTCCTTCAACAATCCCAAAAGTTAGACTAAAGGAGGATTAAAAAAATATTCCCTCCAGTTATGCCACTAGCATCCCCCTCTCTCTTTGAGCAGGAGTCCAAAACCATAAACTCATATTCCCACCAGCAAAAAAACCAAGCAAATTCAATTCCAGAAAAAGTGAGAATAATGATAAGTGACTCAAAATACACAGAATGATCTGGTTTCTTTACCAACAAAGTTTACTTTTAAATGAGAGAAAGGAAAAAGAAAGAATGCTTTTTTTTGCAACAGGAAATAATATTTTAAATAAAAATATTTTATTTAAAATAAAACAAGTCACATCACAACGGCACTGTTGATTATAAAAGCTCTGCCACTGTTAAGTATGGAATTATTTTGATGACTAAGTTATCATTCCTGACAATTAAGTTCATTCATATTTGAAACTAAAGAAGAAACACTATGCTTAAGACAGAAGACAATCAACATCTCCTGATTAATTTCTGATAGAAGTCAACTGATCTCTCACAAAGACTAATATCTTTTTTTGTTTGTTTGTTTCTACTCTTGGACCTTATTTTCATGTATTTCACTAAATTATTTACTTTGACAGAAAAGATCAGTTAATTCATGTGAGTGGGCCTTCTGATTCACAGACAGTAAGTGGCTTACAACCTGGCTTTATGGCAAAATTTGAAAACACAAAAGCCCTTGATTGTGCATGGCCTGCAGATATAGTAATTCATTTTATACACACTGAATATAAAAAAATCCTTTCATGAGGGCTGAAGGTAGAAAAAAGTTATGGTTTTGTGCTCTGCACAAGAATAACAGATTTCTAAATTGTAAAATAAAAACAATTTCCAATTCTCAGTGCATAAGTACTATCAATACAAAGCCAATAAGAAAACCCTCAGAATTTCAATGTAATATCTCCCAAAAATGGACAAATGAAGTAGACCAGATTTTGTTTTACATGTCCCATTTCTATTAAGAAATACTCACAAACCATATATTGCTTATCTTTAAAGTTAATTTCAGGTGTTATGACACAGAGATAAACAAACAAAAAACCTCCTACACCTCTTTGTGGACTAGACAGCTGGAAATTTCCAAGTCAACTCTATATATGGACTTGGAAATAATCAACAGTGTGTAGAAAGATAAAACCTACTTTGGCAGTAGATCTCATTACTCTCAGAAACATGTCGGAAAAATAAAACGCATGCATTTTTCCTGCTCACAAAGCATATGAATACATCAATTCCTGATGTTCTAGATATCCAGTGCTATATTATGAGTTGTGGAAACATTTCAATGTATCGAGTGTTCTCTCTTTCCTGTCCCCTCTGTTTGCTGAACTTCACACATAGGGGCTGTTCCTCCACCAAGGCTGTTCTGCTGCTGACTTCTGATCTTTTTATTTACAGCATTCTGCTGCCTCTCTCATTCTTCACAGTAACATAATTCTACAGCTCTCACTTCAGTATCACAAGAAAGTAACTTTATTTATACAGGCTTAAGTAGATTGCAGAGAATAGATGTTCATGTTATTTCAGTGGCTTATTTAACTGACACTCAAATTTCCTACTACTCTCCATGATCACACAGTACAGAATGTATCTTTTTACATTGTATTTACATATCCTATGATGTAATTTAGAAAATATGTTAGCTACTGCTCAGTAAAACACTATAATTACTGCTGAAATAACCACAGTGGTGTGGACTGTGTTGACAAAATAATAAGAACAAAGCCTAGGAAATGTAAGTATTAGTGTTAACAATTTATATAAAGACTAATAACTAAAACTGAAACAATGGGACTAGAAGTGTATCTAAGATAAGGAGTTTCTACCTCTGCCATTAAATCAAGTAATGATGATTTAATTTGTCGAAAGATACATTAAACACATCACATCTTGCTGTTACCAGGAAAGTAATAACAACAAATAAAAGTGATTCTCTGGGAAATTATTTGGTGTTAGCAAACTATTGAAGAAAATTCAAAAATACAAAGAAAGAAATCTCTCCATAATCTCATTTCAGATTGAAGATGTCATGGTGCACTAAGTAAATCAAAACTGCTCTCAAGATGGAAGGTGTAGAATTTGAAGGCATATAGCTAGTGACAACCACAAAAAAAGCTAGAGGGAAGGCCAGATAACTCAGTTTCCCTTTGGAAACCTGAGCAGTCAGGTCTCAGAGAGCACTTGCAGCTAGAATAATAGAACAATTTTTAAGAAAGAATAAACAGGCATTTAAAACTACAAAACATGAAAGAAAGAACGGCAGTTATTTTCTAAGAAGAAATGGAAACATTTTTTAAGCGAGACAGCAAGGATTCCTACTACAACATTCATAAGCTGAAGGAAACTAGATGTTGAAAGAAACCAGGAACTGGTGACATGGCAGAAACTTTTTACACCAAGCTGGATTTTGAGTTGAGCTCACATTTCTAGTTGAAGACTTTGACCCAAGTTGGTGGTCTCAGACCAATTCTCAGCAGACAAGCATATATCAACTGCAGAGTGCTCTACACTGATTCCTGTCACAAGGCAAGGAAAACTGATCAGTCTTAGGAATCAAACTCTGAAATCTACTGATACTTCAAGCCAGGTTTGAGCATCTCTCTGAAACAATGGAGAAAAGAGCTTTTTAGAACTGTCTGTTCTGATTCTACACCATTTTTTTCCTTGTAAAAGGTAGCTAGCTGTAAGGAGAAGTTTACAGTTTATCATGTTGTAAGCAGTAAAACAAAATAGCCTGGAATAAGATGGCAAATATTTTCAGATTGGCTGAATGAAAAGCTGCCAGGAGGCTAACAAACATGTTGAAAAATCTAAGTCAGTAGGTGTGTATTTACCAGAAGCTGAATGTGGTCTCTCTACCTCTTCTTTCTTGTCTTTATCTCCTCCCTGTTAAGACTGCTTTGAAAAGTTTGTGTGTGCCTGGTCACAGCTGGGGAGGTGAATACAAACTTCACTGAAATGCCAAATGATTTATGTAAATTTCCACATAAGCTCACAACCAGACTATCCCCCCTAAAAACAAAACAAAACTAAAAATTGGTACAACCAAACCCCAGAAACAAACAAACAAACTCTACACAAACCTGCATGCCAAATCACTTGAAAAACTTATTCAGGGAAGATATAGATTTGATCACCATGTGGGGCGGTTCACTAACAGCAGAGATGTTATTCAACGTCAATACAAAATAAATGTTGGCACAGAAACAAAAATTTCAGAGTTGAAACTAAAATTGAAAAATAATAAAAAAATTAGAATTAATGAAAATATGTTCCAGGCTTAAGATGGATAATATAATCTCAAATGATCTCAATATGCTTAACACAATGATGATCACTACACCAAGCACTGGGAACCAGGTCATGGCAAAGAATAAAAGAAAATTGCATTAATCGCAATCTCCAAAGGCAGGCCATAAAAGCCATATCACACACACTGAAAAATAATTCATTAAACTATATCCCAGCTGGAAGTAGTGAAAAACAAACAGAATAAAAAGACACTAAGCAGCAGGGAGAAATAAACTTTATGGAACTGTCAAAGCATGAACAATAGGAGGGGAAAAAAAGAGAAAGAAACAATAAATGTGTTTGGTTTATTGGTAAAATAGCCACATTAGGACAGACATGAGAATTAAATTTAAAGCAAAACCCGAGAATGCCAAGGCTGAAGTATCAAAATTATCCTACTGCAGTTCAGGACATCCAGTACTTGCAAATTGCGGCTTGGCAGTATCTCGCATTGAGAGAAACATCACTAAATGCTAATCACTCATGGAACATCAGGCACATCTCTTATGTAGCCCAAGATGAAGTGAAAGTGAAAATGTCCACATTTCAGGATTGATTGATAAAGCAAAAGTATGCATAGCCCTTATAGGGGAAGGAGAACACTTTTTCAGTTAGCTTGTCTCTCAGTTTGATTTAGTGATGAAAAGCAGTACTTTGCATAAACATTTCCAAGAGCCCTTTTGTAATGTTACATACCTCTTTCTATTTTTTTCTTTTTGAGGAACAGATGGGAGAAGGGAACACTATAGTAATGCATTCAATTGTATAATAGAATTAAAAATAAGGAAAACCACCACAAAATATTTTCCATTTAAAGAAATTAATACCAGCCACTTTGAGTCTTTGTTAGCAAAGTTTAAATAATTTTTTTTCTCCACTTTTGACTTTGTCAGTTTTTTGCACCCCAAAAGCATCATCTGCAATAATGTTTGTTAGCCACAGATTTTACAGGCTTCATCTGGAGCTGTGTTTTATCAGTACAGATGAAAATGTGGCCCAAAGTATATGGGCAAAGAGGCATCCAAAGCCACTGGCAACTTTTGAAAATTTCAGCCTATTCATCTACCAGGTCCTGCTGCAACTGATCATCTTTATAAGCAGAGATGCCAGTGTGTACATATGTATGTATATATTAGCAATGTACAAATGGTAGTGCACTGTAAATGTAAATTATGTCAATCTTTCCATTTGATCCTCAGTTAATTAATTTTTTTTACATGCACTGAATACCACAGAAGGATGAAGAATTTTTCAGATGAGCCAGACAGATTATAGGTGCCTAGCTTTCAGTAAAACACAGAGGAAGCTGAGGCCCCAGATTGCTTTGGATTCTTTCATGTCACTCTTACAAAGTATTAAATCCATTATATATGAACATAATTCATCCACCAGTCATTGACACATGACAAAACAGACCTTAAACTATGAATTACTGACTTTACTGAATGAAAGCATGTTTTTTCAATTAAAAAAATGCTGTATAGCCCGGATACAGTTTTATGAAGACTCAGTAAGGATCCATGGTAAATGTTCTCACATAAGACATTAAGCATCTGCAAATGCCAAAGTCTTGGATGGTAATTCTTTCTCTCTCTTTTTCCCCTTTGACACCCTGAATCGCTACTCCATGTTATGGACTAAAAACCTGGAAATTATATCTTTGTAAAGCAAGACTGTTTTTCAGCTAGAGGAATGAATAAAATTATATTTGACACATAAAAATTTCTTTCCTCCACCCTCCTTTTTATAACTGAATGAGAGCCAAACTAATTTAAACCAAATCTGATTTAAAAATCCTGCTGAGCTGAGACTTTTAAATACCAAGTTTCAGCCTGGAGTGAATTTTTATGGCTGTGTTATAAACACCTGAAACACAGCAGGTGCCATAGAAATATATACAGTTTGTGTTTTTATATTATTTCCTTAGTTTCAAAAGTAGGTTCTAGTCAAAGTGAGGGGTTTTTCCTAATTTTAACTTGTTATGGTTATTACAGTTCAAACAAAATGCTTACAAACCAGAAGTAATTTGGAGTGAACACACATGTACAAATTTTATAGTTTACAAAATTATCCAATTGACACATTTACCATTAGGCTAAAAAACAGAAAACACTTCTGTAGGAAATTCTGTTGATAGCGATCAGAAAATGAAACCCCTGCCAGAGAAAGTTGGTTATAACTTCTCTCAGCAGTGTGCTTGTGGTACTTTAATGCACTCTCTTAAGAGTCCTCAGTTCCATAATAACTTCAAGATTCAGTCAAGCTCTTTTAAAAGAATAAGTACTCATTCAAAAAGTGATAAAGATGCTTTTATTCTTTAGTTAAAGATATCTGTTGTTAATCTTTCAGCCTTGAGAGTGTAACTGTTTGGAAGTACTCAAGAAAATGTATCCACATCAAGTAACTGTGAGAATGCAAAGTGGATTTGTCAAGTTGCATTAAACTCTGCTGTCTGGACAATCTCACTCAGATGTAAAATATTTTTGATGCCTTTATATCTAATACATTTAGGAAGAAAAATTAATTTTAAAAAGTAATAAATAAAAATTATTAATCCTTAAGAAGGGTTTGACTGTGTGAATTAGTACCTTTAGAGTAAAGCAAATGAGAACTTCACTTGCTGTTTGGTAGCTTAAACACACACACTCACTGCAAGCCAGAACAGTTTCTCTTTGAATAACAGGTAGTCCTAAGTACATAACATTTGCCAGGGAAATTGCACACACCTGGACTTTTCCTGTGAGTCACCTCATGTTACAGAAATTTACACCCTCTTTTATTTAACTTCTCTGCACCTGCCCATAACCCAGTGCACTTTACTACTACATTTTATACTGAGTTTTGTTGTATCTTCCTGACTGACTTGAGAAATTCTGTGACTGGATTTTAAACAAACAAAAGTCTATCTTTTTATTGAAACCAGCATTGATTTTGAGGTCTGAGTTTTAAAAAGTTTGCACATAGTTTTCCACTCACAATTTTCAGTTACAGATGTAGAGACTGCTCACATGTAAATGATTGTTACTGCATTTTAAAATATTTCCATGAAAACTTGCAGATGCAAGTGAAATAACTCTGCATTCAATTTTTTTGCATAAACTGGTCTAAGGGGTCATCTTTAGGTTCCAGCCTATCAAGGCTTGTAAATACAAACTGTTCTTGAAATGAAGCAGGCTGAGTTAGATGGAACTACTTAGGAATTTACAACCGAAACACATTTCAGTGGTGTCCTGATTAATACATGAGTAAAATTTCAAAATATTTTAAATGGATTTAGGAGCAGGTTCAGAACAGTATTTGGAACATCTTAATCCAAGAGTCTTGATCCCCAAGAGCTCCATTAGTTGCCTCTGGAAATACTCACACACCTGATTTTCTGCCTTTCCAAGTTTCCACATCCTCAGCGCAGCTCAATGCCCATTTCACACAAAGCCCATGGCTGCCTGCTAGAAGTGACACACTCAGGTTATGCCTTCTGGATAAGGCACTGGCAATGTGTCATCTTGCTGACTTTTTTAAAATAAAAAATAAATTTAAAAACTACCATCAAAATGATTACTCAATAACCTATATAAACAGTCCTTAGAGGAAAGAATGAAAACATGGCTCCTTCTAGCAGATCATCAAAATTACCAAAGGGCAGGATTCATAGCAGAAAGGATCCCTTCAAATCCAAAGTCAGCCTGTAGGCTGGGAAAAGGGGGGAGGACACAGTCTTCCAGTAAGGGAAAGAAACTTCAGTCTTCCCAGTGAGAGAGTGGGAGCCATCTCCAGCCTCCCAGTATACAAACCAATCAGTAGAGGACGAGGCCTGGAGAGATGCTGCTCATTCTTCTTCAAGCAGTTTGTTCTGCGAAGGGATGTGAAAAAACCTTCCCAAAGTTTCACTTTGGAGGGTGCTTTCTGCCAGGAGAAGGCTGTGGGCTCCGCAGGAGAGGTTGCCTGGCCATACTATGTGACTGCTGCCCTCAGTGCTTCCTTAGGTCTAGCATCACCCGACCCACCAGCGGCCAGGACACCGTTTGAGAGGTCAGATCTGCAGCAGGAGAAGCCCAGGTTAACACAGCTCCTGAGGTTGTTGCCTCCACCTGTACAAGTGACAGCTGAGACACTTGCCTGGCTGCACCTGCACTCCCACAATTCACAGTCTGCTATTTTAAAGTAAACATGCAAAATTTGAGTCTGAAAGAGGCAGGCTAGAAACTGCAGCTTTATTCAGGATTTCCTCAGCTGTCTGTCCACCAAGAGAAGAATGAACTGTTGGGAACCCAAGCTTTCACACAGAGAGGGGTATTAGCATCTAACTCCTGTAACATGAGCCATAGAGACACATCCTATGCCCTCATCTCCAGATAAACACAGTCTCCTGGAAAAACAACATCAGCATGAGCACCAGGATTATCGTTGCTGTTCAGGCAAATCCAGCTAGGTCGCATAATGAACATGTTAATACAGAAAGAGAGGTAGCCTACACAAAATGGATAGGTTAATAAAGTCCTTCTTATTACCTTTCTCTCCCTGAGTTTGCCTTTAATGTGCCATGGGAAGGCTGAAGAGAGTGATTGCCACTGGGGATTTTGAGAGAAAGTAGCCTCCGACTTAATACAAAGCCTCAAGATTAGGGTAGAAGTGTGTAGACTAGGAGAATCTGCTAGCTAAACATTATCACATGTTCATTTTAATTTAAAATATGCAATTTCTTTTTTATTAATTCCATTTCCTTCAAGAACATGCATAGGTTACCAGATGCAGACACTGATGCACTAATATTAAGAAAAGAATAAGCACAGAAATCTTTTATCAATGAGATTGCTATTTGAAGGAACACAAAGATACTTCAGAATATAATAAAATCATTAGTACACACAATATTATGGGCTTTGATGAATGGTAAATTTTAAGTATTCCTCCAGAGATACAATTTGTCAGCTCAAAACCATCATTAGTCTGAATCATTCGGTTCTTATAAGGCTTAAGGGCTCCTTGCTGGTTGCTTAAACACGCGTTTACCTTCACGTATTCACCTAAGGCTAGTTCATTTGAAAAGAGTTACCTGTAAGGCAATAGCTAAGCACTAACAGAATGTTTTGCCAAACAGGAGTGGGTTTGAGCATTCAGTACTCTGCATCTGCTGCTGGTGGGGGTTGGTGGTGTGGTAAATCCAGGTCTATCAGTTCTATCAACACACTGCAGCCACATGACAGAAAGAATTACATTAATACAGACTCACTCTGCAGCGTCACCTCTGTTGACAAATCTTCTGAATGTTTACTTTAAACCATAAAATTTTATTCAGGAATGTCCTGTCTTCCTCCAGCCAGCATGAAGTTTGTATAAAAGGATAAAGCATTAACCTTCTGAAGAGCCTTTGACTAATCCAACCAAAATGTGATTGTGCATCCATGCCTAAATTAATAAAAATCTATGGTACTCTGTTGATATTAATAATTAAATATCAGTGTTTGTTGAACCAAATGTATTTCCTCTGCAAAGTAGCTACTTCATTTTGTTGACAATAAATAAACGTTGGCCTCTGCACTCTTAGAGTTTATTTCTTATTCTAAAAAAAATTCAGTTTAATTTTCCATTTCTCTATTGTTTATTGAGAAGCAGAAACATATACTTACATGCAAAATTAAAGGACAGAGCACTAGTCTGGAGAGAAAAACTCTTTTTGTTAAATATACTAATTGCCTAATTGAAAGCCTCTGATAATTTTTTTCACCTCCCCGTGCCTCAGTTCCCACATCTTTACCACAGAGAATTTGCCTGCCCCAATTTGAAAGCTTTTATAGATGTCTTATTAGTTCATCTGAGTTAATATCTTATCTGGGGCTAGTAAGTAAAAAATAATGGTAATTTTTCAACCAAGTTATGTATCTATAAGAGATAGAGAATAGCTTTTATAGCAAAATACCAAGAATTGTTTTGTACTGCTTTTAGTTTGTATTAGGACAGGAGATATGACTTTTTTAAAACCCACTTTGGTATGCACAATCCAATCTTTGGATTGTGTTCCTAACAAACATTAAAGTATTTTTTTCTGAAATAAAGAATAGCCTGACCTAATGTGCTCACTACTCTTGCCATCACAACAAAAAAGAAGTAATTTTAAAGGCTGCACCAATTTGGGTTACAAAATATTCATATGTATTTTAATTCTACTGGAAAAAAAACCCCAAACTAAACCAGAAACCATCATCAATTATGCCCCACATGTTACAAACTGTGCATTGATATATTATTACTTATGTTCTATACCATGAGACACATGGTATATCACGAGCCACAATTATTCAATGATACTTTTCCATAAGCCCACAGAAAAGTCATAGCTCACAATGCCTCAGCTCAGGTCTTTTAACCACAGAATAAGTTTAAATTAGAAAGCAGGTTCTAGAAACTCTGCTGAGACTAATTCTTAAATGCTGCTGACCATGACAATTTACCTGTGCAATGGTAAAATGCACAAAATGCAAAAAAGACAGGAAGGACAGCTTACTAAGGAAGGACAGCTTACTATGAAAATATGAACTATTTTCTCATCCTTGTAAGGATTTCCATAGTTGCTGCAAATGAGATTGTGTTATTACACAGATTAGTACCCTGCATTCTTGCTGGGTTTATCATTCAGGAATTTCATAGATTACTAGAAAACTAGTATGTGTAATTAATATATTTCACACATGGATAAACTAAGGTACAGAGAGATGGCTAAGACTAATTGTGAAAGATCACAGATTCATGAAATTGTCCATGATGAGGGTTAGAAAAGTCTGGCTTGAAAGACAGCACTAGTGCCAAGATTGAAGCTCTTCTGTTCCTGGCTCGTATACTCATGCTTTGTCAACACTTCCAGTCTACTGTGCAGCATCTAGTACAGTTCAAAACAATCCTACAACAGTTAAGGACAGCAATTTTAGTCCATGAAACCTCCAGAACCTTTCTTTTAAATAATGCTAGATTGACTTTACTCAAAGGCAAAACAAGCAAACAAAAAAGCCCCGAACAAATCCAATGTTCAGTTCTTGCAATGCAATCTGTACAAGACCAGCATTGGCAAAGTAGCCAGCATATATATTAACAACACAACAAGTAACTGAGATTACACTAAGCAACATGAGAATTAAGACATGAAGTAGGAAACCTTACTTAATGATATGTATTACACAAGTACCAAACAGCAGAACAATTTCAAATGGAGCTTCTAATTTTGAGAGGTGAGTATCTCTCCTGCCTATGCACACAGTAACAAAAATTTCAGTTTTAAAAGTGAATTCTAAGTAATTGTGTGATTGCAATTTTTTTCTTTCATTATTCAAAGAATTTGTTTTCAGTAAAAAAAAATATATATAGACTGTGAAACCTATCCAAGAAGAGACTAACAAGTGATTTAGGTCACTAAGCTGCTTAAAACTCCTTAATCTGTTGCTTCTGTGTCTGATTTATTCTCAGTTGCTTCAATGAAAATAGTGTAAAAAGTCATACCAGTATTAATAAACCTATATTAATTAGAACTGACATGGCATTGAGGTTTTTTAGCACATTTAAAGCAGTATATACTTCTAGAACCCTGACAACTTTTTCTTTTCTTTCATTTAATTGGAGTTCTCCAAAATTATTTTACATGAAACAATGTATCAGCCAAGAATGTGTCCCAAAGTCCAATTCGGTGGACCTTGTGGAAGGAAAATAGGGAAAAGAGAAAGGTGATATGCTCAACAGTAAAATAATCCAGCTCTGATCATTTTGATAGTAATGATAATTTCTAGTATCTTGGTTTCTGCTGATTTCTGAGACGCAATGAATTTTCTCACTCTTTGATGACTATTTCTAAAACTGCCTTTACTGGTTTTATGTCTTAATAATACTGCAGTTATTTTCACATACTTAAATGTGTTTATGTAGCTGCACTAATCTAAGAATAAAAGCAAAGCAAAGTTGGTAGGAAGATGACAGTGAACCTGAAAGCATGGTAATTATTTCTCCCAAATTTATCAGCTGTTGTAAACATAAAGCAACATTGAGACTATTACAATAGCCTTTTCCAGCTATCTAAGGCAAACTGCAAATGCTTCAGTGACTCTTCTACTTCTTTTACACTTTGCCCACTTGTGTTGTCGTCTGATTTAAGCTTGAATTAATGCAGATTGCCTGAGGGCTTGTACACTATGCAGTTTGCATGCATTTCTAAATCCCTTGTGAACTTCATAAGTTTATGCCACAGCTACAGTGGCAATTGCTTCTTTGAAAGCAAAACATTTCTCCTCAGTCTGTCTTTTCCTTTTTTCTTTTTTGGGTATTTGGAACACCTAAGTGTCAGGAAAGATGAATGCAAAGAGGCAAGTTGTGGGGCATGGCCCCTTGCCCTCCCTGGAAAGATTCCTTCAGATGTGGTAGAAGGCAGGCTGTGATAGATGGTGCCCAGCTCAACCTGCTGCCTTGGCATCCAAGCCCTGATGGAACAGTTTGACCAACTAGTGAGCAGGCACAATGCCATCCAAGCATATGGACACGAGCACACGAGCCAAGTGACCATGTAGGAGAATCAAACATGTTTGCTGAGGGCAGGAGTCCCAGTCTGAAACATCCAAACAGCTGTCTATCCTGAAGTTTACATGCCTGTGGTTAAGGGGATGTGACATAGCTAATCCAGATTTTGGCTGGATTAATTTTAAAACACAAAAATTAGCTTTCTTGGCACAAAAAGCATTTTTGGTTCCTAGATACATATCAATGTCTCCAAAACAGTATTCCAAATTAATTCCCACCTGACATTTTGGAATTAAGCTGTGTGGTGAAATATCCAATGTGCTTTCTATGTGTTTTACTTGCATAAATTATTAAAGAAATAAAGAATACTACAATTCCATATAAAAACGGGGAGTAATTTCTTTATCAGGACCCACTTATAGCCCTATTTTTCCAGCAGGCTCTGAAGCATTAACTTTTTCAATTGGAAAAACAACTCTTTCTACAAATTAGAAAACAAAAAAATCATTCAAAATTATTTATCAATAATTACTTATCAATAAAATGATTTAACATAAATGCTACTGAAACGTACACTGCTACTGAATTGACATTATGAAATTCTGTATGTTGGGAATTTCTTATATTTTGATGCTACCTTTCAATATTCAGAGATTATAGATGTACAAAGAGATTACTTTTATTGCTAATGGCAAAGAGCAACATCACCAAAAGCACCATATATATATTGATGATAGCAAACAGTAAGATGTTCAAAAGTGATTAAATAATTTAGTAGTCTGAATCTAACTTTCCAAAGTAAAATAACTATTAATTGCAGATTCACAGTAAATACCTCCTCTCACTGGAATCAGTACATTATAGGGATCTAAATATACTATTTTAAAATTTGGGGCTGAAGCATCACTCCAAGTAAGATAAAGAGGGTAATACATCGTAAACTGATTTTTTAGATATTTTATTCTAAACTTCAGACAACTCTTGTACCAAGAAGGAAAGAATATACAGTTTTCATTACAGAAAAAAAAAGTGAGTTTATATGCAGCCTCTTTCAGTACTCTGATTACCTGAAATTGAAGGAGTTACAAGTACTGTAAGCAGCTCTCATGTTCCAATAGGAAATCGAGCCATAAAAAATACAAAACAATAGATCTAAGATTGCTTCTTACAAATTCATAGGGATTTAAGGCCTGAAAATTATCAGTATGATTTAGAGAAATATTTTAGAAGCCTGGTTAAAAACAAGATCTGGATGTGATTATTATGCAGTACAAACAAGAACAACAAAAAGCCCCACCAAAACCCCCCAAAACAAAACAAAAAAAATCCCAAAACCAAAATAAAAAAATCAACAAACCTACATGCTTTTCAACACAGAGCCAGCAATTTTAACACCTCCTCATTTTGAAGAGCTGGTAGTATTCTAGCTTCTTACTGTAATCTATTAGATAGTTTACATGTAAATGGGGTTTTTGTTTTTTTCATCATAAACCCTTCAAAAATACATATCCACCATTTCCTTTCTGCAGCAAATGCAATTAATTTCACTCTATAAAGTGATCAAAATCTCTATCATTTTCTAGATGCACAGTTAAAAAAAAAAAACCAAACACAACCAAAGTTAATTTTTCCTCCAACTTTAGCCACAAAAAATGCACAGTAAATACCTAATTCTGGATGTGTTTCTTCAAAACTAAAACTTAGCAGCATATGTTGAAATTACCAAACATGAGATCTGAAGTTTGGATTAAGAACCAAAACCCCCCAACGCTGGGCTGGGTAGTGTCCAACTGTTCTGTCACTTGTTTAAGGGTTTAAACAGGGTGTTCTAGAGCAGAGAGAAACCCTGTGCAATTCAGATTGATAGCATTTACAGAAAATTAAACTGCCTGTGATTCTTGGAAGAACTGTGATCATATTTTAGTGTAGGCTAAAACTGTAAATTTCAGATTATGTTCAAAATTTGACATCAAAGGTGGTTCAAATATATGGCTACAGTAAAGTTTCATCCCTTCTAAATGTGCCTCCATTGCAAGGGTAAGTAAAAAAATCATTACAATTTATGCACAGGGCTGTAAGAGTAATTTTCTTGCTTAAGTCTTCAATTGCTGCAACCCCTTATCACAGAAAAATAAAAAGCTATCCCAGTTCAGTTGAAAAAAACTTTTTTACTTCTCTCTTGGGAGAATCTGAACTCAAGCTGTGAAGTGTTCTGAGTTCAGGCAGTATCTACTTCTCCTGTTGACACTATTGGATTATGCATAAACAACTGAACACACGGAGCAAGGGTTTCCCTATCCTGACAAGCTGCTTTCACTCCCAAGATTAAAAAAATAATTTACTCTTGTTCAGTGTTCCAATGACTCTGAATCTATTTCTTACAAAACAGAAAATCTACAAAACAAAGATTCCAAGAGGAAGTCTCTTTGAGCTTACATGCAGGCTACTCACCTGAGAGGAGCAGAAACTTGCATGCAAATTAATTTGACTGCCTGAGACAAAATTGCTTATTTGCAAAATGTTTTGGGGGTACCAAAACGGACCATTTCAAAGGACTACTAAAAATATTCTCAAACAATATGCTCTTTCTTATCCATATGGCTTATAACATACACAGTAGTGCAAGAAAAGTGGGGATAAAATAACAATTGGAGTTATAAATTCCATTATAAACTCCTGTAAATGCACAGTGGAAAATTTCACTAGACACTGAGTATCAGCAGCAATTACATGGCAGAACTGAAGAGCAGGAAGATTTTTTTAATTGCTCTTTATTTAGCAAGACTATCATGCTCTCATTAAGTGATACAAAAATGAAAGTGAGTACAGAATAGTGAATCCTAAACAGATATCTTTAATATTTTCACCAAAGGAACACTTATTCAACTGTTCACAAAATCACATAAACACATGGACTTAAATCTGTTCAGAACTTCTGCAATCCTCTTTGTCTTGCATACACCTTCACCAATTATTCTTACACAATAAATAATGTATATATGGAGTCTTCCCATGTTTTATACCACACTTCATAGGGTAAGAGGCAGTCATGGGTGTATGAAGCTCAAACTGTGAAGCTGGCTTCCCCAGGGAGCCTCCAGCCGCATACAAGGGAGACACAAACAAGCACAGTGAAAATAGGGTACAGGCAGATTTTCTATCTTTTTCAGTTTGGACTGGGATAATATGTAACTATCTGCCCGAGTATTAAATTATAAGTATTAGCGATAAAGTGTTTATGTTTTGCTGAGACGAAACTGAAAATTAACCAGAAAACAAAATAAATTAACAGGCTGCTTCAGATGTTTGTGAAATCCTGTAAGGAGAGAAAAGAGAAGAGGTTCTGAGGTAAACTTTAGAAAGATACGAAGAGAGCACAAAGTCAACTGCTTTCTACTAAACTCTGAAAAGCCAGGAGGAAGTAACAAAGATAAGTAATGGAAAAAAACACGAATATGATTCTGGAGCAGGGGACATAGTTCCAACACAGAAAGTTTTATGTGCTGTTGCTTTTGAGTGGGTGAGAAACTTTAGATTAAAATTTGAGGACAAAATGCCACGGAAGAGGAAGAAAGAGACTAATCACAGGCACAATCTTTAGACTTCCTTATGTCTTGATAGTGGATACTTATAAATGTAATAAACCTTAGAAGAAAAGCAGACAATTGAAGCTATTGTTGAATACAGCTGGCAGTTTCTAAGGTGTTTCTGCAGGCAGAGAAATAATCTCATTCTGCATCAGTATTCAGTGCTATGCAAGGCACTTCAGTTTTTACCTAGTAGCTCTTAATTGTTTGTTCTTTGACTACTTCTTTGAGCACAGTTCTCTCAAACTCTTCCCTTGCAGAAAGAGGAGTGCACAAAACACTCGGCTGGAAGCTAACGGAAGGAGGAGAATCCAGGAGGAGATAGCCATTCCCCAAATGGATTCAGCATGGATCAACACAGTCTAATTTGCTGACCTTTTGGCTGCCCTCTACAACTTATTTATCTACTGAGCTTTCCCCTGAGATTAGAGGCAATTTTGATCTTTAGGGCTTCAATGAAAGAAAATTCCTCATCAACACATATATTGCTTTTTCAGCTCTGCCTTTATTTAATATAATTATCCTAAGGATAATAGCTATATAGTATAAATTGAAAACCAGTACGTAATAAGGAGAGAAATTCCAGAAACAGATTTGGTAAGGACTTAAAACCTTCTAGGAAATAATGGGTACATAAGCAGCATAGTAACCCAGTTGTTCTGGGAATACACTTAAAAATATTACAAAAATTACACCATGTTTCTAGAACATGGTGCCTTTTACCGTAGGGTTCCCCTCCATTTCTCTCTCCTTTATAAGTGAAAAAAAATTGATAGTGAGAGTAGCTGGTAGTGATAGACACTTTATTATTTGTGTTTTAACTTGCTAACAGGAACACGCTAACTTTCCAAATTACAGAAAGCATGCAAATTAGTTTTTTTCTAGTACACCTGCATTTCCTTCTCTGCTTCATGTGTAAACCTACATGCCATGAAGGAGCTTGAAAATTTACATCTTTCACAGTCATTTCTAAATTCACCACTTGATAACATTTCATGAAGTGATTTTTTTCAATAGAACTATTTTGTATTGAAAATTTCTTTTCAGTTTGAATAATAATCTATGTAAAAATGCAACAAGCTAATATAAAAAGGTAATAGAAAAAAAAAAGGTTTTGCAAACCTATATATAGGTTTCTAAAACTCTAAAGGAATTAAATATCAGAAGACTTTCAAAGACGTAATATTCATTGTTCTGTACTGCAAATACAAATCCTGAGGTGTAATCCAGCTGAACCACAAAGAATTTGTCAGAAGACAGATAGCAAAATCTTCCAGTATTATGTGTCAACCCAGATTACAAGACGATTTTTCTTCCCCCTCAAGAAAGGAATTGTACTTGGTCATGGAATAATTCATTTTTTAAAAATTACAGATCCAGAATTTCTGGACTGAATAGACTAGTATTATGTGAAGCCATGAGTTGCTAGAAGCAGTTTCCCACAAATACCATGGGACCTGCATGTGCCTGAGGAAACAAAAAAATAAGACTTCACACCTTAAAGTCTAGTCATTATTTCCTTCTTTCCTTCCTTCCTTGCATTAAGGTGGAGGGTCTTGGTAAAAGAAAAAGGGCCACCAGTTAAAGGTTGTCTTGGTAAGAAATCTATTTTTTACATACATTCCTCATCCAGGTTCATAATTTCTTATCCTCACTTTGCCTTCAATTCACCAGAAATTAATTTCTTGCTTCCATCCAGCATGTACAATGCTGTAACTCCTGTTCCCTGTAATTTCCTTTCTCAGTTCATTCCCTTGACTGCTCCCTGACAAGCTTGCCTCTCCTCTACAGAGTGTGCTGTGCAGAGCATGAGGATGGGGCTGGAAATGTTGGCCATTTCTCTCTGAGCACTGGCTAGAGCAGTGGGTTGCATGGCATCCTGCTCCCAACCCAGTGGTAACTCATGCTTTTTTGGTATCTCCTCGAGTGCCTGACTTTTACACTGTCCTTTTTAGCTGGATACCATCCAAACTTTTAGTTGGGCTTACCTCTCATCGAATTCCTTCCTTAGAACAGAATTCTCTAAGATTATTAATCGCATTCACCAGAAGAAATACTGCATACAGGTCTGGTGTCCCCAGCATAAGCAGCGCATGGAACAGTTGGAGCATGTCCAGGGGAGGGCCATGAAGTTGATAAGAGGACTGAGGCACCTCCCCTATGGAGACAGGCTGAGAAAGCTGGGGCTGCTCAGTCTAGAGAAGGCTGCATGGAGACCTCACTGCAACCTTCGAGTATCTGAACAGGGCTTACGGGGAAGCTAGAGAGGGACTCTTCATCAGGAACTGTAGTGGCAGGACAAGGAGTAATGGGTACAAATTGAAGGAGGGGAAGTGTAGGTTAGATATTAGGAAGAAATTTTTTACTGTGAGGGTGGTGAGACACTGGAACAGGTTGTCCAGGCAGGTTGTGGATGCCCCAACCCTGGCAGTGTTCAAAGCTGGGTAAATAAGACCTTCAGAAACCTGATCATGGGAGATGTCCTTGCCCATGGCAGTGGGGCTTGGGATTAGATGATCTTTAAGGTTCATGCCAACACTTTAACAATCTATGATTCTATGAAATATCCTGCACAAATATTTGAACTGTCAGCTTCAGCACAGATCGTTCTGCTCAGTTGCTCCACACCAGCTTATCTTAGCTCTTGTTTCCTTTTATTTGTCCTCTTTTGGTTTTCATCAGTTATGTAATACTACAACCACTATAATACTGTAGTTTATATTAAAGTGCAAATATGACTTGATGATAGTATAGGCCTGTTGACTGGGATCATTCTGTACAGCATCCCAATCTAAGACTACAGCAATGAGAAGAAAAGATATTTTCCAGCACATAAGTTATTAAACCTATACTGTCTTAGAGTATTTACTAGGTAGGAAATGGATCAGACTTGTGTGCTCCATCTAGTCACTGTGGCATCTTATGGATCCGTACATACTGTCATGATGGGAAAGATCTATCAGCTCTTGGGATCTCCACCTGCTCTCCCATACATCAGTTGAAGTTTCCAAGTCTATATCTTGGAGCAAGAATATGAACTGCACGTCTGCATGGAGAAGTTAACCTTTTGACATGTAGAAAATGTGCTAGCTTTGAAGCATCTGATTTTGTTTACAAGTACTAAAAATTGCAAAGACTCTAGTCTTTGGTGGCTAATTCTTATATGGGTTTTGGTTACTATGGTATTTGGACATCAAATCATTAGGAAGCATGCACAAGGATTATGAAAACATAAGAAGCTTAAGAGAAAAACAATAGTTTGCTGATAAATTGTCATTTCAGACAGTGGCATTAGGTACACTGGAGAAATTTAGGGATGAAGTTATGAATTGCAACTTCAACTATAAAAAAGAACCTCATGATTAACAATATTCTTCTATGACGGAAAATTTTGTTTCTACTGTCACTCAATTACTGATAACCATGGAAATCAGAATCTCTAATATTTCATTAAGTTTTTTATCTGTATGAAATATTATAACATAACTCAATTTTTATATGGCATGAAGAAATTAAAAAAACCCCACAGATAAATCAGAAGAGTCTCCCACTAATAAAACAGGGTAGCTTTGACACTATTGCCTATTCAGACCATGAGATGATACTATTTAGGGTATATAATACTGAAAGGGCAATCTGATAATCACACTAGAAGCAATTTCAAACCATACTACTGCTGAAAAGTCAATTTAACTTTCCAGCTTTATAAGACTTTGTTATTGCTATTGTTAATTATTTCTCATTTAATGGGAAATTGGCAACAAGGTCCCCAACTGTCATTTTAAATCTGCAATAATATCATGTGAAGCTTTTCGTCCTTATTCCCAAGTCCTGGATTATCAGAGCTAAATGGCAGCTCCAGCATTAAAAAAGCTCAGGGGCAGGTACTGTTACACAAATTGCCAATTCAATTAACAGTGTGTAAATGCTCCACTGGCAGGCTGAGGGAAGGACAGCCATTTTGGCAAGTGTCATTCCTAATTTATCAAACTGTCAAACCTTCCACTCAGGTGCCTGCGGTCACTGTCTGCCTCTCAATGCTAAGTTGTAAAGCTGCAGGAACCAGTCTTGTAGCTTGACAAGGCACAATACTCAAAACTGATTTTAAAATCAAATGTACAGTTGTCTTAATTATTCTCAGTATAAATGATGTTTTAATTACAAAATCAGAGTGGGAATATTCAATCAAGATCCAAGATTACATTTATATACAAGGAGGAGGGCAGATCAAAGCCCAATGCCTAGCCTCTTTTCAGATATAGATATTCAGTTTTCCTTAGTACAGTTGGTGATTGCCTCCATCCCTCAGCTACTGTCCTTTAAGACCTTTAATCTGATGCTGCACTTGGTTCTTGCCACTACGTCTATTAATGCTTTTCAGGGGAAAAAATGCCAAAACATCGCTATCATTTTTTCAGGCCTTGCTCTCCTTCCTCCAGCAGACAAGACCAGTCACTTGATTTAAGAATTTTTTACAATTCTTTTTAAAAAGCCAAAAAAATAAACAGGTTAGGAGGGTGCTCTCTAAAAGAGATGGGCTAAATAACCTCACACTTGAAGGCCTTCCCTCATTTTTTTTCCTTGATTTTTTTTCTCCCTGTGTCAATAGAAACAGCATACAGAAACGATTGCATATGCAGATCAGAGCCCCTGCAGTGAATACATGCACTGTGCAGTTCACTGGTGCCTGCAGGATAGCGCTTGAACAGTACCCCCCTTATGTACTTTGGGGGGGATATTACATCAGAGCATCTGTAAATGTTTGCTTTTGGGTTGAATACTTGCCAAGGGAGAGCTGTGGAATGTTTCACTTAAATCAAGTTTAAACAGATATGACTATTTTAAAGGAAAAGAAAATGGAAGTAGACGAAAAAAAAAAAAAAAAGAAGAAGAAAATTGTCATTTCAGTGTATTGTTAGTAAAAATGTTACTAAAAATGAGCAAATTCATGGCACAGTAACAGCAAATAAAGCCCATGTTGGATTAGATTAATGTGTTTTGTAATCCATCTTTGGACATCATGGGCCAACCTGAGATGCTCCAGAGAAATAGAAGAAATCCAAGATAAGTAATTATGTGCTAAATAATATCAGCTCTAGTAGTTGGTTTAGAATATTTAGGTTTAATTAAAACCTGTATTTATGTATATCTTCCAAAGTTATTTTTTTTTAATTATGGTAGCTAACCTGATATATAGGTATTACTACCACAGCATTAGGAATCTGAATATTTTTTCTTGTTATTTAAGACAGCTGTAGCCTTTGACTCAATTCTATGATGCCACCACAAGGTCCTATCCATGCATTCTGTGAAAGAATGTATCCAAATGGCAACAGAATTCAATCATGTGATGACATTTTAGAATGCTGCTTAATTCTTTCCCGAATTAAAAACTAATTCTTATAACACCTTCAACAGACAGAGTAAAAACAACTGTCTTTAGTATTCACAACATTATTTTTCGTCCACATGACCATAAGTGTGAATGAAGAAAGCACTCTGGAGCACAAGCTGACCAGGAGTGAAAAACTGCTATGTTGAAAGAAGAAGAAGGAATTTCATGCTTTAGTAGCGAGCAACTATTTGAACTGAACTTGACTTCTAAAGCTTTTAAGGATTGGCCCTAAATCAAGCCAAAACTGTTTATAAAGCTCTGCTAAATATTTAAAACTATGGACTTCATCCAATGCCCCCTAAAAGAATTGGGACCATCCTAAATCCTTTACTTGCCCTATTGCAGCCATATCTATATGAAAAGATGGATCTCTAACTAGTTCAAACACATGAAGGGAAAACAGCAAGCATTTGAAAGTGATGAGGTAGATTATTTCTGTCACTTAAATCACTTTGCATAATTTCAGAAGAGCACACAATTAAACTAAATTTTTAGAGGAAATGAGGAGACTAAAAATAGAGAACACGATTCCAACAAAGTTTCAAAAACAAATGTATGCCTTGAAAATCCTGACAGGCACTAACTTTTGACACTTTCATATGTGAAACATATCTGCACATAACTGACTTTCCTCCATAGCAAGTTGTTTCTTGCTAATATTATTAATGCCACAGTCCTTACTTTTCTCCCAGTGGTCTTTTATAAATCTAACTCATTTGGAATAATGCCATACAGTCTGAAAGCATGCACATACTTCTTTTGAATTTGAAAGAGAAAGAAGAGGCAGGACAAAAAAACATCTTAAATCAGCAAAATAAAACAGATGCTCCTAGGGCTATACACTGGAAACTTTATCATCTCTATAGATTTTATCATCTCTATAAGAGTTCAAAAAACTACATGTGAAAGTTGAGAGTGAAAGGATGCATATTGCACAACAAGCATCAAGTGCGATCTAAAGGAAAACTAAAGTAAATATAATATTAATAAATCAGTTCCAGACTCAAATCTCTGATAGCCATTTTGGTTTTCTAGAACTGAAAGTTGTTGAATGCAGAGTACCTTCTTCATACAAGAGAAAAATGATTTAAGCATTTGAAAACAAATGAAACATTTTTAGGGTCCTATGTAAATCCTAACTCTGTAGGACACATCAGACTAAGGAGTTTAAGTAATTCCAAGCAGTTGATAAAATAAAACTAGGTGAAAAACTGTTAATAGTTTTTTATCTATGAGATTATTCCAACTGAACTTTGCTTTCAGAACATCAATTATGAATCAGTGCTGATTCAATAAATCTGAGTCCTTGTAGCTTGAACTGTGCAAGAAGTTGATTTAGTCTGTATCATAATCACGCTTCAAATGATAGATTATTTCTGGGTCTGAGTTTCTTCACTCAAGAATATTCTGCAGAAGAGGAGAATTAGTACTTTGAGAGACAAATTCAATAGAGATAATAACTCATATGTATTTAATCTGATCTCCATGCATTATAAGACTTTACTACTGCATCAAGAACAGTCCTTTGTAAGAAAGCAATTCACTGTACTGAGAAGCATCTCAGCCACTGGGGAATGATTATCAGCTTCCACGTACAGAAATGCCAGTTAAGGGTGTGGAAAATGTAGGCACTGAGACTCCAGATATCACTTTGGAGAGAGAAGTTTCACACCAACTGCTATCCAAGGACCACACTATTTATATTAGCATCTAGTGCCAAACAATCTCAATCCAGATTACATGAGGTACCAGAGTTCTATGCTGAGGTTTATGGTCTATACCCATCAGTTCTACAGTGATGATTTACCCAAGCTAGTTTCAGAGCTTTGAGAGAGGTCTAAGGCCAGCTGAGGAGCTCACTGTACACTCAGTGTAGACATACTCTGTCTCTCCCTGGAATCTGTGTAGGTACACAAAGAAAAAGCAGCTGAAAAATACATGATGGGAAATTTCTTGAGAAACCTACGGAAGTTCAAACCAAATAATTGTTCAAACAATAAAACTTTGGCCTAGTAGTAGCTTCAGAATGGTAGCTGCCACAAAGTATGCTAAGGTAAGAGTTGCTCACAACGCCTTGTGTGAGAGCAATAAATGTAACTAGATGTTTCCTTAAAGCACATTTTTCTTCAAGACTGCTGGTCCTTCTAGGAGATCCTTATGAACTTATGAAGTACTGTGACTAAATTACCATGAATAACCTGCCTAACAGTGTCTAAGAAACAGAACTTGATGTGTGCAGGTTCTCTGAACCTATGCCTTGCGTTTGGGGCAACTTTGGGATTGGTGTGGTAAAAGAGAATATCCATTTTAGTATCCTGGATCCTGTCCTTAGGCAACACAAGATGAGTCATATATAAAATTTCCAGAGCAGGAAATGGTGAGTAATCCTGCAGACATTACACTCCACATTAGCCTAGATTCTAAGGGTTAGAAATTGTTTTAGAACTTTAAATCACCTACATTAAAATTCTGCCCTGCAGTTTTGGAAATAATTAGTGATACTTATGTATTGGTTCTTAGTAACAGGCTTTCAGCATGGGAAAATTTTAATACATTTTGTGGGACAAGTGCAAAAAAAAAAAAATCTGTGGCTGTGGTTCTTAACATGCTTCTTGAATGTTTGAACTAAATGAAAATCATACTGAATGTGTTCCTCAATTTTTCCTGTGGACCAATCACTCAGAGGGCTAAGCACACAATATGTTTGGGAAAATTATGGGGAAAACAAAGGCATGATAAGATCCAATGTTCCTTAGCACTGTCTTTTCCCTTACACAAATACAGCTGTTAGCACTTTAAAACCAGTAAAAAAGGAAGCCTCACCATCCTGGCCTTATTTGGGCTCTGCTTCTACCTCCGACCTGTGTCAGCAACAGTGAGTGCAAAGTGAGCCATGCTGGGGAAGTAAGGGGCCTGGAATTCATTCTCTGAGTTACTTTTCAGCTGGACTGTTTGGCTGATCTGCTAACCATGCCATTATACACTCACACTGGCACAGCAAAGAAGCCAGAAACAGGAACAAAGTGGAGAGTGAGAACAGCCACCCTCTGTAACTGCAGGTGGAGTCAGTGGGATTTAGGTCTTTAGCTAAGAGATCCCACTGTTACTGTCCAGGAACTTCAGAGACATCTCAGAAGTCCTCCCATCAGAGACAAGAAAGTATTAAATAAATATTCCAGTATTCCTCAGTGGCAGGCAAAATCAGAGGAACTTGGAATGGCTTTTATTATGTTTAGTGCCACATTTTTGAAACCTGTGAAAAGGTTACTGAATCACATCCAGAAATAATCTCCCTACAAGCTACAGCAATTTTACTAGAATTAGAGTCTATATTCCTGCTGCTTGAACTTTAGAACCAGATTCCTTGATTTGACATAGCTAGATGAGTGGAAGACTTTTCCAGCCTCACCGCTATCTTTGTTATATCTGGTATCCAGTGACAGTTATATGGGGCAGAGCTGTAAAATTCTATCACGATTTCTAAAATACACTGAAATATTTGATATCCCTATGATGTCTAGAGGATTCTAATTTATTCTCAGGTGGATTTCACTCCATTTCTGCAGAGATTTGTGCTCAGGTTAGTCTGTAGGATTCGCTCACTTAGTGTCCATGAAATTGTCCTTTCATTATTTCTTCTCATGCATTTGAAAAACAGGAATTTGACCAAGGGCTAGGATCAGCCTGCTCACCGACTTAGTATTCTTGTTCAAATGTATGCTGATTTTCACATGCAGCCAATTAAGCCTAGTTCATTGACAAAACAAGAACGACAATGTTAAACTATTTGGGTAAAATAATTTGTGTCCCTACTGTAAAGGTATCTTAACAGTTCTAGCCTCCTTTTGGCCTTGACAAGAAGCAAAATTAATAATCATGATGAAAGATTTTCCTGGGGTATGCCTCCAATTTAGTACAGCTAAGTGGCAGTATTTGCCCAAATGGAGTTTAAGAGAAGTAAATACTTAGAACATCATTAACACTTTTTGCTCCTTCTGCACCATCTCTGCTTCTAATCCAAAAGACATAACTTCTCCATTCCTACCTCATGGCAAAAGCCTAAGTGGGCAGAGAAGAGAAAATGCACTAAGAAGTGTTGCTAAGTATCAGTCTACCTAAAGGTTTAAGGTGTTTCTCCTAGACTTTGCTTTCCTGCAACGCATCTGCAGTTTCTCCCTGTAATCACAGCCCATGATTCTTTGAAATTGCTCTGAAATGGCACCACACTATCTCCAGTGTCTCCAACACAAGTGCATTTGTAAGAAGGAAATAACTCTCAAAATCCACTTAAATGTATACAGGTAATTTGTAGGAAAGTAAAAATGGCAACCACACGATTAGTTCAAACATCTGATCAAATACATACTTTGCAGTGGAGCTGTGAGTATGACAAACAGCATGGTCAGCCTGAAAGAACTGGTTTAGTGCAAACCAGATAAAGTCTTGCCTCACAAGACACAATTTTCAAGCAGAGCCATTTGCCTGTCTGTGGATCTTACTGAACCATTTCTTTCACTGGCTTCGGTATCAATTTTCTTAGAGCTGTGGTTCTGTGCTGTTATGCATCCAATTCCAATTCATCCTGAAATTGAGATCTATGCCCTACCTAAAACACAGCCTGTGGTGCTTCACTCACATTTCAGAAGCTTGGTGCCTTACCCTCCCCTCCCCTTTCACACTGCTGGGAGTGTGGGTGCTGCAAGCCCTGGACAGTCAACTAGCTTGGCTGGCCAGCACAAAGCAGGCAACCTTTGTACCTCCTGCCCAATCCTTGCTTCTGCAAGCAACATCTCTAAACCAGTCCTTTACTTATCAAAAAAAAAAAAAAAATTTAAAAAAAATTGAACTACATTTAGCCATGGCAAGGAAAGAAAAGGGTATTTCTTCCTACTGGCCTGAATATACTAATGCTAGTCACAACCTAGACATGAAAGAACAAATTACAGTAACAGATGTCCATATATCACTAAGGTGACTTCCCTCCCTATTTTTATTTTTTTTTTCAAAAATGGTGAGTCTGAAAAGTCAAAACAAAATTAAAAAAAAAAAACCCAAAACCAAAAACAAAACCAACCAAAAACCCTGCAGCATCTGTCTCAGCAGAGTTCAAGCTGGCTGACAGTTCCTTACACTGAGAAGCTGAGAATGATGCTATAATTAAAATTTCATGAACAAAATAAAAATCTATTTTACTTGGAAGAACTGTTATGAAAGTATACAGAGAAAAATTAAATATGGCAATATTAGTTTATCCGTCACCCTGAGTTTAATGATTAAACTTAAGAATCCTGAACAAAATAATTGTTAGGAACACCTCATAACTTAATTAATTGAGTGTCATCTCTGTTAGGCACAGGAGCAGGTATTAACCACTCTGAGTGAATGCATGGCTATTGGCACAACACCACTCTGGGTTCTTGTTTTAGGGATGAACTCTTTTTGTCCTTCACAAAATTTAAACATAACCCAATTAATATTCAGTCTAGAAAGGAATAAGCAGGAAAAAATGAGTAATCATTCACAAGACAAAAAAAGAAAAGAGTAATGGCACAGTCAGAGGCATCTTACAGGCACCTATTTTACTTTTCATATTTTTTTTTTGTATAACATGCATTGCTTTTACTGAATTTCAGTCAGCTCCATGGGAGACAACACCATCCGTCTTATTTCATCTTTTAACAAGGACTTGATGAGGTGACACAGGACTGATTCTTAAAAACACATTACCTGTTATGTGAGGCATTGTGTGACAGGGAGAACTATCTCCGTGACAGGCACCTGACAGCAGATTTGTTGATTTCATGGTCACTTCATTTAAAGTAACAACAGGGTGAAATATGCCATCTGATAATCTGTTTGAATGTTGACTGTGAAAAGCACTTAACATTTCTGCCAGCTACTACTACTACTACAGAATCTGTTCTTCAATATGTGCAGTTTTACCACCCTCTTTAATAATTATAAGTCAGAAACACTTATCCTAGATTAAAGGAGGGGGAAGGGGGAAGGAAGAAGAAGAACTAAAGAACTTTAAAGAAGTCACCTAGGAAGTCTGACATTGCAGTCTGAAAATAAGAAGATTCAAAATTTAGGGCATGTCACACAGTGAGACCATTGTCTGCTGGCTGTTTGCAGACAACTGCTGCACCTGCACTGCATAGGTGATTTTAGAAGAGATATGTAGCCTTTCTCAATCAGTTTCCTTCCATGTGACAGTTCAATCCAGATACTTAAAACCAAACATCTCCCTGCCTAATTTTCACTAACAGGTAATGATAGTACAATCATAAAAAAGGAATAACTTGTTTCAGAGGGGGATTACACTGAATTTGATAGTAGTACACAGGATGAAAGTTTGGTTATGAAGATGGTATTATACACACACAAATTTACATATCAGCACAACAAGAAATTAAAAAGTTGAATTATTAAAACTTCACTAATTATTTTGATGCTGACCTTGTAGTGCAATAAACCACAATGACACAAAAACTATTACCTACTGTTTAGTGACTGAATTTTTTAAACCCTTGTTTGCTTTCAAACATGTTTGGGATAGGCACAGATAGCTCTAGATTAATCTGGCAGTACTGGAAGTTACATCAAAATCTGTCCTTAAACAGAGACATTGTCATATAAAAATGCATGGCATGCACAGACTACAAACTCTTAATTCAAGTAGGGCTAAATGAGACAAATTCTAACAAATCAGCACTGTACCCCTATCATAATTAACATGTGCTCACACATTGAACTATCTTGTTGATTTATGCTAACCTCCACAAAACCTGATGAAGAAATACCTTGAATCAATGTGATTTAAGCATTTAAAACCACATTAAATATGAACCAGAAGCGGGCTGGTTAAAATTTACACTTTCTCTGAAAGATTTTTGACACATTCAGTGCTTGTGAAAGCTGAGGGGATGACGGCCCTAGTCAAATACAGTTGAGTGAGCAGACTGCAAGCATCCCACATTCCACCTCCAGTGCAGTTCAACCGTGACGTGGAGGGACCTGCCTTCTCTTTTACTTTCCTCCTCACACTCACTTTTATTTACTGTCTTGTAAATATTTTATTAACTAATTCCTGCTGTTGCTAAGTGGGCTTTTTTTTAGTACTTTTAATATTTTGATACATAGTTTAACTTAAATTCACCTGATCTTTCTATTTAAAAATAAAAATTCTGACAAGTCGACAATCTAAGACTATAGTATCTTATTCCCAATATATGAAGATATTACCAGAACCATTTTATATGAATTTTTTTATCTTTAAATCCTCTTTACTCAGAAAATAACCTGAGGGGTTCAGGTTTCCATCTCCTGGGAGCACAGCAGTAGCAGCAGAAGCATGTATTTGAAAACTTTAGTGTGGGTTACAAATGTTGTTTTTATAATCAGAACATTCTGCATGTTTTTTTGTGGTGCTGCCAACTCCAATGTTTCCTGCTAAACTTCAGCTAACATTAGAAATAACAATCTATAGTTATTTTGTTAAAATAGGTACTGTCAGCTTGAAATCCAGTAAATTAAAAACAAAACAAAAACAAACAATGAACCACTATCAGGTACTAAACCAACCCTTGAGACCCACTTGCCAATTTCTGTCATTCTAAAACCATATAACCATATGCTTTTATTTTAAGAGTGGCTTTTCTCCTTCCTGTTTCTGCAAAAGCCTCCCAGAAACAAATGAAAAACAAGGCACAGTGAGAGCTATCTGAGCAGAAATAGCTTCCAAAAGTGCCTAGGAGAAAAGTAAAAAAAACCAGGGAGAATACATCAAAAAGGAAAGATGTCTTATTTCTTAATCTATTTCACTTAGAGTGCTCTCTGGAATTACATAAAACTCTACTGAAAGAAACCTCCAACATTTATGGGAAAAAATCCTTCTCAGAGGTCTAGTGGTGCTCCTTTAAACAGACACCGACTTTGAAGCCTGGAATAAACCCCCCCTGTGGGCCAGGTCTTGGGGTACTTGATGGCTGCTCTGAGTTGCATCACGCACCATTCTGGGCAGGCAGCCAGCACCACTGGCCAAGCGAGGTCACTCACGTGCGCAGGGATCCGCTGGTGACACCAATCCAGCCCCTGCTGCGCCTGCCACACCGCCCCCCTCGCTCAGCTTCCTTCGAGAAAACCCTGGCAGGCCCACCCCGGACTGCCCCAAACCCTCCCTGGATGCAACACTGGGCAATTTCAGGAGTCGTGGCAGCACCACCGTGCACATACCTTTCCCATCCCCAAAACTGTCAGAGCTGTGCTGTTACTCAGCTGTTGAGCAAAGTCTAGACTAAATTAACTTGACTGACCAAATTGGAATTGCGGTCCTTGTCAGACTCAGTGGGAAAATATGCAAACTATGTTTACAGGCTTGTTAAGCATAAAGCCATTAAAAGTCATATACCCAGTAGGTTTCACAACAATGGCAAGAAAAAACAGCTGCCTTTATGCAGTACTGCTAGCTGTCTGCATTACCTTCCCTGGTGTTAAACTCTTAGTATGAAGTCTCTCTCTATCAGGAGGAACAACATTTGGCTTTATATTACCAAGTTGTAGAATTCATCACTTTCATCTCTCTACCATCTGCAGGATATTGAAAATGAAATGAAAACAGAACAGGATTTTTAACATGAGGGGAACACCTGATGTATGAAGTTATTCAAGCCCCAGGAATGTGTGGTATTGCACATTCTCACTGTCACAGCCTTTGCTGTAAAGGATTTCCCTGACCTTTTCTCTAACCAGCAAACAAATAAGCCCTATCTCTCAGCAGGAGAGAGCACTGCTCCATTAGATCATTAAGCAGTTCTATTCAGACTATCCCAGTCTCCTGTCCTTGGCCCTGAAGAAAGAGCTGGCACCAGTCCAATCAGTCAGATAGAAGAAAGGCAAATGTGCTTTCGTATGGTACAGCTTGAAATGTCACAGCAGGATGAAAGTCGTGGAACAGACAGCAGTGAGGAAAAGATGTGGTGCTACATGAGGGGTAGTGTTCCAACAAGGAAAGGCTGGTGTTTCAGTCTGCCAAACAACGTAATGACTCATCCAGGCAGAAAAATATTACCACCATGGGAATATTTGGAACGTCTCAGTCTGAGAGTAATTAGGGACTAAACTACACCGGCATGCTTCAGTGATGAAATGAGAAAATAAGCAATACCTCTGTCAAGTTCTGATTGGCGAGTATTAAATGAATATGGGTTTCTATCAAATCTGACCACAAACTAGTAACTTGCAGCAGATTGTCAGAACGGAGTAATATTTCTACTTTCTCATAAAATACCATGGCACAAAAAAACCTGGTGAAGTGAAAAATGTTACAGCTGGCAGTAAGGGTTTTAAGGAAAATCATTACCATGATTATATAATTTAATCCTTGTAACAGGCATTTGCACATAGCATTTTCAACCTCTAATTACTCTGTCTGCAGTGGAATAAAAAAGGGTAAGAAAAGGATGGGCAAAAGCAGCAAATGCTGACAGTTTCATTTTATTAATAACTACTGTATACAAATCACAAACTGAAAAGCAAAAATGTTTAATGAATACAGGTAATGGAATTATTGTACTACTTATCGGTTGTAAAAATGTAAATACTTTGGCAAGAAGGACAAACGTTAATTTTTATTCTTTTGTATTTCAAACTTGTGCACAATTTGTATTCATTAAGCAATGCAAAAGGCATTTTTTTTCTTTATAATTGTAAAGTGACATTATAATTAAATTGTATAACCTCAGCAGCATCTGCAATTTAAAGGATCACTTACAAGCTGGCAGGACAAAGTGCACCACATTAAGCCACAAACTGAGTTACACATCAATAACCCTTCATTCCAGTGGCTGGGTCAGAACCTCAGCAACATGAAGGAAAAAAAAAAAAAAAAGATTATTCAGAGTAAAAAGGTTTAGAAGGTCAGAAGCAAAACCACTTACAAGAACAAAATTCCCAAGATTCTTTGACTGCATACACAGAAACCTCCTGTGACACCTGTTTGACTTCTTTCAGCTGCATGGACACTTGTAGTTCAGTTGAACTAAATGCAGCTCCAAAATTAAAAGGAAGGGCAAACACAAATTACCTCTCTGCACAATATGAACAACCCCCATTAGACTGGCTTAATAAACTCTAATAGATGTATAGCTTAATACAATATTCAGCTATTGACATAAACATAAATATAAATTTCAAAGAAAATAACCTACTTTAGTAAAATTACCTGTGCAATAAAAATTAATGAACTCCAAATGATTCTGCACATCTCCACCAAATTGCATTTTCAGGCTCACATCTTCAGGACATGCTGGGTGGTTTGATGCATTCCCACAATTCATCTTCCTGCTAAGCCAATTTTAATTTAAATGCAATTAAAGGCTCAAAATGAACATTATGTATTAGATAAAGCCTTGAATCTGCAGACTATCATAAATATGATTTTCTGAAAAATTAATTACAAGCCATTAGGGTACAAGTCATCTTACTGCAAATGTTGAGTTAAACTGCAGAATCAGTTTGTTCCTTCCATTAAATGTTAAATACTGATTTTAAGCTTTGCTCCAAGTTAATAGCAGAAGGTCATCATAAAAGGAAAAATGTTTTTGAAATAATCCTTGGAGATACTGGAGACTTATCAATCCACATTAATTGAAAAAAATGTATTCTCTCTTAATGCTTAGTGACAATTAGCTTCTAATCTACTTTTGGTCAACTTAAAATAACAAGAAAACTCTTCACATTCTGCTTCTGCTCTGAATATAGCACAGATTTCTGCAGAAGTTACAGCTGGTGTACAAGTGCTTCAAATGAAAAATCCATGTATGGTGTGTGGTTTGTCTAACCAGTAACCCCACAAACCACACTGGAGATATCTGCATGAGACACACCACAGACCTGGTACACAGAACCAAGAAATTCAGCTAAAAGTGCTGCCATTTGATCTGAGGTGGAACCTGAGGATTCACTACAACCCCAGCATGCAAGCAGTAGCTATGGAAAATGGTGAGATTTTGGAATTTGAGATATGTTGAAATTACAAAGGCATCTTCTTAGATGCATCTGAAGAAGGTTGACGAATGCTCCTGTAATTCCTAGCAATGATGATGCAGGATTAATGCATTCTAACTTTTTCTATACACTTACAGAAAAAGTTCTACATGTCTATATACCAAGAGGTATATAGAACACATAAGTATTTCAAAAATAGAGGAAAAGGCAATTGTATGTTGTTTATAGTATATTTCAAAAAGCATTCAGCACTTTAGAGACAAAGATATAAGCATATCTCCCAGAGTTAAGGGCAGTTTTTCCAAATTCATGACTTCTGAATGCCACTGCTAGCTGTGTTCTATAATACCATCCTATAGCTACTAAGTTCTTCTTGCCAGTAGTAACCACAATAGATTCAAAGGAAAACTGTGCTTAATTCCCGTCTCCCAAACTGACATATTTTATACACAATATGTCAAAACTCTGCATTTTTCATTAACTTCTGTTCTATCATTAAACAGAAAAGCAACGACACGGTTGGAGAAATTCAGCCATTAATCTCATAATAATTGCTTATAAATGTTCATGCTACACTGACAAGCTGAATGCATCTCATGTAGTTGAGGGTGTCAAGGTAACTTTAAAAAATAAATCTTTATTAAATCACAGCTTTCTTTTCTGACATTATTCAATTTAGGCACGAACACTGAAACTCACACCTTCATCATCTGCACACTTGATCCAACTTAATTTTATCTGCTTGAATATCAAATGTTTCAATATTCACCTCTATATCCAGGCCCTCCTCCAGCTGTTAACTACTCCAGCCCTCCAGGGGACTGCATGTGTTTGCTCCAATCCATTTATTGTCTTTTGCTTGTCTGCATCTATCCCTAGACACTAATGTACTCACTTCTAGATATTAGTAGATAACCTCTGTGCAGTGGGAGTTTAATGAAATATCTGGCCATCAAGCTGGATGAACGTTATTTTGGCAATTGAAGTTCATAATTTAAGGGCATTCGTATGACATCCTCTAATTTCAAAGAAAGTGGAAAGTTGTTATATTCTGCAGGTATTATTAAGATGCTTCATATGCTTATGGAACCTTAAAGAATTATACTTTGGCAGACAGCAAAACTTCTATGAAATGAAATTTATTATATGCCTTGACAATTTCAAAAATCAGAGCGATGATTAGGGCTAATGAACACAGAAGAGAACTGTTTCCCCAGTGAGCTTGTTGCACAGTTCTACTTTTCACTGGCAAAGTTCTTCTACAGCTGATGAGGTGTAATACAGACACACAACAGGATCCTTTTCATGATGTGGAGTTCTGGTAGAAAAATATAAGAACAGAGAGAGACTTTAAAATTACACTAGAAAAGGAAAGAGCATAAAAGCTCTTAATCCAAGCCTCTGCCCTGCGGCACTGTTCGATAGGGGAAAAAAAACCCAAAACAAAATGCCACAAACTTTCTTTGTGAAGATAAAGTTGAAGTAAGTCTAGCACCTCAGTCCTTCAAAAAATGGGAAAACTGTCAGAATATTATTTCTGTTGGGATATCTTGCAATTTTCATATTTTAATGTACACTATCCTGAATCCCTAACTAGTGTTCAGTTTCATTTCTGAATCTTTTATCACACATAACTTTAGGAACAAGAGATTTAGAAGGCTGATCAGGGTTCACTACCATCATCAGGGATTTTACATTGACTTCAGTGTACTGGACATCAACTTATTAGCAAAGCCAGCCTGTGAGAAATCAATCTGAACATACCATCTAAAACATGGAACAGATCCACACCATGCATTCCTCTTTACCCTTTCTGGTATATTCTTGCAAGTTAGCAAAGACCAAGATAGAATTGCATATGTTGAAACCTGAAGTAAAACATTTAGCTCAATAGGACAGGCACTTATAGTTGAGATACACAAGCTGAAAGGAGGGGCAGACACAAATTACCTTTGTGCACAACATAAACCCCCACCAGGCTGGGTTAACAAACACTAATGGCACTCTGTTTGGGACAGGGCAGTCTTTTTCACCACATGACTTGGAACTCAAAGCCTAGAAGCACGATATCTATCACTGATGATAAAATACCCTATACAGCAAGTCCAAGGGGAAAAGAAAGAGAAGGAGATTACTGCATTCACCAGTGAGATGTCTCTAACTCTGCAAGACAAATGCATAGCAATGCTACGGAGAATGTAAGAGAACATTCCAGAACTAGTACCGTGAATAAAACAGAGATACAGTGAGCTGTTGTCCAGATTTTCAAACACAACCACCCTTCCCTCTCAAGCTTTCTGCTGTTTGCCATTAGATTTTTCATTTCCAAATAACTCTGCAACTAAACAGGTGTAAAAAGTCAAACTCTGCCAAGCTTGGCTGCCCAGGAAGCTGTTGAAACCATGAGGTTCCCATGCAGAACACGGTCTTTGTGACAGCATGAGCTCACTCTGAATAGCTGTTTGTTCAGCGATGTGCATGTTAATGAATGCATTGTTCATTGTTATCATAGAATGCTATTCAGGGTTTCACACAAACATTAATAAAGGTATTTTCTACATCTTTTTCACTGCAAATTTAAAAGACTTTTATATTTGCATCATTCTGGTCACTGCTTCTTACCAGCTCTTAGGAAAGTGGTTCTAAGCCAATTCTCTAGCCACTCCTCCGTCCCCTTTTGGTTTTCTGTTTTCAGTATATTAATCAATTCCTACTTCCATTGTACTCTGAATGCAAAACTCAATCCTGTTTATGCCAAGACTCCTGTCAAATTCCAGCCCCATGCTGCAGTCTAATCTGCCTTCAGATCCATCCTATTTTTCAGCAGTTCTCTTAGAAAAAAAATTTATCTTCTTTCCCCCTAAACGTATCTTCCTTACCTTTCTTTGAAGGCTGAAAAAATGGTGATAGGTACTTCTGATGAGCTTTAGTGTTTTTCCTAAAAAAACCTTAAGCTTAAAAGATTTCTGTTTATCCATAAATAACACAAGAACACACACCCAAAATCAGCATAGCTTCCTAAAAGACCAAGATATTCTTGAAAAACACCCCATGTCTCATGAAATTTTGTAGTTCTGAGATTAGACATGGCACTGTAGTTTCCTAACTCTGTTACTACAAGAAAAGGAACTCTCCTCTAAACCACCAGAATAATCGTATTTTAACCTTTGCCTAAGATCTGAGCAAGATGTACATACAGTGAATGCTTATACAAAATAATTTCAGAGACAGTTTTCCCAGAAGAGTGATTGGATTTGGAACAGTAGCTGTTTTACTGAATACTGAGGACTAGAGCTAGTTGGAATAGTTTCCTCGAGTTCCTCACAGTACAAGAGTGTAAATTTTGGGGTCACTGAAGTACCACAGTTTTTGAAAATGCTAAAAGATGTGCAATATTGATTTTCATATTTAGGTATGCTGATGCACATGAGTTTATGGGGGGGTTCCATTGGGCTGGTTTTCATTTTCTGCAGAAACATTTGTTTTTTGTATTTTAGGAACATTCATATGAGACAATTTCAGTAGATTCATAAAACTAAATTTTAAAAAATAACTATATGAAGGTGTTTAAAGTAAACATAAAAAGTCTCAAGATATAAAATACACAAGCAAGGAGTATGTTCTGTTAACTATTCTGTAGGTGTAAGTTGGGTTCACAAAGGCACCCACTTCCTAACTCATGCATCTGCCTAAGCAAATTTAAAACTAAGACTTTTCTGAACACCTTCGTGAAACCACTCAGCTGTGTCAGGGCTCTTTTGAAAAGTTTCATAGGATTATTTCCCTTTCAGCAGGGGACTGTATCATTCCCACACACACACACACATATGTTGGCTTACTCAGAAAAGAGCTTAAAACCAGTATTTCATAATGGGACATATTGAACTAACAAACAGAAAAAGATGTAGCAATCATCTGCTGACCTCTGTTTTTATCACTAGGATTTGAGACGGCTACTGCTTCAGAAAAAAGTAAAATAGTAGGACTTTTACTTAATTAAAATTTGTACTATCTCAACACAAGCAATTACCCATTTTCCCCTTAAAACAGAAGTTCTTCCTACCTTAAAAATGTATACATTTTACTTGTCTATTAATCCTTGGTAAAAAAAGCTTGGTATTATGGAGTTATCCTATTCTGTTTCAAGAACAGTGCAACTCGCAAAAATGACACACTAGCAGAGACCACTGATTCCCCTCCCAAAACTGTAAATCTCTCGTGGACTGTTCAGTGGACTGCCAAGGAGATGTATGAGGAGATAGTCTCCAGCAGAGATTATCATTCAAGAGAGGCAAGTCTATATTGGAACAGAAAATACAATGCATTGCTGATGCTGAAAACAGCTGTGGAGAACTGCATTTAGGAAATAAAATATTGGAAAATAACATTTACAAAATCACATAACTTCTAGTACCATACTTCAAAGATACCTTTACTTAACAGTGGTTACCATGAGCCTGGTGATCTACTCAGCTGTGGTGGTTTAACACCAGTCAGAAATCAGAGTCCAACTAAGCCACTCCCTTCCCCCTGGCCCTTTCAGCAAGACTGGGACAACAGTGGGTTGATATGACAATTTACTGAAAGCAAACAGCACTGGAATAAGAAAGGCACAGTGACAACAGTAGCATTAATAACAAAAGTACACAAAAAGAGCAGGTGCTTTAAACACAAAAAGCATTCACCACCTTGACTTAGTGCCGCAGGGCCGCTGGGACAAAGACAAGATGGCGGATGCTCCCCTGAGGCGGCACCACATGGCCACTGGGAAAAAGGCAAGATGGCAGTCTTCCCACAGCTAGCATTGCCTGTTTCTCAGCCTGAGACAACCGAAAACAATGATGGACAAACTCCTGAAAGCTAGATTGTCTGTGTCACAATGACTGCCTTTTTCCAGATGGCTGTGTTTGCCTGTGGCCTGCAGTATTGGGCTCACCTCTTTTCCCTGTGCTCCAGTCCGCTGCTTCCCTGTCCTCTTGTGGCTGCCTCCCCTCAGCCCGTGCTGCAGGGTGTGTGCTCTGCTGGGCTTGGGGGCACCACTGCCACTCTTCTCAGAGTGGGGCGTGCACTCTGATGGCTCAGGCCTTTCACCACTTTTTTCTCATCTTGGGTCTGCATTTGTGACACAACAATGTTTGCTACTTTCAGAGCTATGTTTTCTGAGGACCAGGAAGGCATGGGCAGTAGAATGAGAGGGCAAGGTACACAGGGGATGGTCCCAGCAACCTCTCTGAAGAAGAAAGAGAAACAAACTGGAATTCTGGACCTGCACTCACCTTATCTCCCCCCCAGAACCACAGCGATGCCTGAAGATATAGAATAGCAACCTGGCCACTCACATGTGGTGTTCAGCTTCAACCCCTCTCTGCAACCAGGACATCAGCCTATGTCAGAGGCTGCTTTCCTCTTAGAGCCATCATCGGCACTAGGAATGCCATTAAAATCTAGGGATGAGCATTCACGTGAAATGCAGAGTGTTAAAGTTACACAATGACATTAGAGCAAATGAGATGTGAATCAGGATGGTTGCACGTGACAGCTGTAATTAGAGAATAGACATTCTCCATTCTGTGATGGAATTGCAGCAATCATTCAGGTTGGACAGGACTATGGAGGTCAACTAGTCCAATCTGCTCCAAGCAGGGTCAGCATTAAATTCAGAACAAGTCAACAAGACATAAAATTGTCATTAAACCCTACAAAACACTCAACAGTAATAGTTTGATACAATACCTTGAGGTAAGCAAGGAAACAAAATTTTTAAGTCATAGAAAAAATTACCTAAATTCTTCTTAAATTATCCTTGATGTTCCCAGATAGTTTAAAGGTTTATGCATTCCAGGCAATTTAAGGGCTGAATAGAAGAGTAAAAAACGTCATTGTATTGTTTCAAAACAAACCTTTACAGCACTCACAATAAATTCTCCTATGAGTCTTTTATCTCCTCTATCCTAGTCTGAAGGTTTAATTTCTCTCTCTGTGATTGGTTAACCTGTCCATGTCAGCACTTACATGACCCTGTAGTAACAGTAGCAAAGTACTTCAACTACAGATGAGTGTATTCTCATAATTTCATTGAGGGATACTGAAATATTATCACCCACATTTACTGACAGAGACCAAGACAAGGACAGATTAACAGATTTGTCCAAGGTCATTCAAGAACTAGGAACGAAGTAATATCTCTTCAATTCCAGTCTAATGCTCACACCCTCAAGCTACTACTCTTCTTTCTAAAATGTATCTGTTGTCTTTTTTTTCTATATATTTGTCTCAGTGGCATGTTTATATTTCTTTCAGTCTTAAGAGCGTAATACGTCCTTTGCTAGCGTCATCTCATCTTTCCTTATCCTTTGTAACAAGGTCATCCTTTCTTGTCTTTTCCAATGTTTCAGCTACCAAGAACCCACTCTCCTTTCCCCTATTTCTCTAACATGATTTTTCTGGCGTATAAGGTTCCATTTGTGTGCACGTCTCACACAACACACCGAATCACCTTCTAGTTAAACATGCCTGGGATATGGTCTCAAAGGCTGTATCATATATTATCATGCCATTACATAAGTTTGTTATTCAGTAGTATGTAATCAAATTCCAAAGTGGTTCACACTGCGGTCTAGTCTTAAAAGTCACCACTGCTTCAGGCTTGTAAACCTGGCCCAAACTGTAAATGGGCTTACACTTGAGGTCTGTCCTTATAAATCCCATGAATACAACTGGCTTAAACCACCTGGCTGTGTGAACTCAGGCACATCTGTCAAAAGCTGAACAGCCACAGCCAGGAGAGCCCATACCTTTAGCAGCTCAGTTCACAAGGTGCCTGGTTTTCTACCTGCTCAGGTGGACTTTGAGCAGACAGGTATTTCCTTTATTTTCAGATCAGTGTGTCAAAGACTTTTAGGATAACTCCAGCTACATCAAAGGACTACAACTCCTACAAGAGTGTCACATACTCTTACACCTCTTGGCAACCTTCAGCAACACCAGTCAGAAAAAAATACCATGTCCTAGTGATCTGACAAGACAAAGCCTACAATTTTTCTGAAATTTATGCTGGAATAATTTGTGTGGACAATGGCATGTTAACAACAGCTCACTTTCATAGCCCTCACCCCCCCTGAAGACTTACCAATCTAAGCAACAGAAATGCTGTATCAATAAAAGAGAAAAATGTACCCTGGGAAAACACAAGTACCAGGTAACACTCATTTCAGATTATTTACTGCACTGCACATAGGCACTGTCCTATTTGTCCATTATATAGCAAAGTTCAGCCTCTGGATAGAAACACAACACTATTAAAAGAAGACATGAGTCCTGGTTAAAGAAAACAAGACAAATATGATGATAGGCAAAACACTTCATGGGACAAAAAAAAAAAAAATCTTTCACCGAATACTTTGTTGTTAGCTAAAATGTTTTATAGCCTTCTGGACCCCTGCTGCATCATTACAAACCTAACAAAAAAAACCAATTGTTTAAATAACTTATATGCTGTATGCTGATTCAATACTTTAAGTCTTCCACTTTTATTACAAATTATGCTTAAGAAACATCTGTCCAACCATTCCTACATAACCAGAAGTCTACAGCATCATCTTATACTTCCCCAAGAAAGCTATGACTCTTATGAGCTAGTTCTTTCTTGTCAGTGAGTATACTCAGTCTTACTGAATTCATCTTCTGCTAAAGTCAGAAGACCTGCGTTTTTTTAGCTCTCGGTCAGTGACAATTTTTCATAAACAGGTGTGGCTTTTACAACTGGATCTGGTCAGATTTTCAGGCAAGTGAAGAACATGAAGACTATTGATGATTCAGATGAAATTCAGAGGCCTAAGGAAAATGTTTCTGTGACGCCTTAAGTTTTAGCTTTCATATTTTTCAGATTCTGTGCAGCCTTAGTGTGTAACTCTGAACTTCAAATAAAGTGTCAGCAAGTTCTCCTCACAGTTTAGTTGGACAAAACAATCTTTTTCCAGCCTGAGAACCAAGGACACCATTGCAGCTTCAGGTCCAAAAAGTACAAAACCAGTAAATTGAGGAGAGCAATCTGTGAGGATGGGACTTCATAGCCTGAAGCTGTAATTGGACAATTAACCCCAGTATTTAAATGGACCAAAACTTATAAAAATGTAAAAATTCATGACCAGTTGTCCATCTTGGGTAAAGCCACAGCCTGGTTCTTGTACTGCCCAAGGTGTATCCTTTGAAGGCCTTTTAATAAATACCTACTCTATTCCTTTAACTCTGCCCAGCCTCTGTTCCAGGTAGACTCTCTAGGCATCATCTGCCCTTGGACAACTGGAATTATTTCCTCTGGTTTTTACTATACATGTAAAATACATTGCCAAGTAGGTTTCAGTACACACCCAGCGAGCTCAATATTTTCTGATGGGATTATAATGTAAATAACAGCTAGGACATTTGCAGAAAAAGGCCTTCAAATGAAGATTTTCAGGAGAAGATCATTGAAACATTTCTTGTGTATTACATTGCTAAACCACCTCATTTTCATTTTTTACTTGATCACAACTCTTCACTTGAATTTCGTAATTAAAACTTACCATTTTCTGTTGTACTTTTAAAAAATTGCTAGGATATTACTCCTACTCCCCACTCCACTGCCCAATCTGAGAGAGTACTCTCTGCAACATCCAAGCTGTTAAAATATCAATAAAACTGGACAAGTACTGATTCTGTAGCTGTGCACTCTTCCTTCAAGCCTCTCTTTAGTTCCTGAAACTCTTACTATACACAATCAAATGAAATCAATGGGATTTGATTTTTAAATGATAAAATATTGCTTACTCTGAATCATTCTACTTAAAGCAGAATCAAGTACAACTAAAACAATACAAGTACTAGAATTATTGTTCTTTTATACATAAGGGCATCAATCTTGGTTTGTTAAAACAGAAGGAATTATTTAGACTTTTATAATTAAGTTATATTTATAGTTAGAGTCCAGTGCACATATAAAGATATAAATTTGCAGTGGCTGAAAATCAATGTAAGTCCTCACACTGGGAGGGCTAAAACCAACACAGTGGATGACTTGGGGGCTAATAAAATAGCAGAGGAAGCAGGAAAAAGCAAGCACACTTGTGTAAAGATCGAAACATAGAGCCTTTAAAAATCTTCCAGAGACACCTAGCTTGAAATATACAAATATCCTGGTGCCTGTAATGAGCTTACTCACATGTTTAAAGTTAATCAGGTGTTCATTTTTGAAAACTTGGATCAAAAAATAAAAGGGATGCGTCATAAAACTTTATTTTTTATTTGGAACTTAATTTGAATAAAAACTTCTTTGAAGCCCTATTCAAAGAGCTGAGTAGCAAATTAAGCTCTCATTTCAGTATAACTCAGTATCAAGTTCCTTTAGAAGAAGCTTTCAATATGTAAGACAAAAGTAATGGAAGATTTCTAGTCTAAATAATAAAAAGAAACCTGCTTATGACAGCTTCCCAGGCCAAACTACTTTTTGAAAATCTGTCTCAATACTACAAACCTACAATATACTATACAGCATGGGCAAAAACCAGCAAAGCCCTTCAAAGAGATGCAATAGAATCCTTGAACCACTACTACTATTACCATAAATTGTTGAGGTTTTTGCACAGAAATGCTGTGAGAATTTGAATAATACTATTTTATTGGTTAACTACTCAGAACTGGCAGTTTGTATGCTTCCCTTTAATGTTTCATTTTTATAGAATTCTTATAACTTGTTTAAAATTTCAGTTAATAATAATAATAGTAGTAATAGTAGAAGTAATAATAGTGATAACAATAATATTTCCTCATAATAACTAGTTCCTTGTGTGCCAGTGACAATATTCTTCATAATACTGTTATGAGGTCCATAAACATGTTTATTACCACCTACCTTAAGATATCCTGACACCCTGAACACTCATGCAACTGTCATGATAGTTATTTTTTTTAGAGCATTATGAATGCAATCTGGACTTTTGTGGTATCTGGTACCTTAAGACAAAAGCTCAAAGTAATTAATAAGTGATAAAGCAAAGCCAGAAGCAGATAAGATATATATATATATATATATATATGTATAAAATACACGGACTTTTGCATATATGAGTGACATCTGCATGATGGCTTTATAAAAGTCAGATACACTCTAAGGCTTCAGTCCTAGGTTTGCAAAGAACCAAAAACCACTTAAATAATTGGGTTGTTAAAGCTGTGTAAACACTTTGCTATCTCTGTCCCTTAAATACCATTTCTTAGATGTTGCTTCTCAGATTTTAGAGCACAAATAACATCAGTAGGTAGAGACTTCAGGAAAGCCCAATGAAATCAAAGGAGTTCTTGCCAACTACTGTGAAAGGTCATAAGACAATCCTAAGCAGGTTCTTTTCTCCTTATGTCTGCACCGAAGTCCTTCTATTTCCTTTGCCATTTTTTGATTGTTTTTTGGGTTTTTTTAGAAAAAACCTTGATCATACAGAGTATTCAACAGTTTCTTCCATTAAATTTGGAATTACTACTACATTTGATAAAATTCCTCTTTATGATGCACTGACATCAACTGAATTACCAAATTTTTTTTGTCTTACATTGCTGTGGCTTCCTTTCAAGGCAAGTCAACTTATAGATCTTGTCTAACTCCAGTTCATAATGTGAGTATGAACACACTCAAGAGCATGTGAGTGATCACATGCTGTGATCATAGAAAACTCTCAATGTTTTGATAGAAATCTGAAAGGGTTTTGGGTTTTTTTAAGTTTAACAGCAGATGTTGAGTCTGTTCAGCTGCTAAGATAGATTCCTGATTCTGAAGCTCCACACATGTGGTTCTCACTTTCTCCTGAACTATGGCATTCAGAGGCAAGTCTATAAAGTTGGAGGCTTACCCCTTCACACTGAGTGCAGGATCAGACAGCAAGACATCTTACCACCTGACAATCTAAAAAATCTGCCCATGCTCCCATGACTGTTCACATTATCTTTCAATATTTTTATTGTAGAATATAAAATTATATTAACAAAATTCTATAGCAAACCTAGAGAGGTTAATCTACCCATTATCAGGCATGTTAAGGGCAATGGTAACTTAAAACTCTGTAATTATGATGCCTGCTAGACTCTGTGCTACATAGATCTTAGAATGTCTGAAAAATAGAACAAAACCTGGATGTCTGTTAATGAGCAGTACATAAATGTAATTCACAGGTTCCTCATAATAGCAATAAAGAATTTTATCCCCAACACTAAATAGACTAACAATGCTGAAGTTTGATATATTGCAACATGACGTGCTGAAGGTACTACTTGAGTGTCCTCAAGAGAAAACTTGATCTGTTAATCTTGAGACCTTTACAAAACTATTCCAGGTTTTGATGTTATATTTGATGAATTTCCAACGTTAGATGGCTTATCGTGATTTAAGGCTGCTACTACTTAAACTGCCTCTTATTTCTTTATGTCTACGATGTTTTTTTTTGGAGGGGGGGTGGGGATGGAATTTTACAATATAGTATCTGCTAATTTAAAAGCATCATTATTTATTAGATATATGTTCCCATCTGTAAGCCAAGGTCTGATATTGTATTCACAAAATCATTATATTTTCCCTACTCTTAATTTTTCCCAAATTCAAATCACAAAATCACTATATTTTTCCTACTCCTAATTTTTCCCATGAAAAAATAATAAATATTTTCACCTATCCTTTAACAACCAGTCAGTTGTTCTCCACACCATTCAAGTGTGGCCAGCCAGTCATAAGAGTAAATACAACAGACATTTAAAAATCTCATACAGGAACTACAATCAATATCCAAACATGCTGTGCTACTCTTGCCTCTGGGCCTAGGAAACATGTATATCTATTTAGGTGTTTGTGAGGAGAAGAACACAGCCAGAGTTCAACATGTGAAGGGACAATGAAGGATGTCTTTGCTTCTGTTGTATTTTGGAGCTTGCTTGAGTAACTTACCACAGTGCTACGTGGCTTTTTCAGAACTGTATTGCATTGATTCCACTCTCTGTGCTCCTACATGACTGCAGGATGGCTCCTGCACCTACCCACAAGACAGCACGGTGGGACCTCTGCAATCACCAAGGACCAGGAGTCCACAGTAGTTCACAGAATCAGTTACAATTATAACAATTAATTACATAACCATAACAACAACTAATTAATTAAAATATTGATTCTCCCTTAATGAAAGGGATAACAGTTGAAATTCATTATGGTCATATCACTTACATTAAACATTTTTAGCACATAATTTCTTGAAACAGACTTAGCTCTGATGAAAAATAGACACCCAATATTTCACGTTGATCTGGTGTCTAAAAACATTCCAGTCGTGCTTAAGAAATGTGTCATCTTTCTATTCCTTTGTATCTTTTTATTCCACTCAATGACAAAATAATTGAAGTCATTTGTGATTGATGCTCTATTCTTATTACAGTTATTTCTTGGCTGTGAAATTCTTCCTGATCTGCCTTCTCGATCTTCCCTAGAGGTGTGCATGACTTCTCTCTTTCTTTAATTCAAAAACTCCTAACATATGGTTCCCACCAAAGCTTAAAAACTGTCTACTTGGTAACTGTACTGATCAAGACAAAGAGGGAACAGAATGCCAGATTACTTGCCAGACTACACGTCATTTTATTCAAACATTCACAAGCAACTTTTCAAGAGTTAAAATATATTTGTCATTGTAATTTTTAAAAGTATAATTTATATCTCTACTCTCTCTCTCTTTCTGAATCCCTGTTAAAAACTGCTGAACCAAAGCTTAAAGGCATCCAGTCTCCTGGGACCTAACAGGGAGTGACTGCCGAGAGCAACATGTGTGATCGTAACAGCAAAGGGCTTTGCCTACCTGTCTGAAGGTATCACTTCCTTTTCTTAATAAGAGGAAATTAAAAAAAAAAAAAAAAAAAAAGTTGGCCTCCCAGCGGTGGGAATCAGAGTGGGGAGAGCTCAGATGTCACTAATGATTATTTTCCAGTAGCGTTGAGAGGATAGATAATCTATTTGCTTCTTAATAAACTTCTCTCTTCCATTTCATTTTTTTACCTGGCTTGGTCAAATAACTGATAAATCTCTTATGAAGACTCTGGAAAGGTTTTATATCCATTTTCAAGGGTTGGAGTAGATATAAGCAAGTTTTTGAAAAAAAAAATAGTAACCTTAGATGACAGAAAATGCAGTTAAAATAATTATGATATTTGAGGACTGGTTAGGCATCAATCTGTTACACATGTGAAGAACCGCATAAGGTGTTTGACAATGTCTGTTTCTATGTTATCCTTACATAACTTTATCCAAAACTTTCCCGAAGAGTTACAGTTAGCTTTCTCACAGAATATACTTCAGAAGTTTAGTTTTCACATTCTTTCTCAATCTTTTTACAATATAAGTTACCAACACACTTTCCCTTGTAGAATTTTTCAGGTCCTTCCCAAGCAAAAACAGGAATAAAACCAAAAATGGGACAGTAATGATTGCCTGTTTGGCTCACTATTTGCCAGCAAGAATTGTCAATACCGCTTTTAGCAAGAAAAATAGTTTAGTGCTAGAAGCTGCCATGTAGCCAAACTCTTCTGCACAAGGAAAACTAACATTCTTTCTTTAGTAATTTGTTAAAGCTCATTACCAGCATATTATTTAAATAAACCAGCAACATGTCTTGATTTGCTGCTCATCTAAACTGTCTCCTTTTTGAAGCTAGGGATAGTAGAACTACTACCTTCTCAATGACACTTTCAGTGGAATCCAGTCCTATAATTATGTCTTCTCAGTCACATCACTTGAAGAGATGTGACTCAGCTGCAGGAGGTTACATGTGGTGACAACGCTCAAAATGTGTCTCCAGTACTATAACTAACATCGGTATACCAAACTGTTGAAAGTGATTTCTACTAGGAGCTTTAGTTCACAAAATCCAACTCATTCAAAGTTTCTTTACAAATTATAATCCTGAGAATTGACAACTCCCACGGGTAACAACACTGCAGATTTCTAGCTTAACAGTCTGAACCTCTTCTGGAGTATTGCAGTGGGATAGAGATCCCAAGGAAATATACATCCCCCATGCATATTCAGGCTACCTCGTCCACCTCCCAGCTTCAACCAACTTACTTCATAGTGCTATTTTTGCTTCCATGTTTGAAAACCCAAAGCACTTAGACAAATTCCAGTTGCTCTGTGTTCTTGTCTACACTCCTGACACATTTCTGCCTCAAAAAGTTTGAGGCTTAGTGATTGTCATTTCTCATGCAGGAACAGATTGGAAGCTGGGGGAGGGATTCCTGCTTCTTGTGCTCATCTTTTCCCACTTTGAATGAATTACACACAACCCTATACCAGTTAGCATTACCACACCCACAGTAACTTAGAACATATACTTCGCTTCAAACCATTTTTTGCAGTTGCAAAAAGTTGCACTTTTTTTGTTTAATCATATAGAGTGTTGCAGTTCACTGTGTTGCAGTTCACTACTTTATAGAAAGCCTCTTTAAATAACAACTCCGTGTTTTTTCTGTTTCTGAATGCTTTGATTTACAAATGGGCTTCTTTGCAAAACATTCATGTTTGCACTGAAATGCTCCTCCCACAATTTAAGAGTGATATAATTGGTTTTCCTACATCCTTTCTGAGAGAAGGCAAGTGATTTATAAATATTTTCCACTTCACTACACATTGCATAAATCACTGGGCTGACCTGTACTTCAGAGCTTTGTCTGCTCAGCCTTGCTGTGGTTTGTGATCTGGCAAAGGGCTCCTTTCCCTCAGGTCATTCTTTGGGTTTATCAATATGGAAAGTCTTGAGCTGGGTTAACTACGACATTTCTTTCCAACTTTCTTTTGCTCTTTTAAAAGAAGTCAACTCCTGGCACTGTTGTGTGATAGTAGCAAAGACTAACCAAAAAGGGCTCCCTTATGACTCTGAGGCAGGCATCTTATTGCAAGAAGCAAACCAGAATTATCCTTAAGGTATTCTCTCTTTGTACTAACACACAACACTTCTTGTGAGCCTCTTGCCACACATTTAAAGCAGCGCTTACTTCTCTTGAAGGCAAGGTTGAGGGTGAAGGCCATGAGTCTAGAGCAATCACACAGTGGCTTTCTCCTATGGGAGAAATAAAACTGGGAGACCTAAATTTGGGAACGGCTTGGGCATTTTTGCAACAACAATCCTCTTATTGATTCATTACACATGCATATATTGGGAAGACAAAATGGTTATTTCTCCTTTTGGCTGATGAGTTTATGAGGCATGGGCAAGACTGCTGTACACAGCTGCCAAATTGCTAGGTGTAAAAATCTTCTACTGCCACTAAGTATGACAGCAAGGAAAGTCCAGGAGGTTGCCCACAGCTCTCTCACTGTTTTCATGCCTGTATCATCTACATATTCACTTCCAAGCTCTAATTCTGTATTAAGAAGCAGGCCCTTGTTGAAAGACCACTCTGTTAAATTTCTGGGTTAACAGCTCCTGAATTTAGCTATCACTTTCCAAAGCAGTATGATCCCTGCCTAATGGTATCCAAACATCTGATTGTGCTTGCAACTTCAGTAAGCTTGAAATGCCTTTCCCTTTTCCCTCCAGATATAATTTGTAAACTTCTCCTTCAAAATATTGCATCACCCTAAGTCCTTTGTCTGATATTTTTTAATTAGTCCCGTCCATCTACCATGAGAAGTCATTGTCTCAGATTCTCTGTTCTATTTTGCTAAAGAATGATGGATTTTTACATATGAAATTGAAGTAAATTTGGTTTCCATTCTGCTGCTTTTCTCTTACTGCAATGACTGTTTAGTCTCATGATTCTGGTAGATGCTGTACTCAGGATGATGATTGCTTGCATGTGCTTTTACCTGTTTTTATTTTTTCCAGCATTTTATTGTTAATACTGCCTTTCCCAAAGATCATATTCTCAGCTTATTTTCCCAGCCTTTCTACATCAAGACCTATGTTTCATTTACAGATCTCAGATAATTTATCATCCTTTCTCCATAGGCTTCTGCATCTAAAACCTAAGATTACTGATAATTAAACACCCCTCTCACACAGCCTTCCCTTTAAGCTTGGCCTGGTTTACAAACATACGTGTTATCACCTGACAAAGAACACCTAACCAAGGTAATTCATTATACAATGTTCTGTATTTTGAAAAAACCCATTTCAAGGAGGAGAGAGACATTTGCTCAGTGCTTCCAAAGGTGTTCCTCCCCAGCACATGAAACATCTTATGAGCAATTGCTTCAAGCAAGTAGAGATCAACACAGAAGAATATGCTACCAACATTCTTGAACAAGATAAGTCCATATAGGCTACTGTAATGCCTGTTTGGCCTAATTAATATTTTAGTTCATAAGAGGTCTCATTAATTTTTGGTGGGTTACTTGTGTATTTGAATACACTCTAATAGCAGCAAAGGGATATATCTTGCAGTGAACTTGGTAGCATTCAATTTTTTTACAAGATTTGCCAAAGGCAAACTTGAAAAGGTCTGCAAATCATAATCTCTTAAGGAGAAAGACATCAAGTTTTGAAGCCATACATTTTCTGCCTACATTTCTGTGATGCATCATGCAAATAGTCAGACTGCACTTTTCTGTTCCCATGTGTATAAACGAGTAAAACTATATCTATCTTGGTCTGAAGTTTTGCTATGAGCTTCCTCTACTTCTAGCATACAAGGATATAAATGTGGCTAATAGCAGAGCTGGGAATCATCTCTGCTAGATGTTACCATCCAAGCAACCCTGGCCAGTTCCATCATATAACATTTCCCTGCAGTGACACAAGCAGAGAAGAAATATGACCCTCCTTTTCTGCTTTTCCTGGACATCTCCAGTGTCACAATACAGGGAGAATTTCAATACCCCATTTCCTTTTCAGGATACATTGAAAGTATGAGAGCGAGATAAGTGAAAAATAAGGATTCAAAACTTTGGGTGTTTGATCAATTTAATCCTAATGGAAACCACATCTGCTCTTGAAAACTGTATACAATATATTTCTAGCAGACAGTAAAAATATTATTCCAAAATTCTGTTTTCCCTGTGTTATTACAAAATGACAATATTGTTTTTAGGCTATTTCCTTTAACCAGATTGACAGAATTACAGGCTGACATTACTGTGAAATTTTATGATGTCTTATGTTAACTGTGCCAGTTTGATTAGCCTTGATTGACAGCTAGTACCTGCACAGAAAGTTAAATATCTCTGGAAGGAAAGAGTGGTGAAAAGTATGCTGCCTCTCTCATTGGTAACAAGTAACAAGAAATATATAGTAACAGTACTAGTATTAATATTACATATAGTATTACAATATTAATCTCAATTATAATTTAATTTATTCATTAACATTTAAAATACTGATTTTCATATCAGTGAAATAATAATACTCATTACTATTAATTATAATACTCATTTCTATTCACTCTCACCTAAACCATTTTGTGTTTGGCAACCTTTTTACATGCACACTGAATGAACATAACAAGTCCGAAATAAATGAGATCTTTCATTCTGTATACATTTTGTTTCTGGAAACGTATTACCATGTCTGAGGGACTAAATTTAAAAATCTCAGCACACACAATGGCTGTATCTGAGCTATCATATCATAATAATGCTTCTCTCCTGCAACATGCTCATCTGTTATCCAAACAGAAGTTGAGATTGTTTTAGACTATACAATTGCTTGCTCAGATGTCTAGTGAATTCCACAAAGATGTGCATTACCTCTCTGGCTTTAGGGTCTGAAAACCATAAGCACTTGAAAATGGGTGCAATCGGAAGCTCTTCACTCACCCTGTAGATGACATTAATTCATATCAACAGGACGCTGCATGTTATAAGACACAAAAAAAACTTTGTAGAAACTGCTCTTCGTTTTACTTGCACAGAAAGAGGAGAAATTAGGAAGGAGTGGAGAGGGAACCCGGTTTTTTTCAGTGTGCAAAAAATTCTTATAGGTGGTGAAGGTGTTTGAGGGTTTTTCACTTTAATAGTTCAACATCTTTGAAATACAGAGATGAAGAGTGGGAAGGATCTCCTTTTTCACTGAGTTTGGTACTCTATTTGCACAAATCATCAGCTATCTTTTGAAAAGCATATGGATTACCTTCTGAAAAGGATTTAAGGTTTTGCATATTTTGCTGTAGGTCTTTTAGGTTCTGTTTTCTTTAGTGGCTGGATGTTTCTAATTGAATTTCCATCTTAAATTTATTTGCGGCCAGCTAATAGCAAACTCTTCCTGAAACTACATGATCTTCCAACTTAAGTTGTTTTCCAGGGCTCCTGGCATTTAAATATCCCAGGGAGAGCAATCATATAATCTCCTAGCCCTCTTTTTCTAGTTACATCTAATTTCCATCCATATTTATAAAAAATTCTGCATTCTTCATTCTCTCCATCCCCAGATAAACAAGTCATTCTCCTGACAATCCTCAAAGTCTTCATCATTATCTTTCACACTTTGAATTCCCCTTTCCTTAGCACAGGAGAGTCCATGCCCAGCCCAACAGTGAGAGCTCTCCTTGGGAACAGTTCGATACCTCCACATAAGAATGTCATAACCCCAATAAAACCTTTCCATGTCTCATTTCCCTCCTGTGCTGAGCATAAATACACACTTTTGAGGCAGAAGGAAACCTGGAGCAACATGCACAATAGTCCTTTGCTGGGTCACTTTGCTGGTACCCAGTATTTCATACAACTTGTATAAATCATTCCCTCTGCAGCTCTACCACTACCAGTGCTATCCAGTCTTCCCCAGATTTAGGAATACATTTAACTGTATGACACTGCATCACAGTGGTGCCTCTTAGGCTCTTTAGGATCAATTTCTCTATTTCAGTCATTCCTCTCTGGTAGAAGTCCTAACTCTAAGAGAATTTAGTACTATTAGTCCCCAGGTGCAGCATTTTGCACTTTCTGCTATGCAATTTCATTCCATTTCTGCTACTGTAGTTCTCAAAATTATTCAGCCCTGACTGCTTCTTTCTCTTAGTTTTGTCTCACTGGTCAACTTTTTTCAGATCTTGAGAAGTTCCTTAATTTTTTTCTCCTGTTAGGAAGCTCCCTTTCATTGTACTGAGCTTAGTTTCTTACCCTCTCCACAATCCAGCAATTCTTATGCTGACACATATACTTTTTGGTTGAATAAATAATTTTTGAAAGAGCACTATAGCAAATTAAGCTCCAGAAAGACTAGTAGTAGTTAGCATTTGTTTCCCCAGTAGGAAGTCAGCTATCTGGTTAGAAAGAAATCAGGTTAATCTTGCGTGATCTGCCTTTTCTATTTTTATTTTTAATGCAAGTTTAATTTCATAATTCTTCGGCCACAAGAACAAAGTAAAATGTCATGTAATAGACTCTGTTCTTATATTTCTATATCTTCTCATAAATGACTATGTAACCTTTCTAACTTCCATTTTTAATTAATTAGGTCCATATAGACAAACCCTTTTGGCCTTTGTAATAACATCTTGAGTTCAGGCATGTTGGAAGGGCAAATCATTTCATGTAATGTTCCAAAATAAATGCCTCTCTATCCATAGGCCTGTAGGAATTGCTTCAAGGGGAAAAATGGTGACAAAATAAAGAAAGAATACAAAGGCTTACTGTCTCATGGAAATGTTTGGTAATGATTTTAAACCAAGTAAAAGTAATGTCTGGGATTTGGAGTGGAAAATTTTATTTTACTAAAGATGCTTCTTCAAAATATACTGCTAGAAAAATTATTAATTCACTTATCAGTGTTATTATTTTTAAACATCTATCCTGTTTTTATGATGAAAACTTGAAGTGGGAAACTTTTCAAGAACAGACCTTGTGTTGCACCATTATCGTCTTTTTATCTGCATCACTTATGTCATTACCACAATAATTCAATGTATTAGTATAGCTACCCTTGAAATAAAAGGGTGCATATTTGCTTGGAGTTTCTTTGAGAAACATGCTATTGCTGAACTGTTATTTTTGCACAATTAATCAACAAAATTCAGATTTACCTCCATTCATTAGCTCAGAATGCAATTCATGCATTTCCATCAAAGGAAACATTACTGACGTACTGGCAGAAATAAAAAGGGTTTTCACTGCAAACTTCCTTTTGCATTTACTTCATTTCTCAATGGATGTTCAAAAATTCTAAGGTGACAAGAGCTGAAATCTTAGCTGATAGTCTCTTTAATTTTCTGCCTTAGCCCTACAGTGACAGTCAGAAGGTTGTAAAAAGCTGATCTTAAAAGTCACTGAACAGAAAATTAAGATGGAAGAAAATTATGATTCTAAGACACATCTAAGTGTCCTAATTAGCTTCTGCTGCAGTACCTCACATTCATGCTATAATGGTACATAGGAACATGAATTGATTCCAGAGGGAGGTCTGGTACAGTCAATCAGTTTCTCCACTCATGAGGAGACAACTGCCCTGGTTGAATAAGCCTGTAGACCACTGGGAGCTCATATTCCTTCAGCTATAAAGCCCTTTTGGATGCATGTCCTTATCTCACAATGAAATCTTTAAAAGCTTTCTTCCCTGGTGAGACATACATAGAATATGGATTTCCTTTTGCACTGCAAACTCTGCCTAGAAAAACAGTACAGACAGCTCTAACTTGGGTACTATTGGGATGGAGGATAACAGAGAAAAAGGACAGCAGTGATGAGAAAGCACAACCACAAATGCATCCTGCCTCAGAAAAACTTCACCAACCTCTATGTGTTTGGAAACGTAGCATCTATCAACTGTCACTTCCAGAGAGAAGGAAACTAAAAATAAGAACAACTGACCATGTCTGGAATTAAATTCAGAAAATGGCCAATAAAAAGAAAGTTGGCCTATTTTGAAAAAAAAATAAACATGCTAAAAACTGTGATAGTTGCTGTTTCATTGTGTGGAGAACAAAGTGAACACTTCTCTTATTTTCAAACATGCACTGCAGCTTAATTATATGAAATTGCATCATAGATCCAAACCAAAGTATGTTAGTAGAAAGGTAGAAGAAAATGAAACAAAGGCAAAAGCAAAGCATCCTATCCTGGCACATTCTCCAGGTACTGTGCTTGGCAGCTGTGAGATGCAACTTGGCACAAAACTCACAAAAGCCTCTAAATGCTCTGCCATTCAACCCCAACTATCTGGAACCACATGTTTAAGTTCATGACCTAGAAACAGCTCAGAATGTTCAACAGATAACAGAATCCAACCCTAGAAGAACTAGACTGCCTGTGGGGAGGAGAACCACTTACAGCACTGCTCCAGAGAAGGCTACATAACATGATTTTGCTGAGAAGCTGATTAAGTCAAATATCAATAAGAGGTTGCTTGGTGCTGGCTGTAGAGGCCCTGATCATTTGCTGACAGTGTTGGGAAGTATATGGAAATAGAGATGTGAAGAGTCCAAGGGATATGTGACACATACAGGAGTTTTAGATCATAAACAATATGAATGGAAACCTACATGACAGAATGTACTGGCATAAACAAAACATTAAAATAACATATTAAAAGGTAGGTAACAAAGGGAAATAAAGCAAGGACGCTGCTCAGTCAAAGACCAATAATCTTTCCCAGCTTTATTTAAAAAAAATTGAAATATTTCAATTATATCAAAGTATTCACAAGAGACCTTACATGCATAAAACAGCTGTTTAACAGAGAAAGTGCATTACATTCTCCTTTTGAATGTTGGCTTAGACATGTGTTGCAACAATGACATGTGTTACAGATGACATGTGTTAATCATGGCTTCCATACAGTAGTTCAGTGGTTTTATGTAATATCTTTTAAAAAGTTCTAGAAAGGTTTTTTCATTACCAGTTTTTGAGGGGAGGGAGTGTTTGTTCTTGTTATTTTCATAGATGCTTGATTTGTGCACTATCAAAGGCGCAGGAAGAAAAGATGTTATATCTCCATTTTATAATTTCATTAACTTATCATATGTATTTGGGCTCATTTACCATTAAACTTTTCATGAAATTTTTCAGTACAGCTCAGACTCTCCTAGTTCAAGAACTATTTTTCATGTTTCCTTGTTTACTGTTTACAGTTTTATTTTGATTAGTTCTCTACTGGCTTTTGTTAAACTGCTATGTTTCTAAGCATTCAAAAATTTTTGTATTCAAAACTTGTCATTAAGGAGTAACCAGTTAAAAATGCATGATGTACTCTTTGATAATACTGAATTCCCCTCCCTTCCAGTGCCAAATTACTATTCCAGTTACTGGTACTTCTCATCATGCAAGACAATGATAAACTCAGGCTGCATGAAATTGTTACTTCATTGTGACAGTAGACCGGAGAGGTGTGCTCTATGCATATGTGTACAGCAGACTGTGGAGATCAAACAGGAAAACATGTGAGACATGCAGTCTGCATGTTCCTTTTGCTGACATAAGTATTCTCCTAAATGTACTGTAGATTCTTCTTTTAAAACAGATTTGGTCACTATAGCTCTAAAAACACACATGTTTCTACCAGAAGCAATGTAAGATTTATTATTTTAATAATGCTCTTTTTTCTTCAAGGTAGGAACTACAAAAATAAACACACACACCCACCAGATCAAAACAGCTACAAAATAAACACTCAATGCAGTAGGACATATTGGCTAGTTAAGATTGAAACATGTTATTGCATACCTGCATCTCATCCCAAAATAAACACAGAATTGAAATAGAAAACAAAACAAGATTGTTTTAATATGGGGTCTTAAAAGTAAGACACTATGAAAAAAACCTCATAAACAAGTTGCATTCAAAACTAAATTAAGAAGATGGTTTCTAAAAAGTCACTGTGTTTTGTCAGTCTCTGGTACCAGTTCATATACAATTGGTTACAAGTGAAAATTGTGAGTTCAGTAGCAGCTTGATCTGACTATATAGGCTGAGTACAAGACAAGCACAGAGTAAAAACTATGTCCACTAACATCCAAATCCAGAGTGACTCAGAGGCCATTCTAAGCAGTGCTGGCTATAAAGGAGCCCACTTTCTACTGTCATTCTACATCACTTCATTTGAGTCTGGCAACACTGTCTGACTAAATTGTCCAGCAGAGTGGGTAGATGTGAAATGCCTGTTTTCAATACCAAATCCAACACTACTGCTGTGCATTTTACTTTAAAGCAAGATGGCAAACTCCAGAGTAATCAGCTCCCCCTTGCATTGACCCTCATAAAATACAGCACCTGAAATCCACCAGACCTAGCCCTCAAATTCCTAGGAGGGCATCACCCTCTGCTGCCTCCCTGTCTCTGGGGAAGGGTGGCTGTGAGATAGTAGAGGGGAGAGATGAGCCTTTGAAGGACCCTTGTGCTACAGCTGGGAGTGCAGTCTGGTCTCCACGAGGCCTCAAAGGAGAGCCCTCATTGTCCGGTACACCTCCAGAAGACAGGAGAAGGCCTCTTGTAGTATCTAACATGTCTTTTGTCCTCTTGCTTTAAAGTGAAAAGCACTTTCACTTTAAAGCCAGTAGTGCTTAGAATGTTTATAAGTGTAATATGAGGCAGCCAGCACTACCTAGAATGATTATAAGTGTAATATGAGGCAGAGTGGAACTTTGATTCATTGTGCTAGAAAAGGTAACTATAATTTTTCTGGAGAATAATTTTTTAAGTTCCTTAGCATCTCTGTTACAAGCAAGTTCCTATTGAAAAGCAGTATCTCTATAGACCATCTAGGTTAGGACTGCCTCTTTGAGTATAATATTTCAAAGTAGACCCTTTAGGCAGTTTTGCAAACTAGTATATCCAAGTTGCCCTTATGGACTGTGATTCACCTTGTGTTCATACTTGCATTGTCTTTATTCCAAAAAATATAATAGCACAAACTCTGTATAGCAGCATGTCTTGAGCTCCAGTGATAGACCTGAAAGCATACAGTATTCATACTCCTGACCCACAACAGACTAACACACTATCAGACTAGTTAGAAGACAATTAGTCCAATTTCACATTTCCTAGCAGCCGAAAAATTTCATGTTATTTTAGTCACAGTGGATGGATGCCAAGTTCACTGGAAACAACCCTGCTGATTTACCCAGTCCATTTTAATACTTTAGAAATACTGCTGAAACATGGCTGTCCTAATTACACAGGGATCAGTGCACAGTGTCCCTCTCACCCAGGATTCTCCCAGAAGGGCTGCAATCACCTGCATTCCCCTTAATTTCACCATGCAATTCCAACTAATTTCATCCTAGTACAGTGCTGTCAGACAACTCCCATGTCTCTGCGGTTTTAATCGATTAGCTCAATGTCTCTATAATGCATCACCAGCTGCCAGGCACAGAACTGGACGCTTTGCAAGCATTTCAACTAAAAGACAGTTTAATTACTATAGCAGCATCTCAAAGGCAAAGGCATAAGGACTTGCAAAAGAATTATTAAAATATTTGGTGTCAACAAACCACTTTAAAACTGAGTGAGCAATGACAATCAAAAGGTAGAAAAGAAGGAGAAAGTCACATTTTAAATTGTCCATTTTAATAGACTCTAATGTATTCAGGCAAATGGACTACCTTAAGTATTACTGTTTACACAATGCAATTGTGCTTTACGATAATTTGTTTTGCAATACAGACATACAGACATGTAAAAATTGACGTTGCTGCCAGTAAATTACAATGCAAGAAAGATATCTTCAATTAGAAAATAGTTGAAGTAAGCAAATTAGACAATAAATAGACTGCCTTAAATTAATGAATTACTGAATCAGACTGTAAACTTTGCTTCATTCCTTGAACCACCATTGCTGATCACATCAATGCAATGAAAGGGTCTTGTGACTCCCTGGCTGAAGTGAACACATGCATAGGGAAAATCAGACATTTAAATAGCAGCAGTTCTAACAGAATCAAAAGTGACGTTGCAGATCAGTCAACAAGACAAATGACCACAGGAGTTAAGGTCTAATCCTTTCCTCTCTCTCTGTTCAAGGCTAAGGATACTCAGAAAGGACCTAGGAAAACCCTGTATCTGCTGCACAAGCAGAGACAAGAAAGCCAAATTATACAACAGTCCCCAAACTATACAACTGTCCCCAACAGTCAGATCCAGCACCTCTCTCACAAACCACACAGGCTTCCAAGACTCAAAGTTTGACTGCAAACCATAACAGTATAACCGTATTTAAAGCCTTTTCCAGCTGACATAAATGGTCACTCATTTGCTCAAAACTCTGCTTCAACATAAGGCTTACAGTAACCTCAGCCTGGCTGTATCCTAAAACTGGCTACTGATGGGTTGGCAGGTGCTGGGAAAAAGGTCAAGGTCACATGCTCCACTCTAGTGGGAGATGTCTATATTTGATCTTGGTGACCTCTTCCAGCAGTCTGAAAGAATGGCATTGACAGAAGCTGCATAAAGACTTGCCCATTCTTCTTTACTACAAGGAAGGTCACTATGATTTATCACCTTTGTGAGGGGAAGAAAAGAAAGAGATGGGAAAAAGAAAACTTACTGCACTTAAAAGCTCTCAAAACCTCAGGGCAGCACTGCAGGTATATGGGAAATAATAAAGCATTTGGGCCTTTCACAAGGCCAATGCAGTACATGGAAATGTGAGAATAGATGACATCACATTTCTTAGCTGGCTCATTTGCACAATTTAAAATATGTTGTTTCATTTTATTAGCATTCTTAGTGGAACCTTTGATTTTTCTTGGTGTTCTAAAACAAATCTGAGTCACAGGAATATATAAAACCTGGGAGTCCTCCATTTTAAAGGCAGAAAAATCTATTAAACACTTCCACTGCCTAACTTCCATACTGTCTTTGCAACATTCTGTCTCACAGCAAGTTCCTGCAGAAATCCCTCTTCTATCACTTAGCCTTCTACTACAGCCTGTAGCATTCTGTGCTGAAGAGAAATGCACAGACACCTCAGTTTTCACATCTCTTCTGCAAATATGAGTATGCAAGCCTGTTCAGTGCTTCAACTAAATCATTCAATCAGTAATCAGCACAGCACACGGCAGAGTTATAAAGTAAATTGTTGTAAGTTAAAAGATAGTTTTCAAATTCAGATGAGTATAATCAGTTAAGTTATGAGTTTAAGCAGTTTAGATTTAACAAATTAACCATCTTTAGAACTTTCTTCTAATCTGGACAAGACATAATCCTTTCCTCACATTTAGAATGTTTCAATTTTTTTTATGTTTAAAAAGTTAGCAATCAGTACACAGAGTACAATACTACCTTCCATCTTTAAAGGCATTTAAAGAAATTTACATTGTCATGTCTGCAATCTGTTTACAATATACATTTTAAAAGTAAAGCCCGATAAATTATTTCTCCTATGAAGTGTTGCTTTCTTCATAATGCAGTCAATAAGGCTAGGGTGCACAGAAGATATTGCAGTTCAGTCAGAAAAGGATGATAAACATGCAAGAGCTAGTGTAAACTACCTCAAAAGAGCCCCATAATGTATTGGGCTTGTGTGGCCAGGTTTTTGCAGCGGGGGGAACTACAGGAGTGACTTCTGTGAGAAGCCTCTGGGAACTTTGCCTGTGTCTGATGAAGCCAATGCCAAGCAGCTCCAGGGCAGACCTGCAGCTCACCAAGGCCAAGCCCTTCAGTGACAGCGTTAGCACCTCGGGGATTACACAGCTAACAAGGGGAAAACAGAAGCAAATTGCAGCCAGAGAAAAGGAGTGAGAATACATGAGAGAAGCAACTCTGCAGACACCAAGGTGAGTGAAGAAGGAGAGGCAGGAGGTGCTCCAGCCCCGGAGCTGAGATTCCCTGCAGCCTGTGGTGCAGACCTGGGTGAGACAGGGTGTGCCCCTGCAGCCCAAGGGGGTTCATGGTGGAACAGATGGGCACCTGCAGCCCCTGGAGGAATGCACATCCGAGCAGGGGGACAAACCCAAAGGAGGCTGTGAGCCCATGGAGGGCCCATGCTGGAGCAGGCCCCGAGTAGGCCCAGCAGCCCCACAGAGAGAGGAGCCAATGCTGAAGCAGGTTTCCTGGGGGCCCATGCTCTAGCAGCCTGTTCCCAGAGGGCTGAACCACCTGAAAGGACCCACACTGGGGCGGTTTGCAAAGAACTGCAGCAGATGGGAGGGACCTGCCTCAGGAGAAATTCATGGAAAACTGTCTCCCATGGGAGGGACCTGACCATGGAGCAAGGAAAGAATGTGAGAAGTCCTCCCCTTGAGGAGGAAGGAGTGGCAGGGACAGCACATAATAAACTGAATGAAGCTCTCCAATCCCCATCCCCTTGCATCACAGTGGGTGAGAATGTAAGGAACCAGGAAGTAAAGTCCTTCAAGGAGGAAGGGGATAGGAAGGTGCTTTAAAATTTGGGTTTATTTCTCATTTTCCTAATCTAATTTAATAGGTTATTCATTCATTATTTCCCCAGGCTGAGCCTGTTTTGCCTGTGACAGTAATTGGTGAGCGATCTCTCCCTGTTCTTAACTTGATCCATGACCCTTTCCTTATGTTTTCTCTCCCCATGTCCAGCTGAGGAGGGGAGTTGGCAGAGTGGCTTTGGTGGGCACCTGGCATCCAGCCAAGATCAAACCATCACACACTGCACAAAAAAAAAAAAGAAAATTGTCTTAAATTCACAATTACTTTGCCTCCTATTATTCATCACCACATTACTGGTCAGGTCTCTAACAAATGGATAATTTACATTTTTTGATATTTACATACCATCTGCAAGGCTAAGTGCATCAGCACAGGGGCATGGTTTGGTTTGTTCATTCACTTGTTTAAAAGCTTTTATTGAGAAACAAAAGTGGTCACATTTATTTCAAACTCAGTGATGCAGTAGGAGTTATCAAAGATATTATCTTACCAATAAACCCTTACTAATATACAACTATTATTTAATCTGTGGTTAGGGGAAGGGTTAATGTGACTCTTGCTACACTGACTTATCTGCTTAAAAAGTGGTATCTAATTTCCTTGTCTATTATGGGAAGCACCAAAGGAGGCTTGAGGTTGGGTGTTTCAGAGTGATATATAGAAAACAGCATATCCTTGTTATTTTTTTATGTTGCTTTGTAATGAGTTGAGAACTGCTTCTTATTCATAATGTCTACAAACAAATTTAGCCACTTCACCCTGGAGAATTATCCATTGGATTTTCCAGTGTCTGATTAACAAGTGTCTAGAGACCATTTTTCCCAGGGCTATCAATCTTTTGCTCTACCTTCCTTAATTTTTGACCAAGGCAAATTTAATGACAGCAGTTCTCTTCCCAGGAAGTTCTTCTTTTTTGGGATACAACATACTGCAAAATTATTTAAGTTTTTAGCAATTTAGGTAGTACATTCACTCAATTTTCAGAAATCAAATGGAAGAAAATGCAACCAAATATAAAAGACCCCTAACATGTAAACCTGAGCTGGAACACCTAATTCCCATGTGAAAATCTGTCCCCAGATGCTGTGACTGCATGCATGCACACTCTTTCAATATGAATTCTAGCTCAGGTTCATTTAATACTGATTTGACTTCAGAAGAAGGAAAAAGTATTTAATTCATTATCACCCATCCCTGAATTAGATACATGAATGTGAAAATCTCTGTTACTAATTTTAATTGCACTATTCCCTCTCCACAGGAGACTGTTAAATTGGTTTGGTGAAATAGTAGTGAATCACATCAAAGTAGTGGGGTACATTTTATAATATATCTAAATAACTATCCCATTTTCCCAGCATGTTGCTGTGTATTTTAAGTATTAATATTATGACTCCAGTTTAGAAGAATGTAGCTTTATTTTATTCAAATAAATTTTCCTAGTACTGTATATTAGCACTGCTAAAAATCAGGCTAAATTCTAAGTGGCTATCAAGTAATAAAGGAGAAGCATTTACTGCAGAAGCCAACATGAAAATGTGTTTGCCTAGTCATAAAACACTCATGAAAGGAGCTTGCAGATGCATCATTTTGATACAATAATGGTCTTTCCCATCTAATCCCACTTTTTTCTTCCTCCTTCAGCTGCAATGTTTATTACCTGAACCTAGAATGGGTTTGCTTGTTTGCTTGTTATGGTTTGTTGCAATTCTATCAGGTTAGACACTAACATTTCTCCATAGACTTGCAGCATTATTATTTCCACATATCACCAATTCCCACCCAGGAGTGCAACACGATGTCAGACATCAACACTACCTTTGGCACTGATTTCATAAGAATGCAAAAGTCTAGATAACCGAAGAGCTTGGTAACTATTCAAAGGGCAAACTTTGAAGAAATAGCCATCATACTGCAAGAAGAGGTGTTTAGAAACAAGATTTTCAAAGCACCCCAATATTAGGCAAACAGCCAAGTATTTCTGAACTTACAGACATTGAATGCTTGAATAAAGATAATCTCTCACCATAAATAGTCTCAATAGTAACTCTCTAGTGTGAGGAGAATGGAAGCTAATCATAAAATACCTTGAGTGGGAAGGGACCCTGAAGATCATCTAGTTCCAAATCCACCCCCATAGGCATGGACGCCACCCACTATACCAGATTGCCCTGGACTTCATCCAACCTGAACATTTCCAGCTGCAGAGCATCCACATCTCATTTTGACAACTAGTGCCTTACCACCCTCACAGTTAAGGATTTCTTCCAAACATCTGCTCTAAATCTCTCCTCTTTAAGTTTAAAACTTTCCCCCTTGTTCTATCACTATCCACCCATACAAAAAGTCCCTCCTCCTCTTTATTTATGTTGCCTCTAAGTTCTGAAACACTGCAATGGGATCTCCCCAGAGCCTTCACTGGGAGCCAGGCTAAACAACCCCAGTTCTCTCAGCCTGTCTTTGCAGGAGAGATGCTCAAGCCTCTGACCATCTCTGTGTTCCTCCTCTGGACCTGCCCTAATAGGTTGACATCTTTCTTGTGCTGGGGACCCCAGACCTAGCTGCAGTACTTGAGCTAGGGTCTCATGAGGGCAGAGTAGTGGGGGAGAATCACCTCCCTTGATGTGCTGACCAGAACAGAGATTTAAATTCTAAAAGAAGTACTATTTTTGGACCAATAATAAGAAATTTTAGATTGAGTTTGGCATCAAGATTAATTATCTTTGCCTTGACTTTCAATCTTGATGCAAAATTTCTCTTAAATGAACCATTTTGTGTGAAATACTGACATATTTGGTGTTTAAGGTGAACAGCTATATTGCACCTCAATGTCTACACAAATCGAAAAAATCTTATTGCAAAAGTCCCATACCTTATGGGTGAATTCTTGTGGGCACCTCCTCACCGCACTGACTCCTTTTCCATAGTACAGCCAACAAATTCCAACTCTCTCCTCACCCAGCTAACCCACTCTTTTATATCACTCATCCTCATTGGACACAGCTGTGGCCTGTTAAGGGCAGGCCTGTTCCCAATCTTTGGTGATTAGTGCAGCTGCAACTCCTCAGGTGTGAGACTGCCTTCTGCACTATCTTTATTTTCTTACATTCTATCCCTCCACATTTGCCTAGAAAACTTTAGGCAGAGGAAAAAGGTAATGCAAAACTGAGTACTGAAGAAGAAAGAAGATATTACCAGACAGAGCTAGAATTCCACTCTTTAACAGGTATACTGATGTTACTCCTTCACCACTGCTTGCTCACTGCCTATGTTAATAACCATGTTTTGGCCATCAAAGATGACAGATTATTGTTTCATCTGCTGTCAATGTCTTAAACACTAGGTAACATGTTACTGTGAAAAATTTAACTTTACAAAAAAAATACCACAGATTTTTATGATAAATCTGAAGGGACACAATAACAAAATTCTTATTTAACAGAAACTTTCTGGAACAGTCTATCAGAATATTTCATTCATTTTCATTCACTCTCATACATGGCTATGAAAACATATTCCAGCAGCTGCTAAGAGGTAAGTAATGTAGGTTCTAGAGAAACCCCAACTCTATTAAACCCCATAACCAGCAGATAGAATCTCCTTCCAGAAAATCTGTTCCTCATTTAAGCAAAAACAAATGGAACAAAAACTGCAGAAAGAACAGCAAGCTATATAAAAGAGCATGCAGTAAGATGATCCCAGTAAAGGAAAATCTATGAATACATCAAGTGTTTGGCAAGCTGCTATGCAGATCTGATTTTCTGCCAGCTTTTATAAACCCCAGATAATCACTGGTAGCACCTGGGTTTCCTCTTCTGGCTTCCATCCTCCATGCCATAAGAAACAGTCCCTCTCTGCCTCCCCTGGCATTTTGGTGAACAGACTCCTTTACCCAAGAGCTCGGGCAGCTGAGGGCAGGCATTGCAGATGGATGGAGCAGGAGACTGAAGAAGGGGGATTAAGGATGGAGCCACAGTGCATAGTATGGAAAAAAATGCATGTGGTCTAATTCCCATGTCTCAGAGTTTCATTCTGCTCTGGAAAATCAGCACTTATGCTGACTCAGCATTTGTCTGGTGCAGACATGCTCCCAGGTGAAGGTGTTGAACAGGAAGCTGAGGAGAATGAAATGAGACTGGAGCAGAACGGAATCAGGAAGAAGAAGCAGGAAAGCCAGAAAAATTATTTTAATGATTTGAATGAATGTATTACCTCACTTTTTGGAAATACCACATGGACTTATGTGAAATTTGACAGCTGGCTTCCAATGAAATACAGCGGTACAAAAATTAAATACCTGATTATAATGGGGTAGCCTGGGCCACATACCATTCAAACATGTATGCACTGACCACATATACAAAACTTTGTGTACCTTAATAGCCTTAATGAGCTTTAAAACATGAAAACTGCTCCTTGCCTTTGTGAGTTAAAGTCATTGAAAATACAGACATTGGATACCCAAGGATTCCTAAAAATGTAGGATTTGATTACTTAATGCATAATCTTCTTCAATTCTTGCTAAAAATTACATATGTGTGGGGCAAGAATTATTGTTTCCTTTAAGAGGCATTTTGTAGGAGAAGAGGTGATCGTTGCAAGTCCTGCATCCAAAATGTGTGAAAAAGCAAATCAGTCATATTGTGTCAGAGTAATGGTAAAAATGTCCATTCATTACCCTTCATACCCACATTAGCCATCCTTACTGCAGTTTCAGAATTTTTTTTTATTATTATTATTTTAAATACATAGGGACAAGAGCTCCAGGACTTAATGCTGCTACTGCGTAAACATATCAGGCAAAATTCAAGAAGTGACAGGTACCAGAAGTGAATCCATACTTCTTTAAAATTATTTGCATTCTGCTCTAGTTGCCTGCCTTCTCAATACCATCAATATTTTAAAGCTTGTAAAAGAATAGGTATATATAATTTTAAGTGAAATGCTACCATATTCCCAATTTAGAATTGAAGACAATACTTTGAGATAGAATTTTAACAAGAGACATGAACTCAATTCCATGATTTAACAATAAAATGTATCCTCAGTTAAAATCGTATAAATAAGCTGGAGTACATGGAAATGTAAGGGAGACTGGGAGAAAAAGAGTGTTAATTATGCTAATGGTACTCTTGTAAATGCAAAAACAGATGGCAGAATGAACAACAATGGATTATTTTTTTTAATCAAGCAATTTCAAATAAATATCTTTGTTCAAAAGCAGTAAGCAACTATAGCATTGCTAGGAAGTGGTAAAAAACCAATACCTCTGGACTTATCAGCAACCTCACTTCTGATCTTCCTAGTGGATATTCCCAAAACAGAACTAATTTCCTGGTTACTGAAAAGTAGGTTGATCTCAATGCTGCTCTTAAGCAAAAAACGTGTGATGCTTGGCATTCATGACAGACTACACATGTTACTTTTAGAATATATATAATGGGTTTAAACAACTGAGAATGTAAAATACCTGAAAGTTTATGCAGGAGACAAAGAGTTCTTTGATTGTATAGGGCTAATATTTAAGCCAGCATTCCACACAATTAATTAAATTACCAAATTGAACTTTAGAATTGTGGTAGATGATCTCTGTTTTGACCTGCTGCCACTTTATAAAAAGATAATAAAAACTTTCATTCTCTCATAAACTTTTGTGTAATGATTAGTCTTAATTAACAACTTTAAACTGTTGGATATTGCAGGCCATAAACTAAGGACATTTAAATAAGTTAAAGTGCACAACCTGTTTTTCAGAAACCTTCAAGGTCAAAAAACAAGACCCTTATGTTGTAGCGCTTATCCTTGTATTTTAACAGAAATATAAAGAGAATTGTATTTCATTAGCATCCCTCCAGGTACTACATGTCAAACATTGCATTTAAGTAAATTTTGGCATTTTATACATGCACAAAATTATGAATGTCACCTGCCTACATAAACTATACATATATATCGCAATGTTTCACATTCATATACATGCAACAAATGCAAATTAATATATTGTTTTCTTTAACAAAACTTCCCCAAATTGCACACATTCAGAGATACAAAAAAGGGTTTTATGCCCATCTAATTTTCCCACTATATCAGCTAAGTCTAATACAGGATATACATTGCAAATCTTGCTTTGTTTACATTTATGCAGATATTGCTCTAAAAGAAGGAACATGAAGCATCCAGATGTCACCCACACTCCTGTATTACTGGACAGTGCTGTTTTATTTTGATGTGCACTGTCCAAGCTGCCAACTGGTCTTCTACAGGCACACATTTTACAAGTAGAGTTCATTTTACAACTCTGAGTTCAAACCACATTGAAGGCCAAGGGGCCATCACCTAGAATGTTTACCCTCTTAAAAATGAAATTAGAAGGGATATCACACGTTTTTGTTAAGGAAAACTAACATAAATTTCAGCAAAGTGCTCTTTTTGAATGCCACGATATTTGTAGATAATTACTGAAAGACTGACTGATAGAAATCTTGAAAGAAATAATTGTAATGAAATACAGCTATCATTTTTGTCTTTAAATTAATCTTCAAAGTATTTAATCTTTAATACTTACAAAATAAATGTATGATATACCCTAGCGACTTGGGGAGAGCTTATGGCAATTCTGGATTATGAGCTCTTTAAATGGCAGAAAATGAAGTGACAGAAAAGCACCATTTGTAAGCTGAAAAATTAGTTAAAGGCTTTGAAGTTAATATTTAACTGTATATTCTGTAATATAAAAATAAAGTAATATAGATAAATGATGACAAGTCTATGAGAACATTTCATTAACAACTAAGTGGCACAATTCTCTCAAGTTTTCAGCTTTGTTTCATAATTTTTATATGTCTAAGAGCCATCTCAGTATGATGATGGAAGGAGAATATGACAATGTGGGAACACCTAACAGTCAGCAACATCTTCACATCATTGAAAGGCTGGAACATACCCAGCAGGCCCAACACAGACCATCTCTGATCACCTGGCATCCAGAGCTTTCAGTTTCAAAAGAGAGTCTGCAGTCAAACTGCATGAGAGCTGCAAGTGTACTAGAACCAAAATTTTTTGTAAATCATGTCTTCCTATTAAAGTTTAAAGCAATGTGATAAAAAAGGTTTTATTTCTATTACTTGTATCACATATATGTATATTTAATAATTTGATTTATTAAATAACATGTTAATAATATTCATTAAGTACATAACCTTGGGTTTTGACTGAAATCACTTCAGTTGTGTATCCAGAAAATTCCAAGGGAATCAGGTGAAAATATGACCTTTCAGATAATAGCATGCAACTCCATCAATCAGCTTTATCATTCACTGCACTTCAACCCATCTGCATGTGTAATGAATCAGAAGAAAATAAGAAAATGAGTGCAACTAATTGATCTCTTAGTTATATCTTTTACTTCTATTGAACTCTAGCTCAGACCTGTACAGAAATACAAGATCTAGAAGTGAAGTTGAGAAATTTCATCGACGTAAGTTTAAATGAAAGCCATGGAACTTCTTGACAAGTAAAATATATCTAGCTCTTATCTTTAAGTTATCTCAACATAAAAGAAAGTTTGAAGCAAGTAGGGAGGGTATATCAACAGAATCTTCTCTAGCAACACACAGCTATTAATTTGAACCCTACAGGAAACTTAGCAATTATTTTGAGTGTCAGACATTCTGAAGTGGAGTTATGAATCACTACCAAATTTAACTATTAAAACTTATTCTTATAATCAGGCACCTCTCTACCAAAGAATTACTGCATTAAGCAAAAAGCAAAATTTAAAAACTAAGCCAATGTGGTTTTGTATAGCACATACATAACAACTACCTGTCCAGTGAAAAAACTGGAATAGTGAAATACTAAATACTCCTCACTCTAAGTTTGTTAGCAGGTGATTATCTATTCCACCATTCTGTAAATATTTCTGAAATGGAAGTATTTCTACCACATACATTATTCAGCAACTGTCCAACAATCTACACAGGCAAGAAAAAGAAACAAGAAACTTCCAAAGCAGCATGCAACTCCTTAGTAAGATTTTCCAGCAAGTTCATGAATTGCTTTAGCCCATGAGTCTTACTGGATATAGATACCAGCTTTCACCTTCAGAACCACACACCACAGGTTTGTCCTCAGGTCTAAAGTGAAATGCATTTCAGTGTCTCATTTCTGTCCTCTGGGAATTATTAAACAACCTTACAAACCCACTGCAAATAACATTTCAGTTTAGCATGATTGGTAGGTCACTTAGGCGAGGCTCTGTACTGCTTTTTAAAACTATATTACTTTTGACACCGAGAAAGGACAGTTTTCATAGGTCAAGCTTCAGATCACTGGTGGCAAGCCTAAAAGCCTACATCAAAGTTATGTGCACTATACCTACCTGTAAGTAAATAAAGAAGAGTTCAGCTTCTAATGCCAGAGTGATAAAGGGAAAAACAATATTGGTTTGAATCAATATTTGCTTGGCCTGTTTTCCCAACTAACTTTTATACTTTACAAATAAATATTGACTTACATCCGAAGATTGACCCAAACCAATGTGACCTCCCTCCCTCCCCATACTCTTTTGCAACTCTCCATCAGTCTCTCCTTATTGCTAACACCTCCTGGCCATATTTTTCTACTTTCCTCTTCCAAACCATCTGCTTGCCACTGACCCTGTCTTTTCCTGTGTACTCACACGTATTACTTTCCTTACTCAGTTCTTGGCCTGCTTGCTTCCCATACTCAATCCTGTGCTTTCCTACTATTTTACAGTCTGTGATCTTCCCATTCTAGATCCAGAGTAGCATACTTCAATCCCACTGGGCTCTCACTATCTCACAAGGTGCTACAATATTATACTGAAGTTTCCACTCTTTGAGTCTTTAATCCCAATTTCTCCAAACATCTCTCTCTGTGCTCACCACTGACCTCCTCACAACATCCGAGTGCATGTCTACTGTTATGGGCCACCACAACCATTGAGAACATAAAATATGATGTGACAGTGCCTTCTTACACTGATATGTGGCTGCTTTAGCAAGGCTACAGTCAAGAGCATGTTATCAATGGCTAATGGATATCATTGCATGCAGTGGCTGAGCAATCCTTACTGTCTTTGAAGATATTATCCATCTAGAAAATGGCCACTGAACCGGTGTCCTTGGAAATTAGCAGCACAAGCTCTAACAGAATTTGATTTAAAGAAAGATAAAGAAAAAAGGATCAGATTAATGAAGACAGAACACACACAAGACAGAAGGGATGATTCAGCTGCTGTTATTAATTTGTCTTCAGATACATTTTTTTTTTTTAATTGTGACCAAGGGGCAAAATTAATCAGTTTCCTAGCCAATCAAGGGTTACAGGCAGCAATTAGGACTCTGAGAATAATCTTCAAATATACAAATGCTAGAAGTTTGCAGTACAGACACTTGAAGAACAGCTCCACAGCTCCAAAATGCTGGAGAATGGACTGGAAAAAATAATCAAAAACATTTAAATGTAAGAAGTCAGGTATGGCTGTAGTAAGGTAGTGATTTTTTTCCTGATGTAAATCAAGAATTGCTAGCAGTTATTATCTTTTAGCAGCAAATAAACCAAGTATATCATAACAATATTAAACTTAAGAATCTTTGTCATTAACCTTTTGCCTCCTAAAAAAAATATAAACCTGAGAAGAGCAAATGCATTTTTCATTAACTGCTGCTCTCACCAAACATTACACTTTATTATCACACTATATTTTAAATATTCAACTACAAAATTATTCTATATATTAGGTAAATAATGTCTTCTAAAAAGACTTTTCCATATAACTTTCCATTCAAAATAAAACTAAGCAATATCCAAAAGAGAAAAAACAGAGATTCTTATGAGCAAGTTGCTGGTCAATGAGGCAGGTGTAAGGGAGATATTAAATGTAGAATCAATAATTATGTAAATCTTCACTTACAATACTTTTACTTAAAATTTGATAAATACCATCAAAACATTTGTTCTTTTGATAAACTTATTAAAAAGAAAATGGGATTTTTTTTCTGCAGTAAGTTTTATCAGAAATTAGTGGGAAGCAATTATTCACATGGTCTGCTTTTATTAGGAAATCAAAGGGTTTCTTTCGTAAAAATAATGATTTTTCAATCTTGAATCATTTTGTGCAAGGAATACTTCTACTTTTCCACTTGTCGATTAGGTAAATGCATTTAATCAGTTGGAAAAATATTTGATTAAGCCTATTTTCTTTCCCATCCTTACACAAGAGCTGAACAAAGTCAGAAATGAGGAAAAACTATCAATAAACAGAAATTCTGTACTCTAAACCCAAGATGAGAGTAATAAGAAATGTTGGAAAGGCCTTTTAAGTTTTTTAATCCTTGCAGAACAGAGTGTAAAAGGTGATAGCGCAATCCAGGTATCTCACAAAAGACCCAGATATGCCAGTTTGAAACATGTTCCAAATTCATGCAACAAGTTGCTTCCTTTTAATCCAAGTGTACCTGTAATAGTCATAGATTATTGGCTTTGACAATCACTACATCATTCCCTCATATGCCAGTGACAAATGGAATTGGTGTGTTTTGATCATTTGTCAGTTTGTTGACCACTTTTGCTTAGGAAGATCCTTTGACTTTGTAGAGATATTTTTATTGAAAGATAAAACAAGAACTATCAGCTGGTAACGGAACACATAACTTGCCTGTGATTTTTGATCAAATATTACCAAATAAAACTTCTCTCTCTTAACAGACATATAGAAAATAATTGTTATTTAGAGTACAAAAGAAAAAAAATAGGATAGTGTGAACCCATTACTAAATGGAGAGGGACCCTGGTAACAGAGAGTACAGAGAAGGCAGAGTTACTGAACATTTCCTTTACATCACTCCTCGCTGACGAGACCAGCCCTCGGGAACCTCTGGCCCAGGAGACCAGGGTAATGACTGGGCATGACTTTCCCTTGGTTTCCCTTTTTTAGAGAACACCTAGGAAAACTTGACATGCACAAGTCCATGGGCCCTGACCAGAAGCATCCACAACTATTGAAAGAGCTGGAGGACACCATGGTAAGGTTGCTCACAATCAATTTTGAAAGGTTGTGGTGATCAGGAAAGGCACCTGAGGACTGGAAGAAAGCAAATGTCACACCAGTCTTCAAAAAGGGCAAGACAGAGGAGCCAGGGAACTTCCATCAGCCAATTCAGCCCTCAGGAGGCCACATCCATGGTGCTGTGTCCAGCTCTGGGCTCCTCAGGACAAGAGAGACATGGAGCTCCTGGAGCAGGCCCACTGGAGACTCCAAAGGTCATAAAGACAGTGGAGCATTTCTCTTACAAGGAAAGGCTGAGAGAGTTGGGCCTGTTCACTCTCAAAAAGAGACAACTGAGATGGGACCTCATCAATGTCTATGAGTATCAAGAGGAAGGATCCAGGCTCTTCTTGATGGTGCCAAGCAATAGGATAAGAGGCAACAGGCAGAAACTGAAGCACTGGAAGTTCCACCAGAACTTGAGGAAGAATTTTACTGTGCAAGTGATCATACAGTGAGACAGATTGACCAGAGAGGTTGTGAAGTCTCCTCACTAGAGATAAAAAACCCACTTGAAAGTTTTGATAGGGTGTGAGTACTGTACATATATCAAGATACATGCAAGAATCAAATGGATTTCAATTTGAACAGCAAGCTGCCACAAATAACTGCAGAATATGAAACTAAACAAGGAGTAATCAAATGAGTCAGTAAACATCTCCATATGAGAAGCATTTTCCAGATTAAGGCAAATGTTCATTGCCCAAGTGCCTACAATTCTAACAGTCCTCATCTTTCTCATGCAATAAAAGTTGCTTATCAGTAAATATTCTTTATGATTGTCTCCCCTTTAACCATTCTACTACCAACCCATTCAAAATATAATTACATCATATGAAATACCCAGGAAGTATTAGAATGAGGAACCATGAGCTAGGAAGGCAGAAGCTACAGTAGCCCAAATATTAGGAAGATTATTAGTTGCATAAAATATTATCAGCCATGTCATTTCTATTGCTCATGAAGTTGTTGGTCATACAGTAATTTGTACCACCAATGTTGTGGTAAGCTACTTTGTACCACAATCCTGGACATTTCCAGGCACAGTATGAGGCACAGTCTCTTCCACCTGCTGCTTGCCATCTAGTGCCATGGATTTGCCTACAATTCCCTCTGAGAGACTGAGTCTTCCATGTTTCCATTTCCTATGAATCCATACTGATTCCCATGTCCAAGACTGAGTGCGTGTATTAGTTAAAGCATAGCACAGACACTATATAACCCCATTCTTCTGGAGTTCATTTCCCAAACTGACGATGCTATCACGACATCAAATGAACCCCAAACTGACGATGCTATCACGACATCAAATGAACCCCAAAAAGGAAAGAGATAGCTCAAGTATGTAGAAATGTTTCGACATTTAACTGACTGTAAGATGTATAAACACACTGCAAATGTCAATCAATTGTGGCCTAAGAGGACAGAATCTATGTAAATTATGTTGTTTTTCTACCCCAATTAAACTGTGAGTCAGATATAAATCTTTTATCACTAAGCTTCTTACATTTTCAACATCTTCTCTAATCACCTGCAATTTACTTCAGTTGCAGCTGTGCAGTAGAAAGGGTCAGAGGAAACAATGACAGGATATCACCTTATTTTTCTCTGTCTTCCATATTTAAAACCTGCAAATCTACACATGAAACAACATTCATTAAGTCTTAGGAGGTAAAGATTATGCAACTCTCAATTTCTACTGAATATATCAAAGTAAGTCATAAGAAACTTTTGTATTTGCTGGGTTTGGCTGGGAGAGTTAACTTTCTTCACAGTAGCTTGTGTGGGACTGTGCTCTGCATTTGTGCTGAAAACAGTGGGGACAATTCAGGGGCGTTTTCATTATTGCTTATCAGTGCCCACACAGAGTCAAGGCCTTTTCTGTTTTTCACATTGCCCCAACAGAAAGGAGGTTTGGGATGTGCGAGAATCTGGGAGGGGACACAGCTAGGACAGCTGACTCTGACTGACTAAAGGGATATCCCAGAGCATATGGCATCATGCACAGCATATAAAGAAGCAAAAAGGTAGGAACATTTGGAGTGAGGGTGTTTGTCTTCCCGAGTCTGTGTCACGCTTGATGGGGCCCTGCTCTCCTGGAGATGGCTGAACACCTGCCTGCCCATGGGAAGTGGTGAATTAATTCCTTGTTTGGCTTTGCTTGCATGTGTGGATTTTGCTTTCCCCATTAAACTGTCTTTATCTCAACCCATGAGTTTTCTCACTTTTAGTCTTGATTCTCTCCCTGTCCCAGTGGGAAGTAGTGAGCAAGAGGCTGCACAGTGTTCAGTTGCACACTGGGATTAAACTATGACATAAGGTTTGCACTGATTTTCAGAAGAGTATATTTCTGGAGTTTCTGTTCTGCAGAACATGGGAATATCAGATTATTTCTATTTCAGAGGAGGGAACAGGGGCTTGAATAGGTAAGAGGTGGCTGGTTTTTCCCATATGGAAGAAAAAAGGGAAAAAAAAGCAAGGTTGCTTAAGGGAAGAGTCCATTCTTCCAATGTGAAATGATAACAAATGAAACAGAACAAAATGCTCAGGAAATATTTATATGTACAGCAAATGATAATTCTCATTTTTCCTGTTTCTTCTGATCCTGCTGTACTGTTTATTTATAGAATATTGGTATATTCTGGAGAAGAGCAGACATTTCCCTCCATATAACTACTCCAGTAATGACTAATTACTTCCTTGAAAATACATAAAAATAGATAGAGTTAGATTTGACAGACAGCTAAAATAAGGACACGTGGGAAGTTAAAAAAAAATATTAGGGTGAGATTGGGAGGGGATATGATGACACGTATTCTTGCCAGGCATCCTGTCTGAATATTTTGAAACTCAAGCTGGCTACCATTTCAAACAAAAAATCTGATCGAATGCACCTTATAAAAACTTAAACTTCAGGGGAAAGTAGAGAATTATATTCACCAGGAATGGAAGCAATGCATGTAAGGAACAGCTGTAACATTTCACAGACAGCAGGTTTTTCTTCAGCATCCTACATGCGTGGATTAAGCCTTGAGAGTGTGACAAAATGGTAGACAGTAATAATAATCCATGAGGATTCCAGCTACAAACATGTGATTGAGCTTCCTTATCCCAGAACTTCCCATTACCCACAACCCATTATTTTCCCAGGGCCTCAGTTCTTTCTAAAACATTTTCAGTTTCCTCAATGCATCTAGCAATGCCATTATTTTGTTTTCATGCTATCTTTTAAAATGTGTACTTAGCTAGCAGATAAACAACTCCAAACTTTTAAACGCTTACATTTTGTTTTATATTAGTCTAGTTTTTTTGAGCCAAAGAATAAAATAAAGGTAAACATACTGAATGCTACTGATAAGAAAGATTGATTACTTCAGATTTCTCTTTGTGTTTACTGACAAAAGGCAGTGTGCAGTAGCATACTAGGTTTGTTCTGAGTGAAAAATGAAGCCTAGTTGGTAGATTAACCATCTACAAAATGATTCCTTGCAGAGTACAGTATGGCTTTTTGCACTCTAATATCTTATGCAGCAAATCTGACTAAATTACATCTTTAATAAATCATTTAGTACTTAGCACGTTTTGCTAATTATTTCAAAACACTGTAATCCTACATTATTTATATGTTAATTTTTTATCCTAGAAGAACAATACTGCACATAGTGGTACCTTCAGTAAACAAAACATCAATATGAAATATATATCTACCAAGAGAAGCCACCATAATTATGCAGCAAAGCAATCATTTAGGATTTGGAAAAGGCTAAACATACAATGCATTCTTCTGTGTGCCACTAGATATCCATATACTTCGTAAAACTGTGGAAAAAACATAAGTCATAAAAATAAAGCTGCAAAATATGAGAAGACAGATTTGTAATCACAATCATGCATGAACAATTACATATTTCAAATGTAAAGATCATTCAAATAAATGTAACTGATGGATAATCCTCACAGGGTGCAAGTCAAAGTAAACAGACAGTCCACTTTAGAAAGTGTCTAGTGAATTGATTTAACAAGTTTAATGTGAGCATCAGTGTGGGGCTATTACTGATCGTAAGCTTTACTGATGTTATTTGTTCGCTTGGAAAAATACCGCTCTTTGGAATGAGCACATTAAGGCTAAAATTGCAGAGAAAACCCTATTACAACTTTATTGCTGGCAAATTGGAACCAAACCTTGTCTGTATATCAATTACTTAGAGTTACCACAGAGATAAATCCTTTTTTTTTTGTATAGGCTCAATCTTGAAGACAGTGATGAGAAAACTCCTTATTATACCCTACCAACATCACTAGGTTTTCTTAGCAATTTCAAGAAATTGTCAATTAAGTTCTTTTTATTAGGTTCCAAAAGCTGTTAAGTCAAACACAAATCTATCATAAGGCTTGTAACAGCATGTTATTTAGGCACATTTCAATGTTACACTCTTTCATTATCCACCTACCCAAACCCTAATCAAAAGTTCCCATAAAGTGAAGGAGTTTTCAGTTCTCCCATCTCAAGGTTCAGATAAATTTAGAATTCTCATTTCTTGCAGCTGGTCATATGAGTAATACCCATTTAAGTGAGAAGAAATATCATTATTTAGAGGTTTTTAGACACCAGTACAATTGGTGTCTAAAACCATGATCTTGGATACAAGACACAAGATCATTAAAGCAGAAGGACACACTACTGTGTCATTGCACAAAATAGTTAAAGCAATAATATTTATTAATTCTACCAGATATTAGTACAAATGCATTGGAATTTTATGGCCCTTGCTGCCTGGTAGGATTTCCTTTTAGAGAAACAGCTACCTCTAAAAATGATAGTTGATAAGGAAAGTTCTTGTTCAGATCCCAGAGCTGCAGCATTGAAATGGGCTGCACTCCTTGCTCCCTGAGTTAAGAGAAATTAAACTCTTTGTAGGACTGATGCTTTCAAGTCTCCAGAAAGAGTAAAGGGCCAGGTGTTTCATAGACTAACAGCACAATGAAGAAATAAACAGGTCTGCTATCAAGACAGCTACTTGTCAGATGTCCCAGCCAGAGACTGAGTACCTGAGAAAAAGCAGGGGGAAGGAAAAGAAAAGAGACATAATTTTGATGAAGATCTATGTCTAGTGACTTTAATTCAATATTTCTACAGTGTTCACTTTCCAGACTACATGTTAAATGAGACTTATGCTTTGCACCTGGTGATGCATGATCCAGATTTATTAATAAAGGAATTGTATGGTTCTTCATCTGAGTGTCCCACATTTCAAAATAAACTGGAAATTATGTTGCAGTCATCTAGTTGGTCCTCACAAACTGGTGAACATGGCTACATTTTTTTGAATAAAAAGAGCAACATGCTATGAGTATGAACATCTTAACATTAAAAATGCTACCTAGATGTGTTAGAGCTAAAGGGATAGCTAGAGAGGCTAAAGACACTTTAAGATAAATGAACATGTAGCAAGAGAGGAAATGTAAGCATTTGTGCACGCAAAACAAAGTGGCAGAAAGATTCAGAAGTTACGACATAGTCTTTTGTGCTCAAATATTCCTTTTTTTCTCTTTGCTGCAACAGCCATCCCAATTCATTCTATAGCATCCTGACTAGTTGGTCACAGGCTAACGACATTTGAAGAGGAAGAAGGTCAAAGCTATCATTACAGTGGTGACAACCAATCACAGTGAAAAAAAGTTTTATTTATTACACTTAATATAAGAAACCTTTACTGTGGAATATAATTGTACTGTCACTACACACCAGAGATTTTTAATCCCCAATCATTTCAACATATTTTACACTTCATTACCTTTTCAGTTAGATATTGCAAGAAAGACTCTCTTGAGTCTACACAATAGCCTTAAAAATTCTAGTATTTTTTACTCTCATATTTCACCTATAAGAAGCAGTGGATGATGAATTTCAGTGAAGAAAAATGCACATATTCTATACAAGGTTGGTAAGAATACAGAGGGGGAAAATAGTCATACTATTTTGTTAAAGTTTTAAAAATATCTAATATTTTGTTTCTGAAGCCATAAAGTCATAAAACATCTCTAAGTAAGATGTTTATAACAACTTGGGTATGACACTGTGGCACACAGCATAGCATTGTTTTAGCTAAACAAAATGGACTACATATCTCCCCAATATTGCACAGTGCTCTAACAAATAAATACAAAGTTATATTGCCTCTAGGAGGAGATTACCTCCTGTGATTATCATAAGTTCTAGTCAGTGTCACAGTGAAAAGGTAAGCTATTGTATCACTGTGGATTTTATTCTGTAAAAGTCTATCACATATGGTCATTTTTTCACATAATATACATCCCATGCCTTATTCTGTACTGACTGAGTATAAGCTGGACTTGACAACAAAAAATTTACACTCTTGTCATAATGGGGGTTGTCTAGTTAATTATATCATGCCATAAAACCACATTTTTGTATTTGTTTGTTGCTAAATTGGTGAAGTAGGCCCTGAAATACTAATTCTGGAAAGTTCTATACACAAGAAAAGAGATCTATTTTGCTCTGAATTTTATCTTATTTGGGGATTCATTACAATCTCCACTTCAACACAAATGGACCATGCAATAAATAATTTTTTTAAAAAAATTAAAACAACACATCGCTCTTACAGCAAGGAAGCCTCTGATCTCCCTACACTAGATTTCACTAACACATCAGCAAGTCTAAAAACATCACTGTTTTTCACAAAATTTTTCAAGTACATATTATATCTTTTTAGAAACTGCCTGTTTGCATTCTCATGAAATAGAAGTACACTTTTCAGTGTCAAAGAAGTAGAAGCACAGTTTGTGACATATTAAAACAGTACACTTGAAGAAAGGCAGTGAACAACCAAAATAGAATTTGCCTTTTTTCTTTTTTTTTTTAATTTTTTCTTCTGAGTTGTGAAATTTGTAAACAAATTGTAAAATTGAAGTAATATGGTTTAAATCATGAGTTTGTCTGAACTGATCTTTGTTTCAACAAACTATTTCCTTGACAAAAAGATACATGGGAAAAAACCCTTTAAACTCTACTAGAAGTAAGAAGGTAGTGCCTAGGAAACAAGGCACAGTAAAGAAAAAATGAGCAACTCTGCATCTGAAATAACTGCGGAAAACTTTAAAACAGAATCATGTAAATAGAAAAAACAGTAATAAAAAATAATCTCAAAAATTAGTTTTTGTCCACTTTTACACCACATTTTCTTCAAGGCTATGATTAAAGCAACATGCTGGCATCAAGTAGATGCTACACGATACAAAAATATATCTTTCACTTTGAAGAATCATTCAGAAGCCATCAGTCACCATACTAAAAAGTATTCTGGAAAAATGCATCAGTTTGTCTTGCCAGACCACCTTGGGTATCAGCATCAAAACAAATTAATTCTGCAGTGGAATCTTGACCTGTGTAATATAACTTGCTATTTTCTTTGGCAATGGAAGGGCTGGCACTATTTTGACATTGAGTTTTACCAATGAGTATCACTGCACCTGGACTTTACTCGCTGACTGATCATTTACAATGGGAATTTATTTTTGAGAGGCCATTCTTTAGTCTGTTTTGAGCTAAAGAGAAACTGAGAAAAATTCTGACTATCAGAACACTCCACATAGATATGAGATGCAGAATAACAATACAAGTTACGTCTACCAGTGGTTCAATTGAATAATAATTCAGTTATATCAGTGAAGGTATTTCATATTTATACTGATGTAAATATGACCTAGCTACAGGAATGTGAGCTCCCCAGCTGGAGTTTTACTAGGATTCATCAACTACAATGGAGGGCTTATCCACTGGAATCTGGTTGGCGTGATATAAAACATCAGTGACTAAACCGTCACTGCTGGTGAAATTCGGTTTAATCAGCAGAGTGAGTCATAAAGTAGTTTAAGGTGAGGAAGCTAAAAGATATTTCAGAATTTTGCATTTAACTCTCAAAGTCTTTATACAAGGCCCTCTCTAACATGGGAGAATAAAAGTGTAAAGGAACAATATGCTGAGATGATAAGTGATTTGTTGTGAATAGAAATTTAAGGCAGATTTTCCCCCACATTAAATTCTTGGTTCTTTTTTCGGGGGCAGTGAGGCTTTTGGCAGTAAAAGGAGACCAGAATGAGCCTTTGTTTACCTCTGGTTCGCCTGGAGTTTGTTCATTTGAAAGCTGGAAATTTTCACCCACTTATCTATGAACAGAATGGGATCCAGACAGGCAATTGGCCATCTAGTTATTACACCTATCAAAGATACAGAAATACTTTTTTCTGCAAAAGGCAAGATTAGCTGAGGCTGACAAGAGATTCACCTTTTTTTTCCATAGAATATTTTACATCAGTTTTATGATCTTGAAGAGTTTTGTTGCAAACCAGAGCATCTGGCACTGCAAGATGTCACACTTGGAGAGTACAGCCTTCTCACTTGACCAAGGATATTACAAAAGTTGAATTCTACCATTAATTTCCACTTCTGTATCTATGTATTTTCCTCTTGTGCTTCAGAATTTAATCAATTTTAGAATCCTAGCGTTGACATAGGAAGTACATCAGTAGATCATATTAACTTGAATAACATAAAAATCACCTGTCTAAAATTGCCAAAAGATGAGGTTAATTTAGAAAACTTTCTCATAGATAAACTTTTCTACTGAATTTTTTAATTTAATGGCCAGACTAGCTATATGTTCTCTTCCTGGAGAAAGCAGTATCATAGGGATAACAGACTATTATATACTGGAGGGATTTGTATATAAGAAGAAAAGAATAGTTAGAAATGTGCATATACCTAGAGGTACTGTTATTTTTAGAGCCATGGAGATATTTTCTCTTTATGCAATTAAGGGAAATACACATTTTCTGAAATTCCTTTGACAAAGAGGTAAGTAGATTAGAACCCAACAAAAAATATTTGGTAGGATTGTGTTAATATACATAAACTTTAAAATTGCTTGAAAGAGATAAGAAACCTTAAAAGAATCAATTTAGTAATACAAAACTATTTATTAGTTTGTCACATGTTTTATTTTTCCTTTTTTTGCATGTTTATGTTGTTTTCATTCTTTTATGCTTGCACCTATTTGCACTGATTTCAGCCGTCTGGTGTTGTAACATCAGGTGAAAAATGGCAGCATTTATACACCAGTAAAAGGCTGGATCATACGAAAATGGTACAGAAGACAGATTTTTAAAATCAAGAGGGCTGCACAATTATTTTAGTCTTTTACAGAAAACTGTGAGATCAGCAGACAAATGCTAAGAATGGACTTATTTAAAGCTCTAAGACTATTTTCATGTTGAATCAATATGCGTGTCTAGAACCTTGTTTAAGAAAACTATTCACCATGCAAAGTTTTAAATGCACAATATCAAAGAATAATTTTTGACATTTTGATTCATACATGCTTATAAAGCTCCAAGACAACATGGTTTAATTATAAAACATATTTCTACTGCCTTAGTCATGCCAATTAAATTTGATTGGATACTTTCTTTATTCAACAAGCCCCTTTCATGTCATTTTAATTTACTGTCAAAGCAGCCTGAATATTGGAAACTAAATTATTTACTACAGCCCATAAGCCAATAATGTTCCATTTGTCTCTTACAGAGGGAGACTAGACTAACAAGATTATTAAGGACATTACTTGTTATAGCGAATGTCCTTCACTTTATTTGAGCTTCATGCTGTGCTTTCAGAGATCATACTTCAAAAGAGCTCCATTTCATTCCATCACAGAACTTCTGATATAAATTATTCTTTACTAGCTTTGTAATACTCTGATCATAGAGAAAGTGGACCAGATCTTGTTGGGTAAAAACAGAAGCTTCTTTTCTAAGATAACTACAGAGTTTATTTGTGTTAAACACCTTTGATACGCTCCCTTGTGCCAATAACACAGACCAGGCAGAAATCAGCTAAATTTATCACACAATGATAACATCTCAGAGATTTAACTCACAAGGGCTTTTGGTTGTCTGTGCAATGATTTCAAACCAAATTCTGCAATCTAATGCATGTGGTTAAAATCAATAGTCTAAGTTCCTTAATACACTATGTAGAGAATGCAATAAAGGTAATGGAGAACAGGCTTCAAGAAACCAACAGATCTAGCATTTCACAAAAAGAGACTTGAAAAATAGACTACAAATTGTCTAAGATATAAGCCTCACATACAGACTGATAAATTGATAAAGGATTACAAACACAAAGAAAGAAAAGAGAATAAGCTGGGGAAGGTAATTCTTGTCCTAATGTTAGATCCACCCTGCCTTTTTGTTATGACTCAAGTTCAGCAAGACTCTGAAATAGATTATTAACTCAAAGCAAATGAATTATTTGTTTAAATCCATGGTACTGCTTACATGACTACACATATTTACATCTTTTTATTAACTCAGATTTGAGATTTGTTACTTGTGATAACTGGAAAGTCTTTCAAAAATCAAAAAGGAGTAATGAAAAGCAGAAAGGTTTTTAAAAACTACCTAGAAAGTCTTCAACTTTAGAAAAACTAGTTATCATATGTGGGGAAAAAAATTCTTCAACACAGAAAGAAAGGTAGAATATAAGATAATTCCTCTATCCTCGCAGATATACACAAAAAAAACACTCCACGTTTTGCAATGCACTGCATGCTGAATTTCAGATACCAGCATTAATGAAGAAGAGACATTACTAGCCCCATTTCCTGTGCATAAAAGACTGACTATCCTGAGCTACGGAAACAAATTTGAAATACTTGTGAAGAAAGAAACAGGAAAATAGCTTAGGATCAGTACTGAAGTTGTGCCTACTTACTAGCACTGTGAAAACTAGGATCATGTTGGGTTTGCTATTTTTGTCCATTTCAATTGCTCTCTGCTTTTATGAAAAGCTCACATGAAATCTGTGAAAGAACAAGATGATCACAAAGATACACCTCTCTTCACATTTGTCAAAAAAATTATGGACTGGCCAGATAAAACAAATTCTTAAAAATCTGAAAGATCTTGGAAACTGACAAAAATTGGGAACAAGTATAAATTTTTTTATTTAATCTACTAAGAATGTACTTTCATCATTATTTCTGCATGCTTGCTAGGTTACCCACTCAGGAAATTCATTAGTTAGAAGCTTTTACATAATGCCTGCTTTTTACAGAACAAAACAAAACAAAGTTCCTGAATATGCAGAAATAAAAAGTAGGAAAAGACAACAATAATGCTTTATTGACGAAAGCACTTTCTTATGATGGAGGAGGGCATAAGGTGATAATTTAGTGTTCCAGCACAGATTTACTGGATAATGGCCAAATATTTCAAAGCAAACACAGCTGTAATGTTTATGTTAAAAACAACAGGCTAGGGTGGCAGTCAATCAGACATTCTGCATTCTTCAAGTACTGACAATAAATTATTTCTTTCCATACAACAGAAAGATTGCTAAAGTGTAACATGACAGAAACCTTTGAGAAACTGGTGTTGTCCTTATAGGAAGGATTTCTTGCTTTTTCAAGCACCTCTTAAAGGCAATCACATTCACCAGTATCACAACGATTTAAGCAGAATTGGAAACAAAACTGAGAAATGTTACTACAAATAATGCTGCTGCTGTTAGTGGCCAAATCTATAAGAATTGAGAGAAACTTTAATTCTTTATATCTTTAAGACCCATCTTGAATATTTTTTACAAACCTATGCTGGAACTGTGTATGTTATACACACAAACACTGCATGAGAATAGTTAAAATATGTTCTGATCAACTGAGCAGAAACTTGTCTTTAAATGGGATGAGTGTATCAAAGTGAGAAATGTGAAGTTTGATTTCACAAAATTGGATATACCAAACACTCTCTTTTTATTCTCTATGGTAAACATGCAACACATTTACTTCATCTGCTGTAAAACAAATGTACCGGGATATACAAAGTCAAAAACTACTCAGTGGTCCACTTAAAAAACCCAGAAAACTCTCACTGTAATGTTTATACATTGAAATGCACTTTATGATTATTACACTTAAGATATGCTTTCCTATAAGTGTTTAAATAAAGAGCATCCTAAGGCTTCCAGTTGATTTATCAAATCCCAGAAAATGTAATAGAATATATGATCTTGAAAATTCTAAGGATTACAGAAAATTATACAGAATTTATATTTTTTATGTTTAGATCCATTATCAAAAGTGTTAAATCTAGATGTATTTCAATAACTTGAAAGTTAAAAACACAGACTCGGTGGTTTTTATTCGATGTATACTGATGCACGAGAATCCAATGAGGTTTTCTTTCAAGCCTTTGAGAAGTTGCTATCTATTAGTTGCTCACACAAGACAAGTTTAAATATTTTCCAGAGAAGACAAAAAAGTGAAAGAAAAATTGAGAATTTTAAAAAACCAAAACAAATCCCAACCCTAAATTCAAATGACAAATTCCATAATGTCTATATAATTTTCTATGAAACAAGCATGTAAGTCCTAATTGTTAAACTGAGTCTTACAAGCTGCAAGCTTGATCAACGTTTTAATCCATTTTTACCAAAATAAATTTTTAAAGAAATGTGCTTGGAATGCATAATATTCTCATATTCTGCAGGATTAAGCATAAATGCATAATTAAAAAACCCAGCACACTGAAATATATTTGCATTGCTATATAAGGAAATTTGTCTACGATATACATGTGTATTTCATTTAGGTACTTTATGCCTGTGTGTATGCATCAATCCACATGTAATATAGGCATGAACAAAAAGTATAAAAAAATACTATATTCAAATGAGTCATTCTAGCAATTCTATCCCTGGGAAAGCACATATAAGTGTAAGAAATTAATATGGTTGCCATACATACATATATATTTGTATGTGCCCCCAGGATTCATATAATAGGAGCCGGAATTCATCTCATGGAATTTTGAAATCCAGTCTCCTGTTTTTCATCCCAAACATTTATTTCATTTGGGCCTACATGATAGGAAACCCTTCCTTTTTTATATTCTTGCATGTTTTTGATAAACATAAAGCTAAAATAATTCACTGGTAAATCTGGCCTTGTAAAACTATATAGAAAGATGCCCAACAAGTTTCATGTCATTTTTTCTTGATTTATGTTATAGATGTGTTTGTATTAAAAGACAAAAAGCCTGAATTCTTTAACATTTTAGTATGAAAAAATATGTGCATAAACTAATGTGGGTTTTTTTTTTTTGTGATTGAACTTTATACACCATGTTCCATTTTGACTGAAACAGTGAAATAACTAGCATGTTGCCTCTCTGAAGCCGAAAGCAATTTCCTTTTCTAATTTTAGTTATGCAAAGCCTATGGGCATCATCAGCATTTAGTAATTAGTTTTATAATTACTGCTGTTTTGCTCACTGTCATTCAATTTTTCTTACAACATGGTCTGGGATTGAAACATCCCACATCCACAGCTGTGTAAATTGCCATCCATTTATAAGACAAAAAAAGTAACATTCAACATACATCATTATTCAGTCAAGAATGTGTTATTGGTACTTAGGTGATGCTTTGAGTACATAAGCTGCAGAGTAAAATATAAAGAAAAATATATTTTAAACACTTAATAAATGCTATATAAGATAGGAAAGTCTGGAAAATCTAAAGGGGAAACAAAATAATTTCCATTAAATTATATTTCAGATTATTACCAATATCAATATCTGTTCTAAACAAAGGGGGCAAAATCTATTTTTTGTTAAAAACATATACTGAGTTGAAAAACAGTTGAATTCAGAGTTCCTAATAGTGTAGTTTGATCATTATTGATAGAAGAATTGGTAGACTGGTAGCTAAATGCAAAGTCAACTAACCAAGAATTACCTATCAATACAGTGTCAATACATTTAGATATGATACTCCAAAATATTTAATGTCATCAACCACTTAATTTTAAGAAACCTAAAAATGCAAATGGTATTCAGTATCTGCTTAAATCCAGCACTTTTTCTTAAAAAGGTTATATCACAGAAAAATTAGACATTGACTAGAATTCTTATGTTACATATTATGTTCCAAATTTTAAACTTTTTAAAATTTCTAATATGAAATATTGTATCAATCATGATTTTTAAAGACAAGAAACTTAAAAGTCAAACAAGAATGAAAAATTTATCTTTTCTCCTTAAAAAAAAAACCCCACAATTTCTTCAATGAGCAAGAAGTATTCTCCAGAACATGTATGCTTCACAAAAAATGTTTTTGGAGAGAAGAAAGTCCCACAAAAGGTTCCACCAGTGTCAGTCAGCTACCACAGATGCCAGCTTGCAGAGCTGTGCTCTGGGAGGAAGAATCTTCCCTCAGCTAGGGTGACACCAGGGAGCACCAGCACAAACAGGACATCAGCAAAGGGACCACTCATATTTGTCATTCCTTCCTTCCGACCAGAAAGCAGAGTAATAAAGTCTTTTTAATCTTTCCCCCTATCCTTTGTCAAGCTTAGCTAGGAGAAAACAGCTGCTAATAAACATAAAGCTGTTACACACAAAGGGCTAGACTGTGCTCAGCCCAGTGAAGGGATAGAGCAGATATGCTGCTGCAGAGAAAAAAATGTAGCCAGATTGCTTTCAAGGATTTTTGCAGAAGTGTCTGCTGTTTTATGTTTTGTGACACAGCTAAAGTCTTACATTTTTAAAAGTGAGAAAATAATTCTAAACATTTTTTGCTACCAAAAAAAAAAAAAAATCTCAATTTAGAATACTTCTCAGTGAATATAAAGTGGTCAGTGTGACCCAAGTCAGAAAAATTCATGGTTTTCCCAAAGAGCAAGATTTTTAGACCAGTAACAAACCCTGGAAAAAACCAACCAAACGCTTTGCTTCCAGTCACCTACAAAGTATGAGATGAGATCCTCAGGGAACCACCACAGTGGATACTCGATGCTCCTGCAGAGCATACCAACTGCTTTACCCTACAGATTAACAGTCACAGCCCATCCCTCAGATCATTCAGAGCCCACAAATTGCCATCAGGGGCCTCTCAACCTTGTTCCTGCTGCAGGCAGGGGTGGAAATGCCCCTGTGCAGGGTCACCAGCTCAGCTGTTCCACCAGCACAGCCCTGCTGTGGGACTCTCTGGGGGCTGCACAGCCCAGCACAGCCCTGATGTGCTCTTTGAGGGCTGCACACCCCAACACAGCCCTGCTGTGCTCTCTGGGGGCTGCACAGCCCAGCACAGCCCTGCTGTGCTTTCTGGGGGCTGCACAGCCCAACACAGCCCTGCTGTGCTCTCTGGGGGCTGCACAGCCCAGCACAGCCCTGCTGTGGGACTCTCTGGGGGCTGCACAGCCCAGCACAGCCCTGCGGTGCTCTCTGGGGGCTGCACAGCCCAACACAGCCCTGCTGTGCTTTCTGGGGGCTGCACAGCCCTGCTGTGCTCTCTGGGGGCTGCACAGCCCAACACAGCCCTGCTGTGCTCTCTGGGGGCTGCACAGCCCAGCACAGCCCTGCTGTGCTCTCTGGGGGCTGCACAGCCCAGCACAGCCCTGCTGTGCTCTCTGGGGGCTGCACAGCCCAGCACAGCCCTGCTGTGCTCTCTGGGGGCTGCACAGCCCTGCTGTACTCTCTGGGGGCTGCAGAGCCCTGCTGTGCTCTCTGGGGGCTGCACAGCCCAGCACAGCCCTGTTCCAGCCCCTGCCTCATCAGCTGCAGTCTGGCAGAGCCAAAGGGTCCCTGAAGGCCATGTAGTAGCAAGGGTGTTTGTTCCCAGACGTACAGCTCAGTCAGGAAATTTCTGAAACAATCATGAACTGTGCCTTTGAAAGACTGATGCCTACACACCATATCAATAACAGGCTTTCATATTTTCTGTTCACTTTGGAGTCTTTGGGATTTTATGCCTTTTCTTTTTTTTTTTTTTCTTCCTTTGCGTATGGGCAAATACCTATGTTTCCCTTTGTTCCTTAAAAAAAAAACCAGAATGCACATAATTTTTGAATGGAAGAAATAATTTCTGCTTTTGAACCTCTGCAAAAAGCCAGTTGAGGGACTATCTGGCTATATGTAACCAGATCATTCTTTAAGGGAAAAACAAAAGAGAACAAAAAACCCCAGCCCAGGAATCCAAACACAAAATCTGTGAATTCAAAATTCATGTACTTGTGCCTCAGAGGTTTTGGCCTTCATTACCAAAACACATAGATCCACATACAAAGCTTTTTCATCTCTGAAATATGCAATAATGCTGCTATTGAAACTGCAGGAAACACACCTGAATAAAACCCAGTTATTTCTCACAGAACTGAAGTATTGTGTGCATTGATACACCATTCAAGCTGGATGAAAAGCATGTCCTACACTATGTCTTCCACTTATTTTAATGACATTCTACACAGTATTAAAAAAAAAAAAAGCTACAAAATATTCTCTTCAGGTGCTGTTCAGAACAATGACAACTATTACTAATGTATGGGAATATCATTACAGAAGAATATTTTAGAAGGTGGAGTTACTGATTGACTAGAGCCTATTTAGATACCTATTTACAAGTGGGGAGACAATTTTGTGGCAAAAAGCTGAGAGAGGAAGTTGAGCTAACCCTCTTGCACTACAAACATGAAGAGCTGCTTTGGGAATTCTGCCTGAAAATCCCCGCTTTGCTTCAGATGGATCCAGTAAAACAGTGGAAAAGAGGAATAGAAGATGCAATAGTAAAGAAACACTGTCTGATGGATGGAGCAGACAACAAGTTATTAGCTGTAGCACCCTTTTTTGCTAGCTTTTGAATACACTCTGCAATAACATGTGCAAAGTATTTTGAGAGCTTCAAATTACAATTCTCATATAAATGTGAAGAAGTAATATTGTACATTCCAGAAACCTCTTCATTCATAAAATATTCCTGACCATATGTCTGTAAACTAATAGCAATCACCAAAATGGCATGAAACATGGCACAAAAAAGTGTGAAAAATAACACATGACAGAGATCTGATACATCTTCAGGGAGAAGTTTCAGGGGAAAACACTCCAATGTCAGCAATATTCAGTGGCTATCAGAAATGTATTTCTTCTCATTTTGTCATTACCTATTAATCCCAACTATTCTGGCAGTAAAAGGTTAAAAAGGAAATAAATTAAGATTATTGTCAATCATTACATACAGAAAAATAATTAACTCAGTATGTTTATTTATCTATTTTTTGCTAGTTGATTAAATGAATGATTGATGACAGGTTCCTTGTTTTCTTTTCCTTCATTTTGTCATTATAAATGATCAGTATGAAACTAAACGAAGACATCAAAATGAAATTGTTAGAAGCACAAAATATAAAGCAGATGGATCCAGATTATTTCAACTTTCTTGTTACTCTAGTGTAACTTAGTAAAATGCATTTATATATACACAAAGAACTCCATTGGTAGCAGAAATAAACAGTAACCGGACTTACTTTCCTCTCAAATATTACATATTAATATTCAGGCCTCCCTTTTTAAAAAGAATCTTTTAATAATTTGGTAGAGAAATTGTTAAAACAAATGCTCTTATCCTATTTATCCTTGGATAAATATAAAATTTATCATTGGATAACTCACAGCAAACAGTTTGTGCAAAGATGCCAAAGCATTCTTAAATGCTGACTAGTGTTCTGAATAACACAACCCTAGTATACAGCTTTGGGGAAAATATAAGGAAAAATATGGGCACAGTCAATTGAAAAATTGCCCTTTGGGTAATGTGAGAAGAGGGAAGAAAGTGAGCTAGAGAGTCAGCGGTCTCTTGTCTGCCCATAAGCGTACACTCAGCATCCTCCCTGCAGAGAAATGATGAGTTAGCCCACTACATATGCAAGGATTTTCTTCTTACTCATTTCACATGCAAGAGAAGCAAGACCTAAGTTCTGAAATCCCTCCAAATTTTTGAGGACAGATGAAATCCCGGGACTCTGAAACGAGGACTGAGGCAGTTTCCCCTGAACTGACCAAAAATTGCTGGCTGGGCTAGGAAAGTTAACTGAGTGCAACTGCATTTTTGAAAGTTAAAGGAACTGACCCAGAAGTCTCAGGAGACTGCTTTTATATGGGTTTTAAAAGAAAGTAAAATATCTTTCTCCCAGAGCGATTCACAGTGGTAAATGGTCAAGAGCTTGAAACCTTTGTTACTTACAGAATTTACTGTTGAGAACACAACTGAAGGAAGTCACTGGCAAAATCTGTGACTTTCCTTCCACTTCTGAAGAAACTACTTAACTCTGAAACAGCCATTTTTTGGATGAAGACATGTCTCATCTCTTTTCACTACTTGGAAATACTAGAGACAGCTGAGCTCAAATCATGCAGATAGTCCGAGTTCACTTTAATTTTGAGCCAGGGGAAGGCTGAATTCAGGAGGAATTCTTTTCCTCCTATTTCCATACAAACTCTGGCTTCAGCTAATATGCTCTCTTAGAAAGTCAGTTACTTTTCCCCAGAGATCCCTCATTTCTGTGCACCACACTAGGATTGTAGAGGTGACTCTGAGGTGGGTTTGGGTTGAAGGGAACCATTTGCGTGCTCTTAGGAAGGATCTTCTAAGCTCACTCAGCTTGGCGGAGTTTCCCTTGCCCAGATATGATATTGATACCCAACATGATAATGCAAGTTGTATGGATAAGACGGGTATCAGACTGAAAGGTGTCATAAGGAACTTTTTAGACAACTCTGAACAGATTTTTTTTCTGAGAAATCTTCCAAAGTCTGTGGGTAAGATAATATTGCACTTGTGCTATCCTGACCCATTCAATATCCTAACTGTGAAATCCACTTGCCCCAGAAGATTTCTTCCCCAGTCTCACCTTGTGTTACCTGTTCTATATGTTCAGTTCTATCACAAACTATTCCTACTGCAAGAAATATGCCATTTGAACAAAAAATAAAGTCAAGGGTAACCTTCAGTATTCACAATTATTCATGAGGATTGACCTCTTGACATTGTTCAATCCTTATCAGCAGAAGGAATCCAGAACCACATCACAATGAGACAGACATTCAGGTTAATTCCCAAAGTAAAAAACTCACCAAAATGGCAAGTCCATATTACATGAAAATGTATATCAAATACATGTCACTGGGTTAAACCAAAGAATATCACACTGGAATAGCTACTGCAAGTTTTACTTTAGGTTTTTATGACACTGTTACTGAAATATTCTCTTCAGCTCTGGTTTCCTCCATTCTCAAAATATGTTAGAAAATTGGATACGACTCAAGTAAGAGCTACAAGAATGATTAGACTTCTAAAAGTCAGTCCCTACAGTGAAAGACTAAGAAAGCTCAATTTATTTAGTTACTGAAAAGAAGGTTAAGAGGATCACAATACCTACATGTGGAAGAGATTTCTGACAGTAGGCAGCTCATTAATCTAGCAAAAAAGGCATAACAAGATCCAGTGTTTGGATGCTGAAGCTGAAATAAGACTACAAATGAGGCACACTTTTTTCACAGTGACAGTAATTAACCGTTGGAACAATCTGCCCAGGGATGTAGTTGATTCTTTATCATTTAAATGCTTTACATCAACATTAGATACTTTCCAAAGAGATAAGCCTATGTCTCAAACAGATGCAGAAAATACTGGATGAGGTTCTGTCTTGGGTGTGCAAGAAGTCAGCCTGGATGCTTATCAGAGCTGCTCAGCATTGTACCTCGACACCACAGCACCACGAGTGCTCTGCGCCTCCAGGACCAATCATCCCACGGCCATCACGTCCACCAGAGTGCTCTGCCCCTCCAGGACCAATCACCTCCCAGTCATCATGTCCACCCTTTGTGTGCAGTTCCATTCAGACTGAACAAATGCTGCCTCCAAATTCATCTTCCTCTTTAACAGGTAAATGAAAACCTTCCCAAGGCAGATATGGACACCTTCACAGATAGCCCATGTCACATTCACTATCTGGCATAATCAATGCTGGAGACCAAAATACACCAAAACTGCCAATAAGCACATGGTGTAAAGCTGTTTGAGCACTGACTTTGCCAGGTGCTTCCACCCAAGGAACATCTCTTGGGCTAACTCCAAGTGAGTGACGAGTGAATAGATACATAGCAAAAATCTCTCAACATAGCTGCCTGTATCCAAAACACAATTCCTTTATGTCTAATGAGTTTGTTGGAAAATCAAGAAGTTCCATGAGGATAGAGAAACCAACTAAGCCAAATATATGATGAGGTTAGGTGAGCTACTATTTTCCTCTCAGCTCCTTAGTAACATTTGTAAAAGAAAACTTGTCCTTTAAATCTTCAGGATAGGATGTTAGAGCAAAAGAATAGCAGAGAAAAAAAAGTATTAAATAGATGATAACAAGAAAATTATCTTCAGAAGAACAAAATTAAACACCCCATTTATTCACCTCTAGGAAGGGTTAGAAAGAACCATTTAAAATATAAATAAAAATTATACACTCAGATTGTTTTAGGATGGTGGAAGTGCACAGAAAATCAATCACACTTGGACTTGCCCCACAGTATACACACTAAAGTATTTTGTAGGTTTTTTTTACAATACCTAGTTTGTTTTTTTTTTCTTTTGACAATTAAAAGACTGGCAATGGACTACAAAATCTTTAAAAATTACTAAAGGGGGGGGGTTTTCTTTACTATGAGATACACCTAATTAAGACAATATAACACAGAGATTCTATATAAAATGGATTAGAAATATTCCTTCTATTCAATTTCTTCATTACCTACCCTGAGTGCAAATCTTCATGTTATTCTGGAAAACATCTCCTCATAGATGTGGTTAAAATTCTAAATGGGTTAAAATTCCTTTCATTAAATACAGCATTCTTGCAAAGGACATGAATATAGTGTTAATGGTTGAGAACTGGACTCTTGGACTTGTGACGTGGGAAGAGGGCTCTATTTCCTGCTCTGACACACACTTCTCATAGGATATTGAAAAGTCATTCTTGGCTTTGCAAATGTGCTCAGCAGCTGCTTCTTATGATCAGATTACCAAAGTGCTGAAATCTTTTGAAAATCTGGCTATTTATTTTGTTGCTGAATAGGATCAGAGATCTTTTGAAATCTGGCTCCAGTTGGAGTGCTGTGCTCTTTTGAAAAGCTAGCCCTAAATCTGTATATGCCTCAATTTCTCTATTAGCATTATCAGCACTGTTCCGCATCAAGAGGTTGAGAAACAGCTCACATACACAGCAATTCAAATTTGAAAGGGGATATATAGATGTACAATTACTCTTATAATTGTAGAAATGCTATATGTACCTATAAAAGAAAATAAAAAACAGTTCCTGATTTCTCCTAACTTTTGTACAAATGGTTTTCTGTAAGATCTACAGTTATATAGTCTTGACAATATTATTCTTGCTATAGGTAAAGTTTGGGAATTATCTGTATGTATTAAAATGTGAGCAGAGCTATTTCTCTGTCTTCCTTTTAGGGTTAAAAATGTGTTTAACTGTTTTACAGATGATGAAATAAGACACAGAATTTTGTACTTGCATGTGGTATCATCCCATGCAAAGCAAAGTAAAAAGAATTTTTATAGGATACAAATAGAATGCAAAGTGACAACACACACATGCTTGTGCAGATGCACTCAGTTAACTCTGTGTATAAGAATTATAGGGAATGATGAGCTCAAGCACTGATATGGAGGTAAGAATTTTCTAACAGCTCCATTCAGGAGGACAACTCTGTCACAACTGGTGTTTAAGTATTTTGTGAGGTACTTGCCTTTCTTTCCTTCCATGTTAACAGAAAGTGCAAAAACTAAAACCTTTGAAATTTAAAATAAAAATATTCACTTTGGCTTAAAAGCTAGCAAATAAACAGAAAATTATCTTCCTTAAGGGAGCTTGATATTTTAAAACAACACAAGTTCCCCAGCTGTGTAGCGATTCTTATTTGGCTTGTGATCTCGGGTAGATATAGAGGCTTACATGCTCTCTAAATTGTAAGCTCTATATGAAGGGTGTTCTTTAATTACTGACAGCTAATGAAAACAGTTTTTACTGATCTCTCTAATGTCCTGGGAAAGTCTTTACTATGGATTCATTTTATTCTACTTTATATCCCTGATTGAAATGGGAGACCACAAGAGCATAGGGATTTGGTGGAAACTCGATTTCGTTCCTCTGGTTTCAAAGAGAACAGTTGCAGAAATTAAGCTGCGTTGATATTGTGGTCAAACTTTGGTCAGACTGTGGTTATACTTGCATTTATATAGATGTAAAATCAGTGCACTTTGGTTTTTAAAACTGCTGGATCTACCGTCAGTAACTAAATCTTGCTCGGTTGATCAGAGGGACCTAATATAACTATTACATGAAAATAAATATTATTATTAAATCCAAATGCTTCACTTCCAGAGCTCTACTATTTGCTCCAAATATTGAGACAGTCACTTTGGAAAATGCTTGTAAATGTACAACAGCAAGCATATGATATGGGAAACATAGGTTTTCTATTTCAAAAAAATATTTTGTGTTTTGTTTCATTTCAGACAAAATATTTTGAGTCATAATCTTTTACTTTCAATATAGAGTGATGTAACTCCTGGTATGACAAGTATTGTAAAAGGCCATTCAGTTGCAGTGCTTTATTTCCAGTAAGCACCCCAATCTGTTGGGGATTTTTTTTGTTTGGTTGGGGGTTTTTTGTTGTGTTTTTTTTTGGTTTTTTTGGGGTTTTTTTTGTTGTTTTTTTTTTTTTTGTTGTTGGATTTTTAGGGGTTTGTTTTGTTTTGTAAATTTGTTTGGGATTTTTTTTCTAATTATCAGCTGGTTAACCCATTTCTTCATACACATGTATTTATTAGCCCTGCAATAGATATCCCTCAACAAGATCTAAAAGCAGGATTCATTCAACAGGAGATATATGGTAGAGGTTCAGATGACCCAGAAAACCAATAAGCTACAATCATAGAAGACTAAGCTCTATTGAATACAGCAGGGCTTTATGTATGTCCTTACATTCTCTTCCCAGATGAGGAGACTAAGGTATGAATGCTATACTGAAACTATTAAATGCAGCCACAAGATCCTATCCCTCAACTGCTTTCATTTGCAAAATGTGTGCTATGATATTAAGCTTGACTGAGGCTTTATCCAAAGCACTCTTCATAGCAAAGACACCTTCCTTCTGCTCAGAAAAGGGTGAATAAAAAGACAAATAGAAGTTCCATCAGATATTGCAATCTGCAGATAGCAACAGTCTTTTTTCATTTTACATATCAAAAACTACAGCAGTGATTACTGTTCCTGATTACTACAAGCAAAAAGCAGAACAAGCGCTTTTGGCACACCGGATTCATTGCACATCTGTAATTGGCTAACCCCATCATGTGCATTATTTCATAAAGTTATGTAGACTGCACATATAATTTAAGATATTCATGCTTCTAAAAAAGACCACCTGGAGCTAACCCATGCAACATAAAACATGAATGTAAAAATCATATGGAAGCATTTTATTAAGAACTTTGGAAAAGCGGATGTTGTGGCACTGACTTTTACACAGAAATTTCCACTGGATGAAAATCCATATCATTATAGTGCAAAGAAATTAATTTCATTTTAATTTGAAAGTTTTCCCTGGTTTATTTCAGTATCCCTACTAAGGCAGTAGCTAAAGCAGCCATCAATACTCTACTCCTCCTCATATATTTACCTCTGCAAGTCTGACGCCCATGCTTTTGCCAAAACCCACTCAGCCAACACTATCAATATTCTCAAACATGAATTGGAATGCCAACACCCACCATCTTTTAGCAGGAATGAGGAAAGTATGTTCTCAACTTAGGAGTGAATTTTTACTGACATGCTAAGGACTACTGTACACAGAAAGTCATCCACATTGAAGGAAGAAAGAATAAAGTGAAAAGTTAAAAACTCTGGACTTTCTTTTAAATATTAATATTCTTCATCAGATTGTTTTCATTACAAAGGCCGCATTAAGGATGCATACATATAGAGAAAGATGCAGGGCTACAAAAAGGAGAGAGTCAGCCCTGGAGACCAAATACAAGAAGCTATATTGATATTTGGGGTTTTAGCTCTGGACTCAAAAAAAAAAAAAACCCTAAAATAGCTAAGAAAAATAAACCATATTAAAAGAAGATAAAAATATGCAATATTGACCAAATAATTGTAACTGCACAAGAAAGGAAGATTAATTGCAGTGTAATAGAATGGAAATGCAGTACTTGCTGTGAGTGAGAGAAAAGACACTAATGTCATCTTTTCTATTACCTTGCTCTTAAAACACTGTTTGGTTGTTTTCCTATTTAATTGTTAAGTTTCAAGGTAAAGTTCTAGCAATAAACAACTCTTCTAGGGACTGACATTTGATTGACAACATTTTAGAACAAGTATTAATTTGTTATCAGCAGTAAATGCTTTGTGTCTCCACAGAAGTGATGGATAGAACTTTTTATGATACAAATAAAGTACCATGAGAAAGCAAATCATTCACTCATTTTTGCTAACAGAAGTGGAAGGATCTGTTAGGTTCTTTTGTGCCTTTCTTCATTAAAAAAAAAGCCACAAAAAACCCAAAAAAACTGAACTTGAAATGCTTTTCCCTCTGCTTCACAAAAACCCAGAATCTTTCAAAGTCCTTTAACTCCAGTAGCCTAGCATATAGGACAGCAATGACTACAAAAAAATAATAATAGTAGTAACAGTAGTAGTCATAGTAATAATAATAACTACAACAGCACCAAAAAACGAACATTAGGTTTAATTTACTAAACTGAATAGATCATTGTCTATGATCCAAACATCATTGTAATTTGGGAATTTTAAATCAGCAATCAAGCCATGTTTAATCCCAGTTTCCTGATGGTCATACCCTGAGCAGATTCTGTAGAAAAACAGATATTCCTTTCTTAATAGTGACTTTCACTTTAATCTGCTTTCCAAGAGCAATTAATTATACAGTTAATGTGTTTGACTTGGTTCTGCCAACATACCATTCTTACAATATTTCAAAACCATAATTGTTATGAACTAGGACTCCAAATGCCTTACAAATAATTCCATATACAATGCAAATTCTACTTAACTGGACTTGCAATTTCAGACATTTAAGCTAGGTTTGTTTGATAAGAATTACTTTCTATTTATCCATGTTTGTTGAAAAACATAATCTTACTTTTATCCCTTTAGTGCAGGAAATTTCGCAGTATTCTGCCTATAATGCTTTGAGGCTGAAACAGCTCAGTAGTATAAACTTCACAACACCAGCACTTGCAAAGTATGGATTTGTATTGTATTGTAACCTGAACCAGAAAGACTTGTAGAATTGATTCTGTAGAAGCAAGCACTTAAATAAACCTTACCAAACTCTTCTGCCTTTTCTGCATCATTCAAAGTTTTATTATACCTTACTGCTAGAGTCTATACTGTTTCCAGAAACATTTAACATTTTTAATACACATAAACTCGTTCTTTCTTGAATTCTTCCAGTCCCATTAGATCTTTTTCTTAATGCCTCTACTTGTCTTTGCCAATATTCCGCACTTCAGACAGTCCAGTTTATCTTGCTATATATATATATATATCCCTTTAATGCCATAAGTTTTCTATAAATACACATACATACTTTTTCAAGTTAATTATTTTACTGTCATTCTGGAAAAGGACATTTTTAGAATTTTCAGGTGCATAGGAAATTATAACTTTTTTTCTTTAGAGGTTCTAGCCTTAGGGGTTCTAACTCTAACTTTTATTATTTTATTTATTTATTCTATTATTTTATTTTTTCCATCAAAATTTTTCCTCATGATCAGTTTCACCCATGAGTTTCCCCACTAGGCAAACAGTCCCTGAAATGCACAAAGCACATTTGTTGACACCCGCCCTCATTTGCCAAATTTGAAGTCAATCAGGACATGATCACCTGTCACCAGGCAACCACCAACTCAGCCCCACATTCAATTCATCTTGTCTATGTCAATGAGATTCAAACTGAGCCACCTCATTCTGGGTACCATATCTTTCATACCAGAAAACCAATAATAATTCTCATGGAGAACAATCATGTTTTACCACTGACTTCTGGAAATTTTCAGCACTTGGTTTCTGTTACATTCCAAAAAAAGTCATCATCTTTAACTCATGCAATAGGTTGAAGACTAGATACCTGTGGCTATGGCTGCACTGCCACATAAACAGGTTTACTGCGGATGAACATTATGTTTACAATCAGTGGTTGGTACTGATACATAGTCAGAGCACAACAGTAGCCCCTATATAAACAGGGATAAGATTCTCATAAGAACAATGCCTGCAAGGCAGGGAGAAATAAATTACAGGGCCATCTGAATTCTCCAGCATGAGAGCAGAAATACTGCACAAGGGATCTGGATTTGGAGACCCTTTTCATCTCTAGAAACACCACCAACTCATCTGCATCACCCTCTTTTCATCTGAGTTTTTCACATAAAACTTTGAGAAACAATATCTTAGGCCAAAAACACTATGGAAGAAAATAATTCTTACTTTGCCCTTATAGATGGTTTCCCTGAGACAGAATTGTGTAGGGGTTCAGAACAGAAGGCTGGTCTTTCTGGAAGGCTTGTGGGCTTTAGCAAGGAAAGGCTTGCACTGTCTGCCAAGTTCCTGCTCAGGAACTTTCCTTTTAAAATATTAAAGGCTAACAACAGGTAATGTTATTTAAAGTGTTTCCACAATGAGGTCATGCAGAAGAGAACAACTTATTCCTCTCTTGTAAATGCATACATATCGAGCACAAAATATATTAGAAAAAGATATTTAAATTAATGAAAGTAATTCCACTTGACATTTGGGATAACAATTACCATACTTTCCAATTATCATTATTGCTTGTTTTCTTTCCCAGAGAATTCAAAGTGCTGGACTTGTTTTCTCAACCTCAAGCCCCTCAGTATGATATGACGTCAAGTTGATTTTCAGCTTAAACTTATATACTTTGTTTATCTTGAAAATGGAACCTTTGAAAAACATGCTAGTTTAAAGGAAAAATGTGCAATTTTGTTTTAAAGTGTAATTTTTCTTCTTGTGGTTATAATTTTTTTTAAATCTCTCTACCAATACAGACTTGAAGTAACATGGAGTGCTTCATGGCAAGGAACTTTTCAGAGTTGTATTTACTTACATTGAACAGGAACAATTTGGACAAGAAATATTTCAATACACCACAAATACTTCTGAGAGAATCTGATTTCTCCTGCAACCGATATATATTAATTCCAGAGTACAAATGTGTAAAACTACCTAATTGCAGAATATGGAACTCCAAAAGTAGAGATGGCTAAACTAACACTGACATTTTTACACAACCCACCAGTCAGTCAGTACTATTTATTGAAATTCTTTTTCACTCCTCACCTACAATCTCACACTCATCTCTTCTCTTACAGCAGAAGTAAGAGTTTTTTTATTTATTTAGCATAAAATGTAAAGGTTTGGCATAGAAAAAAAAATTATAAACTCACTTTTAACTTGACATACCCAAAATTGTCTTACTTATTCTAGTTTCTACACGTCACATTATTCAACAGGAAATAAGACTCGTGGCCTTGCAAAAACATTTGTATCTCCAAAGACAGAAATTAACACCTCACTTCAATGAAAAAAGAATTAAAAAATTATAAGTATTTCAGTGTTACCATGGCAAATTACGAGGACAAGGATTGCAAAATTAGGCACAGATTACCAGATTATTTTCTGTTTCAAAAGAAGCAGAAATTTTAAAAGTTGGGAACTCCGTTCAAGGCAAAGGGTCATGAGTTTATTTTTATAGAGGCAGTGGTCCTGAGTAAGAACCAATGTCCCAAAGATTGCCAAAAACCAAAATACACAGCATGACTTTTCATCAGCCAAACACAATCAACACATTGAAGAAAATCACCATGCTTCACACTCCTCCTCTCCCTTCCTCTTTCCATTACTAAAAAAAAAAAAAGAGAAAAACGTGTGGCTTAGCAAAAAACTCACAATGCAGTGAAAACGAATATGAAAATTTGCAATATCTTTGAATGCTTTTAGAAATAGTTTGTGCCAAAAGTGCAATGAAATTTAAATTCAATAATTTGAAGACAATGTTCCAAAACACAAAGGTCCTCGCAGAGTTTGATGTTGGAACAGGACTACAGGGCCTAGTACCAAAATGCACAAGAGGATTTCAAGTTCCATGCAACATAAGGCACCACTTTCTGCCTGAACACACAGTAAATACAATTAAAATACTTCCATTTCTAGACAACTTTCAGAAAACTCAAATTTTATTTCTAAAAACTGGTAAACAACCATTTACTGTTGTCCTCAGAATATATTCCAGAAATGGAAGACTTTTAGAAGTATGGAAACAGAGGAGAAAAGTACTGTTATTGATAACACATTGTACATACTTTCAAAGACGAAAAATTTTATTCCTACTGACTATAAGTAATATCTTGATTATTTTCTTCCACATATATTTACACCCCAGTCTTTAAGAACTATCTTTAAACTTATCTACTATAATTGTGTGTGTATTTGTTTATAAGGACTGAAATTTGCTATACACAGAAAGCCTTAGACAATGTAGCAAAAGAAAAATGACTGAAGTCTGCTGTATTAGAGGTTATTTTTTTTCCATTTTTAGCAAATGTCAAATCATTGACTACTGCTTTTAAGATTAATAAAGGATATAATGGTTTTTAGATCACCCCTAAATAAAGATTACTATGAACGAAGAAATGATTTACCAATAGTCACCACAATGAGATTTCCTTAAAGGTTACAATCATCAGTTATTTAGCTGAAACACTGCTGAGAATGCCTGGTCATTTCTTGAATAATGCATAATGTTCATTGCAGATTTGATCTGTATTATTACAATACAGATATTTATAAAATAATGGTGAAAACTATCTGTTACTTTCCAATTGCTCAAGATATTTCCATGAAGTAATTGACTCTGAAAATATTATATGGAGTTACCTGAGCCCTCATTTGCAAGCACAACTTGTAGTGATCACTACACAATAGGCATTAGAAAACAAACTCATCAGCCTTTACAGACTTCTAAGAAAAGCTGTGATTTACAGGGCCAAGTAAAGGACCTTCCTGAAATACTGAATTAAAATTATTTAATTACTGTACAGTATTGGGAGGAAAATTTAAAACTAAGCTTTTAAAATGAATGATTAACAGAAGCAGGTCCACACATTTGGGGGAAGAAAAAAAAAGCAGTTATCTATACAATATAAGTACCTCTCAAATAATTTCCCAAATATCTGTAAGTATATTCAGAAGATTGCTTGTGCACATACTAAGAGTGTCTAGTGTTTTATTGTAGGTTTATAATCCATACTTCACATGAATGTGCAAGCTATTTATGTGAGCTTGTTTATACATATGAACTTCAAGGGCAGCAACAAGCAGCCTTAATAAATGAAACAGAATTTCTTTTGATGTAATTTCATGAATGTTTCATCAGAATGTGTTAACAGGTTTCTATGTAAGGAGAACTGGTGAAATCATAAAATATACCTGTACTATACAGTTAAACCTGCTTATGGGGAATTCTTATACAATGAAACACACTTTCATCAAACATTGCTTCAACATACTGACACATAAATAATAGAGTCCTACTTAGCATTAAGCTGAGCACCCAAACAGGAGGAAAAAAATGTCAAAACCCCTTCCTGAGCCCCCATACCCCTTGCACCTAAAGGAATGAGAACCATAGCACTACGTGGTTGGAGCGGCAGGGTTATTATTCAGATAGGGTGAACAGACATTAAATGTTTACCCAGCTCTTTCTTAGGGAGAAACATTAATCTAGATCAGACTAGTGATGTTGTTGTCTAAGAATAAGATTTTGTTCTTAAAATTCTTTTCTTCATTAGAATCTTTGCACAAAAAGGAAGATTTGGTATTCAGGTATATATTCCAGAAGAGGATAATGAAAAATAGATCCCAGATACTCTCACAATATACAGAGATTGGCAGAGCTCAGAGTTTCAGTAACACAGGACAGCTTGTAGAAGCACAGACAGATCATAGATTGTACAGCAGAGTACATGAAAAAATGTTTAATTGCCTGAGAATAAACCCTCATCCTGTAAAAATTTGCATATTATATCAGAAGCCTAATGAACCATGTTACACTCATGCCCTGGATGATGTAATTATTGCTTTTTTTTCTTCCATGAGAATTATATATGATGTGGGAGATAATATAAATTAACTATATGAAAGGATGGAACTATGTCCAGCTACTAAATCGTCAGTCTGAATCTGTGTTGGTTTTTGCCCTCCATACCTCTCTCCATCCACTGAAAATTTTAACTTTCCTTGAATAATATCATTTCCTTTAAATGGAAGAGCAGGTAAATTCCTTTGCACCATCAATACAAGCAACCCTTCATGGACAGATATGGGCTGATAAATAAGATTCTATTTCTACCTCCTCCCTCAACCCTTAAAGGTGGCTTCTTTGTTTGCTATGTGCTGTATATATTCTATCTGGTTTAGTGTAGATTAAGAGTTTGTATTTCATGTTTCATGGAAAAAACCTGAAGTGCTCAAATCTGATATGCCTCTTCCAAATATATGTTCCCTTCAAACTGTGAGAGCAGTAGCTAAAATAAAGGAGTATTCTGTGCTGCTAAAGGCAGGACACCCCAAAATCCCAGGTTTGCTAACTCTGATTTCTGTTACTGCAACTTAGTCCCTAATATAAAATACCTATCAGACAGAGATCACACTCACCCAGATGGGTAGCATTAGTTGAAAAAATAATAGATTACCAAAAAAAGTCCACTTAACACAGGTCATTGGAAAGACTATTTAGGAGCAACATACACATAGCCTCTATTTTGTGGCAACTCACATCTCAAACACTACTTTTGCTCCCCAACTGCTTGTCTGAGCATTAAAAGAGATCTTTTAATACTGAAAACAGTCTATTTTGTTGATAAATGCCTACTGGCTCAGAAGTCAAAATAATTTCTATAGACATTACAAGAGGATAAATATCCTAGTCTGTCAGCTGAAGATTTAAGTATTTGGATGTGATGCTTTCAAACTTCAGAAATATGTGATTCTACCTTTAATCTATGGCTAGAAAATTAAGAGATTGAGTTCTCAAATCAAGGAATAATGGCATTTTCCTCTCAAACAAATACTTATATAAAATACTAAAACAAAGCAACACAATTACAGGTAAATAATTTGAAAGAATTTAGTCTACATCACCCAGAAGACTTACAGCTGTAATAGCTACATCATAGGTTTGTTGTTAAATAAAAAATAATTAAAATAAGAGGTTTATTTCACCTTCACATGGTGTCTTTCTCATGCAGACCTCAGATTTCCACATTTGAATCCCTTTAAAGGATTTGATATGCAGGGAAAGAAGAAAGGATGAAGGTAAAAATTTCAATTTAGAGGCTACTAAAGGCTGCCATATTCTATAGTACACAACAATATTTACTCCATACCTTTTACTGATGTATTAGGTGGAGGTCCTTCCATCCTCAAGTTCCATGGAGGATCACCTTGATTAGCAAAGTCCCTCATTTTCAGATAGCTAATTGTAAGTCGGATGATGGATGCCTTGTCAAGCTGGCTGGTAATGGCTGCAGGCAGTGGCAACAACTTTGCCAACTCATAGAACTCAAAATTCTCCTTTCCCCGGCGAGAGCGAGCAGCATCGCGGGACTTTTCCTTCCTCAAAGCTTGTAAACTGAAAGAAAATAAAGAAAGTAGGACATTCATCAGTATTAGTGTTCTGTCACATTTAACCAATTTACTCTTTTCACTGCTGGTCTTCAAATTATCAGATTTTTGACATGCTGTTGCATATGGATCTACAGAATTCAGGATATATAAAATGGTGCTTCACGCTCAAATGACTGAAACTAACAACAATATTTAAGTGGTGGTCAACATATTGTGTAACTACTCAAATCACTTTAGCCACTTCCTTTTTAGCCTGCCTTTCCTTTGTCAGCTGTCAGTCTCGAGAAAAAATCCCAAGAATACATATGGGGTTTATATGTCTAGGTGCCATTGTTTCGCACTGACTCACTCACTCACCCAATTTTGCCTTAATTTTTGTCATATTCTGACTCTTGGGAGAAGGTTAATAGCAGATGATTCAAGTGTTTGCCACCTCTGGCAGCCAAGATTACTAAACAGGTTGTACACCAACTGCTGAGACACAGAAGTGTAAGTCTGGTGCAATAATGTGAAAATTCCTGTGTTTCATGAAGCTGTTCCTCAGGAGTTGTTCAACTGCCTTTGCAGTGGAAGCAGTAACCTTTGTCAGTGGGGTGAAAAAGCTGTTAATACAGTTCTGTGATTCACATTTCTGATTGTAATTTGCCACCACATACATGGCAGACTGACAACTTTCTGATCAGAATGGACCTTCTGCTTTACACTGAGCTGTTGGAAATGCAAAGACATCCATTTAGTCCTGTTTCATCAATGTATCATTTGCTACGACTAATACAGAGAACAAAGATAACTCAGATTTTACTCCTGCAATATTTGTTTAGTTGGTGTAAAACTTCTGAATGCAGCGGGATGACAATATTCATAACCACCTGCATTTTTGTAGCCATCTCTGCCACTTCAGACGTGGTAGGGCATATCAGCTGGGCCCTTAACACACAAATGAAATCCCTCCATGGCAGCTCCCGTAGTATGGTTAGCATGTTACATTCCCTACACAATTCCACACCAATAGCAATTATATTTAAAAAGACAGTCTGGCTAAGAAATAGGAATGGTGAGATAAAGGTATGGGAGGAAACAGCACATCCTTACCCACAGATAAAGATACAGAATTCTACTGAATTATATAGTAAAATACATACTTGGTTTTATAAACTCTACATGGAATGCTAGCACCTTCATTTGTAAACTATATTCTAGGAAAAAAGTATCTGAAAAATAAGATTTCACAACGTTCATTGTAGATGCATCTCTCTCAAATTTCATATTTTAGATATCTACCATCATGGACATCTCTCAAAAGGTACAGTAAATACAACAGATAAAAGTATTTGATGTATACACAGACATATGGGAGATACAACTCTGTGAGGTATGAACTGTCCAATTAATTCCAAGGAAGTAGTATGCCCCCACAAGTTAAATATAGACAACAGTGACACAAGGAAAAGGCAGGCAAATGTCTCTGCACAATTGCTTCCAAGTGAAAGCTCAATTTCATGGCCTAAGACTTGGCCTTTTCTACCTGTCACCACCTTTTTTTTCCTGGAAGCCAAGCCTGAGAATTCAAGTCCCCAAATCAAGTTAGTAGAAGAACTGAGATTATAGACCTGTTCTGAAACTGCACCAAGGACCTTCTTCCCAAAGCACTTAATTATGTCCCTATGTAAAATGGGAGATTGTTAAAGACCCCTAGTAAAACAAATCAGAAAAATTACAGATCTCAGCAACTTCTGAAACTGAAAAATGAGTGGTGGTTAAAAATTGAGTGGTGATAGAATATTTTTTAGAAACACCAAAGTCTAAATCCACAGTTTACAAGCCCTATAGAGGCTTCAGGAGCTTGCTGAAAATGAGTAATATACTGGAATGTAGGATTATGCAAAACATTACTGGATCAGTAACACCCTGCAATGGAAGTCAGCTGAGCTGAAAAGTGAGGCTCCATGTGTCAGCAAACAGAAATATTTGAAAGCCACCTATGGTTATTCAAAGTCACACAACAAAAAAGTAGAAGGGATGGGGAGTTGACATGATAAACAAAAGAAACTCTTGAGAAACAGTATTGAGAATAACTCACTTTTTCTCCCAACCATTTGTTATATTTTCATTTGTGGAAGTTTCATAGGGTGAATCAAGTCAAGGAATTTGTGACTTGGAGCACTTCTCTTGGCACCCGTGCCATTAAGCTAAATTAAGAAAGGGTGTCTGTGAATATGTGCACACAAGTCCTAATTTCTACTCCATGTAATTCCACTAGGGAAATACAATGTACTGTTGGACACTGCAGTTATGCTGATAAAATGGGTCCTTAATTTGGGAGCAGTGATTTCCTCAGCAGGATGCAGGAATTCATTAGATACAACCTAAACATGGCTGTTAATCCTCACTGGCACCTGTGATTCTGATAGGCAACATCAGCTTCCTTGTCAGATGCTCTTAATAAATCAACATATTGGCACTAATAATCCCAAGAGGATGCTAGAAAAGAGGAGTGTGAAGCTCCCAACAGCAAGCAGTGATGTTGACACACGACCAAAATTCATCTTGGTTCCTATCATATGACACCTGGAACTAGAGGGGTTCTTGGAACATAAATGAATTTGTTAAGTATCAGGCTGCAAAAACTTTGAAATACACAGGCTCTTCTGCTAATAAGAAAAATTAGAGTGTGGGAAACTATAAACATGTTTACTAAGTGGCTTTCAAAAACAGTCAGAAAGCACCAAGAAAGCAAGCATTACATGTTTAAAGAGTTCTCAAATAACAGAGAAGATCCCCCAATAGTCAAGCAAATCTACATAAAATATCCACAGTACCAAGAGAGTAATAGTGGGAAATATACCTGAGGGATACAAATATTGCTCCCTCTTTGCCTCCTGTGGAGAAGGGATAGCAGCTAAGACAATTGGATCAGGGTGCATCAGGGTACAATGTAAAAGGATGATGTTGTCATACAATGGTGAAACTTCATGCATTCCCTTAAGAAGACATTTCTCATAGAATTTCCACATACAGAGTCCTCTAAAGAAGACTAAGAGGTTTCCAGCTGATAGCTCTTGATAATTCTGAGAAGCAGGACCATATAAACAGGGTATTTCATGACTTGAAGACTAATGCTATTTTAGATATGGTTTCTAAAATATATTTTATTTTTCCTTTTAGGGCCTTTCCAGATGGACTGATATACAGGTGGTCTGGCTTTTACAGATGAAAGGGTACCATAAATACTACCATATAATTCTAAAATGGTATACATGACATTTCTAAAGTAGATTTTGTATTGAAGACACAGCAGATGCAGAAGACATGATAATATGGTGCTGCATAAAAGTTTTATTGGTACTCGTAACTCACTTGTGATTTCATTGTGCTTGTGGTCATTCCAAGCTTAACCTGCTCTATATTTCATTTCACATAATTTTATATACTTTACATTCATAAGTATATACATGTATTTATGTCTGTGTGCATCTCACAATCTTCACATGTCTGACCAATTGACATCTGTCACTTTAAAGTTAGGACAATCACAGATCCTAATTTTTTAGAGCATTTAATAGCAATCAAACATATTATAGCATATCAACAGACTTACTGACCTAGACAAGGGTTTTTTTAGCATATGTTCACAGAACCACAGAATATTCTGAGCTGGAAGTGACTCACAAGGCTCATCAAGTCCAACACTTAAATGAGTGGCCTAGATGGGGATGGAGTCTGTGATGTTGGTGTTATTGGCACCATGCTTTAACCAGCTGAGCTAAACTCAGGGTCATAACAATACCTCACTTCTGTGTCTCAGTTTGGGCAGGAAAAATCAGTGAAATAATTTAATTATGTGAATTTGCATTTTGAACAAAAAGAGGGGAATAGTTGCAGTTACAAATAATTTTTACTTGCAATTTCAAAATATAGCTTGGAAAGTGGTGGTTTGCAGACTTGCCCAGTTTTAGAAAGGCAGCTCACATTTACATTTCACCCACACTGTTCCCTCAGACCTGATGCAGGAGAGACCCCCCAGCAGAGCTTCTCAGAACATCGGTCTCCCTCTGCTCAGCCCCACATAACAGCACTGCTGGGATTTACGGTACCTTCATTGGACTTGTCACAAATAGAGATTGGATTGCAAGCAACAGCCATAAAACAACATTTGAGGGACAGATGGACTGCTGAACTCGAGATATAGGGGCTTGAGCCAATGGACAGCTTCTCTGTGTTGTGCTTTCATAGTTACTGCTCATTTCCATTCACAAGAACATTTCCATTCACTCCTCTGCTTCACAAGCAAAGAAATATGGCAAAGTCTCACAAAGGATGCACAGTATTTTTGAGAATGGCATTGAAATCTTTCCCCATTTCAGTAGAAATTTTAGAAATGCAAAAGTATATCAGAACAGAGCAGTTTTTCTTATATACTAAACATTTTTATACTCGTTAGCCCAGCTGTTACTGAGCAGTAGTGAATGTCTTAAGCCTCTAACAACAATGTGGATTAGTAGCAGCAACTTTCGATATAGTATAAAAATAACACTTAATATCTAATAATGTTTATAACAAGCTTTATAGAGAAAGAAGCACTATGTGTCTGTGTATATTTTTCTATTAGTCTAGTCTTTTAAAGTCAAGGATCGAAAAGTCCACTATAAACAGGATCCAACTGTCTGAAGGAGAAAGTCAGATGAATGTTATAACCATTTCACAGAAAAGAAATCAGATATAAGGAAAGGCTCTGCAACATTAGAATGTATGATCAATCTGCTACAAAAATATTTGGAGATAAGTGATCCAGCCCCTTCAGCCCTCCAAAAGAGACTTTAAATTATACATGTCCCTTTGTGCATACTCTTTCCCAATATAAAGAACACAAGCAGGCTTACTTTGCTAGTGAGCATAGCTATAGCACTACATAAAACAATAGATTTATGCTGCTCCTGAGTCCATAGATGTGAATTTGTGCAATTCTGTATCAATATTACTAGAAAGATCCTCTTTTTTTCTTACTTTGTTCCACACTAATATGATGTGACATAATATTACCATACTTTGGACATTTTTGTATTTAAATCAACTTTGGGTCCCTTCCTCTGTTATTAATAACCTATTTACATAATTTATGTATTTATATTATACAATGTAGTGGATTATTATGAAAAATTGACTAATAGAAATGTTTACACATTCTGATCTATTACCAAAATAATCCATTAACTGTTCCCTCAAAGCCACATCCTTCAGAATCTTTTCTGGGGCTTCAAGCTGACCAGTGAAAACAAGGAGGGCAGTTAAGTCAATTTAAAACAAGTACATTTAAAATCTGGCTTTTAACGTCTGGGCAATTCATTGAGATAATGTCCTGCTCTACTGATAGGTGACCACCCATAGGCCATGTTCTGTCATATAAAAATCTTCTTTCATTTCACTGATGTTGTGGAACAATTAAACTTCTAATGGAGTTCAAAGAATGGAATAGCATCAATATTTAGGTGACCCAATTATTTGGAATATTTATTGATTTTACTTCTATAGGAACTCTTCATATTCCTGATGTTTTTTAAAAGTTAATAGTGGCATCTCAGAAACACTTTTCAATCCAAGTGGATATTAATCTGAACAGCAGTGCACATTTTCAGACTCCAAAAAATTATTTAGACTGTAGGAAAGATGAAGGAAGTAAAGGAGACCAACCTGCCCTGCATAATTGTACATATTACAGTTTAAAAGACCAGTTTTGGAAGTCAAACATCACCATTGGTGGTAGCATGAGCCTTAGGCTTGCTATTATCAAGTTTTTTTCTTCTGTTTTTCTAAAGGTTATGCCCTAGAGACTTCACAAATACGCATGAAACTGGATATTTTTTAGTATAGTTGATCCAAAATACAAAAGAATGAAGCAAGAGAGCTAATGCTCCTGTAGATGTAAATTAAAACAAGAAAAAAATTTGCACTCAACCTTCTAAGACTAATTCAATTAGCTCTGAAAAATTGATAATGAAAGTATGTTAATATGCTTACCTCTAATTTCTACACTACATTTTGCTATCTTTGGGGATTTCTTTTCTTCTAAGACAACTTTTTGACTTGATATTTTTCCCTTTCTTTGCTTTTCTTTTTCTTTCTGCTATCCCATTTGTAGATTTCTTTTCACAAAGATTGTTTCTGAACTGAGAGTACAAGAACTTCAAGACTAATAACAGTTATCAAAGTCTAAAAAAGGACACTACTTTCGTGAGGGGAAAACCTCCAAAATCAAAAGCCACATTAAATTTTACCTTCTTTCTTTTTAAGTAGATCTGAGAAGCCAGACAGCAGATTTTTATGGATTTTTCTACTTGTTTGCTTAGGAGATCCGAACATTGCTCAGTCTCACTATTTATCAATTAATCTAGCATGCAGCCTCAAAGGAGAAAGGTCGACTTGTGCTAAAAATTCATCCATCAAAAATTCATCAAAGACTTCATCATTTTAACTTGCGAACCTTTGAACACCTACATACTTGTCAGATCTGTGGTCATAGTTAACTGGGATCTATAGTTACCACAGTGCCTACACCTGCTCTGACATGAGCTGCATGAAGAGACTTTCAGGTGAAAGTGCAGTACATAACCAAGTGAGGCAGACTCTCCTAAAACTGCTCTATCAGACAAAGGATATCTAACATCTGACTAAGTTCCAAGTTGGTAAAATCAGACTGTTTCAATGACCAAACACTTTTCAGGGGAGCGAATTTTTGCCCCATCATAAAAAATCACCACTCTTACAGACAAGAATCTGCAAAAAAAAAAAAAAAAAGTGCTAAATTATCTGATACTATCATCAAGGGCCTAGTCCAGAAATTAAAGCCATTTAATGCTGTCTAAGAAAAAATAATGTTTTGAGACTTTCTTTAATGTGTGAAGAAAGCTGTATAGTATATGCTGGAAGTTAAAGCTGGAACCTTCAAGTTCAAGGTAAAAGCTCTGCTGCTTAACTAATGCACTGCTCATAGCTGTCATCATTAATTTATGTTAGCCTCTGTAAACATCAAGAGTATAATAGGCCAATTTCACAACTAAATATAGATGCACATTTTGCCCTTATATAAATGGCAGATTGCTGCTGTAGATCATCACTGCAGCAACACGTCAGTAAAGATGCACTGTTTGATGGTCTGATGCTCACACAATATATAAAACCAGTTGTAATGGTTGTTTGGAAGCAAAGTGTAACATAGCAGCAAAATTTCATTTGTTCCACAAACTCAGGATATATTAAGCTTGGCTGACAAAGACTGTTTGATGTGCTAAATCAGTTTGACCTTCATTTTTGCTTTATATTTCTCATTTAACACATGAAATGACCATTATTTTTTCACCATACAGGGAAATATGACAGAACTGATTTCTATTAAAACCTTTCTTTTCCTTGTACAAAGAAAAAATTATTTTGCCAAAAGTGCTTTAGCAATTACTGCAAAACTTATAAAAAATAATACCTATATTAAGCCAAGCTTTTTATTATATCAGTAAGACTTAAAGTTGGTTTTTAGGTGTTGTGGTTTCACAGAAGAGGATTCTTTTGTTTAAAATATATAAACATGGTTCAAGGAAATGGCTTGTGTATGCTTGAACTAATTGTTAAACTGAATGTTTTATCACCAGTAAGTATCTTTGTTGAACTGTTTAAATAACAGGATTTACTTCTAAAGTGAGTCATTAAAACATAATAATAGGAACATGCCAGGTTTTTGAAGCATTACAAACTTGCCATCCTGCACAATCTTTTAAAACTGATGTACACCTTGATAGAGAAGCCTTTAAGTGAGCTGTGATACACTAGTTCAAATCCAAATTCCACAACTAGAACACTAGTGTTTTCGTCCTTTCTTTTCTTCCTATGTTGAACTAAGCAATTGCCAGCCTCCTGATAATAGAGAAACCTCAGTTTTATCAAGCAATTTTGCAGCACCCAATAAACAGCACTTTACCTTGGAGCAACTTGTACATTTCACACCTTAAATTTCTATTTACCAAATCAGCTAATCACTTCACAATTGAACCTCTCAGAACAAAAAATTATCAATTAAAGTGGTTGAAACTCCTGCAAATTATCATTTAGGAATGAAGTAATTGCTTTCATCAGGGCAGAAAAGCCCGCCAGAACAGAAATGTCACTTCAGATTAGTGTTCTCACTCCTGAAGCTATGGATGACACAGCTGATATAAGACTAAATGCCAAGACCAATCAATTGCTTTTGTGGCTCTGTTCTGAGCTGCTGTAAAAGGGGCCATTTTCTAGGATCTACTCTTCATTATAGTAAATGCTATCTCCTTGGTAACATAATTCCATTTCTCATAAATTCCGTCTGAGAGCATTGTCCTAACAATGGATGTTTGTGGAAAAGAATGCTGTTGGTTTAATGCAAAGAAATTAAGTGTGAACGGCTGTCAAAGTACTATAGCTTGCTTGTTCTTAAACATAAATTGAAGTCTTTACATTAAAAACAGAATACTTTGGCAGAAATGAATGTTCTGAACTAGTGTGATATATTGCATTTGGAAGTGATGTATCTCTGATTGATAGTTTAGACTTTTTTTTTGAATACCTATGTTCTGTCTATAGTGGGCACACTCATCCCTAGCAGAGATTTGTCAGTTTAAGAGAGAGTAGATAAACACTCCACTTATTTCACAGCAGTGCAGTTAGGAAATGTGAAACTGCACAAGAAAACATGGTCTCATTATCATATGACATGCTATTTGTTAGCAGACTCATCTGTGTATAAAAGCTTTCTTTGAACTGAGCCCTTACTGGAAATATCTGTATTTCAATTTGTACTGTTCAGCTTCCTAAAATACTTAGAATCTGAGTTATGGTCTCCAATTAAAAGGATATCTGAGAAGCTAATTTGGTGGAACAGCAGCAATTTCCTGCGCTGCTCTCCTCATGACTGAAGTTTGGAAACAAATTCAAGATTACAGATTTTCTTTCAAAACAGGATGAAAAGTATTCCTCCCTCAATGAGCATAAGCAATTCCAATTAACAACAGCAAGACTTATGTGACAGGAGAATATATTGCCACATATGTAAAGAAGCAATTTATCCAGCATTAAGAGGAAAAGTGCAAATTTATTGTAGCATTTCTATGGGTAACCAAAGAGCGAGCACAGGTAACACTGCTGCCAGATTTTGACTGTAGCCCAGAATGACAGCCATCACATTAAGGTATGAAAAACTGCACCCATTAGGTGATGTGGGGAAAACAAGAGGACAAGAGAGACACAGTGTCACTGTGCGTCACATCTGCCTGCCCGAAGTAAACATTGTACTTTCAACCACAGAGCCAGCTAGCTTCAGCCCAGGGTCTCCACATATGCCACACTAGAAATGCTATATAGCATCCTGCACTTTAAATATGAGCTTTACAGTTTGGCCTAACTATAAGCTACATAAATAAGTCTCTCTGAAGTGAACAAAAACTCTCCAAATTCTGATTATATGCCTTTAGTGCGTATTGTCTTTAAGCAGGAATACTGAGGGTTAGAGTTTTTATCTGCTTCTGAATTAATAGCTGGTTTTTTCCTCACCTATGTTAGAGACATTGCAGAAATTTTTGCTGGAACATTTATATCAGCTATAGCCATTATTTTCCATAGGATTGTTTTACCAGCTCTGAAATAAACAGCAGCACAGGTGAAACCATTTTTGTTTGATATTTTTATAGAAGTTTTGTTTGCACTGGGTAGTTTATCTATACCGTTAAGTTTCACTACTGCCAAAAAGCCTAAGAGAACAACGTTGCCTTCAGGCAACTCAAGTTTGCTCTTTATTGACGACCAAAACAGGGATTTTGTTAGAGTTGGCTGTGCTCTCTGTAACTATCCGCTTCAATTGAGCTCCCTGAGCCAGGAAAAAAAGGCAAGAATTCCAGCCTCTCTCCTTCACTGCTGCCACATAAATCTCTTAGTGGTGTGTTCTCAATTACTACAATGCCAAGACCCTTTTTGAAGAAAATAACATTTTTTTTATCTCCTTACCCTTTATCTCCTTATCTCCTTTGTCTTTCTTACAATTATCATCCTCATCATCTCCTTACTCTCTTCCTTTCCATCTAAAAATTATGTGTACACTGATGGGCCCATGCAGAGCCCACACAAGCTGTAGTTTTGAACCCTCCTGATGGGAGTGTTTGCAAGCTTTACATGAAGAAGGGTTGAAGGGATATGGGATACACTGGGACTGCAGCCCAAAGGAGCTATTCCAGAGTCCCAGCTGAGCTATCTGAAAGCTGACAAAGTATAACTTCAATGGGACAGTCAGTGAGCTACAGAATCATTGTCAGCCTTCATTCCCTGCACGTTTTCTGCTGCATGTGATAAAAACAGTGTGGACAGAGATGCCATTGTCATCAATACTCAAGCTACCTAGTTTTAAAATATCTCCAAGTACATCTTAAAAAACCCCCAAAAATACAAACACAAGCAACAGCTGGCGTGGACGGTGGTATAGCTACCTTTGTTGACTGCTCAAAACCAAGTAGTGCACGCAAAACTTTTCCTCTGCAGTCTTAGAAGACCCTGGTACCTCCAAAAGCTGACTGGTGGATTTAGTCAAGCCTGTTTTCCCAGAAGCATGAGATTCACTCTGCAAGGTGCAGTGTTAGCTGCTGAACCATTGACTCACTAGAGTATGAATGAGCCTCAAGGCCTTTCACTTTTACCCCCTTGCTTGAACCCTGAACACTTTAGTATAAATTAGTGTCAGTAGAGCACAAGACAGCAACACTTTCACAAGCAGGCATCTCTCTCACCTGTACTACCAATAAATTAGCTTTTCTTACTGCTTACATATTACAGGACAGGCTACATCCTTCACCAAATTCCCTTGCAGAGGGATTACATTTACTTTCCATTTAATGCTCTGGGATGAGGAATAGCTCTAAGTGCCACATACACTGGTGAAGGGCAAAAAGTCATACAAAAAAAGATACTGTTAGTTTTTCACCTGTTTCACTACATTGGGGTAAACTTGAAACCCACACTGCTTGCAGAATTTCCTCTTTGTTCCCTTTACAGATAGCAGTACTGGTCACACACATGATTGGGCTTAAGTGTTTCCTGAAGTGCCAAGAAGAGTCTGCTGTCAAAGGTTACGCACTTAACCCAGGGGGTGCCACATGCACTGGTAACTGCTGTGCTGGAGGTATGTCACCATGTATTTTAATTTTCAGCAGACCCAAGATTTAATTTCTAAACAAAGTTTTCAGATATGGTACAGCAAAACCCGATTCTCCTCAGAGACCACTTTAATTAGTCAGAGTAGACCTGATGACACATGCATTTTTGACGAAAGTAGTGATATGCCAAAACTTTTCCTTAAAACACATTAATCATCAATTACAATCCTTGAACTTCAAAAAATAACACTTAGACAAAAGTCTCAGAGTTTTAACAGTTGATGTAAATCTCATGCCCTAAGTAATGCTTATCTTCTTTAACAATATTCAACTACCAGCAAGATTAACAATATCCTAAATCCATCAGATTGCATCAAAGGCATTAAAATGATCAAGGCTCAGAAATACTGTCCAGCAGCTGCCACAGCTACCCCTCAACCTAGCAGTAAAACTCCTTGCTAAAACAATTCCTTAAAAAGGGCCAACCAGTGACAGAGATGAGAAATCTGAGCGACACTAAAACACAAAGCCAAGCACAATGCAGAGGCAAGGGTCCCTTCTGGAGAGCTCCCTGCCTTGAGTGACCTCTTAATTAGCCAGCACACAAAACACCTTCCTGCAAAGTCTTACAGGTCTACATCAGAGAGGAATATCATGACTACCTAGGAACTATCCTTAATGTGAGGAAGGCCATACAGCATTACCCTGTAATTCTGTTTTCTTTTGCAAAAGTATCAATCCTAATCTGAAAACTCCAAGATGTAAAGAATTTCTATTGCTAAGCAGCTGCACTGTTTAAATTAGCCTCACCATTAACATTTTGTGTCTTTATTTCCAATTTCAACTTTGCTGATTTCAGCTTTCAGTTACTGAATCTTGCAATTCTTTTGTCCACTAAACAAAAGAAACTCCAAATATCTGCTATCTTCTTCCTGCCTGGCTAATTATGGTCCACGATCAAGTCACCCTCTTAACCTTCCCTTTGACAAGCCACTGGATTGATTAAACAAACTGAGTCATTGTATGTTTTCCAGTGTTCATTTTAGATCTCTCTTTTTTTTCAACATAAAAAAACCAAAGAGATTTCAACACTGAATGCAGCAGCATCAATCATCATTTCTGTGTTCAATTCTTTAACTGATACATTTAAAGATTATTTTACTCCATATCTGAAAGAGCACTGTACTGGGCTACAGTGTTCTGCTACTACTCATAAAAAACTTAATTTGGGGTTCACAGGAGAAAGAGGCACCGAGAAACAGCTTTGAACCACATTGTCAGTTATGTGCTTCTCCCTGTGTTATTCTTGGCCAGTCATGGTTTTTATGTTGCAGAAATGGAAACATAACCTATAGAGCATGTAAAATGAGAGAAAAATTCTAATTCATTAATGTGAGAAAACAACATATTTTCTCTCAGGCACGTAGAATTTTCTCAGTTGAATCAAGGCTGAGCTTCTGCAGTCACTTCTGTATTTTATTTCTGAGGGATAAAGGAATTACAAGCAGGCAAGAATTTCTTTTATACCACCTCAGAATTTTTGGTGTCAAATGGCTAAGTCAGGTTAAAATGGCTGAACTCAGAAACAAGAAGAAACATTCTGTAATATGATGAATTCTTGAGATAATCCCCAAAAAACATTATTGACAGAGATCCTCAAGACAATTAAGGTAAGATTTTCAGAACAACACAATTCTGGCAAAACCTGCTCCTAGAGAAAAGATGTACCAAATGTTGTGTTTGAAAATGCCACATTGCTGTATTCAAAACCTGTCCTCACAGGGATAATGTCAGTCAGGTAAACTAGAAATACTTGGGAGTCGAGGAAATTTAGACCCCTAAACACTGAATGTTAATCTTGCATCTTACCTGTTGATAGATCTACAAGCTCATCAGAAGAGGAAAGAGGTGCAGACACTGCTAGACTGCTAGCAATAGCTACTGAGTGATGCTTAAAACCAGCAATTGCTTAAGGTTTGTGGGTGAGGGTTTAGCTACAGAAAAGAAAGAAGAAAAGAAGCAACCATCACAAAGAGCTATTATACCTGACAGACTCTACACAAGACAGATGAAATGTGAGCTTCAGTATTCAAAAGAGAAAGGATACAATCATATGTCTGGTTAACTTACAGGAAATAGTTCCAGAGACAATTTTATACTAACTACAGTGATTTGAGCAATTTTTAAAAATAATACCAACCAATTTCTCTCCATTATACTCTGCTGGCAGAAAATAAAACATTTTTCTTTTAAATGATTGCCTCTGGTTTTGTTAAATCATGCAGCCTGTCAACATGTGGTCACCAGTTTTACATGATCTTTCTGCCTCTCTGGAAAAGAATGAATTTGCAGCCTGATCTGTGATATAAATACATAATCTGGCATCAGTTAAAATTGCTGCTATTATGACCAAAAAAAAAAAAAGGTAAAAACATAAGAAACAAACAACCATAATACTGTAATATGAAAAAAAAAAGAAGTCAAAATGATTCATTTAACATCAAACATGACAGGGATTTTGTTTCTCTTAAATACTATGTATGGCAATTCCTGCTATTGAAGAACTAAAAGGAAGAAAAAAAGAAGTAAAGTCTAATTCTGTCACCAGATGTGCCTGCCCAACTTCATTGATTTCAAAGGACAACATAGACCCTTAGTGCTAAGTGATTTTGTAAGAGTAAATATTTGAAAAACAGAATTAGAAAAAAATGTAGAATCCTTCTTTTGGTACACAGTTGTTTCAGGAAGCTCACAGCAGCTGAACAAATTAAATCTCCAACCTTATGCTGTCAAGTGGGAATCATGTCCTAATAATCCTATAACTGTTTGATTGGGATATAGCCTCATCTCAACAATGTGACTAAATGGAAAAATGAATAGAGAACAAAACACAGAAAGATAAAACACGTTCAATTTTACTTTACTAAACTTATGTTGAATTAACCTTTATGAGACACTGTTTTTACTCAGACAATTTGACTATTTAGCTGTCCTTTCAAACCAGGGTTTTCAGGTTTGCCTTACTTTCTAAACTCCTTTGTAAAATGATTATAGCATACTTCACAATATCCTTTCATCTCTTCTTAGGGATGAAGCGATACACAGAGTCAATCTTTATAATTAAATCATGACTGTTGTCAACAGCAGTTGCTGTGATTTCAGTTTATACAGCTATTATTTGTATTCATAGGAATGCCCGCTTCAAAATCACAAGACAGGAAAAATCATGCTCTTAAGAGCAAGGGAGAAAAAGCAGCTGAAGTGTTCCCCATAAGGCAGAAGGAGTCAAGGTATCTGTGTGATGTCTAATGCCTTCCAGGCACTTGAAGACTCCACTGAGCAACAGGGTTTACCGTAGCTTTAATAAGGTGCAAATGCTAATTCCCACACTGCTAGCCTGCTGACAGATACCACTGACATGACAAAATGGGATCTTGACTATTGTGGTTATATGACCTGTGGCAAGGGCTGGTAAGGATACCCCCATGTGTACTGATCCCCCCAGCTGAGACTGTCCCCTGTAGAGAAATCAGAGAACAGGAGTCTCATCATTGCCTCCAGCATCCCTGAAAAGTGACAGCCACAAACAGACCAAAACCAGTGCCAGAAATCTGGCTGAATATAAGAAACTTTTTCCACCAAGTAGTTTTTAACTGAAATGCCAAAACCACTAAACAATTCTAGAGTGTTCTATTAATGACAAGTATAAAAGAAAGCATTAGCCTAATATGCAAGAACAATAAATGTTAGGAGAACATTTGGGCAGTAAAAAGTGATGACTGTGGGACAGTAACAGAATGAGATAAACCCGGGTAGAAGTTTGATTTTCTGATTGCTTCAAGATTTGTTTAGACTTACAGCCTTTGAAAACTAAGAATTCTTGTGCCAATTTTAAAAGTCTTATTTAAATTATTTTATGATTTCAGTTTACATTAAAATCTCAAACAAAATAGCATGGATGCTTTGTGTGGCCATCTGCTACTTTCATCAAGTGTCTGTAGTGACGAAAATGAGGATTCTAGTAGTTTTACTGCAGAGATAATTGAAGCCTTTCTAAGAATAATTTCTATTCAGTCCTTTAGAGCCAAATTTTGTCGTTGGATCTGCACTCTATCTTGGAACGTGGTCCTTGTTTGAGCACTTAATATCAGCATCTGAGTATAAAATATGAGATACTAGTATTCTTTCATACTTTTGCATAGATGATATAGTCTGTATTACATATTTTGGCAGATGCTTTTGGGGCATGCTGAGCACAGTTTTATATTTAAATTATGCAAATAATGCCAATAGGAAAGGCTGTTTGTTGGTAATCCGAGCTTCTAATTTCAGTCCTACCACCTATTTCCAATATAATCAAGAGCCAAGCAATAACTGGCCTGGTAGACTCACAATATTAACATGCCAGAAAAACTTGCCACATTCAGTTTAATTAATACATTTTCAAATCCTCACAGATACCAGACCAACCAAAAAAGTTTATTCATAAAAGTAATCCATTACATTCAATGAGATTATACATAGATCTCGTAAATAAATCTGAATTTATCATTCAGATTTAGGCAGGCAAGTCCAGCTTGTGGGTTAGGTGAGACGGAACTCTGGGTTTTTTTAAATTGCAGTTCTGAAAAATATTTTTATATCTATAAAAATACTGTGTACTTGTTGAATTGATGTTGAATTGAATATGTAGTCCCTGTACCGAACACTTTTAAAAACCTAAGTATTTCATTCAGCCTCATTGCTATGGGTTGCTGCCTCCCACTGCTTTTACTGCAGCTGCCAGAGAAATGCTCATATGAGCTGGGAATGTTCCAAAAAGCTGCTTCCCTTTCTTTGCTACAACTGCTTATCAGCTTTCTAACTGGCCCCATATCACAGCACCTCATACCCTATCATGACACAGAAAACAGTTGCTGTTCAGTTTGTCTCTCAGTAAATCTAAGGAAATCTGAGCTGACCTTGTCTTAGGGAGCACTTCCTGAAGGATGTTCTCTTTCCCCCAACATGATTAAAATAGCCAAGGAGAAGAGAGGAAAAACAAAAAGAGAAAAAAAGGGGGGAAAGAAAGAAGAAGGGAAATCTGAGAAAAGACAGTACATTTAGCTTTCCTGCTAGAGACTGAAAGACACGTGAGGGGTTAGCCCTGCTATCGACATCACCATAAGCCAACTGGGAGTTGCTGGTGTACAGTGAGCTCCCATCAGCCTCAGAATCCAGGACACACAGAAACACATGCATTAGGATGAGGTATAGAAGCTAGCTCTACTCACACCAGCTAGTGAACTCTCCCTACAACACTTGGGGGGTGCAGATATAGATTTCTTTTTGCTCCTGGAAAAGAAAAACAGCAAATTGAACAGAAGCAGGAACCTGTTTCAAAGAACAGACTGCACCTCCTTGACTTCTCTGAAACATGTTTAGCCCCCACCTGAAACAGCCAGACACCTGTCAATACAGATATTATTGCATATAGCTGCATACAGGAATAAATAAGAAGATCATACAAACACATTAAACTGGCATAGACTAGCATTACATCTAAAAGAAATCACTTCTCCCTCAACACTTGCACTGATATTCCCACTCTGCACAATCATCTGCCCTGGGAATAGACAAGGTTAAAATTACTGCAAGATTTTGACTGGATTATTTTACAGGTTTCTTAATCCAGTTTACCACATGGATGTGTAAGTGCCCATATAAGCAGGGTGGCACAGAATGACTGAGAGCACATCTCTGAGCACTACCGGCTTATCATATTCATGAAGGAAAGGCGATGATAGGAGCAAGACTACATACTCAGCTGAAGCTGTCAGAACAATAAGGGTTGCCAGAATGAAACTGCCCACTTGGAATCTGGCCATTCCTTTAGAAATGCTTACTTAGAAGTATGAAAAGTGCTAAACATTAATAAACACAGCCAGTCAATATCTTAAATTCTCTCCCAGCATCATCAGCAACCTAAGGCTGTGTGGGGGCAGCGGTTTGTTTTGGACTTTGGTGGAACTCAACCATATAATGAAACCACAGACACAGAAGAAAATAGATTTCAATATAATTGACAGCATATGTTTCTATATCTCTATTCAGTAGCTGATAGAAATAAATAATACACAGCGTGCCAGTGATAACCACGGCAAATACGTCAGCCAACTTCCTGAACTGCATTCTAATGGGATCTCACAAGAGATCTATGCCAGGTTCCTCAGGGCCCCTGTTCACTTGATTTCTTTCTCTTCATAGTGGTTTGTAAAAATGCAGCCTAACTTATTAATTTATTCTGTTTTCCAGATTCAAAAAACATTTTGTTGCTCTAAAAGCTTTTTTTTTATACTCTGCTAGTCTAGCTTTTCTAGCTTGAAACCTTTGGTTTTGTTTCTTTAAATATACAACAAAGCCTTTGAATTAAACTAAAGTTTGACTAATACCAAATCCTGGTTAAAAAGAGCTAGATAGTGCCCAAATTAACATTTTCATATGAGGCTGTTCAGATGTGTAGCCCAATGGGGTCTGCCTGGTCTTATGAACTGTTTACATATCCTTAAGCCATAAAAGGTCCTGATAATAAAACCAGCTCTTTATCACATTTTTTGACCCTGCAACCTACTAGTAGAATTGCGGAGGCTTAAATTAATGAAAGCATTATTTTAATCCATGCATTCAAATGCATTATTTTGTGCTAGTATATAATAAACTTCATTTTTAACATTAAACAATATTTAATAGTGCGTGCTATCTATTTTATAATAGCAAGTGCAGTTATGATTTCCTATACTTCTTCACAATTTAGTGACTCCACTAACTTCAAACATACTACAACCCATGCTCTGGGTCTTGCCAGAGTTAAGTTGCATGGAGATGTGTTCTAACATAGGTAAAACTGAAGCACAAATGATGAAAGTTCAGCATCAATTCCCCTGTGCAGGGCTTGTCTCATAGCATGTTCTGCTCTGCTCATACCAGGTGACAATTGCCACTAGATGCCAAAAACCCAGCTGGGGATTGTCACAACATCTGGTTCCCTGCAGTACTCAATTTCTTCTAAATGTGCACACCTCTGAGTGAAGCACATCCAGAAATACACAGCAATTTTCCCCTTAAAGCACAGAACATTATAACCAAGATTATTTCAAAAGCTTAGCTCACAAGAAAACATACAAATGGATTGTTCCTCACCCCTCTCCCATCTCTCCTCAAACTCTGCCTGAAATCAGAATTTTTTCTTTTTTCTGTCTTGAATTGCATAGTTACTTCTGACTAAAAGAGATTTACCAGAGAACAATGTCAGCCTTTGTACCAGCTTCTTCTCCTTTCTTTTTTTTTTTTTTTTGGTCCTTGTGCAGGGGAGGGTAGGGGAGGCAAGTGTTGTGTTTTGCATACAAACAAAATCAAACATCTTATTTTAATCTTATTTTAACCACCCAACTCGGATATTGAAAATATAAGCAGAAAAAGCCACAGTTCTTTGGACTTAAGAAATGTGCAATTAACCTCTATTATTTATCTCTCTACTGACACACGTAGATCCCCTCCCTCTGTCAGACTTATGTATCAGACTGATGGCAGGTGTCTCTTCTAAACATTCAGCAGCCCTCACACATATTGGGATGATCCCTTCCTGTGGACCATCGAGTACTCCAACACTCAGGAGACACCAGTTCACTCACCAGACAAGGAATATTCTTCACTATCCTCCTTTCAGTGTCTTTCACTCCCTTTCCTTCAAAATTAATGCATGTTGTGCAAGACACATTCTTCATTACCAGTGTTCATTTTCAGGGTTGCTGGCTGCAGTCAGAGCGTTTTTCCAAGAGCACTCGTTAACTCTCTTGGCAGATTTCAGCTCCCTGGAACGGATCCCACCCTCTCCATTCTCCTCCTGCTCTTCTGTGAGCTGTGATGTTACCTGCAGCCTTCAGACCAGGTGAGAAGCTGTATTGCTCCCAGAGATACTGTGCTCATAGACAGCATCTTCATTTTCTGCAGAGTGCACAAAATGCACACACCCTCCATATATACACAGATTTGCCTCTGCTCTCTTGTATTTTGCGTTCCCATGAATTTTGAGTTACATAAATTTCGGTGCTTTTGTGGATATATCCAGCTTTTCTGTCCTCAATTTTCCCCCTGGACTTTGGATAATGATGTGGGATATCTGGCCTTGTAAAACTTTCAAACAGCGTGAATGGAGAGAAATCTCAGGAAAAGGATTTGACTATCTTTGGTAGCAAGAGGTGGAGATTAAAGTCAGTTGGGAGGGGCAATAAGCTCAGAGATCTCAGAAAAGTTGCACCTCTGCCTCAAGGGCATATTTGCCCTTTTTGCCCTCCACGTCTTTGCTACATTTGATTGTTGCCTTGAGCAGGCTGGTACACTCCAGCCCTTCATGCTCCTGGACAGCAGGGAAGGAAGCTCAGAGGTAGGAGGGAGAAAAGAGGACAATGAAGAGATTTGAGTTTATAGGCACAGATGAGAGGACAAAGCAACATGCAGGATGCCATGGGAGGCATTCACTGCAGACAAGGAGAACAAGAAAAGGAAGTAGATGAAGCTTGTTTTAGAGAGTTGGAGGAAGCTTCATAATCACATCCCTGGTAGTCATTGCTAAGGTCATGGAGTAAATCCTTCCCAAAGCCACTTACAAGCAGATGAAACAGTAGATGTGACAGGGTAAGTAAGCATGAATTAGCAAGGGCAAATAATGCCTAATCAACTCAGCTGCCTCTTATGAGATGGTTGCTTAAGATGGGCCCAGGCAGGTCAATGATATTGCTCACCTTGACTTGACAAACATCAACAGTCTTTCCGTCAGTCCTTCTAGCCAAACTAGAGATATATGAGATATATACTTGAAGAATGCACAGCAAGATGGGTAGAAAGGTGTACAAACTATCAGACTCAAAATATTGTGATCAGTGGTAGAAATTTAAATGGCAAATCATTTATTACTGGTGTCCTTCAGAGTCAATATCAATTAATGTCGTCTTTAAAGACCTGGATGATAGGATGAGGTGCATCCTCAGCAAGTTCCTAAAAAGAATCAGACTGGGAGAGCACCAATAGAAGCATCCCCCATCATGTCCTTCCTTTCCTCCCCTAAGGGTTTGACAGATGAATTGATTCTCCCACAATCCTGAGATACTGAACTGACCCTTGAAGGTGCACAGCTGCATAACCAGGCAGATGCTTTTGCCCCTTTACTGTTATCCAGGGGGCTGGAATAGATGATCTTTCATTGTCCCTTCCAAGCCAAAGCATATAGATGGTTTGCAATGCCACACAGAAGCAAAATTTAAGCATGGCTCCCTATAATTTGTTTCTCAGTTTGAGAAAGGTAGCATTGAGGAGAAAAAGCCAATATGCATCCCTGCTCCACCTTGCCGCTGCTTCCAAAGGCTCTGTGATTCACAGGACTCCCCCTTACCCTGTGAAGGGCTCTCTGCTGTAAGTCTACAGTGAAGGGAGAGGTGAAAATCTTGTGACCCCATTTAAATTAATCCTTCTCACCTCCTAACCTTGGATTAGGGGCATACCCTTCCCTCATTACCAGCACTTTAATTTAAGAAGAGATAAGGCAAGAGATAAGACATGTTGGAATGTGCCACTGTCATAGAAAATGAATACAGTAACTATAAAATCAAGCAATAGTTAGTGATTCTGTGAATAGTATATTTTCCATTCCTTCACAATACATGATTAGTAGTGATAATTTCAGAGCTCCAATTCACCACTAATTCAAAAGCTACATTTTACAACAGTAAAAAGCAGAGGCCATATGAGTAAGCTTTGCAGATGGTCCAAAAAAGTTATTTAATTCTTCATCAGCTAGTAATAAACAGCTGCATTCTTGTGTCTTTTCTGCTTTTGTTTTATGTGTCACAATGTATAAGCTTATTTCTTGAAAAACCAAGAACATACAGAATATTCAAAATACATTGTACTGAAAATGTTATTGAACTGGAGATAATGCAAAATGGGAAGAGATAATTTGAGATAATACAAAACATGTGAAAAACTAGAGACCATATGAAAAAAATAAAAAGAATTTGCAGTCTTTGTTACTACTTTCTCACTACTGGAATGAAAAAATAAGAATAGGTTTAAAAGAAAAAAAAATAAGGAAAAAAGAAAATTTCTGTATTCAGTCCAACCTGAATTCTAGCATGGTCACTATAATAACATTTAACAGATGTTGTTTGATTTACTTTATAGACTTTCCCAAATCTGCACTTTGCAAAACCAAGCCCTCCCCACCCTCTACCAAAACTACAACATAAGAACCTAAGGGTGGATATACTTAAAGAATTAAAATGATTTTATCATTAGGTCTTTAATAGGGTTCTTTTTCTTCCCTGCCCCAATACCCTGGGTAAGTGTAACTTAGCCTACACTGGTAAAAATTATATTACATTTGTTCCCAAAACAGAATAAGCTACTAGACCTTTGCTCTGGCCCTCTTCCATTTTCTTTCCAGTTTTGCTGCCATAGAGGTATTAGCAAGGGCTGTGATTGGTTTGTTTGGGATTTTTTCCACCCTTCTAGCACATATACTTATTTCAGCAGTGGATACACCAGCAAATTTTGGTTGCTTAAAGTGTGTCCAGCCAAATCCCTGACACCACTTCATTCCTCGTGTTTCATGTCAAAGTAATACTTTTTTATTTCAAACACAAAAGTGTAATTTAGTAAAAGGGTAACAAAATCAGTAGCAATGGTCATAAATAAATATCAAACACTAATTTAGAATATTATAAGCTATGCACGTCTGAAAAATATAAAGTCAGTTTCTAAAACTATTCACTTCTATAAATCTCCAAAGCGTGCTTGATGAAATATGAGAAGTCAGGAAAAAAATATATGCAAAGTACGTAGCAGTGTGACTTTTTAAAAAATATTTGTCAAGTTAAAATCTCAATTCTTTGCAGTTTCCACTATTACTGAAACGTGTAAGTTTTTCTGTTCACCTGCAAATCCTCATTTTTGGCTAGTTAACCAGCAGATTAATCCACAGCTGGCATTTAGGCAAACAATTACCTAATCTGCATGAGAACTGCTGAAGTTTAAACATTTGGAACTAGAGGGTACATTTCACCATTGCTATAAAAATTATATGTTTGAATTTTTGACTACTCACATTTTTAATGCAACTGGGCTAGTTCTTTTTCCCCCTTAACTGAGAAGTCAGAAGGCATCTCTTTGATTCTGAATTATTTCAGTGAACTGGATTCTAACTAAACAGAAAATCTAATTGCATTGAATTGTACCACATGCCTATTTCCATTTACATAGGACTGGAAAATATAGGATGTTAGTCAATCTTTGATTCTTAGCTATTATTTTGTAAAACAAGGCTCCTCAGAAAATAATTAAAGCAAAATAACTCATTTGCAAAAAACCTGAAACTTCAGTCTTTCATAGACTTTTTTATTTGGGCGGAAGAAAAACTGATTGATTATTCTCATCTTGATATGCACGGATGCAAAGTGTGTCCTTTTCCCTGGAGCATGCATTGGCACCTGAAGCAGAACATGTGGAGGCAACAGCTTTTCAGGCATCAGAAATGACAGAAGCAGGAGCACAGGTAGACTCTTTGGATACAGTTCTTTGACCCATATTCAATTAATCCACACAGTTCCTGTGCTTTACTCAGCATTAGAAGCTGAACAGAAACTACACAAGGAGTTCACAATACAGTCTTAAGCAGTTTCTTCCCTTTAGAACAGTGTTAGAAAAAGACCATTTTCACATTTACAGAAAATTGTAACATGACGCTGCCTTCCCAATAACCCACCAGGGCTTTGTCTGTGCAGCAAGCAGAGGTGTGAACGTGTGAGTGCAGGCAGACCAAAGCTGGATGTAGTATGAATGATGGTAAAGCTCTGCATTAGTGGTCCCCAGGCGTGCTGCAGAGAGGCAGCCAGCAGGCTATTTGCATATTTGGGCACTTAGCATGCACTGAAATCCATGTTGCTACAGCCTGGCTACTTTTGGTTGAAGCTACACTGGGTATGCCTATGGATGCTGCAGTCACACCTGTAACAGAAGAGTACAAGCCACCTTTGACAAGTGGCTAGGAAATAGTTTTTTATTTAGGCAACCATTTACTGCCAAAATACACCCCTGTGCCTGTGCATTCACATATGCACACATATATACATGCACTCTTTCCTACATGCACACATATGTAACAGGTTTCTTTGATTTCAATTTAGAACAGGAAAAAAAAACCACACTGCATTATTTAGTTTTAGAGAAAAGTCTTAGGGAGCACTTTTGATCCTTGCTTGTTGCGTGTGCCATTTGAAAAAATGACAACACACAGAGCATACATGAGTGTATGATAAAGCAACTCAAATGGAGAAAGTGATGGTGACACCACCTGCCCACAGCCATTTCTATCACTACCAGATGCTCAGATTACAGATTCTTTAGGTGTCAAAATGTATTTACATCATTCAGTGCTTGAATGATTTATGCCAGGAATTCAAAGACTACAGTCAATAGCTCTTCCACTTATCTTTTTGTAAGCTTTCAATAAAGTCCACAGTGGGGTTGAGAGGACGTGATCTCTACCAGTAGAAAAGACACTACACAAACAACGTGTACACATAAGCACCACAAACAAACACAGCTCCGTGGCACCTGTGAGCACCTAGCCTGCCACTTTCCTCACCAAATCACAACCACAGTTGTTGAAAATAGTCAACAGGGTCTCTGCAAATTCATCTCAAAATAAATCTGCTGGACTAATCTTTTGAATGCTACAGCTTGTGCAACTGCTAACTTTGGGACACAATAAATCACAATGCTTGTTTTACTGTTTACCTAGAAAAAGAAGAAAAATTTCTCTCAAACGGTTTTAAGAGTTCCAGAAAGTAAAGTTCTGAGTCACAGAATGCTGTATAGATTAGATCTATATTAATGTTTCTTAAATAAAAAGAAGAAATGGGTGCTCTATAACACATTGGTAAGTACCAAGCAGTAGTCTCTTTCCATCTACTATAACAAATGTCAAAAATAATGTTGGGTTATAAGTAAAATTCTAAAACAAAACAAAACAATTTGTGGGCCTCTACCCTCCTTTGGGGCTCCCTTGAGTGTATGGTTTCCCTGTGGGCTTGATCCCATAGAAAGTTTAACTATAAAAATAAATATATAAATAATTATAAGATAATGAATCGTGTCACCAAGGCCAGTGAAACTATTTATGTTCAACATTATGTTCATGCCTAAAGTGCTTTTCTGGACCACAGCCCATATTAACTTCCGTTTTATACAAAAATACAGTGAATAGTTTAATAAAGCAGACGACACCATCTTAAGGGATATTGTGAATCACATCAGTGTTCTGCTGGCTTTGATAGATAGCTCTTAATGAATAAATGTACTCTGAGACTTACAGAGATCCTGTGCAGGAGCATTACGATTCAGACACGTAACGGGTTGTCAGTGTACAATAATCTGTATAGAATATAGAGGAAATGATGAAGAACCTGGAGCACCAGCTCAGTATTTCAGTGCCTCTAAGTATTACAAACAGCATAATTCAAGCTGTGAACATGTTTGTAGACCTCTTGAAGAGATGTAAACTCCTATTTTGCTGAGTATTTTTAAAAGAGATTAAGGAAAGAATAATCAGGTATAAATTCCCTAAAGAGAAGAGAAATCTAAGGTCTTAAAATGCTATGGACAATGTCCAAAAATGTCAAAATTATTACAATGAGATTTGACAATGTATATATGTAATCAATCTAAACCACAATTATTTCAAGAGATAAAATCAAAAATAACTTCAAGATTATATATAACTACTAGCAGCACTAAAATAAAACCCCTCCTTCCATTACTTTTAGAGAATATCTTGGGAGACATTCCATCTTTCAGAACCGCTGAACTTGCTCCTTTCATTTGAAATCTTGGACATTAAGAATTTGGCTCTTTCAAATCACAATGTGTGATTAAATAGGGCTATTTTTTTATTTTTTTCAGCTGCATTTCACAAAACCTGGCCTTTAGTTATTAAAATTTAATCAGTAATTTTAAAAATGCCTTTCAAAAGAGATTTCCTTTTTCATAATATTTTTGCTTTTCTGAAAACTCTAAAATCTCACTTTCTTTAATTTGTTGTGTGATAAACCATAAAGAAACAATTATTACTGTTTCTATTTAGAATAAAATACAATTAAAAGTCTAAGATTTATAAGTTACAATAAAATCTATGTCTTTCTAGATGTCTGGGATCATTGTGTTGTCTTTGTGGAACTTTCCTTTGTGCCTTTTCTGTACTGAAGCAAAAGTTTCCTCTGGTTAAGTTTCATTTGAAAATAAAAATATTACCTCCAGATTATACTTTGGCAAAAGGAAAATACTTTCCCTTACACTTTACAGTAAATGCAGAGAAATAGAAAAAATGCTCAAAATTTCATTACTTTTTTTCAAAAAACACCCTTAAAAATAGGGAAATAAATATAGACTGAAAATAGCATAATTTAAACTCATAATCTTACAATATTTATTACATTTGCTTTTTCTTACATGTCTCATTATTCTGTTATTTTTCTAAGACTATATGAAAGATAGTAGCTGGGAATACATTTGTCTGTAAGAAATGAAACATTTTCTGAAGACAGCAGGAAGCAAAGGGGAGGAGCCTGTTTAGCTCTTCAGTAGAACAGATTTAATACATGATATGCTGGAAACAAAATTTCCAGAGCTGAGCTGTCAGCAGGGGTAGAACTCAATCTTGCCAACCAATTGAAAGCAAAAATGGGACAGAAGAGAAAACAGGAAAAAGCATCAGTTCTGAGAGAAACATTTCAAGAAGTGAAAGAGCAAAGAAGCCTTGGCAGCGGACAAAAGGAAAACAAGAAGTAGGCAAAATAAAAGACAAGTACAAAAAGTAAAGTCCATGCTTTCAGGAAGAAAAAAGCTAAATTATTGTGTTGAATGTATTAAATACTGCTCAGTATTACTCTACACAGTAACATTAGTTATCCAAGAATGATGATTGAAAGGTTTTAGCTTGCATGCCACCTTTAAATGTGTCCTAGAAAAGGATAGTTTTGGTTTTGGGCTCCTGAAGCAAAGCAATGAGTGCATTCCTGAAGGCCCAGGCATGGGGAAAGACTAAGTGGAAAAAAACAACAAAAGACAACAACAACGATAAAAAAATCCTGAAAGAGAGAAGAGAAAAAAAGGCTAAAGATAAGAATCAGTGTGCCACTGAGAAACAGGATGGGATAGATGTTTATGACTTAATCATCATGGGTCTAAGCGGATTGTGGGGCTTTTGACCCATAGGCAGCTCCCTTGAAAAATCCTCCTCTCTCAGATGCACGTCTGAATTTTGCCCATAAATTATTTTTACTTCAGTACTGAGGGAAGAAAGAATTTTAAAATAAGTGCATCTGACTTATTTGCAGAGAACCAATGTTTTCATAGATAAGAAAAATTGGGAAAGCCCTTGTAATCTCTTGTGCTTAATCAGTTTGGGAAAGCGACATTTGAAAGAAATAAAATCTATAACTATTACACAAGTTTCGAGAGTTAGGGTACTATAATAGAGTAAAGGATGAAAGACTGTGAAACATTTTCTTCAATTATCCATTTAGCATCAGCAGAGATGATGTGCCATTCTGCCAAAATTAAAAATGTGGGTTGAAAAACACTGGTTTCCATAAATTCATGACATGAAAAAGAACAAAATGATCAGATGATAGAACTACACTAAATATATAAAAACTCAATGGCCTCTGAGCATCATTGTTGGTAAAACCATATCCTGTAATTATTTCTCAGAAGTCAGTGTGACACAACAGAGTGCTAAATATTCATTCTTTGGAATAAATATGAATTTAGAACTATTCATCTTTTTTCAAACATCTGACATGCTGCATAAACAGAAAGTATATACGGGTTTTTTTAAGTAAACAATATAATAAGTAAAGTGATTTATTATGCAATTTATCTCTTTCCATCTCTGCACTGTTCATAATTCAGATCCACACAGGGCAGTTCATATACCATTAATATATCCCAGATGTGTTTGACTTTAAGGCTATGATCATTTTAAATGTTTTAAAATGTGTGCCATCTATCATTAGTGTTATGGTGGTGTCATTCGCATTATTATAGTTAAGGTTGTGTCAGCAGTTCTATAAGCCCTTATTTTCAGGGGTTCAGAACTTGGCAGTAAGAAGTGGCTACAGCCTGAAACCTGGCAAAAAGCATCCTGGCTTGGGAGCAATTAAATTTCTTTCTCAAAAAGCTAACAAAGGGTTTAGTCTTGAAATTCTGCAGAAGAGAAAGAGATGTGTTCATGGTTTAAGATATAAAGTTCTTCTGGCAGATCTTAAAACTTGTTTAGGGCTGAAATAAATAAAGACAAAAGAATGTCCTATAAGCGATGAGAGCCCTGGTGAGTTGGAGACTGTAGAGACTAACTGCTTATCCTTTTGAGCAGATCTGCTGTGTGGATTCCAAACAATCTACCAAATACAGCAGAGCATCTCAGCAACATCTGCAGCACCTGAAAATTCAGCCTGCATGCATTTTGCACATAACTTCAAATATCAGAAAGGAGCATTTCCAAAGCTAACCTAAACAGCAGTCTTGCCACATGACAATAACAGGGTAAGCTTCCATTTTAGTAGTCCTGTTTTATTTGCAACTTCACTGACCTCCCAGTTCTGATTGGTTTATCTTAATTAAACTGGGACTGGAGTAATACAGAATTGCTATACCACACAGCTAATATTCAAACAGAAATCATGACAACAAAAATTTCAAAATCTTTATGCTGCTCAGAAACTCTTTTTGAGTAGATACATTCTGCAAGAAACATGTTAGGCTCTTTTCAAAACTGAGTTGGTAGTAAAGGAAGGGAGACATGGTAGTGCTAGTAGAGCACCTTTGCAGTTTGAAGATACAGTGTGCTTCTCTTCCCGCCACAGCACAGAATTAGTTTCTACTGTTTTACAAAAATAATTGATTTATGAGATAGGGAACATTGGTAAATATCCTATATGTCTGTAGAGTCACCATAAAAATTATTTTTGGCTGAGCACTAAAATCATTAAAATTTGTCAGATCCACAATGACAAGGGTTGGACGACTTAGAATTGTCATTTATTTATTTTCCTGGCCAATGCAAACTGCCATGCTGTAGAATTGGAGATTCAGTGAGCTGTGATTATTTAGCCTGGAGAAGAGGAGGCTCAGGGGAGACCTTATCACTTTCTACAAGTATCTGAAAGGGGGTTGTAGCCAGTTGAGGGTTGGTCTCTTCTCTCAGAAAACTAGTGACAAGATGAGAGAACACAGTCTTAAGCTGGTTCAGAGAAAGATTTAGGCTGGACATTAGGAAAAGCTCTCCACATAAAAGGTTATTTGGCATTTGAATGGGCTGGCTGGGGAGGTGATGATGGATTCACCATCCTTGGAGGTGTTAAAGAAAAGACTGGATGTGGCACTTAGTGCCATGGTCTAGTTGACAAGGTGATATAAGTTCATAGGTCGGACTCTGTCATCTCAAAGGTCTTTTTCTAAGCTAATTGATTCTGTGATTCAATGTCTCACTGCCAGCTCTTAGAAAATTCAGATTCACGACCTATTAGTTTGGCAGTTTATATTCTACCAACTGGGCCACACAGCAAGGGTAGAGCACTTCTCAGGTCCCACCTTTGGAATCTCCTTTCCCTAGAAAGCACTCTATTTTTTTTCCTTTCCAAAAACAGCTCTTGCTCACCACCCACCCCCAGAGGACTCATGTGTTTCTTCCCACCAGAATCGACTACTTTGTCTTCCTTTCATTCTCTAACAGATATTCAGCAGCTCTCCCCATTCCCAAAACTCCAGATTTTATTCTTTGCTACTGTGATTTTGTTCTCTATTACCTTTCTACTCACTCTGACATGACTGCCTCCATGTACATCAATAAGAGTCATGCCCCTGTGTCTTCACTAAAAATCAATTGCAATGAGGTTATGCCACCTGAAAAATAAGTTGATAACCCCTCACCACTTCTTGCAGGACCACTGCTGTTGCTGTCTCCCCACCTCCATGCCAAAAAGGCTGCTGTGGCTGTGCTCTTCTTTTACCTCTGCTACACTAAAGGAAACTAGTTTCCACTTCCTCATATTAAGATTGTATGATATCACACTACAATATCACTATTTATTCCTCTTCTGCTAGCATGTCTTCCTCTGGAAGACATGTTGCTTTTCATTACCTGTCTCAGCAAGAAAACTTCCTTGTGAGAACAAAGTAGCAGTTCCTGACCAAACCCAACAGCTGTTCTTCACGGAACCATCTTTTCAGGGACACTGCCTGAACACCTCTGATCAGAGATGAACATTTCTGGTCAAGACATGGAAAATTTTTGCTGCCCTTTCCCCAGCGAGACAAGCATCCTTCAAGCACCCTCTCCCTAACCAGGCAAGTTAAGATTTTTTTATTGCTTTCATCCTGCACTGTTGCAAGTTGCATGACTTGAACCAGAAGGAAGATATTGGCTTTTCACATGATTCTTGCATACTTAGGCTTTACGACCAATTGCATCACTTCTGTATAAACAGCAAAAGAAAGAATATATTACTCAACTACCTGGTTAAACATGATTGAATAGTAAAGGATTATCAAATATTTTCCTTGTAGATTCTTGCATTCCACCAGAGGGCTACAGAACTCCCAAAATACTGAAAAACAAATTTTCCAACCTTTCCAAAGCAAACTATGTTCTTAATGTCATTTCCAAATTGCCATGAAGATAGTTTTTGATTGATTTTTAGGGATGGGTCCAAAAAAATTCAGCAGAGCTTTTTTAAGATTTTGCAGTTGGCAAACACTTTTTGAATAAAATTTGAGACAGTGGTTTCAATGTCTGAAGCATTGTCCATGGGTCATGATTTCATGCTTGTCTTCATAAGAATGGAGAAAATATGCTTACTTTCTATTTTTCACCTACTTTGCACATCTACCACATACAGCCACGCTATGCTCTTCTTCATATTAAAATGTTTTCAATTGTTTGTAATTAATTTTCTCTTGAATGAAAAGTTTTTACTTTTTACTCAAAAAGTGTAAGACCCTACTGCTTCCAGAGACATGTAATTCACTCTTCCCTTCTATCAAATACTCCTACTTGTGAGACCATGAGCTGGAATAGTAAGAATCCATGACACATACAAAAAGAATTTTAAATGTAAAGAATGGAAAGAGGAAAAAATGTGCACGTTCACTAAATACAGACATATAAAGAAGGTTCCTAAGGAAAAAAAAAGGTTGTGAGTGAATTTTTCAATGAAGATTATTACACAGTTCTGATTTTCTTTTTGTAGCACTGGACTTTAACTTTCATCAACTTGCATCAAATTAAATTGACAGCCAAATAAATTTATTGAGATCCTCAATTTGAGTTATGCCAAAACCTAATCCTAGGTAAGGAGAGTGACAGTTAGTAAAAGAAGAATTGATCCTTAATCTCCACTAAACAATATGTTCGGAGCAATGAATAGTAAACAGTTTAACCTCTTTTACTTTCATACAATGCACTGGCCATTTTATTTTTGTTTTACATGCTACATGGTATTAACTTTTTTCACCTACATTATAAATATGACAATCTACACCATTCATGCTGTCAGCTATGAAATAGCAAGATATATCTCTTCATTCCATACACAAAGGGAAGTTAAATTTATGAATCCAGTAGTAATGCTACTCATTCTTTTATACTATTCTTCCCTTTCAAATTGGTAAAGAGCCTGAATGGCAACTTGAAAAAAGCATGCTTCCTCGATAAATCTGGTCTAAACAAAATACTTTTGCCCTTGTAATATCAACATTTACAACTAGTAAAAGCACAAAGATGCAAGGATTTCTTGTCTTTAAAATGGAAAGAGAAGAAACAATTTTACAATTTGATTGGCATAAGAAACCAACTTGCAGATATTGCATTTTTCCAGATTCTGTGGCTATATTTGCCAATCTATAAATGGTCTGATAAAGTCTGTAGATTATAAAATCTATTGTATTAGCCTGTTGTATTTGTGCTGCACTGATACAGTTCAAAAGGCAGCAGAACTGCTTAGCTCCAAGCATTAGTCCTACTGCTACTGTAAGTTAGAGTTGGTTGCTCTGGGAGCAACTGAACAAATTCTCTGTAGTCACCATAGAAATCCTATGGAATGTAGTTTCCTGCTGTTTTGGAATAACTATAAGGCAGCCACAGCCTTCCAACACTGTAAGTGGTGCCTCAAATTCATCTTCTAATACATTTTCAAATAGAAAATTTTCCCTTTCCTTGAAGAATTAAGCTTGCTATATACTGCAAATAAATGTAATGATACTTATGTATATCATCATACATAAGCTAGGTTATATACAACATTCTGTCTTATGACTGAAGATTTGCAGACTGGTCTCCATTTCCACACATCCCTTTCCCAGTTTCCATTTTAGCCTATCTTCCAATGGTACCCCGAATTTTTAAACCACCAATCTCATGAGGTTAATGCACTCATATTTGTACAAGTAATATGAGAGAGTATTTATTCTGGCAGCCTTTACCATGTCTTCTCTTTACAGATGGAACAAAATTTCACTAATAAGGTTAGCTGTCATGATTTCAAAACCCAAAAGGTTAATAAGTCTCTGGATTGATTTATAAGATGTATCTGATAGAGAAATCAACACTTGTTTCCATTTAGTTCTTATTCATCATAAGCCAACTTTATTTTTTGAAAAAGTAGAAGAAAAATTCTTATGTCAACTCTGTTTTGTAATGTCAGAAAGAATTGGGCAATATTTACTTTATTTACATTCATGAAATTCCATGCCACCCATGCAAGGACAGATTGGAGGCTTTTTTTCAAGTTGTTTTTGTTATCCAATCTTGAAGTCTCTGCAGGGAGAAAATTCTGGTCGCTGGTGTATCACCAAAGAGGTGCACATACCCTTAGTACAACAGATGGTAAGACCCAAATTTCCCTAGGTGAAATCAGTGGGATTATATGATCAAGAAAACGTTTGTTCCATCAAACATGAATTTAAACAAAAAAAAAAAAAAAAAAAAAAAAAAAAACAACCAGTGCTAACACAGGGCATAGTTAAGAATTTTAAATTAACAGGATAAATGGGCAATACTGAACAATTTAATTTCTATCACTCAAAAAAATTCAGACTATTTCTCGGATTTGTGTCTGGTCCTGTTTCATTGAATTTCACCGGGAAAAGAATAATTTGACGGTGAGTAATGCATTTAAGACAATTCACTTAAGACATTCTTTATCCATGTATTTAACAATGTTGCAATACTACAAGCCACTGAGTTCACCTTCATATACATTCTGCACGTGTCTTATGCGGAGAACACAACTTGTTCTCCAAATACAACAGTGCTGTTTTTGGAAGGTGACAGGTTGGGGAAGAGTTTTGGGGTTTTTTATTTGAGTTTTAGTTTTGTTTTGTTTTTCTAATTAAACTCAAAGATAGTGCAACAAAGTGGGATTCGGTATGGTGAACCACATATGTTGATTCATGTTGAATCTCCTCTGGGTACTGAAAGAGGGCCAGTATAGAGTGAGAAAACTGCAGGATCTTTTTACACAGGACACTATTGAGAAGTCCTAAATTGAAGAACATGCAGGTTTCTTAAGCGCTAGATTAAAAACTTTAACATAAAATTCTATCATCAATTTGAACTATTTGACTGTGCAAAGTTAGAGAACCTCTTTCTAAAAGAATCCTGTCATTTCTTTCCTCCTTATAAGCACTGCCAGTTTCCCAATGCTCTTTTGACAGTATAATCAGTCAATTCAATCAGAGAAATTCTATAGTACAATGGTAATTTTCTCACACTTTTTTTTTCTCCCTTTACACTGTCAATTCAAGCCACCTGCTGTAAGCATTGATGTGGAACGGCTTAGTATTAGCTCTGAAATTAGTACCAGTCCCCAGTTAAATACCTGGCACATTCAGTGTGGGACAGACACTGTTAATGGCACATAAACCCATCAGATGCAATCGCTGCATTCCTTGAGCAAGTCTCTTTCCAGGCTATTCAGAGAGCACCTTGCTGGCATCACTGCACTAGACTTAAAAATCAGCCAGAGAGGGATGATTTGAGGAAGGGGAGGGAGAACAAACATAACCCCAGAATCTGCCTTAAAAAGGGAATTTGTATGAATATTCTATTGAATACATTAGGTAGCTTCCTATGGCAACATTTTACTTATTCCAACACACCAGCAATGCCTTTAAAAGCTCATTTAAAGGTACAAATTGTGCACTGTTTTCAAATAGCAGAAACAAATACAATGCATGACACTTTATAAAACCTCACTTCTTAAATCCTAACGCTGGCTTCAGCTATATGTACTAAGTTCCATCATTTAAGCACATAAAAAAAAAGGCTATTAAATCCAATATCTTACAAATGCATCAGTTCTACTGGCCTGTTTAGCTCAGCAGGTAGATCTGTGCACATGAGTCAGTCAGCAATGATGAAAGGCATTGACTATAAGCTCCTCACAGGGTCATCAATGGACAGCCTGTACAAGATTTATGCTTTAAATAATATATGAACTAAACACCTTGAAGTAATTGGCTGTGTGAAGCCTTACACTAGGCCAGATAGCTTGTCTGTACAAAGTAAAATAAGATTAAATAATAAATGAACGGTGCAGAGGTTTTCTAACCAAACTAATTCTACATGATTTTCTAAGTGCAAGTTGTTCATGAGTTAAGACGCTTTCATGATTTCATGCTGGTGTCATGGGGCCAGCCTGTCTTTGTCAACAGTATCTATCTTAGAGGACTGTATTCTTTGTGGTGATGATGTTAGACACTCACTGCTCTCCTTCCCTGTGGAAGATAATTGAAGCAGTCTACATAACCATGCCAGGAGTTCACTGAATGGTCATTTTACTGTTTCACAAAGAATGAAGACATCAATATTTTGACCATATTACGTGTAGAAAAACTCTAGAAAACTGCCATCAATTCATTAACTCATTAACAAATACTATCTACAAACTCTTCACTGGTGGGATTATACTGAAAAAAGGGTGATAGGATTTTCCCACAGTAGTTAAAATGTAGGGTTTCACATCCTTTAATGCCGTCAGGAGTTTCCAAAATATCTTCCAAATGCAAACTAACATTCTAGCTGACAGCCTTGTGCAGATATTCTCTCTCTTAAATATGATGCTGCAGGCCATCTCACTCCCAGTTCACAATCACATAAATTCCTATTAAAACTACAGATTTATTATCCGTATAAGTACTAGTGGAAGATATTTAAATTAGTTTGCAAAGCCCCTTTTAGTATTATCAAGGAGTTCAAAACTAGTTGGAGAGACCGAGGAGGCCAATGGGTCACAGGCAGTCTACAGCAGGTTTGTTTTCTAATACAAAGAAAATTTAATTAATGCTAAATTCAAAGCTTGTTACCAAAAAATGCAGGTACTATTCATCCCAGAGAAAGAAACAGTTTGAAAGTAAGAATGTGGGAATATATTTAGAGGGTTTATAGGCCAGTTCTTAGCTGGTGTGAAGCACTTTATCCCTAGAAAACTAAATAGGTTTTTTCCTAGATTTACAGAAAACAAAGGTCATGCCCTTTATCTTTTTCTCTTTGCCCTTTATCTTTAGGGAGTTACCTCGACTAAAAGAGGTGCAGGGCACAATTAATTAAAGCATTTCATAATCTGGTTGAAGCTCTTGCCATATCTCTGAATTGTCTGAATCTTTACATTTACTTAAGGCTTCTCTACTTTAAACGTATGACAGTGGCTTCTTTTAACATTGAACTAAAAGAGGGCTCCAGCAGTTGGTCACACCTTCCCTCACCACTCATGTTTTTTTGTACAAGGCTAATTGAGTTATATCTCATGGAGAACCCTAAGCACTGTAAAGCAGCATTTCCAAGGTTTCATTCACAGCCCACCTTTGGGCTTGGCACCTCACATTTGGGAGCTGCTGCTCTGGAGTGAAACAGCACTAATCTAGAAGTAATTCTACCACATTTATATTAATTACAAAAAGGTGAGATAAAAAAAAAAGGCAAAGAAAAAAACTATCAAATATTTTAATAGAGAAAACAAAACTTAGGAAATAAATAAATGAAATTGCTTCAACGAAATTTAATGAAATGTTAAGGCTATTCCTTTAAAACACACAAGGAGCATTTGTACAGCTGATAAAGTCCCTGTGACCTTGGCAGCCTTACAGGGGTAATCTTCACGTAAGATGAATTATTCTTGAACAATTGCTCTAATGTATTAGGCACAAGCATACTGTCCTTCAATATTAGGCATGCTTGTCTTTCCACATCCTTATTTCTATACAAACGTATTTATTAAGGACAAAGAGGGGAGGAGGGGGTGCTAGTAGGAAGAAGAAAAAGAGAAAGATTACATTCTATGCAAATAAGCACCACAATACAAGAGGAAACAAATTTTTTATAGTCCATGGAGATGAAATTATTTGTCAGAATAGACTTTCTTAAAGATTTCAGAGCAGAGGATAGCTCCCAATGAACCCTGCTCCTAGACAATTTAAAACCTTCTGAGAAAAAACTTTTGGGGATAGTAGGTAAAGAATGAACAAATCATGTTTGTTAATGACTCAGATGTTTCCCACAAACCTGCTAACTGACACCACAGTGGCTATAAAGGGAACTCTCTCGCATTTATCAAGAGTGCCAGCACTTTGCCATCCATCTTCCTTTCCTGTGTTGGTCTTTTACCTTCCAAGAGGGCAGCAATTTGGGCCAGAAATCAGTACAGAGTCAAAATTATCTGAAGAGGGAGCCAAGCAAGTTTATAAGAGAAATTATGATTGCATCTGACAGCAAAGGTCTGTGCTCACAAGTATATACCCTTTGTTGATTGTTTCCCCTGCTATCCTCAGCTCCAACTCAAGTCCTTCCAATCCTATTTCTTAGATTCATATAGAGATGCAAACACTTTAACTAAGATCCAATTCCCTACAAAGAGGATCTAAACCAAGCTACATCATTACTGGGACAAATAGAACTACCCATATACCTGTTTAAACAAAATAACCAGAGCAATTTCCATATGAAACTTTTTTGTAAGCATTAATTAATTAAAAATTACGTGCCACTGAACCGAGGAATAGAAATCTGGAAATCTGGAAGATACCTAGGATCAGAACTGCATTTCTTTAGCCTAATGTAAATCATGAGATTTTTTAATAAACAGAGTCTGTTCAGTTCCCACAGGCTCCTCCAAGCTCTACAATTCCACTTCTGTTCATGACGTGAAACATCCTTGCTCCCACCCAAGCAAGGTAAGGGCACAATCCTTATGTACCTGTCTGACAACTACATCCAATGACAGCCTGATCTGCTGTGTCCTCAGGTCCTGCCTAAGTGATGTCCCAATGGGCAGGTTTTTCACAAAACATCACTGCAGTTATGACTTTACTCAAAACCAGAATCTAGAAGAGACTAACGTGCGCTTCTATTTGCACAGTGGTTAGAACAAGCGTGAAAAACAGAGACAGCAGTTTCAATTTCCTCCCCTCCTAAGGATCACACACTGAGGGCTTACACTGACTGTCAGCATCACCCCTGTCAAAGGGGTGGGCACTGGGAATCAGGTGGGGGGGGGCTCTGATTTCACCCTGGTCAATGATTATATTAGTAGCTGGCATACAACAAAGGATACACTAAGAAAGCAATCTACATAGTGAATTTACAATGTCCTACTAAGAGATTTTTTTTTTCTTCTTCGCATTTAGATTCTCTTGACTTTAAAAATTGTATCTAAAAATATTAATTTCTAGGCAGGGACATCCAGCCTCTCCAGTGCCAGGGGCTAGACAGCAGTATCAGGTTATTTGCCACCAAGTAGCACCCCTCTGTTGTGTAGGTCAGGTGAAACCTCACAGGCTTAATGCTTGTAATTGAACTTCTGCACGCTTAACAGCTGTTGAACAGTATACACTGCCATTGCCACTTTTGCTTCTTAGTCTCAGGGAAGAGTAGAAAAAGCTCAAAGTAGAATAGGATCTTCACACAGGCCAAACACAGGAGAGTTTTTTGTTGGCCTGCTCTCTAATTCATCACAAACTGATTATGCCAAATGAGTTACTGGCTCTTAAATACTCAGGTCAATAAAAACTGGATACATACACCTGAGGTCAGAATTTTCCCCTTGCTCTTTAAAGTGTTGCTGAATGTTTCCTATATAATATGAAGAGTTAGTCCATGTCACACTGGCCAGCGATGTACGATGGCTATCATCCCCATGGGAAACAATGATAAAAACAGGAAGAATTTTACCTCTTTAAAATTTACTTATTTTACTTCACCATTTTACTTTTTTTTCTAATAGCCAATTTTCTGGAGGTTGGTATATCTGACATATTAAAACACATTGCACATATCAGACCAGTGTCAAAGGTCTGCACAAATAAATAGCCAAACCCTTTTGTCATTAATAAACAACATGGGATTTCTAGGAGCTCTGGCATGTGTAAGACACACCATGTTTGCTGAAGTACCGTGCATGTCAGGTTATCCCTCGGTGGTTCATAGATCTCGTGGAACAGAGACAGGTTTTGTGAATCGCACTATTGGAAAAGGGTAAGTGATGTATTCTATATTTATACTACTAAGGGGAAATTTGCAATCATGATACAGCAATGCTAGAAGAAAGGGGTAATATGTGTGATATATTGGCCAGCCTTGACTGTGACTGTTCCTGCAGTGTAAGAATTTCTTTATCCAAGGACAACCACTTTCACCTTCCCATCTGTCCTGTGATTTTTTTAATGTCTGAGACAGGTGGCCTGTTGGAAACCTAAAACCCTGTGGGTACAAAATATGATTAAAATCTGATGTTAGGCTCTTTGATAAAGAAGAGTTCTATGTTTAGTTGAGAATTTGTAACTAACCTGCAAAAATATGTCAAAGGTAATTTGAACTCTACATAACCAAAATCTTTTTAATTCAAGTTCAGCATATGCTATATCAAAACTTTGCTTGCAATCATTTCCCTATAGATCAAATATGTATCTTGGTAAGTACACATACTGCCTTCTTTTAGAAAAAAAACCTCTAAAGGAGAATTTTAATCAATGCTTCCTTCCTCAATATAGCACTGACAACAATAACATGAAAGATTAATATGTTGAACTTACTATTTAATAACTCACAGAGCACACAATTAATGCATCATAATAAATTTTTAACAATTATTAAAACAAATATCTGAAAACTTCTGAAGGCATTTCAAGAATTCAAAGACTGCTGGGTATGTAATCTTGGCACTTTTTGGAGAAGAGGGTGGTGATTTAAAGGGTCTTTTATATATTCAATTATACCCCAGGAAGAAAAAAAATGTAAAAAGCAAGAAGCTTAATTGAAATCTATTTAGAGGAAATTTAGAATCTATGCAGAGTTTAAAACTTTGGCATAGAATACTAAATGCTGATTTCTGCTCATAATTAAAATTTAAAATGTTAAATGATTTATCTTGTTGTAAATAATTAAGAGGATTTTTAAAAGGATACCAAGAAAATGCAGTATGTGACTATATTGTATATTGCAAATCCGTATCTATCTGAAATGATACATACTACATATGATCTATGGTTTTCTGACTGTTTTTCATAATGATGTGGTATAAGAGGAAATTTTAAAAAATCCAAATAATTCCAACAGATTTAAATATATTCAGTGAAAATCAACTAAAGCTGATTTACATTCTAGTCTAATAAGTTATAAAACACATTAAAAAGACCCTGTGAGACAAACATGATAGATGACTTTCCAGCAAAATCAAAACCAAAGACATTGAATCTTAAGTATGACATATCATTCCCATGTACCCTTAGTTAAACCTACACACTTGCAATAGGGTCTGTGATGTCCAGGTGATTCTCAGCTAATGACATTTACGGGTTGTACAGCTGTGCACTCCTCTGACTTCTATGAGCTATTGCTGCTGTACACAGGAGTAAAGATCAAAATCAACAAGGCATTACCACAGATGTGGGAAAATATTTGGGCTCTGGACTCAGAGCTAAGGCCTGGCTTTTTGCCTCAGTTTTTAAACATTTTTTAGAATTAAGTTCTCAAAAAGAGTACTCTGGAAATTCATTAAATGTTTGCAAAGAGTTTCAGGCTCTCAGTGCTCTGGAGATTTGTTTAAACACTGATACAGTAGTTTTGCTGGTCTCAGCAATGGAAGAGCTGAGAGTATCGCCCCATCTTCTCTCCTGTCACAGCACCTGCCAGCACAGCCTGCAAAAGGCATCACCTAGGGCTACATACGCCCCTGAGCTGCACAGAAGACTCCTTACTTGTTCATGATGTTTAACTTCATTACATTACCCTTTAAATTTAATATTTGTACCATTTCCTACTTTTCCTTACAATATAATATACCTGTAGTTACTTACATAATGTTTTTTGAACCACAGATCATTTCAGATGTTGGAACTCATTCCTTGAGAAACATGTGCAAGATCATGTAATTCCTTTTTGAATGATAATACATGTATCCTAAACCACTCCCCAGATCACAAATGCCCTGTTTCTGCTCTTATATTAACATATGGGAGCCCTGCACTTACACTGTATGGCTGAAATAGTGTACTTCATACCCATACACAGGCAAAGGTGGCAGTGAAAAGCAAGAATTCTTAAATGGCAAAACTAGCTAATTTTCTCATGAAGCTGAAAAGGTTAGAAGAAATGTCTATCTTAAGAGAATCTAAGAGGGAAATAGTTCCAGGAAAAGATGAAGTTCTCAAACCTAAGATACAACTCAGATTCTGAGACTATTAAGCAGAGTTCTTTTTACTCTCTGTTTATTAATAGGACTGTTGGTATCACTATTCTCCAAGAACCAAAAGCAAACATAACATCAATTCCTTGCATGGACAACACTATTTCCTCATTCTGAAAAAGATGCCAATTTTTCATGTAGACATCTAGAATCGTGGACAAGAGCAGTAAGTGGTTTGATGATTGCAAATAGGCGATACAGAGAAGACAAAGCTGATGACTAGGAAATCATCATTCCCTCAAAGAAGTTCCAGAACATCCCCATATAAGATCTTATCACATAAATCATTTTAAACCATCCCCAAACCCTTGAAAATTAAAGAAATGAACGTGTCATTGGGGAAAATTAACAGAGAATAGGCATACATTGTCATATACTCAAAGTATATCCAGCTACAGAAAAATCATCTTGAGACTGCTTGAACAGTAAGTCCTTCCAGATTTGCAGTGCTACATGGGATAAGTTCTGGGAAATATCGAGCACCTGCATTTGCCTTCATCTGCAATATACAGCACAACTCAAAGCAAGGGCTGCAGGTGTTCAATTCCACATGGTATTAGTCTCTGAGCACAGAGTAAGCACTAAGAAAGGCAAGAAAAAATATAAAGGGATCAAAATGTTTGGGACTTTATATTGCTATTCACATTTCACTTTGTTACAGGAAATGTAAGATTGGGAATGTATTATTTATTCAGAGACTAAAACCAAACAAGCCTATTTAAGTCACCATATTACATAACTTTTTTTTTAAACCACTACACAACTGAAGTTCGAAGGAATCAAAGAATGCCTCCTAAAGTTTCAAAGGCCACAATACCTTCCTGCCAAGCTCAGCCAAAGACAGTCCTATTACAGGCTCCCTTCTTTCTCACAAGCTTAATTCATCAGGATATAAAGAGGACAGAATTAAATCTTTACTCTTCTGCAGCACTACACAAACTATGTCTGCAAAAGTACTCCCTCTACCTTAGCTGAGAAAGCACAGTATGCTGTAAGGTCCATACCACACCATGTCTATGTAAGAATCATGACTATATCTCACTGAGAACCTACAAAGAAAATATTTTTTGCCTGCATTACTTTCATCTATTTAAAAAATGGTTTAAAAAAAGGTTTTTCTTTACTTTTAAAAAAAAGGTTTTACTTTCCATTCATCCAAAGAAAAAATATGCTTACAAAATATTCTGCATATTATATGTTTAAAGTAGACCATACATTGGAACTTAAAATTATCAGATTGAGTACTAATGGACTGGGTTTAGATGCATGCAGTTGTGATTAGAGATATGAGAAAACCACCATGTCTCTGCTACTTTCTGTAGCAAGGAAAAATTTTGCAGACCATTTAAAAACACGAACACTTCTCAGCTATTGCTGACATACCAGACAGAAATGATGATATGAAGGCAAAGACCTCATAAGTACATAGCATCAGCCAATGAGAACAGGTAGTAGCACTACATGAAGCATTTTATGATCTGTTTAAAAAAAAAATCTAAATAATTTTAACCATCTGACTCACATCCTTACTCCTAGCAATAGTGAGTTGCTGTGAGTGCCAGCAGTTATCCAGCTACAGTTTCAGCAGTGCACAGTCACCTTTCACTGCCATGACCATACTCCAGTGACACACAAAACATAAAACCTCGCTTATTTCCTCAGCATACAGTCATAGTGCTTGGCTGTTCTCCATATACCCCAGAGCATGTCAGCATTAAATAACCAGAGATCACTCACTTGCTGAGCGGGTTTACAGCAGGTCACTTCTGGAATTTCAGGCTGCATTTGGCCTTAGTCAATAGCTTTTTCTATTTCCTTCATCAGCTTCAAAATGCAGCTGCTTCTAACAGCTTTTAAGGTGTCTTGCTCTCTTTTTAGTACTTTTTGTCCTGTGCTGTGCTCAGCTTCCCTGGTCCTCTTTCTCATTCCTCTGCTCCTATAAACCAGGAAATTAAAAAGACTACACTATCAGGAAAGAGAAAGGTTTTAATTCCTGCTGAGTGCTTGGTGCCTGCAAGACTGTTCAGGTTTCCTGGATTTATGAATTATATTCAGACTCATTTTTGCAAGCCAAAAATAAGAGTGCAGTCTGAAATGGAAGTTACATCCTGAAGGACAGAGAGGACTTCAGTGACTGCCTACAGAGCAAATGACATTTGTGGGAGAAGCAAAGAGATTAACACCTCAAAAAGAAACGTACTGGTTAAGCACAAGGCAGCCAAAATGCAACAGCAAAGGAAGAAACTCTTCCCCTGAAAGAAATGTCCCGGCAACCATCCATCCAACCGTAGGGTGGTCCAAGAGTTCAGATGATGGTCAGAGCTGCTTTAGACAATGTCCGCTACTGTTCTTGTTCTGGCAGCAATTTGTGGAGCAAAATATTGCCAAAAACACAACTGAGCACTTTCCAAGCTTCCTTTCTTTTTTCTGCTGCCCAGATCACGTATTACCAAAAAGCATGTACTGTTCTTCATTGCTGCCTACATGTGTGTAAGTCATTTGCTCACACTTGAGCAAAGTAATAGCATCTAAAAACCTAACTATTTTCCTTTAGTTTAAATAGACACTTGAGTTCTGATAGGCCTCATTTATTTGATTGCTGTCCAATGATACTGCAATGAATGAAAACAACAAAGTATGTGGTTAAAGAAAAAATAAAGACGTGACGAGTTATGAAGATATTTTGTCCAAGACATTATATGGGCTATGTGTTCAGGTTGTTGTTTTGTTTGGCTGGTTTATAAACTGCATGGTAAATATGTTCCTGAAAATGTATCACATGGCTTAGGAAATAAAGGGGGAGCAGTAGATTGATGGAAAACCTGTAGGGAAATTTCTGGATAGGGGTTTTTGATACATAAAGATAAGGCACATTACAAACAACTACGTGTGTAAGGGCAGTAAAGCTAGAGAAAATCCACCACAGAAAGTCATAGTTTCAGAAGAGATGATGAAACCTTCTGAACAAGCTGTAAAAGGCCAGTTCTCCAACATATCTCATACAACAAAACTGACAATAAGATCAAACCCTTTCTTCACAACCATTCCTCTAAAATATCAGAATGCTTGTTTTCATTATGGTTGAACTTTGAACAGTCCAACAAGAAAAGAATCAGCATCATCTTTTTTTGCTTAAAAAAGTTTTAATACTTCCTGGATTCTGAAAAGTGGCCACATATTGCAAAACTAACTGAGAACAGCTTTATTCCATAGAACTAAACAAAGCCTTCTGTCAAATTTTAACAATTCAATTCTACCTCAAATATTTATAAATTGAAAGGAATGAGTTAATATGAACTATACATGTTGATTTAATTGGCATAAATTTTGCATTTATTTGGGTGACAAAAGACTGCTAATACCTCCTACATTACAATATTTTCTTTCTAATGCACAAAGGAAAATAACCTGATAGAAGCTCAGGTGAAAGAAAAATACTATTTTGGTAAAACTTTTTACTTGAAGTCATATTTGTATGCACTAATAGTGCTTTTGTATACTAAAGTACAGTTAGTATTCAATTAAGTTCTTTGAAGGCAATACATTCAGCTATTTTGAAGAGTCACAAACATTTTCATTTAACAATATCTAATTTCCTCCTGTACTCTCTTGCCTTCTCTAGCAAAAGGATAACAGCTATTATTTATTTTACAAGGAGTTACTAATTTGTAGAAAAAATCCTAATCATTTATTTTACAAGGAGTTACTAACTTGTAGAAAAAAATCCTAACCATTTATTTTACAAGGAGTTACTAATTTGTAGAAAAAAATCCTAACCATTTATTTTACAAGGAGTTACTAATTTGTAGAAAAAAATCCTAACCAATCTCTGCCATCCAGCATGAAATCTGGAAATTAACATATAAAACGTCTATGGAAATTCAACGTAAATATCAACGAACCAAGTTTAACAGAAGCAGATAAATCACTGAAAATGTCTCTTTTTTTCCTCTCATAGTCCTACACTCCTTCCTTTCCTGACACAGTAGAAAAAAACATGCATTTTTCATTTCAAAAAACTATATACATGTAAATATGCAAGTATTATATAAGTTTTAATAGAAAAAATAAACCCCTTAATAACAATAATAATTTAAGCCTTTTTGCCTCCGCATAAGCACTGTCAAAAATTTTAGATACAACAAAAGCCTTCCTGTAGGTCTACTTAAATATGGAGCCATGTCTTAGTCTGTGTCTTCGCATATAAACCTCCTCATTACTCACCTGGGCACTACACAAACTTTTAAACCCTTAGCTTTGGTAGAGGCTGCAGCTGTACAGAATCTGTTGCTGCTATGAAGCACACCTAAGGCTATTAATAAGCTGTTGAAATGAAAACATTGTTGACAACAAACTGACCCAAATATTCCCATCCTGACAAGGGCTAGGCTGTAGACACCAGCAGGTACTGCTGTTGTAGTTAGCTCAGCACAAAGCCAAGCAGCACCTGCTGGGGGGAGGCAGAAGGACTGTCATGTTCCATCTCTCCCACCAAAACTGACCCGTGACCTGCACATTTCTGCTGAGCTCCCAGTTTGTCTATTATGTGACAAATCAAACAGGCAAAGAAAGCACAGAAAGTGTAATGTAAAACAGCCATTAGGGTTTCTCTCCCATCTAGACAATCTCCATTTGACTTCCACAAATGCATTCACTACAGCTTTCCTCACCAGCATCTCTAACCCCTCCACAGGCAGCAGTCTAACTCCACACCCTATATTCTCATATGGTATTCAAAACAGACCCTGTTTTTTTTCCATAGCTTTCTCTTCCTTTTCACCCTCTCACTTCTTTTTCCATCACTGCATCATCCTAATTCTTCCTCTACCTCTCTAATGGCTGTTTCAGCAAATCTTTTTACAAGCTGTCACATTCAGCTTATACCTAAGTCTTGCCCATTCTTTCTGTATGAGATCCCTGAGATCCAAACAGCTAAAAGTCTCATCCAGCTTGTCATCATTTTCTGTCTATATTTCTATGTTATATATTACAGTCCATGTTTCTCAGTCTCTTCAGAAATACAATCTTACCCCCTTTCTACCCATTTATTATAAAGTTTTTACAAAGATAACTTGTTTTGACAATGATATTTATCCACGTTGGAGGAGCTAAAACTATTTTAACATTAACAATTTAATTTCTAGTGTTTAATTTCAACATTAAAACAATACATTTTTTCTCTGAAGGACCATTGGCTAATAAAATTAAATCAGTCTCTTTATGTGAAAGTGAAGTAAACACCAATTTCAAGAAGCAATTTAAAAATTTTCTTCGTTCTATGCTGAGATGAAAAGTAGAATGTTTTCTGTTTTCTCTGCTGATATAACAAAACAGAGATAAAATACAGATATTTACCCTAGAACAGCATATGTTCTATGGCTAGATGTATCAGACCTAATTTCAGGCCTAAGCATCAATTAATCTTAGTTATACGAACAACTTATTCATCATAGAAGAGACTTAAAAAAATCTCATCACTCCAGAGTTGCCAACAGCTTGATTATTAAAATATTTTAGTAAAGGGAAGATAGCTAAATTTGCTCTGAGCTTTCCAAATCCAAATAAGTAACTAGTTATCAGATACTAGAGGGTGCAGTAATCTTGAAGCACTCCTCTTTGCTTTTTCTCCTAGTTCTATGCATCTTTTTCTGTTAACTGCTTTGTCTTTTGAGAAAAAATATTTTTAAAAGTTGTTTTCCAAACAATGAAAAAATAGGTAGCTCTGCTTAACACTACAATTACCACTTAATTCTGCATAGCAGCATAGAATATATTACAGTCCACAAATTATTTGAGTTATGATGTATAAAATGCTATTCAATGACAAAGGAAAAAGACAGACAAGCAAATCTTCGGAAGAGGAGATTTAAGCAAAGAGCATGAGCTTCCTAAACTCAGAAAGGAAGCTTATTCCTTCGCTTTTGGGCATAATGGTAAAATCCTCCATAACACAAGGTTTGTAGTTTCCTAATTGGAACTTGCACTAAGAGGGCACTGAAGAGCACAGAGGCCTGGAAGCAATATATCTCAAAATTAAATCTGGAGATATATTCAGGACCTTGACCATGAAGGGCTGACAGGTCAACTTCACAATCAATCCTTTGTTTCTGAGTAGCCAGTGCAGTGATACTAGGATTAGGGAGATACTCTGTCTTTTTTTGCAAAATATACTTCTCTGGCAGAATAATTTTGCTCAAGCTTGGTAATGAGACCACTTGGCAGGCCAGTGAGCAAAGCATTACAGTTGTCTAGCTTGGAGGAGATAAAACCCTGAGCCAGCTTCTCATAAACAGACAAGGATAAATACAGACAAAGTATGGTTTCATCTTTCAAATGACAGTAGGAAGTCTTAATAATCTGCCCAATGTGATATTTAAAGGACACTTCACATTCCAACAGAAATATGGATGTTGAAGTGCTAATCCTGTGCTGAAAATAACATATAGACATAAAAGCTACATCAAAACTGAGGTGGCGTTAAGCTTATAGCTAGAGCCACAGAACGAAGAACCTTCATTTTACTTGAATTGAACTCCAAAAAATCAACATAACTTATATTTTAATATTTTCCAGGGAACTGATACAGACAATAAAAGTGCAGTTTGGATTTAGTGCTTTAACTGGCAAATAAATTAGCATGTCCTCAGAAGAGAAATGAAACTTGATATCAACCCAAAGAATTATATCTGGCCCAAAGGCAGCATGTAAGCAATAAGTCCAACAAGCCAAAAATAGAACTCCCTAAAAACATCAGAGACAACTATCATGGAATCATGGAATAGTTTGAATTGGAAGGCACCTTTAAAGACCATCTAGACCAATTCTTCCTGTGACTGACATATTCAACTAGATCAGGTTGCTCAAAGAGCCGCTCAGCCTGACCTTGAATATTTCTAGGGATGGGGCATCCACCAACACTCTGGGCAACTTGTTCTACTGCCTCACCACCCTCACTGTAAAAAACTTTCATCCTTGTATCTAATATGAATCTTCCCTCTTTTACTTTATCCCTTGCCCTCTCCCATCTTCCTTATGAGGCCTGTTTTAAACATCAAAAGGTCACAATTAGGTGTCCTTTCCTCATGGTGTTCCCTCCCTTGAGTCATCTTCCTGGTGCTTCTCTGGACCTGCTCCGATGGGTCCTGGTCTTTGCTGTGCTTAGGGCCCAAGAGCTAGATGTCGCTGTCTGTGTGGGGTTTCATCAGAGCCTGAGATGGTGCCTGTCAAGAAGCCCAGTATTCTTCTCACATTCTGAATAACATGCAAGAAATGAAAGCCTGCAGAGAAGCATTTTGGCTATGTGGACTAAATATGAGCATTTAGTCAAAACATCTATGTACCAATAAGTTTTACTGAGATTTACACAATGTATACTGTTTGAAAGTTGAAAATGCCTTTATTGACCTCAGAAGGACAACAGAGTTGACAGCATTGGAAGGTATACTAAAAAACTCAATGAGAATTGAAAATAAATGAATTTCAATGCTCCCCCTCTCCTTTGTCCCAGGATTTAAGTTTGCCTTCATGATGGTATCTCCTCAAGGCCTGAATTAAGCTGGTTATTTAGGTATTCAGTATAATATTGTATGTTGGTGTGACTGAAATCACTGACTGTGCGCACACATACAGTCTAAAATTTGTATCTGGATGTCAGTAAGTCAGTTCTTATAGCAATGAAAATATTTCCTGATATTAGGTTAAGTACTTCAGAAGAAACCAGGAAGAAGTAATGAGGAGACCCAAATGGTTTAATACTTTTCATTTCCATTTTGTATTTTTGTTTCCTGCTTTTAAGCAGTGGAAGAGGAATACAGTTGATGATTCCATCATCGATTTTAAAACCAAGACAATTATAATAATTTGTTCCAACCTCCAGAACATACAGTTTTTCAGACTGTACCAAAAAGCTTGAATACAATATCTGTAACTTGTGCTTGAGCTAAAGAATTTGGGGTTTAGGCTGGTAACAGATCTTGAAATACCAATGACACACAGAGGCTTGATTTTGTAAAAATGTCTCCAACTTGGTTTTGTCACACGGGTGTCCAAAACTACTTATTTCCCCCTCCCACCTTTCTGTTGCAGACCTGTTATGGAATGTGTCTGTTCTCAGATTATCATTTTAGGAATAGATAAATGGAGCTTCCTCACCACTATGGTTATGTTTGAACTTCTGAAGTGCCTATTTAGTCCATACTGAAATAATTTTAAGCAATTAATATTCAATGACACAGAGAACTTTGCTATCCTCAAGTGTCCTGTTCTTACAGCTTATGAGGCTTACCAACAATTCCAAAAATTATAAGCCAGTCTAGGATACTGCCCATGATTTCATAAGGTACTTCATCTGAAGTAACCAGACAACAAGATTACAAACTTCAGAACACTCTACTGAAGTTGGAATAATCAGCCTTGAATAACATAAAAAGTTGTAAAAACCACACCTAAATGTAATTTTTAAAATAGACTTTGGCTGATTGTCTCATTTGACAGCAGTGATGGTAGATCCAGTTGTTATCCTAGAAAGCAGTTCTCTTCAAAATACAGAAAACATCAAAATTATTTTTCTTTTGAACTGCTAAATACCTAAAGTTGTTTCAAAGATTGTTATTAAAATATTGTTTTTAGTTGAAATTGATGTAAGTAACTTCCATGGATTAAATCACTACCACTTGAGCTAGTTATGCAAATAGATACTAAACAGACAGGGCTATGCCCTCTTGGCACTGTGTAACATCCACTCCAGTTTCAAATAAGACAGAAGTATTTCTGGTACCCATCACTACTATAAATGTATTAAGTTACTCTTTATAGTAGTTCAGATCAAATAAACACTGTGTGTCTAAGGCTGTACAGATCCAAACATATGTTTCTATATTGTCACCTCCTTCTCTTACTTCCCTTTCTCAGAGCTAATGCTGAGCAAGAAAACTAAAACTGGAAAGCAACAGGGATTTTTTTCAAAGGAAACAATCATAAAATGTGATTTTTCAAGTGAATTTTGATTGTATAGGTTGAGGGTTTTCAAAAATATATTACATATATTTATTTTCTTATGGCATATCCATAATTTGCTAGTTTGTACTTTTGAAGCTTAGCTCAGTCAAAAAAACACAAACCTAAAACTTCACAACAACTGCAAGGTTGATTAACTCAGTATTAAACAAATTCTGAGCTAATTAAACTCAAAGTCAATTCAGCCCATGACAGAAGGTTATTACCTCATAAACAGGATGTACTTTAAAGTTATTAATAATACACTAACATTGCCTTTTCAAAACCTTTGATTAGCAAACAAGTGAAAATTAGCATCTGAAATTCTGTTTGTACAGACTGTAGATCAGATTATGTAAATTTTTAAATCTCCATTTTTCCACATGAAAAGGAAGCAGCTAGCAACAGCTGTACAAGTGAGAAAACAGTGCAGATATGGGGCCCTCAACTCTCAGCAACTTCAAACTCCACTGAGATCTACAAAGTGGTAACAAGGCCACATATTGTTCCATATTCTATCCTGTTGTGCACCATCAACCATGCAAACAACAGTAAAATATAAATATACAGGATGAAACTCTTAGTAGGGAAGATCTTGAATGATATTTTAAGTGCTAATTTTCAAGCCACCTAGATTGCTTCATAGTTAATTAGAAACACTCTCCTCATGTCAAAATGTGAGATTTGGTGGATGAGTTAAGCTGAAGAAAAGGGAGCCTTGCCCTTTCTCCAACAAGCTCACTTTGTGGAAGAAATAAAAAGAAAAACCCAAGTCCTCTTCTAAAAATAGTTGATAATACTGTTGCATTTTCAGAATAAATTATAAACAATTCCTACACAAATGACTCTAAGTTTCTACAGGCATCAGTAACACAAGTCTACAGCCTCAAAACATTTTATGTACAACTAAGAAAGTAAAGGAACAAGGTAGATAAACACACAGAAGCCTTTTTTTGTTCTGTTGCCGATATATTGTTATTATTTCTCATGATATCTGATAGCAGGACTACAACCACTAGGTGAAACGTTCTAAAAATGTTGTATGATTTATATAATTACTCAGCATATATTTATAAAATGTACATGCTTTTCAATTAATATACGGAACTAAGAAAAGTTGCATGTCTGTTAGTCTCAGAAGCAGGAACAGAATCTCCCAGTGATTTCGCCAGGAGGAACAGAGCACCTGTGGGAGGAGACTCCTTGGTGTTTCAGGGTGCTCCCTGCAGACTCTTACACATTCCTTAAAGTGATCAGCCTTCAAATAATGCACAAGCTTCATCTCTTAGATGCCAAATTGGCTTCCCAGTCAAAATCCTTCAGTCAAAAAATTGGCTTCCCAGTCAAAAGCAAAGAGTTCAAGAATACAAAACTAATCAAGGAAAAAAAAAAAGAAAGAGAAGAGAAAAATCCAAACCAACAAATTTGCCAACTGTATATAAGAAACTTTATGAAAAGTAACTATAATTAAATAAAAAAACCTGATGATGACAGGTACAATTTTCAGTTAAACAGTATTTGACAGACCATAAGACACACAAGGCCAATAAAACCATAAAATTATACTAGTAAATCAAAAGCTTAAAATGAAAAACATAAAAGCATTCTGATAGACATACTCAGCATTTCTCTTCTACCTTACTGAAAGATAAAGTCAGAAAATTTAGTGAAGTAGTATTTTTCCTTACTAAAAAATAAAATTTAGCTATTTCCAAGATAACACGACAAGCAAAATTTGTATTATACTTGATTTTTTTTTTAAATATAAAAAGCATACTTAAGCCTCTCAAAGACAGTTTCAAGTGGTAAGAGTGGGTTTCAAAGTATTTGTCTTCCTGTCTATCACCAAAGTGGTGAAAAGTAAAACTGAAAAGTAATTGTTCTCAACCTCTCTGGGCAGCAAATTAGTGGAATAAATGCCCTTCTACTTGGCAGAACAGTACTTGGTTTTCTCAAACAATTTGTTGAAGAGAAAAAATGAGAAGACTGAGCTTAAGGTTCTGCAAGAAAAGATGACACTCCACAAAGTAAAAATATGAAACACAGGTGGTGAAAACCCAGTTTTTTAAGAGAGCAGCTGCATTTAAATGACCAACACCAAACACAATTCCAGGAACAACCAGCAGCTTCCAGCCAAGTAAGGATGTGCCTCAGAATTTTCAACAATCTAATCCTCAAGGGATCTTTCTACCTCTTCTGACTGAAGACCAGGTTACCAGCAGTGCCTTAATTGATCAACAGCCACAAGAAAAAAAGTTTTGATCATCTGTCCCTCATTCTCATTGCCTCACAGGGACATTAACTTTTGTCTTTGTAAAACATGCCATTAAGTTTTACGCAGAGCTCTAGTAAGGGACAGAGAAAATGTGGAGTGGGTGGGGGGGATATACATGAAAATAAATGGAGTACACAGGTTTTGAAGAAGAGGACTGGCACAGTTTTTTTTGACAGAGTTACATCACATCCACTTGTATTCCCTTTCCTACTTCCCGTGCATGCTGCTGACTTGCAGGTTTTTCCATATATTTTTCTTATTCCAAGCACTGGGATTATAAAACCCATTTATTTAAAAATGGAAAATCCTTCGAATTTGGTGTCTTCTGTCATCTACTAGCACTAAAAAAGCAATAACTGGAATCTAGACCAGTACAGGAATTTGCAATGGAGACAGCAATATGTGCATTCATGTGTAGTCAACACTAGAGATTGTTGCTGAGCTCAGGAAAGGCAGGAAGGGTGCAAGCTTGCTGATGTGACTTTGTTCACATGTTTCAGGATGGCTTACAGGATCCAGAATCCAAAGCTACCCTCTCCTCACAGTTTTTCCTCTTTGTATCTCCTTTAGGAGTTTATATGTAGAAGCAATTAATATTTCCAGCCAGCATTACCCCCAGGGTTTATCACTGGTTCTTTGGGTCTGCTAGAGCAGAATGGTGCGAAACCTTCTGTTGCTCTGGGCACCCTAATTTTATATTCTCTGACTAATCTAGCATAGCATATCTGTACTCCATCAACTGCAAATACCTGAAGAGAAAAAGGATGTGGCATTCCATAAGGAGCAAACATCATTTGAAATCCCTTTATTTTAGGTATGAAACTGCACACTATGAGAAAAGCAAGTGTTAAGACAGGAGTGAGATGAAGCAAAAGTATCTTCATATAGAATCATATGATTTGTCATGAGGTCACTGGGTTCAAAGGCACCTTAAAAATCATCCAGGTCTATCCCCCCACCATGGGCAGGGACACTTTCCACTAGAACAGGTTGCTCAGAGCTCCATGCAACCTGGATTTGAACACTTCCAGGGATGGGGCAGCCACAGTCCCTCTGTGCAATCTGTTCCAGTGCCTCACCACTCCCACGGCAAATAATTTTTTCCTAAAATCTAATGCTAATCTACTATCTTTCAGTTTAAAGCCATTCTCCCATGTCCTGCTTACGTGAATAGTCCATCTTTTGTGCAGGCTCCAGTCCAGTACTGAATATAGATATTTCAATTATTTTTCACTTTTTGTCTTACCATCTCTTCTAAAAGCAACACTAACACCACTAATATAAAAATATAAAAAACTAAATGTAGATGTTCCTGCTTAATGCAGGGGGTTGAAACATGTGACCTTTAAATGTGCCCCTTTCAACACAAACTATTTTCTAATTCTATGATTAAAAACTCTAGATAGGAAGCACTAAGTTGTCTGAGCAATAACAGTATTCCATTATTTTACATATAAGTATTTCTGTACTCTAGGCAGTCTAATTAGGCACCTAATGACATGTAATTCCTGAATGTCCAGTTGAAGTTGTGAATTCTGTCAAAGAAATTGCCAAAAGTATCAGATAAAAAAAAATCAGTGTTATTTATGAAAAAAACTGTCCTTTTTCATGTAGAGAAGGCAATACACACACCTCTTGCTTTGGTCTGGAAATTTCATGGAAACATATATCAGAGATGGGAGTTCAGGGAATTCAGTACAGGAATTACTGGAAATTTAGTATGCTCCCTCTGCAGCATGTAAAGGAAGAATTTTCCCCTCTTCTGTGTTCAGATCACATTTAATAGAAACTACAACCATGGAAGAAAAAAGAATATAGTTTCCTCCTTAGAGGGTCATTGATAATGGAATTTCGAACAAGAAAGACGTGTTATGTTATCTACTTTTGGCCTCTTACATAATCAATCACTGAGTTTCAGCTGATAGCTTCTGAACTTCTCTATTGAAACCACTGACTCTGTTGGTTAACGTGTATCCTATAAAAAATTAGCTAATCTAAATCTGAAGACATCTACAGATGTCAAGCCCACCATTTTCTCAGCATAATTACCACAAGTGCCAGGTTTCTCTGTTGAACACACCAGGTTTCAGCTACCAGACATGAGCTCCTGTTATCATTGCCTGCTCTTTAATAGCAACAGCAGCGCCCCAGATTTTTGCCCTATGAAGGCAGTCTTGCAATATGAATCAACTAATCTTTCAATCTTCTTTGAATATGTCATTTATATGAGTTTTCACTGAGGTCAGAAATTTTTGTCAACCTCCATCATCTGAAAAAGAGAAAAGGGCCTTTTTAGAAAAGTCTTAAAGGTATTAAAAGACAGGACCAACCAACATACCTCTTGTGCGTGAATGCTTTAAGTTTAGATCCTCACTACCTTTCATTTTCCAGTGCACTATAAATGTTGCTCCTGAGCAACATTCAGGCTTATTCTTGCATAGGTAGATTCAAGAAACACTTCAGATGTGAGCAAGGTCACAGATGACTTCTCTGTCAATATTAAAGAAGAGCCTATCCTCATGCTCCATATGATCTCATGTGTCACAGCAGAAAGTAAGATTCGTGCTGCTACAGACAGTGTGGCTATATCTGTTTGCATATTGTGATTTAGTGAGCTCTTAAACAAGCCAAAATTTTCTTAAAGACATTAAGTCCAGTAAAACACTTCAAGAATGATATGAAAGCTGCAGTTCCAATCCTCTAGGACTGTGGACCTAGTCCTCTGGACCAGGAAATTTTCCTGACCAAGCTTTGTTCACACAGCATCTGTCAGTCAGTCGGACAATAAACTCTTTCTCACAGGCAATGAGTAACACTGCTAGCAAATATACGCTTTTTTTTCTTCTCATCTACTTTTCAGTGTTTACTGGTAAACAAGGAAGAGAAGTCTTTTGTTATATTAGAGGTGTTTGTCACTCAGCCTGGCTTAACAGAGAGTAAGTTTCAAGAGAAATTTGGGCAGGTAGAGGTATTTTTTTCTCCAGTATCATAATTAAGAGCAAAAGAAGAAAAATAAAGAATAGTAAAAGAAGAAAAATTAAATACCACTAGAACAGTAAACTCATGATGTCCAGACAGCTGCTGTTTAAAGTACTTATTCTATTTATCTTCCTGAAATTTATTTTCTGAATATTCAGTCAGTTTATAGTGAAAGAGCAAACATCTGGAAGTTGTGTGCACATAGCAGGAATCTTGTTTAATAACTATTATTGCAGGAACATAGTTTGACATTAAACCAGTACAATTTGTGCCAAAAAAGTCTTCATAAAAACCTAAAACAAAATTTTGTCTTGAAGCCTTAGTTTTGTGATTTTGTCACAATTCCATTTATGTAAACTACTAAAGTATGTAAAAGTACTAAGTATGTAAAATACTTCAGAATACTTTGTCCACAATTCTTTGGCAAGTGTAAATATGCCATTTATGTAAAGCAGAGAGTTTCCAGTTTATACCAAGATACTGCTAAATTTCAGCACTAGAACTTTAATTCCATAAGTTAATATACTCTGTAATCTGCAGGTTACAAAGAATGGGTCAAAATACACACTGTGTTGGATAATCCATTCATTCCTAAAAAAGCACAAATTCTCTTTTTCATAAACCTATGCTGTTTATGTACAAAAACTTTGATGTATATATTGTTGCACAATCGGGATTAACACAAAATTGTTTCTAATAATCAGACCAGAGCCAATGAACTCAGAACTCTTCACATCTCTGCTGAGCAAAGCAGAACTACAAATAAACAAAAAACATCTAAAATAATTATACATTAATATTTTATTACACACAGGCTGAAAGTAAGCAGAAAACTGTATATGCACTTTGTATTTATATGAAGTTCTGTCTTTCAATTTACCAAATTTCACTGGCTGTAATATACTCTTCAGGTAAATTGAGCATTTTCTTTTTTAAATATATAAACAACTAAATATTAGGAAGAGCTGTACATGAAGTATACTTTAAACCACTTATGAAGCTTTTGTGGAAACATGATCCTAGTGTAATCAAAATGGTATTTTCATAACACAACAAAATCAATAATAGAAGGCATGTTCTTTTTGTGCAAAGGTGGTGTGTTTTGAAAATACTGCCATGTAGTATTTACAGTAACAGCTGTACAGTTAAACTTTAGGCACAAACTGAACTGCAGAGGATCTGCTGCATAAATATAATTCCCATGGCAACTAAGTGTGCTACTAGATAACAGAGAAAAAAGGATTTATGTGTTTGCTGAGCTGTCTTGCCCTAGAGGAATTCTCCAGGCAAATGCAGGCCACCTGCCACATGTTATATTAAGCTCCGTCTTCTGGACTTATTTCCAAATCTACAACAAAACGGTCCACCAAGTTTCATTTGAAGTTTCCCTGTCATGGTCCCAGTCACTCTAAAATACATAGTTCACTGTTCAATATGCTTCCTATATTGCAACAGAAATGTTTAACAATGAGTAAGTATGTTTCTGGTCACAATTTTTTTAATCTAAATCCTCCACACAAAGTGGGCAAGCAATCTGAATCTTCAAATTCATTTAAACTTTTGTACATTTGTACTAAGGCTCACTCTAAAGTGTGTGTCATTTTTAAAATCAACCAAAAATATTGCTGTCTTAATATTATAAGGAAAAATATTTGGGTCAGATCATTCAAATAGTATTTTTCTATATAAAAATGTATTAATGGTCGACTTGCCTTCATATGCAGGAAAAAAACCCCAAAAAACAAACAAAAAAACCCCCACCAAACATTTTTGCTGGAATACATCGCTAATAGAGACGCACTGCTTGGGAATGCTTGAAGTTGGAAAACTATACTGGGAATGATGGAAGACCACTAAAATAGTAGAAAAATACAATCACCTGGCAAGCAATAGGCAAACTTAATGCAAATAATGTCACCAAGTTATCAGAGGACCAGAGTATGTGTGAAAGTGCACAATGTTTACAGTTTTCCTTGTCAATTTTGCCTCTTGGACATTGACTTAAAAAAAAAAATCTTTTTTTAACAATCAAGACTGTCCCTAGGCACAAGCTCCAGAAAAGAAACTGCTTTGCTCAATTGTCCTTGCTGGGAAAACCCTGTGACACTTTAAAGAGGCATCAGAGCTTGCCTGAAACAACATGAACTTGAGCATGGGAACAATGCCCCGTACACACTTTTTGGGTGGCTTGAAAATCTATTGCATTGCTAAGTCTATGGTCAGCAGCAACAGTGCCAAAAATTCGGGTGTCTACACTTATGAAACACCTTTGTATTATCCTTCCAAAGCCTCCATGCAAGATATGGACAAGTCATGAACATGGGCTTCCTGCTGTCCTACTGCTTGTGCTCATCTCTCCAGAGCTGTTTATTTACACCTCACCCCAGCCTCACCATCTTGCTGCAGCTCCATGTGAACCATGAACCTGAACCAAAGTCCACAGAAGTTCAATCCTCACTCTTGTTTGAGCAGGTAATCTATAAGTCCAGTGTTTTAACAAAGAGAAAAATAAATAATTTTCATGAACCTATGTTGCAGTGGTCACAAATTAATATGTCTTCAGGATAGTCATAAAGTATTTGCATTAAAATGACAAACTGCTTGTGCAAGAACAGGAAAAGAGGAATACTTTACAGAACACTTGAACACTTGTTCATCTCTGCAAAATAATATCTGTGTTATATAAAACCACTAAAAAAACAGTGCACAACAGAACTGAGTTAAGGATCAATATGACATTACCAGATAAGAATATGCATTTTCATTACTAATAATACTTCATATGCCCTAAGGATTTTGTTGTTGTTGTTTTGGTTTTTTTAAAGGGTAAAATAGAAGACTAACAGTAAGTATTTTTCTGACTTGGATTTTCTTAGAAGCAATCACACAAAATACTTCACCAATAGATATGACAAATGCACTTTATATTTCAATGTGTCAAACCATTTCAATACTCAGAAACTATGTTGAAGCTGGCAGGCAAACAGACTATATTAAATTTTTCTCTGGAATCGACTTCCATTCTGTACTGAATTACTGGAATTTTAGTGACCCTAAAAAAGGTTGTCAAAAATAATATTCAACACAGAGTTTCCAAATCTAATGCTCTATTACACCTACTTCACATAAAATAATATTGTTTCAATATGAGCAAACCAGTCAAGAACAACATTCTATTTGTACTTGTAATTTTGCATACAGTTTTATATTGATTTGTCACAGCATTTTTTAAATGTACCTTCTCCTGAAAAAAATCAATCAGAGGTTACACTTGGTGATCCACTTTGTTGCAGATTTGATACAGTTGGGAACTCTTTTTAAACAAATAAATGAAAAACTACCAACATGGGACTGTAAACATGTTAATAGCTATTTCAAAACTCTGATTTTTCAAGACTCCTATAGACTTGCACATTACAAAACTCCCATAAAAATTTTTTTAGTGCCAGAAAAAGAGTTGTATTTACAAATCACTTAACTTTTCCTTCCATTAAACTCAGGGCTCTCTCTGCACAAGGAAATTCAGCTGCAGCATTTATTTGCTTCTTTATTTTTTGCCTTTTTTCCCCCATAATCAACATTTTACTATCTTACTTTTAAGACATCTCCAGCTCTGGTGTTTTACTATCCATACTAATAATGCAAAAAAATTCAAGACTAAGGCCATTTACCTGCTCACTATTAATTCCAACCATTTTTTTCTGTTTAATCCCTACTGTTACAAAATGCTGTAAGTAAAGTGAGCACAGAATTACAGAATCACAGAATGTTCTGAATTGGAGGGGATCCACCAGGATCATCATGTCCAGCTCTAAATACCACTAAGCATAGCAGCGTCTTTTCTCTTGTATCCACTGATGTGATAGATGCACAGAAGTCATAAGATCTCAGTGTGCTCCACTTAAAAAAGGGAATTCAATCATATATCACAGCTCAGGAGGAGGCGTGGGTAAATCCACAGCAGCTTGGTAAGCAGCACAGAAAGCCCATCAGCAGCTTAACTCTGTGACAGACCCAGAGGCAACTTGAGAGCTGTCAGCACAACAACTGCCTGTGAAGCTCACAAGGGAAGCAATAGCCAATTATGCCCCATGACCTGCTACTGGAAAACACAGTGAGAAAGATAACAAATCAAGGTCTTGAAAAACTATTCAGAGAAACTATTTAGTTTACGTCCTACTGAACATGCATCGCACTTGGAGCTTTTATTAAAGGGGTAGCATTCAGTTACCATGCTCTGCCTGATCCTCATGAAAAGGGACCACACCTTCAACATTCCCTACCTGGATAAAAACATACATGCCATTCATCTGGAAGCTAAGCTTGAGTAACAGCTGCAGAGAACTAACACTTGGATTTCTGTTTTGGTTACTTGGCATCGCTGTGCATGATCAGCAACAAACCCAAACTAGACTCCATTAGAAAGGAATTAAGCCTACTTGTAAATTTTATTTCCATCCAGCCCTTCTGATGGGTGTGTCTGAGTAGCTATAAAAATTAATTGGGAAAAATATTTATTTTGCTCACAGCAGCAAATAAAATTAAATAGAAAGTGGTTGTCCTGATCCTCATTACCTGATCTACCTCCTTCCTCTGGCCAGCACTGTTTCCCTGCCTTCACTGTTACATGGGTTTCCCTGGTACACCAGTCTAAAACCGAGCTTAAGTGCAGGCTCAGTGAACTACACTGAAGTTGTGCACATAAACCAGCATCACCAGTGACCTGCAAGTCGAGCCCAGAAACATTTCTAATTACTCTGTGTCTAGCAAGAGTCATTCATCGATTCAATCTGATCTACAGAAGCTAATAAAAATTTCAGCCTCCGGCTTCAACGAGGATAGCATCAAGCCAGTATATGTCTAGGTTAAAATAATCATGTTGAGAGGTGTAGTACATAGTTTATACCTGTGTTTTACTAAAAAACATCCTGACAGTTTATTTGCAGGATTAAGCAGTGTTTTGAAGATATGCAAGCCTTTGGAATCAGTATGCAGGATGAATTTCACTCTTTCACGAAGGTAAGAATATTTGATTTGCAGGTAACATGCAAAGTAGTTTTCTTTATAAGCCATAAGCACATGCAAGGTATCTGAAGCACACTGGCTGTGCATTATTTAAACAAACACTAACAAAAGGGCAAAAAAATTAAAGCACTTCAGTTAACTAAAGATGTAGATTAAATAGTTGTCTCACACACAGAAATCTAACTCTTCATCAACCCCCAAAAGGAACAGAAGTAACTGACATGCTGGTTTAAACTGTCATAGTTTCAAAACATGCCTCATGTTTTGAAACAGAACAAAATGAGGCTATGGAATATGCAGACATAGCATTTAAGGATGATGACCAGGGTTATTTTACAGTTCTATGCCCATTTTGGTGTCTAGTGTGGCAGGAGCCCTCTCTGGGGTAGTGATCCAAAACACTTCATTCTACAGAAAGGGTTTTCTGAGCAAGAAGCAAAATTGTGGCCTTTTAAAATTACTAGAGTTTAAAATCTCTAGAGTTCATGGTATCACATATCAAACAAAATAAAATTAAATCCCTGATTTTAAATACTAATTCCTGTTAAACCATAATCATGCAACTTATTTTCTCTAGTTAATGTATCGTTAAGCCATCTAGAAAAGGGGTCAAATTTACCAGATTATCCACTTAAATGTTTTGGTGGCCAAACTTTAGATCAAGTTTTCTAAACTGTGAACCAAACTATGCAGCTGTGACAAAAACAAATAAAAAGCACATCACTGTGAAAATACCAGGTATATTTCCCTTCTAATATCTGTGTTTACCTGAAGTTCATGTGACTGAACTCTGAACACAAATGACCAGCACTGTATTTTCTAAAAATCCAATTAAGCTTATCTCTGTTAATAGTCACATCCTTGGGCATTTCCTGCGGATGCACAAAGCACACACACCTTTTCCTCTTCACCTAAACAGCCTGAGAGAAACGCTGATTGAACCCGTAGCACTGCACAGCCAGTGACACGCTGCCAGCCTGGCCTTCCACAGCCTCTGCTGCCAGGGAATCTGAGCATGTATCAGTCATCCAAGAAGCAGAATGAGTGCTACAAATCTCTGTCGACAACAAGCGAGGCTCGAGTGGATAAGGTAAAGAAAATGGGTGTGGAATGATTTGAAAGGTTCCTAGTACAAACTGCAAAAAATCACTCAATGATTCTTTAGGAAGGTTGTTACCCTGATCAAGGATTTCTACACAAAAGAACAATCTGACCCTTTATTGAAATATTTTTAAGTTTTTAATGAATATAAATTAGATTAGGCAATCAATACTTATTACTATGTTATATTTTTATCAAATTATATTCAAAAGCAGTTTATCTCATCCAGTTTGTAATTTCCAGAGTGGGTTCTGATTGACATTCCTCTAAACAAAGGATGCCTGATATATGACTACATTATTGGCATTTTGTCAATGGTAGCAACTTACAACTTGTCTAATAACTGAAAGCTAATGATAATTAGCTCTTGCCAAGTCTGGTAATGTACCCAGTTACTATTTAGCAGTCAGGTTGTAAAAGCAACAGCTCTGGTTTGTGGTATTGTAGTAGTTTGAGAAAAGAACCAAAAGGTTATTTGTGTAATTTCTGTTCAAGTCAAAAGGAAATTAAATATATCATACTCTTTTGAACTCCTTGCTTACTTGGTCTCAAAATTAGCACAAATATAACATAGCTGGGAGACAATATGGTTACTTCTTATTTTTATGGCTTAGCTGAGACATTTTTTTAACTATATAAGCCTTTCAGTTTTCTTTTTTTCAGAATACATTTCTGTCAGATCTATGATTTAGCATCTCATTCAGCAAACACCCAAACCAATGCTTCCTGCCCAGAAACAGAAGAGACAGCTTAAGATGAAATAAATGCTGGTCTAAAAAAGCCAAAACCAACAAACCTCAAAGAAACAATGCAACACATTCCCTATATCACATAAAACAATTTTTGCTGCTAGAAGTCTCAAAAATATAGCAATAAGAAAACATGAAAAACAAAAAAAAAGTTTTTGCAATATGGTACGTTCTTTTCTCCATCCATTTGCTGAATGTACATCCCAACATCAGTGACAAGAGAGAAGTCAAATTTTTTGGCAAAGCAAATGCGGTCTATTAAAGGTGAAGCAAGTATTTTGAAGACCAGCTGGAAGATATTCCATTGTGGTACAATTGGAAGGATGCATGCTAAAACATGGCTGGGCAGATGAGAATCTTCAGGCCCCTCCCTGCACTCGGAGTTAAGCTATGTTTGGCTGCCACCTTAAAGCACTTTGCTTTTACAACATTCTAGAACCAATATGAAGTTGCTTTCCAGAAGCAGGCACAAAGTTAAATATACCCTTCAGATGAGTTGCCTGCAGGACAGCACTTGTTACAAGCACTGGGATATTTTAGATCTGATTGCCTCCAAGGCCAGCTTGAGAATGTGGAGGTGTCTGCTTGGCAGGGTGGGACCTGTGTGCCTGAAACATGGTCTTAGCTCTGACCAGCTTGGGGAGGGAATACACACTGCATGCTCACAAAAAGACTCCTCCTGATCAAAGGTCAGTCTTGAAACTTTAATTTTGAACACCTTATAACACAGTAATGAGAATGTAAGTCAATGGGAAAAAGCTATTTCTCTACATGGAGGTTTCACCTTCTCCTGTTGAGCAAAGAACAGCTGCTTTTGATTATTCATTTGAGATCTTTGCTGGAAATATATACTTTTGATGTAAAAGTCACTGTCCTAATTGGTGGTACAACAGCTGACAAAAATTTGTCTTATACACAAATACCTTTTACTAAGAAAACAGGAGATTTGCAGGAAATGTTTCTTAAAAATTTCATAACCTTAAAACGATTCAGACCAAATCTCATAAGCACTGAATACTGCTTAAATACAATTTTTCCTTCCAGTTTTTCATATCCCATTACTTTGCCATCAGTTTCTTCTTTAGCATTTCCAGCCCTGGTTGCTGTGTGTCCTGATCTATGTGCCTCTCACTGACACTCTTTGGTGAAACTTGAAGATATCACTACTTTATCACAAAAAAACCAAACTACCTCAAAGGCTACCTTTATGATACCAGTGCTGTGTTGTGTGTTAATTCATACTGCCACAACACTACCAGGCCACTGTCAGAGTCTTGGCAAGCCCTGCATCCTTCTGTACTGCCTGCAGCTTTGCCCTACCACCACAGGCTGCCAGCTCATGCTGTCATGAGACTGCTATATGAAAGCCATTAATACCCTTCATTTACCAAAAAAAGAAAAAAAAAAAAAAACAAACAAACAAAAAAAAAAAAAAAACCCACAACAAACCACCACAAACCTATCTCATATTGTGACACTGATGCTATGTTATTATTGTGGGGAAAACTTCCTTTTGCCCAGTCATATTTTGTCCCTGGCTGTCTTTGAAGTTTCTTCTGAAGGCAAAAAACTTCTTTATAAAACACCCACTGAACAAATAACATCTTTCCCTATACAGCTGAATGTTTATGTGGTGAAAATTTTTGTATTTGTGAGCATTCAGAATTTTAATCATAATTTCTTTGACATGCAGAAATAGTGTGTGTGAAGTAGCATCCTTTAGAAAATAGAGTCCCAAATAAAGAAGAGATAGAAGCCAAGAGAAGGCTCTGTTCCCTGCTAAATTAATTACAATGGGAGTCATCAGAATTTAGCAGCACTGAGAGGTTAATTTTCATGCCTGCCTTCACTCTGGCAATTCCTCCCAAAAGAACTAATTCTGAAGGTGCTTTGAATGGCTTCCCCCCACCACCAAAGACACACACACAAGAAAGATCTAAAACCAAAACCTCACCCCTGTGAAGCAGGGTGCTGGTGCTTGCATTCGGCTGAATTACATTAATACTCCCTTAACAGAAGCATCTCACTTCTGACACCCTCTTCTGCCCCAAGGCATTGAACTGTAGCACATCCATGTGCCACATCCACATTGATCCTGCCAAAGCACAGGCTGCAGTTGGAATTGTTTCTATCATCAAGCACACACAAATCTGGGATAAGGGTACTGAAGCAGGAATGCCTGCATCCCAAGAACAGCTGGCCACAGGTCTGAGGGGCAAGGCACAAAAGAGGACTACAGCAAAAGGATTACTATCAGACAGTTCAACAAGTAACTCACACAAATCTTGGGAATAGCTGCAGGTTTGATGCTTAACATACTTAATGTCTGCTGGTAGCAAAAAAGATCTCTGAGGGAATTTCCAAGAGGTTTTTCAGATTGCTTGAAGAAGAGTGCTGTCTCTGGTGGTCACCTCTAGCTGAAGTCAGCTCAGAGACAGGATATTTTGCTTACTACAGCCTAATTTCTCTGGTAAGGTTAATCATGCTCTTTCCAATTATTATGGAAAACCCATCAGGCATGTTTGACTGTTATAAACAACATCAGTCTATTACCCTCGACAGCAACAATTTTCCAAGATGTCAGTAAATCACTGTATCCCAGCTGTGTGCCAGCTCTTTTTGGCACTTACTTGTTGAAGTGAATTTCTCATGAAAAAGGTGTTTGTGTGAGGAGACAAGTGAGTGTTCTCAGCTTGAGCTAGCAACAAGAGGAAAGGCAGCACTGCCATTAGAGCAGATACACAGAGGGACAAGAACTGGCATGATCCTTAAAGGCAGAGATTAAAAGTTTGAACAGATTGAACTGAGAAATTAGATTCCAGAGAAACTCAAAGAGAAAGGACATGTGACCAACAAAAAAGGCAAGGAACTTCAGACAATTCACATCTTCATCAATGATCTGGATGATGGACCAGGGTGTACCCTCAGCAAGTATGCTGATAGCAGAGACCAATGACACTTCCCACACCTGGGAGGAGTGGCTGAAACACCAGAGGGTCACATCCAGAGCAACTTTGACAGCCTGACAGGAACCTCATTAAGTTTAGGAAGAAGTGCAAACTCCTGCACCAACATAACGCTGGGAGTCACCCAGCTGGAAAGCAGCTTGGCAGAAAAGGACCCAGGAATCGTAGTGGACACTAAGTTGAACATGAGCCAGCAATATGGAATTACAGCAAAAAAGGCAGATGGTATCCCAGGCTGCATTAGAAAATCTGTACAGACACATTAGAAATTGACTGACTCTATCTGCACACAGGTTAGGAATTAAAAAAAAAAAAAAAAAAAGATAGTTAAACAACTAAAGAAAGAATTTTAATGCTAGGGACAGATAGGCTTTCTTTTGGCAGATGAAGAAATCAAAATTGCACATACTGGGAGTATTTGGGAGCATGCATATGAATATGACAAAGGAAATCTTCTGAAAGATTACATATATCAGTAAGGGAAAATTTTGGGAGAAACATTTTATGGTTCTTTTTTCCTGTACAATTTCATTTCAAATGAATGAGATAGTTGTGAACACTGCAGATATTATGTGAAACAAACTTCAGCCCTGTTAATATTTGTACCTTTTTCCCCTCAGTCAGGGTACATTAGGTACCCTCTAAGCATGGGTGTAGTTGGATTGGAAGCTCACTTTTACTGGGACAGGAGAACTTCCTAAGAGGGACCAATCCCACCCTTGCAAGTTACTGTAAAATGTCACACATTTGCCTGTCCTAGCCAACACAGGTTTCTCTCCTAACAATTAGACCAGATCTCAGAGATAACAGTGAATCACAACAATGACCCTTGTGTCTGCCATCTTCACATTAACTTGAGGAGAGGGAGAAATCTTCAGAATGGAACAGAGCTGAGACACAAATAGAAACCCCTAATTTAACTCATTTGTTATACATGGAGCAGAATCACTTGCTATGCTATATACCTGGATCATCGGTGAGACTGGGCACTGTGAAAAAAGACAAGATAAAATTACTGGGTATCTGTTGCCTGACAACATCATCAATGGATGTATGGAGCAAGACTTCCTCAGAACTGGTACCTCAAGAAAGGAGGGCCTGTGGGGGGGTTTTGTTGTCTCTCTGACACAGTTTATCATTCTGCTCTCCCCAAACAATATTAACCATAGTCTTAGACAAGACCTTGTTCAAGGTGATTACACGTAACTCCTCTATCCCTGTTGGATTATTTTAACACCATATAGCTGTTGACTATGTGATTCCAGGAAATGTTTCAGTGTTTGTTTAGACTTTGTTTTGAATTGTTTGTTTCAATTTCTATAGAACCTTGATCAAAAAGATTAGCTAGAAAGAGAAGTGTATTTCCTTGTTTCCCAAACCCAGTATTGCTATCATAATCGAAAAAACACATCATAGAAGTATTAAGAATACTAGTGATCTAAGTCAGCAAAAAAGGGGTCCCATCCACATACAAAATTTAAAAGTTAGTTGAAGATAGCAAATAATTTTCTTCTGAAGACAAGCTTTTTTGCAAGCTTATTTTGAAGCCACAAGCACAGTCCTGCTCTGCTCACCTCCAATCCCTTTCACAGTGGGAATAGGTTGAGCTGTATTGATCCTAATTTCATACATGCACATACAGGGTAGCTGAAATCAGGAGTTATTTTTGAAATTCTTTCCATGTTAATAAAGGAGAGGACCTAGAAAAACTCTTGTCAATCTCAATGACTCAAAGCTACTGATAACTCCATGTTTCTGTATCGAAATTTTTCACTCTGCTAGCCCAGGAAGAATGGCTGACATATCCAAAGATGTCTGATGCAAATGGAATGTTTAACTCACTGGTTCTCTCCAACACATGCAAAGGCTTAATTTCCCTCACTTCATGACCTATTTGAGTGCACAACCTAATTTTTATTCCTTCCTATATGACCTGAATTTACCATTAAACTATTTTTACTATCTGACTGCAATAGCTCAGAATTGATCCAACTGAGTATCTGATTTCAGAGCTTGCTTTCCTTGCTTGAAATGGATTTGAATCTTGATTCCTTCCATTTTTCCCATGAGAAAGCTCATGAAGTGTGTAGCCTGACAGGAGCTGTTGTTGGTGAGAAGTTTTTGAAAAACAAGCAGAGGCTGTTAGAATGATAATCAGTCTCTGGGTTTTTTTGTTACTTTACTGTTTTCAGGGACCTCATAAGAGGAGTGGCTGCATTCCTGTTTACCTAATCTGGGAAGGTGGTAGCAACTAGCAAAGTGAAAAGACAATTCTGCTGAGTAAAGGTCTCTCTCAGCAAAAAAATGCTGGTTCCCTGGTAGGATAGACATGCTTAACCTCATTAGTGACAGAGGCAGGAGCTCTATTGTGAGCAATTTCTGGCTTTATAAAGTTTGGGTGAAGTTTTAGCACAAATGAAATTAGAAAAATGCTAAGCTTATGTATCTTCTATGCTTTATTTATCATCTGATTTTTTTTTTCCAGGATTCCTTTCCAACAATTGCTTAAGCTGGGAGTGATGACCTGGGCATGAGGATTCTTGGCAACAAGAAAAGAAAACTCAGTCCTTAAGCCACAATAACTCACAGCAGTATTTTGTGATAATAGCTGGGTATTTCCTCCATTAATTGAACTCAACAAAAGACTGTATTTCTGTTGCTGTCTTTCAAGCAGTCTGGGGAGAGATGTAACAGTACGGGCATAGAGATATGCAAGCATCATCTGGTATATGCAAGCATTATCTTAAGCATGGTTAACACTTAGGCTAAGTGTGTGGTGGTCAGGTTGTTTTAGGGTTGGGGTTTGCTCCCACTTCCCCTCTCCTCTTTTTTTTTTTTTAACTTCTGCTTTCTAGCTCAGGTTTAGTCTGCCAGCATTCCTATGCTAAGGAAGCAGGAGCTCTTTGGGAATTATGTGCATGTATAGCTGCATGCCCTACAAGTTCAAGCCACATTTATAGTCCATTCTTCTCAATTCTGATCTTTCACACTGCACTCCACTGAGAGGAACAGGGCAGCAGGCTCTGAAGATTATCACTATAGCTGCATCTCAGGAAGGCATGAGGAAAATGTGTGTTCATCTAGTACATCTATTAATGTATGCCATTTTGTGATAGCTGTCCCACACATCTGGCCTCACTTCTAGATCTGTTTGTAGGTACCAATTGCATTCTCTAGATTTGGCAGGAGGCACAGCATGAAAAACAGAAGAGGTAGAGAAGTGGCTCAGTTCTGCAACCAAAGACAGGGCAGCTGGAGCAAGAGGCAGGGTGTTTCCTTTACATGAGGGTCTACTTTCTTTTCATTTGTAAATTGAGCAGTGCTGTTTTCTACAAATTATTTTTGTTCCAGCTCAAGGAACAAGAAGTCAAAGAAGCAACACCAGCTCCAATTCAGTTCTGTTTCATTCCCCTCCTGTCAGAAAAGAGTGATCAGGTATGCTTCTACTCAGAACATTCTGCAAAAAAACTATACTTTGTATAGAGGTAGCTGAGCTTCCAGCTGAAACATCACAAGGGCAGGAAGAACTGATCTTCCCCTATACCTCTCTTGTCTTTTCCCACACTCATTTTTTCTTCACTAAAAGAAAAATTAGAGGCAAAGGAACATAATTATGCCCTTGCAGAACGAAGATGAGAAAAAGAATCAGCCTCCTGAAGTCAAACAATTTTAGCATGCAACCAGATGCTGTCCCAGAATGCTGGTCTAAAGAAAAGCTTAAGATGTTAGAATAGCCCTTGTAAAAATGCTGCCAAAATTTTGATTTAATAATAAGCTATGAGTGCAGACAAAATAAGGAGGGCATGGAGCATTCCACCACCACTGCATCTGATCCTGGTACCAAGCTACAAAGGGGATGAAGTCACAGATTTGTGCATATATCAGGGGATAAAAACCATTTCCTGTGGGTAAAATTTGTGTCTCTCTAGAAATACTATATCTGATGCACATGGTGTTCAGAGGCACTGCACATTCTCTTCTGGAAGCTCACAGATAAAAACAGTGTCCTCAGAGAAACCAAGATAAATCTTTGGTTCTCGTGCACATCTCAGATTCTGCCCAAAATGAATGTGGGAATAAGGACAACTAAAAGAAAAAGTCTTCAATTACCATACAAATATCTTGGTAATCAGGCACTAATAGCAAAGGAAATGCAGGAAAAATACATGACAGTTTAATGGGGAATTCTTAAAATATTATATTTTGTAAGGTTTATTGAAGTGTGTATATGACATTTTAATGAGGTTGTCCCAACATACATTATTTTTAAAGTTTGCTTGAGTACAATAGGAATTCTTTATATTAATGACTTGTGACCAAGGTTTTGCATTTTGTTCATGGAACAAGTAACAGTTTCTGCACCTGCTCACTAAAATGCACACTAATGTTTAATTTTATTTCTTTTTTTTTTTACAATTTCTTCTATTTAAATTCACGCAACGTTGTTTTCATTTGCAAATATAAAGGAAAGAGATAATGACACAAAGAGGAAGAGCTGTCCTTTGAAATGTGAGCTTAACCACAGGGGCTAAAATGTCTAAACTTCTTTCTGCTAAGAGTAACTCAGTACATGGGATTATGAATCAGGCACCTTATGAAATTACTCTGCAGACACCAATTACTTACACAGTACATAATGCATTTTTCTGCGAGGTAAAATTAAGTCTCAGCAATGAAACCACCATGCCCAACAATTTGTACAGGAAAAACGGAAAGAGGATACATAAATTAGTGGAACAAACTAAATCCTTATGCTCTGATTTCAGCCAAAACTTAAATCTTAGCAGAAGTAAGTTTAGTGGTCTCAGAACTGAAATCACCATACCCAACAATTTGTGCAAGTGAAAAAGAAAAGAGCATACATAAATTGGTGGAACAAAAGAAAGCCCTTTCTGCTGCACTCTAATTTCAACCAGCTCTTAAACCGTCGTGGAAATGAGTTTGGTGATTTCAGCTGAATTTCACAGTTAGCATCAGAAAACTAGTTTCAATTATTAGCTACAAATTCATTTGATTAAAAGCCCCTAATCTGGAGATGCCCAGGACTCTGCTAGCCTGTAAATTAAGTTAACATTTTCCTTCACCTCAAGACAGGAGGATTGCTCAGAGCTAGGATTCAATGCACCACGTGTTTTACAAAGATAAACAAGTGCCTTATGTTACTTTAATACTTTAACCTTCATGAGCCACAAAGTATTCCTCTCCAAATATTTAAATATTGTTCTCTGATTGCTATTAGGCATCCACCATACTTGAGGGGAGTCTGGAAAGCAGGAACAACTCTTTTTATCAGAGGTCTCTGTCAATGTACCAGACAGGACCTGGGCCTAAAGTACCCCTCTCTCCCCCCACCACAGGAGCACATGCAGAAGGGGGAGGATGTGAGGCAAGTTAAGCACTGCCACCTTTATATAAATCTAGTGACTCGCCTCCCCCAGCCTCATATTCAACTGAGCTAGAGGATATGATTAAACACAGTTGATAAGACAAACAAATTTAAGCTTCGCAGAGGTATAGAATGCAGGAATTTGCCATCAGCACCTTCTACCCCACATTTGGGGTTTTTTTAAAGATACAGTAGAAAATTCTATTGTTACAGAAAATTTGCAGTACTTGAAATTATGTCCCTATAGTTTATAGCTAAATGTTAGTAAAGCCAGTTGTTATACTTTCAGTTATGCCCAAGAAAAAGCTGACATATGGAAGAGAGCTGTAAACAGAGAAAAGATGCATCTTTGGTCTTGTGTCCTAGAATAACTTAAGAAGTGTCACTCAGGATTGGTGCTGGATGCTCTGCAATGCAGTGGGGGAATTAGATCTGTTACCCTTCTTCCTCCTCTAATAAAAAATATAGAAGGAGTGAAACAAGCCATGAGAAATTAATAAATTTCCAGAATAAAAGCATTTGGAAAAATCCAGAACCCATTTGCACTGGCAGCCCCTTGGTTATTAATGCTTCAAGTGCCCATGAATACTTTTGGCCCTTGCCCTTGTCTGGTGCAACTGACTGATGGAATACCCACAACACGGAACACAACTGCAGAAAATGCAATATTTTCAATCTACTTCCCTGGAAACTAGCAAATCTTTGTGAAATCATACATCCAAACGATTGTATCGCTTGTAGAACAATGCCAAAGATTTTGAAGAGCATTAACCAGCATAAACTTGGCCTATCAATAAAGTTAAACTGCAGCTGCTTTTAAAGTGGAGGCAGTCACAATAGCTTTCTATTCATTTCAATACTCTGTATATTACACTAGTATTCTGACTTTTTTCTCTGTGTGTGTGTTATTCATCTGGACAAGATCTCTTTTCACCGGGAATAACAGAAAGTATGGGATTTATTGCTATAATGAAGTTCTTTCAAATCTCTGTTTTCTCTCTCTAAAGGACAGGAGGATAGGCGTTCATCTCATCAGGCAGCTTATTAGGATTAGCACTGAGTAAGACACCACAGAATGTCAAGCCTATCAGTTACTAAACATGCATCATACAAACTTTGTCTTTGCGAGAACCTCTGCTCTGCATTTGTCATCCACCTGAATAATTAACAAGTACATGCTGCCTGCCAGCAGCTTAGGGAATTAATTTTCCCAGATTAAATGCAGATCACGTCTGCAAAAAACTCAGACCACACACATGCTGCACTACCACCTTTCAAACATGAGAAGCAAGGAAACAAGTTTTAGTATGGTCTCTGCTGAGTCTGACCTAAAACTTATTTATTATAGGTACTATTCATAATCATTATGAAGTGGTCAGAGAGGTTTTATCACCCAACTCATGCAACAAGCCAACAAGGAACTCTCTTTAGCTGGCTTGAGAAGCTATTTAAATAAATCTCCACTCTAGAGTTGCTTCACTGCTTAATGCTATTCTATTCCCAAAATACTGAGACAGTCATAGGGAAACTCTAATGTCTGTAAACACTGAGGGTTTTTTGAACTTGGGAGTATTTACTCTAGGCTCTTTAAAATTAGATTTAGAGATGACAACTGCAGCATGCAATAGCATGTATACTGATGCCAGGGACTAAAAATGAATGAGGTATCTCATACCTTATATTTTCTGTGATCTAAGTTGACACTTGCCCCAAAATCAGAAGCCTTATAGAGGTTGATTTCTATTTGAAATTATAACTATTGAAAAATACAATCGAAAACATCCTTTTGGGCTATGCTTAATGAAAACCGTTATTTTATATGATATAGGAATATTTATAATTATCTTAGGAAACTATGTTCTCTAAGTATTTAAGTGGACAAAGGATTGAGACTTGCAGTTTCCAAGACACTCTTTCTGAATGGCCGTTCCTCAGTGTATTGTGAGCAGAAATATGATGTACTTGGTACCATTTACCATGAGCCTCTACCACTTCAGTACATCATAACAATCCCAGAGTTAAAGATGTACAAAACCCACAATCATTGCTACCAAAAAAAAGAACAGGAAATAATTCAAGTACACAGATGAACTTAACACACGTCATTTCTTAGGATGCGAGTGTAATGGGTCAGTCTAAACAAAGGAGGAAAAGCCCATCAATAGCAAAGGTTTGTCTTACCTACCTCTACCTTGCTCAGGGAATCAAAGCCTCAGAGCCTGTCAGACTCTGCAAGCCTTTTATGTACAGAACTCACAGCAAAGGTAACATGAGTCACGGCTATTCAAAATGTGCAGGACTAGGACCTCCATCTTAAAGAAAAGCTTCACTTCTGTAAGGCAAACGGCACATTCCTGCTTTGCCTCTTCTGTCCTGAGATGCAGCATTTCTCCAGGACACTGCCAGTTCAACACCTCCTGGGTGCATTGGTCTGGACTGCAATTTGCCTTTCCCATTAGCTAAGCTTCTGAAGAATCATTACCCCAGCACCATCTACCCCAATGCAGACACTTGTGCAGCTTCCTTTTGGCTACGCACACTGCAATATTTCCACTACCTTCTTAAAAACAGGAACTGGAGGGGAATTAACTGCACAATTATATTTGTAATACATACAGCAGTAATAGACGACTACAGAACACGTTATGCCAATAAATACCAAAGGCACTGATTAAAGATGGCTCTTTTTGCATTTAGTCTGATCTTGTACTGTGTGCTACTCATGGGAATTAATGTATGAGTCCAATATGAAAGTTATGAATTCAGGAAAGTCTATGTGCCCATTTATCTATATATTCCTTCAAAAACAAATGAACAAATAAAATAATTAAAATTACTGAAAAATTAAAAACAAAAAACCACCAAACAAAAAAAAAAAAAACAACACCACCTGAATGCTAACATGTAGGTTTTCTCCAATTTTAAGAGGTTTTATGATGCATTACAAAAATTAATATCTACTTGTTACATAAAATACTGCTACATTTTGAATCTACATCTCCAGAAATCTTTCTAGTCTCTTAAACTTACTATCAACAAATAAATTGATTGCTACTTCTGTGACCTACATTAAATACTACCAACTTAATCTGAATGAATTACCAGTTAATCATCAGAGTAAACAAAAACCTATCAAAAAATTGTATTGAAGTGCAGTAAATATTACATTGCTAAACATTACTGCAATCATCTACACAAAAATCTTCTTTTTGTTCTTTATTAATCACACTCTCAGACATAAATATTTTGCATGAAATTAACATAATACATCTATATTCCTTTTCACTTCTGACAAAAGTAACGATTTTTTGGTCTCAATATTACAGCATAGACTTTATCCAGGGGAATGACTGAATGCAAAGACACAGTGCTGGGGTTTTTTCTAATTCATGTTCTCCATGTTTAATATTTTGCTACCGTTATTGAAATTTAAATTGAAAAGGCTTGCTATTGTCCACAGCAGAGACCTAGTTCTAACCACAGTATGCCTATCACTAGCAAGCTAAAATTGAGGCCCTGCCCTTGGCCCTGGGGCTTAATCTCTGGGTAATGCTGGAAATGTTGTTCCATGCATGGATTAGCAAATTAAAAGAAGTTACAAACCTCTGCTGTGACTTGTCTAACTCCTGCACTCCCTAGATCATCATCCACAGTTCCAGAACTAGGTTTAGCTGTTTTGAAAGGACATGGTAGGAAAAAGAAAATTGACAGAAAGATTTCTACAAACTATATGTGGGAACTATCCATGCCAAAACCCAAGGCCACGGAGGTAAATATGCACAAGCATTTAATTCAGAATTAATATATTATTTTGAAAACTATCAGAGTTCCTTTTGTCAAATGTAACAGGTTTTATTTCATAGAAAAACTTGACAAAAACCCCTATGACTATCTACCAAGCTAGATATATGCCATCATTTAGAAACGTCACTGATAAAGATTGCTACAAAACAAATTAATCCAACTTTTTTGCTGCAAGTGTTGAAAAGTTGATATTCACTTTAAGCTTTCTGTAATTTTGTTTACATCATCACAATGTTCTAGCAGAATATTCAAATTGGCTAGCATCTTATATTGCACAAAACACAAACTTTGTGGATGCTTTTATTAAAACTGTGATACTTATTGATCTCAAAATAAGTGCAGGTATAATAACTATTATTATTAGCCTATTATATGCAATTTTTCTCTTAAAACAATAACATACTCCATTTATAACTTTTTATTTTGCTGACTATTCTCAAAGGAATAAACATCCTCCAGCAACTTTCTAAACAATGTTCCCTTCAAAGAAGCATGCATTACTATCTTAACAAATACAGAAAAGTAAGTAAGTGAATATTCGTACATTCTCAATGAATATTTGAGGAAGTCAGGGTATTCAGGCAGCTTAATGTTATGCATCTGATTAATCTATTAGGGAGGATACAACATTATATCGGCTCTTGCAATACTGACTATAAACCTTTATGTTTGTATATAAACAAAATTTAACATTTCAAGTAGAAAGGTGCCCAGCATCTTAATATTAGTTAATTCACAGTCCAAATTTTCTGTGAAGGTGGTGCTGTATTTTAAGGAGAAATAAATGCTTGAAATTTCTGTTAATCCTGACAAATGTGTCTCTGTTCTAAAGCAAATTCACCCAAGCACCAATTGCACTGGTACTCAGATCAAGTCTGAGGAACTCAAACGAAGCTGAAACACCACGATCTTGCCATAATCCTCAAACATCAAATCCAATACTGGATTTCAGTATAACTGGTGAAATACCCCAGCCACTCAGTTCCCATGACTTTTCTGGGATGAAACACCATCTCTGACTGCTGCTGTTATGTCCAGCAAACGTGAGTGTGACTGAAGGTATCTATAGCCTGATGGAAACTTGCTCTTTCTCACAAGTGACATGGCCCCACGGCCCATGTATAAAAGATAATTGTTTGTTGTTTGGTGGGGACAGTAGTGATGGGGATCAGTAATGCCACGGGCTGGCTGCTCAGATGACTCTAAGGACAGAAGGAAGAGTCCTCCATTTCCCGAGCAAAAAAACCAGAGAGCACCTGACAAGGCTGCCACGTGAGCTTCACTAGCTAATCAAGACTATGCTCAAGGCAGAAAGCCACCATGCACAGGAGCTGTCAGAAGGGTTGGAAAAGATGTTTGGCTATTTCTCCCAACAATTAAATTCTGAGCACTGATTTTATGTAGTGATTATAATTACGAGTCTTTCACTGCCTCTGACAATAATCTAGCATATATTCCTTTCCTCTTCCGGTACAAGGATCAGCAAAACAACTGGAGATTGGTGGCAAAAATAACAGGGAGAAAAAGATTAAACCAGCATTATAACACAAAGTCTGGAGAGGCTAACTAAAGTAAAACATTTTTTGGTGGTTTTGTTTGGGTTTTTTTTTGCCCAGACCTTCCAGTTATAAATGAAGAACATCCAGCATTTCTCTGAATGCACCTTCTAAGCAATGATAGTGAGAGCAAAATATAGACAGTTTTGGAAGTGTATTTTCAAGCCAGACTTGACCAAATGAGTGCCCATGGTTCCTACATTCTGTAACTCAATTATGCTTCTTGTCTGACCTACACAAAATACTTGAGGTACAGAAGGCAATTCAGCACCCAGACTCACTCCAGCCACTGTTTTGTTCTGCAGAGTTCCAGCAAGAGTCCCAGTCTGCAAGCACTAAGATGCTGATTCTGCAATGCTGTTGTCTTTCTCCCAGGAAGTTGACTGGGACTACCAACTCATTTCCCACAGGCCATCCAGGAGCCATCAGATGATAATGGGTTTTAGTTTCCACCCACCTGGGCTGCATTCAAACTAGTGACCTAAGGTGAAGGTCTCCACATCCCATTACCAAACCTTAAAGCCATTTCATATCCCCATGTAGTAAGCTTTTCCCACAACATAAAGTCAAGAGACAGTAAAGAGCTGCCTATATCCAAAATCTGTTCTCAAGTACATGATCAGTCAAAGCCTTTTGATACAAGTGCAGTATTTCAGGTATTAAATTGGCAGAATATTTTTCAATCAATACTAAAAGCCTCTATGAAAGGAGGAAATAGATAAGAATTAAAACAATATTATGCCATAAAACCTGAAATTAACTTTATATACCCCTAAATTTAAATATTGTTATTAACAGATATTAAGGGTCTGCATGGTCCTATTAAAAGAAAAACCATCAGCAGGAATTTGAAATGCTTGAAAGTGATTCCAACAACATCAGCATTATTATCAAGACATTAAAGAATATCTATTTTTAATAAATTAAAGACTGAGCTACACATAAATTACATGTTTAGCACTTAATGCTGTATTCACATACAGTGTATTTTCTGTTCGCTAATGCTAGACATTTTAATACACAGTTTAAAATATTAGGAAGTGTAAATTATCTTGTGTTAAATATGCCAAGTACTTCAGAAGTGTTAATTAATGTATTATTAAAGCAGTTTTTAGGAGGAGTGAGAAGATATTTTAAGAACTATGAGCTTTGACTAGAGTAAATGCACATATATTTGCAACCAGTTTAACAATTTAATAATGAAGATCTTGTACTAAATAATATAAAAGGGCTTTTTGGGGTGGGGTTTTATGTTTTCGGGTTTTGTTTGGTTTTCCTTAAATAAACATACCAAATACTTTGCTAGGTTAAAAAGACTTTCACTGTAACACTCAGCCTTGAATTAATCAGATAAAGATGAAAGTGAAGAATTTTGCCACCAGTGTTTCTTACTTAACTCACTCAGTTATGCCTTTCAGCTTGGTATATTTTATATGAAGGATATCTTGTTAAAACAACTGTTGAAGGCAAGTCATGTCATATCAGCCACACACCATACCCTGTGGGAGCTCAAATATTCCAAAATCTATGTTAATATGATCCTGCCACACAATTCTTCTACAGAAATACAGCGGATTTTCAGTGACATGCAAGACTTCATAAGTACCACATTATCTGTATGTCTTCCAGAAACGAGGTAAAGCCATCACAAGGATTATATTGAATCAATTTAGGAAGGTAAAAATTGTTAACAAGCACTATAATATAGCTTAGTAAAAGATTGTAATCTGTATTTATCAACTAACAAGGAAGCTGCACTTCTCAATGCAGTTTCCAGTACTGTAGGGCTGCAGTAGGACAGCAATATTCTCTGGCTCAGGAGACCAATGCAACTTCTCAATGAGGGTTTGCAGCTTTCTAATACAAGATTTACTGTGCATTACACCATGTGCTTCTAAATCTTTTGAGTATGTTTTGCCCTGGTCACAAAGACTAAATACAATTGCTAGGACGTCCAGAATCCCTTTTGGAATACTTCCTTCAGAGGCAGACTAATACCTGTTGTAGGGTTTTGAACATCGGAAAAAGCTTTCCCTGAAAAGCAAACAAAACACAACAGAGCTATTGAGTACAAAAGTTGTTCACTGCCCCCATGAATGCAATGAGTTTCCATATTACAGAGACCCGAAAAGTGAAGACAAATTATCATGAGGAAGCTTAAGAATTTTAGTAAGCTATGAGGATTCAATTATGAGTCCTTGCCAAGAAAGTCTAATTTTTTTATTTGGGCTATACCCCAAATAATTTCTTTTTCTTTTCTTTTAAATTTGGAAAAAACCTACACTGAAAAAAAAACCAAACCAAAAAACAAAACAAAACTTGACAAAGTTAATTCTCCTGTTTAACCAGGCCACTATGCAGGCTGATATTCAATTCTTAGACTGTATTTTTCAAAATATTTTCTCTTTACTGATAGAAGCTGCTATAAAAAATTCGTCTCAGCATCCATTTGATGATTGACGGTAGGGCCAGAGAGACTGCAGGAGGCTTAAAGCAAGGAAAAAGAGCCCTAGCTGCACCAGAGTGAAGAAACAGAACAATGTTTTCACACAATAATACAGTCACAGAATATGCTGAGTTGGAAGGGACCCATAACAATCATGAGTCCTGCACAGGACCATCTCAAGCATCACACCATGTGCCCAAGACTGCTGTCCAAACACTTCTTGAACTCTTATCACTCCTGGTGCTGTGATCACCTTTCTGGGAAGCCTGTTCCAGTGCCCAGCCCTGGGTGAAAAACCTTTTTGCAATATCCAACTTAAACCTTCCCTGACACAGCTTCAGGCCATTCCCTTGGGTATTGTCACTGTCACCCCAGAGAAGAGATCAGTGCCTGCCCATCCTCTTCCCCTCATGAGGTGAATAAGATCTCCCCTCAGTCTCCTCCAGGCTGAAGAGACCAAGTGACCTCACTCATTCCTCATACAGCTTCCCCTCACGGGCCTTCACTATCTTCATTTCCCTCCTTTGGACACTCTCCAATAACTTTATATCTTTCTTATTTTGTGGCACCCAGAACTGCCCCAAGCACTAGAGGCGAGGCTGCCCCAGTGCAGAGCAGAACAGAGCAGGGCAATCCCCTCCCTTGCCTGGCTGCTGATGCTGTGCCTGATGCCCCTCAGGACAGGGCTGGCTCTCCTCACTGCCAGGGCACTGCTGGCTCAGATTCAGCTTTCTGTCAACCAGGAGGAGCCCCTGGTCCCTTTCCACATTGCTACTTTCCAACATCCCATTACCCAGTCTGTTCATACATCCAGGGCTGCCCCATTCCACATTGCTCATTTTCATCACTGGAGAGCCTGGTCTTTTCCTTTCTCTCTTCCAAGCTAGTTCAAAATGAGCCCCACACTAGCTCCTGTGCTAGAACTCCTTTTCTCCTCTGGGATAGGTGCATCCCATCAGGTGTCAGTAGACCAGGTATTGAGTAGATTCTTCCATTGTCAACAAAACCAAATTTTTTCTGCTGACACCAACCTAACAGATCGATTTCTTATCAATATTATTCAGTGTTACTGGAAGAACCAATGAAATCACTACCTGCGCTCCTGTTCCCTCTACCAATTGTCCCAGGGCCTGAAAGTCTCTTTTGATCACCTCCTCTCTGTTATTTTGCCAGGTGGAACTACCAATAATAGGCAGTATTCAGGGGGCCTTACTAGATTGGAGAGTTTTTCAATAATATCTCTCATCAGCACCACTGGGAGACAGCAGAATTCCCTGTGAGGTGGGAATGGTCTGCATATTGGACCCCCCATTCCCCTTAGAAAAGAGTTCTCTATTACAACTATCCTCCTTTTCCTGCTAACAAGGAAGTCTTGTTGCGAGGTACAGAGGTAGTGTTGTTTTAGGAGGTCCCACCATCCCAAAAAAGACCTTTTCCCACCTCATTAATTGTCTGGCCTTCTGGTTCCAGAGCCTCACATCTGCTGTAAAAGCTACTATTTGTCAAATTCTGAGGAGGAGCCTTCTTCCTGGTACATGCAGCGACCTGCTTCCAGCTGTCACCTTTACCAGCCCAGTCCCTTGGCCAAAGGTCCTTTGATTACTCTGCAGGGTTCTGAGCCCATCTGCTTCTCCACTACAATGCAGGTTCAGCACTCCTGAGACTGTAGCAGCTCTGAAAACAATTGGTGCCTCTGATTTAGTCACTCAAATACTGTGTAACCTGTTTACTTCTTCCTGTAGCTCCTTCACCTGGTGACAAAGCTGCTCCCCTACAGCAGAGCTGTTTGTCAGCCTCAGCCTCCTGAGAAGGCATCAGACACTCCCAGCAACCTCTGACCTGGAGAACTACATCTACCATCAGCAGGTCTGGCTGGCTGGAGACATAATATGGGCAGATAAAAGCATGGTCAGGACATGATTCTGAGACAAAAGAACACTAATAATACAATAATACGCAGAATACTAAAATGAAAGTCTTGAAAGACAAAATAAATTAAAAAAAAAAAAAAAAACAAAAAACAAAAATATTCCATCATCTTATTAAATGTTTGAATGAAAAAAAAAGCAAATCTACTGTCTAGATCTGACAACTCTATACAGTTTCCAGTATACCATAGTATATCTAGGACACAAATACTGAAGTCACAAAAAAATGCTGATTTCCCTGCCTTTGTGTCTGATATTCCAAATTTTAAATCGATCAAATATTCTGGTTTTAGATCATAAATTGATTTTCACCACTAACAAGACAACTAAGCTTTATCAAAATCATGGTATATTGAATCAAAAACAGCCACAACCATTCAGCAATAAGCATAGGTAAGCTGAGTGCTTTAAACTGACTAATAACAACAAGTTATACTCTCAGATCAGATTTGAATATTTTTACCATTAAAACACCTACATTTTTTCTGTCCAGGGAAGAAAAAATTGCACTACATGAGGAAGCCTTTCCTTACCCAAAAGAACTCCAGAAAACCCCACAGCAAAAGTCTCAAGAACTCAGATAAGCCACAAAATAGAGTGTTTCACTTATTGTTATGGAAAGGGCACTGAAGTGTTTTAACCAAGTGCTCCTCCACTGTGTCCTGATTGACTGTGCAACTGAGAATGCAATTAGCTACTAGCATTGAGCAGTAAATTCTCTCCATAAGTGATTTCTACATGGATATGGAACTCAGAGGCCTTGTTTTGTTTTCCAGAAATGTTACAACTGCAGTCAGCACATCTTCGGTCTATCTGACCAAGCTGTAAAATCCTAGCTGTAAGCTGGCACACAAAATACCATTCATCTGATCCCTGAAACCCAGGCAGCCATGGAAGATTACTTTCCCCTCATCTAGGTATTGTGTTTGGGTTTCACATCCACAAGCTTTTAAGCCTCCTCTAGTCTGAGAAAATTGTACTATTTTCTTTTGTGATTTTGCTGGCACAATGACTAGGCATGGACCTTCCTGGTTCCCCCTCCACAACAGAATATTCTATTCCTGTAAGACAATGCCAGCCTTGTTCTCCAGCTGTCAGGAGCAGAAGCAAAGAGCATGAAGCCCTGCAGTTTTGACCTCTTCCTTTCCAGTACACACAGAACTTGAAGCAAAAGACATACAGATTTTTCCACGTGTTCCGAAGTACCCTTTGCTTTCCTAGCACACAAGGCTGTGGCCAATACAGTTCTTAAGTTTCCCCATCACCCATGAGAACTGCTTGCATGTCAAGCAGCACCCTTTGAGAACCACAGGACTGTCCACACCTTCCTCTGTCCCCTCACCAACAGTCAGCCTCTGCCTGTGCTATTCTTTTCAGCCACAGTTGTTCTACTTCAGCTGACTTGCAGCTAACCAGGGACCCTGCCCCTGTACCTTGCACAAGTTTCATTTGTCTCAGAGAGCATGTGACCCATTCAACCCTCTCAAGTCCAGCCACACTTCTGAGTGCTCTTCATATAGGCAAGTTATGAATCAAATTGGAATGATTTAACTTTTCTGTCACACATGTTCATGTGTCCCTGAATAAATAGATATGTACACACTAGTGTGACAACCAAACTCACACATGTCTGCAGACAGAATTAGCTACACAGTGCAAGCTACAGACTCAAATGGTGATCCACCCACATATCCAGACGGCACTCATCCTAAACACCTAGTTATTTACACTGAATTTCTAAACTGCAAACTGAACTGTCTTCCATCACAAATATTCTTTGATGAACATGCTACATATATTTTACACAGTCTTATTTTAACTGTATTATGACAAAGAGTTAGGAAAAGAGAAAGTTAGAAGAATAGGTAAAATGCTACTGTTCCAGCTAAATAGGATTTTATGCACTCAGGAATTAGTGACTATGCAAGACACAAGCCAAATAAGAGGCCAGTCTTATGGCAACTGAAATAGTAGCTGCTATTACCTTTAATTATCTACTAAAGACCTATTCATCTCAAAGCAGATAGATCTTATTGAATTTGTATTAAATCAAATCTTCCTCTGAAAATTTGAAAAAAGAATTTCTGGAAAAGTCACCCAATTATTCTACTAGGAACTAAAAAGTCTAAGTGTGACAGCGCTTTTTGTTTTCAAGAAATACTACCGAGAGAGAAAGCAAATTATTGGGGTTTAAGGACATAGGAGACTTTAAATGACAGAAAAAAAAAAGAAAATAATTCAAGATATTCAGACTTTTTTCTTACTATTCTTGAAAGATTGTGGGTATACAGTGAAGGGGGTTAAAAAAAGGCTCAGAGAAAAAACACACTGCCCACTTACAAGAATTGATAGCACACAGCAGAACATGTTTTGAGAAAATGGTGTCATACCTATACAAACCAAGGGCCTATTTTTCATCTGACTAAAATGAGGATGAAAAACCGGTATGATTTTCACATTCTAAATCTGCTTTCAGATACAACACTGGAAAGCTACTTGCCAAAAAAGATCTGTAAGCAATAGCATGATAGTTCATTCTACTACAATATTTTTTTTCACCAATGTGGTGAAAAATTACAAATCTGACTTAAATTTTCATATGTTTATTGAGAGGACTGTTCACTACTATTTAACAAGCATTGTAACACCAGTATTTATGTTTTAACTAATATTTTTTGGGTCCCTTGCATCTGAGACCACAACTGAATTATGTTGAACAGTTCCCCAATTACCTTCCTGCTCCATTATATTTACTGTTTTCTCCTGGCAGAAACCATTTGCAGTGTAATCTGGAAAGCACACTGTGGACTCCCAAACATCAGCCTCAAGCCAGGGGAAACATTGTTGGCTTCTACATTAAAACCACTACCAGGCACTGATCTATCCATCCAAGCACTCCCTAAAGCTCTACAGAGGGATGTCCCAACAAGGAATGTAGCCTTTCTAGGGCTGGAGGTTAAAGAAACAGGGAGTACAAGCAGTGGTAGAGGAAGCTATGGGGATTGCAATGAGTAATTGGCAATATAGGTTAGTGGTGGGGAGAATTGCAGCATCAAAACATAAGCATGAAGGGGGCAAGGAAATAATTAATTCTGGTCTGTAGTTACTATTGCATTTGGCCTAAAATAAATTAACTTTCTGTTCTTAATGTCATCTTGCTACCTTCATGCAATATGCAACACCTGTATCAGCTCAAACTATGTTTTTCATTCTAATGCAGATGTAAACTTTTTCTTAAACATAGCAATAAAGGGCTGGTACTTGCATACACTGGATTTGGTCATCCAAACTGAATTTAGTTCTTTGTCAATCAAAAAATACCTACACATAAGAATCATCAAAGCAAGTCAAAATACAAAGTCATAAATATTGTATTGTGAGTACACACAGGAGACCTGACAACCATCAGTAACCACTTATTTACTTTAAAATTTACAAGTTAGTCTTGGATAAGAACATGGGAAAAGTTACAATACTAATCTAAAAGAAGCTACACACCAAAATGAATTTTACTACATTTCACCAAATCACCAATATCTTATCAAATATGTTTGATAAGACAAAGAGCTAAGTCTTACCTTTACAGTGTACTTGGAACATGCAGAGCATCAACCCTCAGAGCAGAGGAGCTCTTATAAAGCCCTACTTCCCCTCTGCAGAGCCTGATATTGAACAGCATTTTCTGCTACACTCCAGGTTATTGCAAACACACCAACAGCACATGGATAGAGTGAGTGTTCATCAGCATTCAGGGGTGAGACCACACGCATCAGGACTGTGGTGCTCTCCAGTAGCAAGTAAAAAAATACAACAAAACTCCCACTTGCAACCAGGGACATAATGCTGCTGTGCCACCAAGTCTCCATACAGATATTTGCAGGATCTGTTTGGCCAGTGCTAAGTATCCCTTGAAAAGCACTCAGCTCAGGAGGCTCTACAAGCCTGGAAGCTCAGAGAAGGTCACAACCTCCTTAAACTGCTCCTGAGAAAAAACAGGACTTACTCTAATAAAAGCCAATGCATTGAAGAGTCAACCAATTCCCATATAAAAATTCTCTAAAAATCTATACACGACATGGTATTTGATACCCCTTCTTATGAATTCTTAAAAGATTATAAGAGCAGAGTCCATCCCTCCCCCAAATTCAGGCAGACAATATATCCCTTGGTTTCTACCTAATATGGATTGTATCTGGTGTAAACTAGGGGGAAGGATGAATAGTTCATTGCTTGGATTAATTTTATTCTTGCAAAATAGGTATTGCTGCAGGAATTCATCAAAATATCTGAGCGAGAGAAACTGAAAAATTTGGAGTGTAGAAAATTCAGAAAAGCTAATGTGATTTTCTACCTTTTAGAATGCATTTCATTCCATTAGTGATAATGTCAACAATTAGATTTCAATTTAACCTTCAAAGTACAACCTAAACCTGGAGCAGATGATTAGCTCTTCTTTTGACATCACACAAATTATTACTTTTATAACTTTCAAATGCACTTAGTGAGGAGGTGAGGTAAAAATAAGCCAACGTCAACAATGGAAAAATCCCTATTTAATGAAGTTGCCTTAACCTGTTTAGTAAACTTAAGAGCTTTTGCCTATTACACAGTACCACAATCCCATAAGATACAAATCTACCAGCTGTGAACTTCACTGTTTATGGACGATTATCTGATTCCATGCCTTTTCCAGCAATTTCAATGGCACAGTCACCACTGATGCTGATGCATGGTCTGGATGCATGCCTGGTGCTGCCCAGAGTGACATGAATCAGAGCTGTCTCAGTCACGCTGGCTCCAGCATGTAACACAACCATCACCAGTAACCAAGCAGCAATGCAGCAGCTCTAAAAGCTGCTGCTCCAGGAAGCAAGAAAGCCTCCTGCTATGATAACCATAAAATGCTGCCTTATGCACCAATCTAGGTGCTGCACAAAGCACACAGCAAGGCTTTGTGCCTGACTAGATTCTGACTGCCAGGTTCTTCACTGCAATATTGGTTGATAGATTTTGAGGGGGTGAAAAAGATCAGAGTACATTTGGAAAGTTTTTGTTTACATCATTTGATTTCAAGGCAAAGGAGATCAACCACGTGAGGTTTAGCACTGTCACAATCAGGCAAATCACACCATCAGCAGCATTCTGTGGAGACCAAAACTGAAATAAGTAAAATATATCAAATAAGTCAAGCAACTCGGAAGATTAGGTTTCTCACCCTTAATGCAAGTCTACAAGAATATCTGAAATGAAAAAAATTTAATTATATTATGAAAAATAGGATTGATTTTTAAATGCAGTACAGCTCTTGATTCTCTTTATCCCAATGATTATTCACTACAGAGTCAAGGAGCAACTAATGTCCCTTCATATTCTACAATAGGAGTCTTATTTTGTTGAGCTCTGAAATCAAGAATAGTGAATCACTAAAATCAGATGAGGTTGGCATTAGGAGCATTTTGCCAATAGAGCAATCTTGGTACACCACTGTGGCAAAGCACTAAGCATGTAATCAGCTATATCAGCAAAGATCACCTTTAGACTCATCCAGGAAAGTCATCACTTTTTAGCAAAACAAGCAATATCAGTAAAAGAACAGTTTTGCAAGTAAAATAGTATATGTGTAGAGGTTTCTGCTGATGGATCTTTGTCCAAGTGGGATACTACATCACTTAGATAGCTCCAATTGATCAAGCTATACCAAATATATACTATAGGCTTGGCTTGTATTCTGCTCTTAATCTTAGTTCAGTATTTCCCTCTGTAGCTACTAAATAACAAAACCCATTCAACCTGACAAGTTAGCAAAATATGAATGCCCTTTTTAGTAAAACATGTAGCTCAAAACATAGAGCACAGCAGCATTCTTGATGCAAAGAAAATACTGCTAGAAAAAGCAATGGTACATGCTATACCAAAGCAAGCTATGACCAATCCATTGCTCAGTACTGGTCACTGTTACATGGGTGTCAGGCTGCCTAGTGTACAGCCCAGTGCAGAGAGGGTCTGCAACCCTGTGATGCTACCAGACAGTCCCAGGACTACCAGGCTGACAAACTCATTGCACCCTGCAGTTTGACTGGTTACACAAAGCCTTTTACAACTTGAAAATCCTTGTGCTATCTCTCTGTGCCTGGACCATCTACATGTTCCTCACTGAGGATTCCAGTGGAGAGCACTCCCAGAAATGACAGATTTTCTACAGGGGAAAGGGGAGTTGCACAACAGCCCCTCTCTTCCAGCCATGTGAAGCAGGATGTACAATGGCTTACATGAAAGGATATGCAGAAGGGGACTGTGACACAGACAGCAGCCTCTCCTAAGACAGCAGTGATCTCAGAGGTATCAAAGGTAAAAACCATAATTAATGAAGTCCAGTGCAGTCACAAGGCTTGCAGGACTACTGCCCCAGGCAGTAAATGAGTCACTGGAATTTAGCAAGAGGGTGGGATACTGTACAGGATGCTTCTAGGCAAGGAGATAATTGATCAACATATTGAAATTCAGCAGCCCAAGACCTGCACAAAGATGTGTACAGGTCCTGGCTGTGAGTCAGCTGTGGAGGAAACACACTGCAGTGTCACAGCTAGCTATGGACAGCTACATGAAATTAATTCATTCAACTGCTGCTCCATTCCCCACAGTCCATTTAGCTGACTTTTGTGCAGAGGTAGGGGAATTTCACCTTTTATATAGATGCAGCTGGAAAGACGACACGCAAATTATTCCCAGTACACAACACATACTCCAAGTAGTGCAGCCTGATTAAATGGTACATGATACAGCATCTTAAACTACTCTGCATCACAGTCTGTAATCTCAAAGATGGCACAGACCCAACATTGCTTATGAAACCATAAGACAAAGTTCAATGCAACTATAACAGGCAAAGGTATCTCCTTTCATGGATCTCCTGTTGCTTAATGTGCAGAAAATTTGAAGTGTGACAGAGTATGTCTTTCCTTCTTGATGACCAAAATTTTTGTTTGGTATCCACAAGAAATTTAATCTCTATTTGCCAGAAATTAAGGGCAAATCTTAATTACATAATTTTTAGTTCATATGGTAGTAGTTTTCTTGTTATTTGTTGTTTTGGGTGGAGGTTTTTTTTTTTTTGTTAGCTTTTTGAAACAATAATAGAGAATCACTTCATACCTAAAACAATTAAAATTTTTCACATTCCCATTGCACTTAGATAGAAACATGCTTTATGCTTGTCTTTTTCCTTAGAATTATTGAATTTTCTTTCTTTTCAAAGTGTTTGTTCTATGTGTGTCCATATATGTACATATGCACATGAGTGTGAACATGGAACTTTTAAGATCACAAACACCTGACAAATATCTGTACAACAACAAAAGTAAAAATTTACAGAATGCAATACAAGTCTTTTCTGTATACCAGTTTGACACGATGCAGACTTTTTTCAATATTCACATGTTTTAACTGAAGCACTATTTACCTTAAAGGGAAAGCAAATCAGTATTAAATACTTTGACTATAGGTATCACCATCATAATGGAATTTTAGCATGTTTATGATAACAGTTTCTTTATAAATAATTTCAAAGTTTAGCAATATGGCTCTATCTGGATGTGAAATGGGAGCTGTGTCACTTTTTCATCATAAAACCCTATGGCCAGGTAGAAGAATTCATTGATTGTTAAATAACAATTTAGCATTAAAATTAGGCAAGATACAGCACTGTGAAGGGCTTCTAAGTAGCCAAATAAAAAAAAAAAAACCCAAACAATATTTAGAACATGATTTTGAGGTTCCTATTCTTGGAGGTCAAAGAAAACTGAGAAACAAAATGTTAACAAAAGGTTCATTGTTAGTAAACTCTGAACTTTTTTTCAATAGAGCCTTATGCTTGCTAATTTCATCATTTAATCTTCTGTTCACCTGAAAAACACATGTAGTTCTAAATACAAGCACCATTTGGAAAAGACATTAAAAATAATTCATTAAGGAAGGAAAATAATATGAAAGATTTCAGGGATTCCAAAAACTACCAGTTGGTTTATCTTCTTAGATAAACACAGTAACTAAATTTGCTAACATTTGCAAATAATCTAGCTTTGTTACCAGAAAGAGCTTTAAAAAAAAAGGGAATTTACTAGTAGCCATCACTACAAACGCACAAATTTTCAAAGGAGAATTGTCTCTGTATTTCAACAGCATCACTATGCGAAACAAGCTCGCATTACTTGAAAGGAGGCTGCAGCCATCTCACACTGCTGCAAGTGAAGAGTGTGCTCATGACTCACTGCCCCTGCCTGGTTGCAACTCATCAGTGCCGGCAGCCCTAATCTGCTCCCAGACATTATGACCAGCAGCTCTGATATATGGATTAGATCTACCCCAAGTACTCCGTGCAGGGAAAGAACTGCATGAGCCCTTTATTCCCTACGGAGTACCTGTGCAGGAGAATAAATCAGTGATATGAAAGAAAACATGAAATCCTTCCCAGTAAAATTTGCAGATGACACAAAAGATAATAAAATGGTAAATACCAGGGAGTTGTCAGTTCCACAGATTGCATGGCAGCCTGGGCTCACCTGAATAAGATGTGTTTTAACACAGCTGAGCACAAAGCTGTCTATCTCATAACTAAGAGCACACATTCCAAACAAAGACAATATAATATGCTAGAATGAGGCATATGGATGATGGTGGATAACCAAATTAATATTAGCCTACAGTGCAATACCCTGGCTAGAGCAGTGAAAAAATCCATTGATGTACAATGGAGTAAACACGGAGTAGCAATAGGAAAGGATTATATAAATCACTACCGATGTTGAGACAAGAATCTGTTTCAAATAGCATATAACAAGGTGGTTCTAGTTTATATCTATGATCCCCAAGCATTCCCACAGGAAGAACTAAAGGACTATACTAGTATTCCAACTAGAAAGCGTTAATCAGCTACAAGAAGCATTCAAAATTATGGAAAACTTGCCTTGCTAAAAATGAGAAACCCGTGTCAAAGAGGAGGATAAATGATTACTGGTTTACTGTCTACAGATATTTAAATGGAGAAGTGGGAGGAAATGAGTTTCATGAATATTAGAGAACTTTTCAGCTTCTTAATGCTGGATTTTGCATGCTTCTGCTACATAAAATTAGAAAAAAATCGGACAGAAAATAAGGTAACAATACTTAACAAATACTAAGTACTGTTCATCTAAAAAGAAGCAGGATTTTCTTTCATCTGAAGTTTTTATAATCAGCATCTTTCTTCCAAAAAGAAGTTGCAACACTGTGTCAGTATCTTATATTGTTGTTTAAGGCAGATGAAGACAAAAAGTTAGAGTTCTATCATTCAAAAGCATACTTAAAATGTCCCAGGACAGCTTGGCTACCACAACTCTTGCCACTTATTTGAGCTTTACAGCAGGTATTTAGCTAGCTCTTTATATTTGTGGGACAATTATTTCCCAAATTATGGAATGATCATTTAAGCTGTTAGTAAGCCAGATGAACTTCTCACTCATTTCCCAATTCATATTTTGGATATGCTTGGTATTAAGGCTTCCGTATTTGTGCAAAGCAGCAAGTTACTGAAAGAGCATGGGAAAAGTGAAACCTTGCTGAATACACAGAAAAGCTCAGTCACAAATTATTTGAATTGATCTTCCCATTTCTGAAACCAGTAATATGACTTCTGGGGGAAAAAAAAGCACTACAAAACCACACCATAAAAAAACCCCATGAAATGAACAACAGAACAAGATCCCTTCTGAAATGAGAAAGAAGTACAAAAGCAATTTCAGTAAAATATCAAAAAACCTGTCTAAACAGGGAATTAGCAAACTGTGACTAATATTGTATTGAAAGGGTGTGGCTACAGGACCTGAAGACCTAGACGGTTTAATGAAGGTAATTGCCTAATTCATTAATTGAACAATACCAAATTCACTTCAGAATTTGACTCAGACATATATTACAATTTGATACTGCAAAGCTTAAGTGAACCTTCAAAATTTGTATTGAGCTATAGACTGAACAGCATTTTGTAAACCTCAATATAGTCCTATACTTTTCAGAGGAAGAAAATTTTCAGGTAACATGTATGTATCACACCTACTCTCTATTCAGGCTACATCCCAATCATCTCAAAGTAAAACTTTAAAGCCACTGCAACATCTAACCGCATCATAATCAAAAAATGGCAACATTTGTTACTAAAAAATGGTAATTTTTGAGTGCTGTTCTCTCAAATGCTCCAATCAGCCAAGGATTAGAGGTTCAACTTAATACTAGCCTGTGATCATTAATCATTTTAAAGTACCACAGCTAATCTCATTTCTTACCCAGAGAAGCCCACTCATGTTTTATGTGTAAGGGAGATGTTGGCTTTCTTTTGAATGTGTTTTAAATTTGGTTAATGACACCTTTCTTCTTCCCACAAAAGACATCTAGAATACCTGAGAACAGAGAACCCAAAAATATGCTCAATGTTACACAAAGACGAGAGCAAGCACAGGCAGTGGTAACAGGGATAAAGTTTTTCCAGGCAGCCTCACGCTGAGGCTACAAGGATCAGTTGACTTATGTTAAAAGCCTGTCACATGAGTATAGCAGTGCCTTCTCTGCCTTTTGCTGATAGAGAATGAATTGGGTTGTGAGCTTTTAATATTTTCTAAGAGGTCAAATTTATGAAGACGAGATACTAAATATCTTCATCAAATACATCTATTAAATTCACATTGTAAGAAGTAAAATCAAACTGGGAAGTGATGGAACATTACTGTAAAGTGAAATCTACTGTGGAAGAAGATACAACCTCTCCTTCCTGTTTTACTAGAGCAGAGCAAACTAAATAGCAGCTTCTTCAGTTGTTCTCTCAAGTTAGCCCCTGAACATGTGATCCTGAAGCCATTGTTGGAAAAAAAAAATACTTATGTACCCTACAGCACTAGCCTGAATGATAGTCCTGTTGTCTTTCATGTTATATCTTTTTCCTGGAGCTAAAATAATTGTTTAAGACTAGTGTATCTTTTCCTTAGCTATATAGCAGATGAGTCAGAATATCCAAACAAAAATTCTGAAGAGACGTACATTTTTCTAAGGCAATTTATGTGCAGCACCACGACTAAGAAACAATATGGAGAAAAATAGCAACTGCTCAGGCATCACCAGCCTTTCTGTGCTGCTTCAGTGACTCTACTGACCTGAACCAGCAGGCCCAGCTGCAAGGGGCCAGCTGGGGGTTCTAACCCACTTTGACAAGAACATGACTCTCCATTTGGAAGCACCAGCTCCCCTTCTGCAGGGTTCTTACAGCTTTATCCGCCTTAAGGTGGACACTGACGGTGGGCACTATGGACCACTTCAAGTACCCATCTTCCCATGTTCTGCAGATGGTTGAATTCCCTCACTAGAAACCCCAGGAAAGCCTGTTAAAAGGTCTATATTCTCATTTGTGTTGACTAGAGTGGCCATTAGATTTCTCATGTATGCAAACCAATCCTAATTTTGTTATATCAATCTGATAAATATATAAATGTCTTTAGAGACTGAATGGAATAGCTTAGGTTTGCACTTCCTTTTTCCATTTGTAGAAATATTTATGCATTTGATTCAACATGGAGTCTGACAGGAGCTTACTTTGGTCTATTAAGTTTGGATATTTTGAGCATTTACAGTGTCAGGATGAACATTTTTTATGTAATCAAGCTACACATTCCAGGACAGGTTGATCCCCTAAACTGAGCCTTCTTTCTATGTTCATTTCACTAACTTGCTGAGAAATAAAAAGAGCTAATAAGACCATAGCTGTATTTGTGAGATATAAATGAACTAGGTGTTTTCCTTACATATTTATTCAATGCTGTTGATTTCAGAAGAAACAGCTTACTGCAGAACTCCTCCTGCTCTCCATATTCCTGAAGAGAGGCATGACCTTTAAGTCTCCTTAATATGGACAGGAGGAAAGTTGGGTAGACATGATTCTTCCACTCTTGCTTGGGAGATAACACACAACAGCCACCCAGGTGATACCTGAAGGGTCATTTTTGAAGTGGCTTCCAGGCTGAGAACAAAAAACTTCTGAGATATCCTCTGCTTGTACTCAACAGGTCCCCTGCAGACAGGCAAAACCGCTCATTTTTGACATGCTAGTATTCTTTGTAATTTGCCAACAAATCAAAGGAGAGCATGGGCAAGTAGCTCTGCTTTGTTCACTGTTTGACACTCCATAAAGGTGAGGAAGAGTGCAAACCAGGGTTGTCTGAGCAAGCAGAAGAAAGATTTTTCAATCTGGGCAGAGGGAAAAACCTTGGCAGTTTAGTTATAGCAAAGTAGTTAGAACTGAACAAGAAATCTCTTTTTTTGTTGTCAGTTTTGTTTGACATCACAAAAGAAGACCCTGGACATAGCTTGCTACAGCTGAGGCAACTGGAAAAGAAAAAGAGAAATATTTAGGAGTTGACAGCTGTATTCCAGGCCAGTAACTGACAGGCCTCTGGTTTTACCTCTCTAGCTTAAGACAACTGCCTAACACTTGTGAACATAGAAATTATTTGTAATGATTTTGAAGCTTACTTGACATCTTTTTAAGAGCATATTTACATGTTCAGTGACCTAAAAATCCCACGGGCCCATGGCAATCAAGGTGAGGGACAATGTAGGAGGGGAGAAATCTGCTATCTTTTGCCATCATCTTTCGAAATTGTATGTTCCACTCTATTCCAAGTGAGGGATCCAGCAGCAGCTGTTCCACTCAGTTGCAAGAATATCATAAAGAGTCCAGAAAGATCTGTATAAGAATACTCACTATTTTTGCCCATTTTATATTTTTTAGCTAGCAAACCATTAGTCCAGCTCCTCAAGAATGTGTACCACAAAGACCTATCTGCATTTTTTTTTAAATAGCACTAGAATGTATTTACCATGCTTTTAAGAACTTTTTTAAATGTTTATTTCCAGTATTTATTAGCACTAAAATTTGTTTATAAATATTACTTCCCCAAATGTTTTCTGAAAAGTATTTTTGGCATAGAAGGTCATGGTATGATCCTTTGAAATTTTTGCAGAAAGGATCAGACTATCTTAATTTCAACAGCTAAGCAGCTTTACACAAAATATTTTAGCAGGTACATGCTTAAGCATAAGTCCAGAGTAGGTTTTCTGCATAACACTTCTTTTAATTTTAAAATTACTAGACAGGAAAAAAGTCATGCTCCAAAATCCATGAGTCTCTGTCCTGTCTGGCCAGCCCTTAAAACTCCCTTAGCTTTCAGAATAAAGCAGCTTGCTGCTTTGTGTCCAGTCCAAAAATTATCCTGCATGAGAAAGGAGTCACACAACCATTTCTCCTAACAGCTAGTGGCATTTAGATCCACTCTTCCTTTCCCAACCTAATCAGGAGAGAGACTGAGCATCTGAGATGCACATGAACATCTAGTACCAAATGTTCATATGTCTTGAAACACTAAAGGCTTTCAAAGTGTTACAAAAATTGCTTGATTTTTTTTTTTTTTTTGGTCTTGATTAGTGAGCAGTTTTCAGAAACTTTCTGTAATATTTTTGGAAATAAATTACTATGGTAATACATTACCAAAAGCAACTATTGGGAAGAAGAGAGAAAGAATGCCTGAGAGAGTTTCAGTAACATGGAAGAAGAACCAAGAGAAAATTTCACTAATCAAAAAGGACTCTATATCTTCTCCAGAAAGATCTAGCTGTTAGCTTCCCAAAATAATCTATCTTTTTTACAAGCAAGGTGAACTGGGCTATAATACTTCAGAATTCACATTTCAGAAATGACAAAAATATCAAAATCAACATTGTTTCACAATCAGTCTGATTTTTGGATTTTGCCGATTTTTGTTTGCAATTGCATAGGCGCATCAATTACTTCATTTTGTGGGCAGCACAGCTAGCTGGTTTTAAGTGTATTGACTATAAATTATACCTAATTAAAAAAAATGAAATCAAGATAATCAACTGTATTGCAGCATTCAGAGTGAAGCCATCACCGTATTTAACACTCATGACAAACTGTGCCAAGTTTTCTTATTTCCACAAAGTTTCAAAATCTTGAAGTTGTTCTAAAAACTGATATAAATATTGCACAACAAATCTGTTTCATACGTTTAAATAAATGAATATATTTTTATGCTTACTGAACTTACAAGAGAAGCAAAAACACTGAAATTAAGTTCTGTGGTGACATTTAAAATCATGCAAGATGCAGACTGCTTCAGTTACTCTGGGCACTGCCATAATTTAGAGAGATAAAAGGGAAAAGCCTCAAATTCAAAAAGTTCAGAAAGTATTTATGTCTATGTATATCAGGAATAAGTCATATCTCACACCAAAAGTAGCCACTCATTAAAAAAAAAAAAAAGCCAAGCAAGAGGTCAGATTTTCATTTTGGCTCACCAAGTTACACTGATGCTGTAATTATTTTGATAAATCTAGATTTCTCTTTTCCTCTCACTTCTGTAAACCAAAACGATAGTCTTCATTTACATCGAAGTGACAGCTTTTACTGATGTGGTTGTACCTATTACTAAGAGAAAAGATTCAGGAAACAAGCAGCAGGTTATAGAATCAAAAAAGGGAATGAGAGAATATGATCTAAAAAACTAATGAGTATGATTGCCCTTGCCAAAGAAACATTTTGTTTTAATGCACAGCACAGCTAATTTTTAGAACTTAAGGGGTTATCGGAAAATGAAATGTTATACAGAGGATGATAATGGTAACACTGGTATACAAAACGGGAATATAGTTGGAGCATGAAAAGCAAACACTAAGTGACAGAATGCAGTTTCAAAATCCAGCGAGATAACAGAATTCATAATGCATTTGCAATATATTAATACAAAATCATCTGCAACACACCTGTCAAATATATACTCTTCAATTCTATGTTGAAATAGATAATTAAATCCTTCTTGCAGTAAAATAGAAACTTCACTGCTTGCAGAACTAACAGAAGTCAAGCCCTTTGCATTTGCCTGCCCAGAGCAATAGCATTTTTGTCAGAAGCACCAGTAATGATCTTGAGTTACGCACAAAAGCGGGCTCTGTTAGGGCAGCGGACAAAGGCAAATGACTGCAAAGAAAGAGGACTCAACTTCAATTTAACTGTCCTGTAAGGTACATACTAATTAGCTGCAAAGCTATGAAATCCTAGCTAGCATGTTAAGTCTGCTACATGACAGTATAATTTGACTTCTTAAAGGATTATGCAAATTACAACTCATCATTCCATTACATGACTGAAAAAAGTGACAGCTAATTTATACATAACACACCTTTCAAATCCCTAAGATGTGAAGCACCTGTGCAATACATTTTGCCTAGATTTTCTAGCGTGTACACTCTTGTTTATTGCACTGTACAGAAGCATACCTAAGAGATTTAGAAAAGTCTTAGGGTTTTTTATTTGCTTTTTCGCTTTTAGAGCACAATCCCAAAGAATTAAACAACATACTTCTGTCCCTGCTGTAGAGGTTTTGCACACAAGCGTACGCTTTCAACACACGTGTAATTTCGGAATAGCAGGAGAGCACGAGCACTAAATGCACGAGCTAGAGGCAAGACTCACACAGATTTCAACATACTTCTGGTAGGTAGATTCACAGTAGATTCCGTCATATCGGTAGATTTTCCTACATTCTGATTGGTTGGGCAGAGGATGCTGGACAGTTATTCTGTAGAGGCATCAAAAACAGATAGACATGACTAGAGGATCTCTACAGGTAACTGTAATGCAGGACAAATCAGTATGTTGAAATTGATTTTGTAAATTTTATTTTTAAATTAAATGCCTTTCTGATCTCTTTAAATCAACTGCCTTGTGCACATAACACCCACAGATTCCACTTTTCAAAATTTGCACTGAGAGTAAACTAAACTTCAATTCTCCACAAGAATGGTGCTTTTTTCCCATCAAATAAACGTGGAAGAGGTATGGAATTTTATAAATCAAGTTGATATTCCACATAGTTTGTATAAATACAGTAGTGCTTTTACAATTGATTATTTATTGTTTACTGTTGCAATCCTTCTTCAGGCAGAACATTCATTTGTGTCAGCTGGGAGTTTGTCCAGACAAAGACCAAATAACCCTCCAATTTAAAATGTCAACAGCAATTCTCACATTTGCACAGAATGAGGATGTTGTGGTATTATGAGGACTGTGATTGAAGGTGCTCAGCACCATCTGAATAATGCCATATGTTCTCGGATCGACTGAAAGAAAATGAAAGTGATTGGCAGCAATCAGGAGGTGCGCAGCATCTTGTAAAATCAGGCCCTAAAAGATTTGTCAATCATTCTCTTATTCATCCCTCCCCAGCTCCCCGTTAGCAGAAAATATAATTTGGCTATAAAAATTCAATGTTGTTTTTAAAATATACTTGGGAATTGCACACAAAACAGTACCCACCAATTTTCTTTTTTTTCCCTCCTTCTTCTCTGGAATAAAAATACATTTTAGATGCTTTTGTATGTTCTGCAAATTAATACCTTTTTCCCTTGTAATTTAATGGTATTTGACTGGAGTAAGGATAAATTATTTGAGAAATTTTACAGGTTTTTCAAATGTAGAATTTTAGGCTGTGATTTTTTAAAAAAATAATCTAGTGAGTAGAGAATTATTTTATGTTATCATTATTTTTATAGTATTAACATCTACATAGCTCTAAGCTAATCGTGGTTTTTAAAATCGTTTCAACAGTAATTTGAGACTGCAGGTTTGAGAAAAAAACTGGTATCATTCTCCAGCTACAAGTTCTGTGAGCAAATGGAAAGTTATCTATTGTGGAAACTGAGGACCTCCTTCAATAAGACTGCATCTACAGTGTGTCAAGTGCAAATAAATTCATGTCTGCACAGCCCTGGTTCCTTGCTTATTTAAGGTAGAAACCTGGTCTGAGATGGCCTCAGCATTGTTTTCACCCCGTGGAACCCCACAGGCAGAAGAAAGAAGACAATTCTGTGATGAAGGCAGGAGCAAGCACCTACAAAGTCTGGCATATTCCTGCATTCACTAATTAAGACACTACCAGAGAGATTGATTTATTTATTGTGATACCTAGGGCCTCTAAGTTAGACGTTTAAGTACCATATATACCATATGAGGAAATTGAAGTATCTTAAAATGAGATTTGAAACACAAGTGCTATCTGCAGGGAACCACATCAGCTAGCACAAGAGATCTAGGAGAGTTTTCTCTATGTTGTGTGTGCCTGAGAGAGACAAACCCTTCACTTTGGACCATACAGAAATGCCTACATCAAAGAAAAGTCAAGCTTCAAAATCTTCAGTGCACCATCACACCAACTGACAAAATCCCCAAATTAAACTTTCTGGGCCATTTTTTGTTTTGGAGTTTTTTGTTTGTTTTTTGCTTTGTGATCCAAGACTAGAAGAGATGCCTGTTTTTACATGGCTTCAGTAAAGACACAGGAGAACAAGTCTCTCAGTGCCTCTCAGCCAGAGGAGCCTCAAACATACATCTTCCACTGCTCCAAATATTACCAGAGACTCCTAAAATGAGGGACTTTAACTTCTGCTAAAATAACAGCCCTATTAAAGAAAAAAATCAGGATTCATTGGATGAAACAAAGTGAGACAGTGAGAGCATGTTGCATTATGAGTCACTCAAAAATGCATAAGCAATCCTTGCAAAAACTATCAGAATCCTTCCCAGATGAGTGCTCTTATCACAGGCCTTCAGAATTATGCTTTCTTCCAAACACTTCTTTGGCCAAATGAGTCTGGAATAGTAATACTGGTTATTGCTATTACTTGAGCAGTTATACGAGTGCAGCAAAATACAGCTCACTCCAGAAAACCTTTATTTTGAAGTGGTTATAGTATTCTTCTGGGAAGTGGAAGATGTGGATTTGAACGCTCTTGTGATGAAATAGGTCCTAAATAAGTATTCACTGCACCAAGCTAGTGTAGAATACTTGACAGTTTTTGTTTGGTTGGTTTATTTTTTGCTTTTTTCAGATGACAGAAATTGAAACAGTCTCATTTGAACATCAGGGAAGATTTTTTTACTGTAAAGGTAACGGAGAACTGGAACAAAGGGGTTGTGGAGCCTCCACCAGTGAGATAGTCAGCACCCACCTGGACATGATCCTAGGCAACCAGGTAACTGTTTGTGCAGCCCAGAGGGGTTGAGCAAGAGGATCCTTTCCATCCTCAGCCATTCTGATATTCAAAGCCAGATCAGAGATTTGGACTGTGAACCACAACACTGCTTTATATCTCATCAGAATTAGGCTGGAACTTTTCTGGAGACTGGGAAGCATTAATGTGGTGGGGGAGTGGAGGGGTTGCATCTTTTTTTAAATTAAGCAACAATTAAGGATTTATAAACATAATAGCAGCTACTGCGGGTTGTAGTCCAAACCTTCCTTTGCACTTCACAGAGCTAGATTCCACTTCAGAAGCCAAGATCCTAGGAACTTCTATGGACCCAGCCAATTGCCCAATGCTCTCTAAAAAATTTCTTTAAGGAGTTATTTAACTCTCACCTATTCCCTCTCTGCTGAAACAGTAATAATAATAGAAAAACAAAAAAAAGAATCATACCCTCAAACACCAAGCTAAATAAGACATCAATGTAAATCTCTTAAAATCCCACTGACTTCATGAAGATTGCACAGCATCTAAGTTAGCACAGAATGGGTCTTATTGTGCTTAACCTGAAAAATCAAACAGTCCTGAAACACTTCGGAATAAATTTCAAAGTGCACATCAGATTACTGACTGCAGCCTGCACCAATGCTTTGGGGAGAAAAAAAAACTCTTTTATTTTCTTGTGTAATCTTTGTCACTTATTCTTAGGGTTTATTTTAGCATAGTAAGCCTATTTCCATAAATGGACCTTTTTGCTGTATAAAAACTATTGTTTTTATTTTACATATTTAAAATTAGTCAAACAAGATCACATGCATTTGCCCTCTGCCCCAAATATTTTAGCTGTCATTTAATAGATTTACATTTAAAATGAATTATCATCTGGTAACTATGAGGCTATGGGTCAGAAATGAAAACTTCCTTACAGAACAGCTTATTCAGCATTCATTACTAAAACAAACTAATAAAAACACAAACCAGCAAAGAAACAAAACCCAGTTGCAAGAATTATTTGCTAGGATCCAAAAAAAAGTTTGCCAAGACAATTGGTCTTGGTCATAGGGTATTTTTTCCTCTCTAAAAAGAAAAAAAAATAGGCAATCTTCACCAAATTAATTTTGTTAACTTTTTTACCACATTATGTCAGCAGATAGAGTATATCTCAGGTTCCACTTACAAAATTGATTTAGTTGAAGATAAAACTGTATATTGGCTATTTACTCTAGATACTGTATATTCTTGTTCTATTTTATGCTTTGAAATTGATTTTTTGTATGCTTCTCTGTGTTAAAAATTAGAGCATTGAAAAGTATTTGAGTCTGATCAACTTGCAGTGGTTAGCTCACCCCAATTTTAGTTGAATTTTGACCAATTTGAGAGACAAACACCTATTCTCATGTAAGCTTTTAGACAGATTAAAAGTTACCATTTCATAATAATAAAGGCAAAAATTAGTTTTAGTTTATGATTATCTACCTCTGTACTGCAGGTTACCTTCCAAGGAAGCCAGAAATATACCAGACAAAATGCCTACAAACACTGCATGAAACACAATATTTCACTTAATATTTGTATCCACTATTCCCTAGGGGGTGTGCTGCAAGATGATGGTGCTGGGTGTACTCTCACACCTGACCTTGGTTTTTAGACAGTGCACACTTTCCCTAAAAAGTTTAAAAGTATCACCTCAGATGTGAAAGGATTACAAACTGCTGTGTTTGCACATTAGACAGCTCATCTTCGTTTCTTTATGTGTCACTAAACTCTAGATGGATTCATCATAAAACTTGAGGTGGAACTTAAGTGCATTTACATACATGTGAAATGTGTAAGCTATGACTAATTTTAACTCACAGGGCAGAATTTAAATAATTAGTTACAAGAAGTCAAACTAAGGGAAAAAAGGAGGAAAGAGATGGTTAGAGGCAGAGTAGTAAATTGTTCCATTTTTGCAGGTAATCTAAATGCAAACTAGAAGCAACTTATCATGAGAATGGATTTTCCACCATCTGGTCAAATAACAGGGGATTTGTCTAGTGGCAAGCAAAGAATGGAATGATGTGAGAAAGATTAGCGGGCAAGTCCTACAGTTGGCTAAAATGTATTTTGTGCAAACAAGAACAGATGACGCCTTAACAATTACACCTGTCAAAAACTCCAGAAAGCAATCCATCTCTGAACAGCCCAGTTGAAAACAGGCTAGTTCATAACAAAATGAATTTTTTTAAACAATTGCCAGCCATAACAGTTTGATGCATGACAAGCTTAGGAAGTTGCGTTCCACGTACAACTGAAACCTTAACTAACTGGACCCTGCTTTTCTCTGATAAGTAACGTATTAAACTACATTTAAAATAAAAATCTTAAGTGAAACAATGCAAATAGCTAATAACCTTGGAAAGCAGGAAAAAATTCAGAGTTAAGCCTGACATACAGACTCTGCGAATTACATACTCCAGTATGTCCTACATGAATTGGTCCAGGAAGGGTTTTTTTAAGAATGGCCTTTTTTGTGGGAGTCCAAAATACCAGATAGTATCTGGACTGGCATGCCTTGCATAGAATCCAGACAGTTCCTAGAATTAAAGGTCTTTCTAAATATAGATGTGAAGCCTTAAAATTACTACCCTATACATATCCTGCCAGAAGGCAGAATTCTAATAATGTTTTCTGTAGAGATAGGATTTCTTTCTTCAGAAAAGATATAATCTCAAGGTGCAACAATATTTTACACCAATTCCAAGGTCATTTTCTTTAAAATTAACTGTTTGTATATGCATCTAATGTTTCAGCATCCAAGCTTGCCATGTATTAATACTTTCTTTTTTAAAAAGTCGTAGTTCCCTACAGAAGATGGAGATCATACCTCATATATCTATTTGGAATGGATGGTGACACAAAACTGTCCCAGAATTAATTAAGGTTTTGTACTGTTTGGTCTCTGGCTTTCAAATATTCAGGCAGAAATTGTTACTTCATTAAGCAATTTAACAAAGTGATTTCATGAAAGAGTTCACAGAAAGTCAGCCTAATGCACTGCTGTCAGCAGACTCCAGCAAGGCAAATCAGAGGAGAGCTTGAGGGGCTGCTTTCTTCTTCCTCTCAAGAGACCATGGAGATGATTTGGGTGGTTATTCATCTATCTTAACTTTTTTCTCCTGCAAGAGATACAAAGAATAGCAATTTTCCACTCTTCAAATTCAGATGGGCCAGAAGAACAGCAATGGAGCAAACAACCATCAGCATTATCCATATGCTCTTGGTCAAAGACAAAGCTGGGTCAGAGGCTCCCTGTTGTCTCAGCATGGGTGAGAACTCATTAAGTGCAACAGCGGCAATAGGAAAGACACCCAAGTGTTCTAACTACAAACTTCACAGTTAGGAGGTAGCTGAAGTTCTTACTCAACATGGCAATTTGAAAGTCCTTCTGGGTTCTTGAGCTCATTTTTGGGGACACTTAGTAGGCTGTAGTTATTTTTTTCCCCCAGCTCATTTTTGCTATGTATCTGGTACAGTCAAGATCTGCTGCTAGACTTAAATTTAATTCCCAAACACTGATATATTCATTTCCATAAAATATTTGAGAATAAAACAAATTGTGCAAGATACACGTTTCTTTTCCTTTTGTTCCTGTCTCCTAAGAATTCCAATATAATGCTTGGCAGAGGTCAAGGTGTTACATTTAACCCTGTGTTTCACATACTGCTCATTTCTGCTTCTTCTCTACAACTCAACAGAACAACAATATTTTTCAAGCTTGTAGTATTAACACAGGCTTGATGTTGGAAGGATTTTCTGTGTAGGAAAGCTCTTACATGCAACTCCTAATTAGTAAAAATACTGTGAATCAGAGCTTCCTCCCTCAGAACCAATAAATCTATTCTGAACAATGTATTGCCTCTATTTTACCCTACAAATATCAGCACAGTAACATCTCTCCCAGAAGACAAGGTTTTTTCATTGAAGATGTAGGAATGAAGAGGGTGAGGGCTTAGATTCAGAAAATTCTAGGCCTCCAATACTGTTGTTCCCTGGGAAACATAATACTCAGGCGCCAATCAAGCTATATGCATCTAGTTCAAGGTTTCTAATTACTGTGATTTTTTTAAAAATAAACATTAAATTATTTCATTAGCCTTTTCAATTTTGTAAGTAGAAAACATCCAGAATTTTATGGCAAGAAAAACACAAATTAACACCTCCCACCATAGCCAAAACTCAAGTGATATCAGCCATGGAAGAAGATACTGCAGAAAATCAGATGTATTTAAATTTTCCAAACGAAAGCTTGTCAGTGTCTTCTTTAGTTTGATATCTGGCCAGGTTTTCCCCTATACTATAACTTCAGCTTTCTATATATCCCCATATGCTCTTCGTTTTTATTTAATGTTTGTTCAGACATGTTTAGAATGAGGTCCTACCACTTTTTTATTCAAGCTACACACACAAGTAACTTTATTATAGTTATAGTCAAACTTCCCTCTTTAAAATGGAGTATTTAAAAGCTAAAACATCCAATATGGTATGAGACTTCTCCCTACCATGTGACAGAAAACAGAATGATTTTAAGTCAGAGAAGAATGGAGATGAATGAAGAATTCTGTTGATTTGACCAATATTGAGAGGAAAAAAAGATTATCTACTTGGGCCTTCTGTATGACACTTTTGATATCTCTGACACCCCCTGAAGAAAGGAAAGGGCTCAAGTAGTCAGGCCATCGCTAGAATCACCACTCCTCTCTACCCTTAGACTGTACATTAGTGAGGAGAAGAAAACTTAAATGTGTTTTCTACACCATCAGATTTCAAGGATGACACAGAAGCGTCACAATGTTCCCTAAAAATACAATCAGGCCAAGATTTGAGGAACACCAGTGTAGGCTGAAAGAACAGACAATATTTCAGAAGCACATCTGAAATGTATGAGAGAATACCATCAACATAAACATGTTCTAGAAATAAGTGCCCCTTATGGTCCATGTGTGTCCTCTGCCCGAGCCAGAGTGCTCTGTGCATATCCCCAGACCTTACTGCACTGTGCAGTAGGATACCTGAACAGAAAATTAATAAGGCTTTGGATGACTTGCATGTAAGAGCCCCCACTCATCACAAAACTCAGGTTTCGCTTCTCTGCCATCCTACTCCTCTCTTCTCTGTCCTTACAGCTGCAGAGAATGACAAGGAAAAAAAATCAAGAATAGCCAGCCAATCAATGCCTGGCTACAAACCTGGTGTTACCAGCAGAATTTCAGGATCATGGGTTGGTTTACAAACAACTGACCTGCTGGAAATAAAGGGTACACCTGCCTCCAAGGGGAAAAAGGATCTTTGCCCAGGAGTCAACAGGGTTCATTGAATGAGCTTTAAGCTAGACTTGAAAGTAAAAAGACCTAAAACTCAGCTCACAAGAGATAAACCAGGAGCCAGCACACTGAGGTCTGAGGGATGGGCTGCCATCTCAGTGAGGGCAGGGAATGGAGAGCTGTGTGGCAGCAAAGACACAAGGGTTATTGATGTGCTGGAGGCCACAGAAGCACAAGAGAATAGTGATCTAGCAATTAAGGCTTCTCCTCCCCAAGAAGGTGGGACCAATAGCCCAGCTGAAGGGCCTGTACACCAATAAACACAGCACAAGCAACAGACAGGAGAAGCTGAAAACAACCATGCAGCAGGAAAAATGCCATCAGTTTTCTGAGACTTTCCATCATGGAAACATGGTAGGGTGACTCACATAACCAGAGTGCTACAATGGTACACTCTTCAGAAAGGATAAACAAGGAAGGAGAAGCAGCTGAGATACTACTTTGCCTCAGTCTCTATTAGTAAGACAAACTGCTCTCTGGGTACCCAGTTTCTTGAGCTGGAAAACACGGACCAGGAGAGGACTAAAGCCCCCATAATCCATAGGGAAATGGTCAGTGACCCAACAGATTATTGAGATATTCACAAGTCTGAGGACAGATGGGATCCAACCCAGGGTACTGAGGGATGTTGTGCAAGTGTCCACTAACACAATTTTCAGCATTTACCAACAGTCCTGGCTGACTTGGGGGTTCCCAGGTGACTAGAGGCTGGCAAAGGTGATGCCCACCTGCAAGAAGGGCTAGAAGGAGGATCCAAAGAACTACAGGCCTGTCAACCTAACCTCAGTGTCAGGTAAGGTCTGCCACAGAGCAGATCCTCTTGAGTGCTATCACATGATGCATAAAGGAAAGCCAGGGGGTCAGGCCCAGCCAGCATGGGTTTGTGAAAGGCATGTCCTGCTGGACTAAAATAACCTCCATCTAGGCTAAAGTGACCCCATTTAGGGGACAGGGCTGTAGATGCAGTACACCTGGAGTCCAGTAAAACCTTTGGTACCATTTCCCACAGCATGCCTCTGGAGAAATTAGCTGTTCATTCAGTTTCACTGGGTAAAACTTTGGTGGGATGGGCAAGGCCATGGTGAGGAGGTGAATGGAATTAAATCCAGCTGGTGATCAGTCACAAACAGTGTTCCCCAAGGCTCAGTATTAGGCCCAGTCCTGTTTACTACCTTTAATCAGATTGCAGATGACAGCAATTTAGGCAGGTGTATCAATCTGCTGGAGGACAGGAAGGCTTTTCAGACAGATCTGGACAGGCTGGTTCCATGAATCAAGGCCAACTGTAGGAGGGTCAACAAGGTGAAGGGTCAGGTCCTACTACTGGGTCACAACCACACCAGGCAGTGCTACAGGCTAGGAAAGCGTGGCTGGAAAGGTGCTCAGTGGAAAAGGACCCGGGGATGGTGCTTGAGAGCAGCTGAAAATGAGTACGTGACCAGATGGCCAAGCAGGCCAATGGCATCCTGGCCTGTATCAGAAATAGTGTGGCCAGCAGGGCTACAGAAGTGATTGTCCCCCTGTGCTGGGCCCTGGTGAGGCCACATTGTGAGTCCTGTGCTCAGCTCTGGATCTCTCACTGCAATAAAGACATTGAGATGATGGTGCATGTGCAGAGAAAGGAAAAGATCTGACTCTTTTCTCTAGCAACAAGCAAAATTACAAGAGGAAACTGCCTCACCTTGGACTAGGGGAAGTTAAGATTGAAAATTAGGAAAGACTTCCTCACCAAGAAGATTATCCAAGTACTGAAAGAGGCTGACCAGGGGGGTGGTGAAGTCACCAGCCATGGAGATATTTCAGTGTGTAAATGTGGCACTTAGTGACATGGGTCCAGTGGTGAACTTGTCAATGTTAGGCCAGCAACTGCACTTGATGATCTTAAAGGCTTTTCCACAATATAAGAAAAGTCAATGGGGAGGCTTCTTTTAGTAAAATTGACAGTAATCTCATCCATTTAGAAGGACTTAAAGCATTTCTAGGGCATTGGAGTATTAGATAAACTAACCTGTATAGCCACAGTCTTTTTTTTTTCCCCTGCTTCCAACACATGAATATTATAAAGAAGCACTGACTGCAGCAATCATCCATATTGATTATGCTGCTTGGGTCTGATGTTCTGCTGCATTTTATAAACACAAAGTATAAACAGTTTTGAAAAAGTACCTGCCCTGAGGTTAAAATTGTTTCAGAAGTCCATTCAGATAGTAGTTTGCTCACATCTACTTCAAAATACATAGTTTAATCTTTTTTTTTTTTAAACTACTCTGAAATTTAATACTCTTTACATAGAGATCATCAGGGACCTCTGTCTAGGGAGAAGATACTAAAACCAGATAGTTATTCTTAAATAGGAACCTGACTTCACATCGATTAAAAAGTAAGCTTAGTAACTGCTTTCAAGTTCAGCAGTTGAATAGTTTTACAAGTCTTGTCCTGGATCCTTGCAACTAAAAACATCTGCAGTTGAGAAATACTATGAGGTGAAGCCCAAGGTCAAAGAACAGGTCAGCAGCACACAGAAATGAAGCGAGGTCTTGAATTTCCAACCCTTCGACCATCCCCAGCTGAAAAGGTGAGTGTTCTCAATACTTGAGCATATGTCAAATCCATTCTGAATTTTTCTGTATTTTTGATATAAAGAATGTAGAATGCCTTGAAATTCAGTAATTGATCATAGAGCATAGGAAGGGAGGTTGAGACTATTTTTGTATTCTTAAACTGTAAACTTGCACTTTATAGCCACTCACATCTCCCATTATCAGCATAATAAACAGGAGGATTCAGTATATATCACTATTTTTTGTCATGTATTTCTCATTTTATTTTTCCTGATACTTACCCAGCCTCTTTGCATTAAACACAAGTAATTTTTGTAATTTCAGACTGACTTTATTTTTGCTATATCTTTCTCAGATCAGAACTGAGCGCATTATTCAAGTGATGTTGTACCATTGATCTATATACCACAATATATTTGTTATAATGCTCACACTACAGTATCATTAGATGCATTTTCACTACAATTTTCTACCCCATCCCTCAGCATTGCTTAACATTTTGTTTGCTTTTATGTTTAGTGTTGCACAGTAAAGCAAAGATTTTTCACTGAGCTGTCCTCAGTGACATCCAGGCATATTTCCTCTAGGTTATAGTTAATTTAGAACCCAGCAATGTGTATGAGTAGTTCAAATTGTTTTTTTCCAATGTGCACTACGTTTCATCTGTCAGCAATGAATCATTTGTCATTATGCTGCCTGTTAGCTCAGTGAGGTGCCTCAGAAGTCTCTCACAGTTTCTTCTAATCTCTATAAACCTAAGCTGAAGTGAGCTTCTTGCATATATTACTTTTTAAAATACTCATAACTGTCCAAAATTTTCCACAAAAAATTTCATGGGGGACATATTCAGAAACTTTTAACAGTCAGAAAATATAACACCATTTCCCCTTCATCCTGGTTAATATTTTTAACAATTTTCTAATAGATTAGAAAAGCTCTTTTTAAAAGCATAAAAGGCATTCTCTAGTTTCTTCAATAAATTTAAGTTTTTTGTCTTTTTTTAACTTTCAAATACATTGTGGATGTTCTATTGTGAAACACGCCTTGGCTAGTTTTACTCATTGTTACTGTTAAGTACTTCTAAAAAATGTTTGAACACTGATTTCACCATTGATTTGGCAAAAGAGAATCAGTTGCAGAACTAGAGCCACAGAGCTAAATGCAATCTTCAGTCCATAGTCTAAGTGGTCTGAGTAACACTGCAGGTTTCATTCCCTGACATGTGAACAAGGAGAAAAAAAACCAAACTGCTTATGCAATACACCTTCTTCCACAAGTGTAAAATCCTTATCCTTAGGGCCCCAGTATATGCAATATTTTTGCTGGTGGATTAATGCAGTTAATAGCCATCCATTTCTGCTGGCAGGAACTTCTAACACAGAATGATGCATAAAGCACTTATGCACAGCTCTGCAGAACATAGGGGCAAACAAATTTCCAGCTGTACATCAGTGCTAAAGGTTTTCAAACCCCTCAGATGAAGGGATACTCCAGTTTGGCAGATTTCTCTCAATTTTTTTTTTCTTTTTAAAAAAGAAGAATATTAATAATTTGTCTCTAAACCTTTTATATGATCTTCATGCTGTCATTTTGATGTTTCTGTTTCAGGAACAAAAAGTAAACAGGTAAAACTCATAAGTAATATATTGATATGTGTATTCTATTCATTATAACAATTAAATTTACAGAGATAGGGAATATGCTCCTGAGAATAAGCTTCCTGAAGTTTGACTTGGGCTGGAGCCAAAACATTTCAGGTTTAGTACTCATGAGTATTATTTAGAAGATAAATTGCTTGATATCAGATTTTGGGAAAAGTAGAATTAGCATCAAGTCTTGTTCCACAGTAATTCATTGGAGGGAACATACCCTGTATTACTTGCTCATGCTCACAATAGTAATTAAACAAAACAAACCTCTGGCTGAGGGAATTTAGCTTTAATAAAATGTTTTGTAAATCCTGTTAGGGAGTATTCCATTGAAGGAAAAGCCATAAACACTTTCCTCTTTATTTTTATGTTATAATATTTTGTGGCTTCAAAAAGATTTTGTTCACTATACAGTCTTAAAAGTCTTTCACCATTAAAGCTGATTATTCCTATGAACAGGGGACCCCATTATTGATCTTGAACTTTTGAGTGACAAAAACAGTTATTGAACCACTATGCAGCAATTCCTCACAAAATACACTCTTGCAGAAAGGATTGCATACAACTAAGACTGTTTTTATGAAGAAACAACAGCAGCAAGGAAATACAAACTGCTTATTTTCCCTTTGCTTACTTGGAGACTAAGCCTTTGCAGATGTTGAACTTATGCTTGTAGCACTACACGTGCAGAAATGTGCACACACACCATTCACAAACACACATCTGAACAGGAATTGACTCATAAGTAACAAATATGCTTCCTCTTATCTTGCAACTGCAATTTTCATCATGAGTGTGTAAACCTTCTTATCATGCAACACTGTAAGCAACCATAAAACTTGTGTTTGTTTGCAGATAAAACCACATGGATATTATTCCTTGAAACTACGCTACTGCACACATGCTTATTCTTCAATATTGGGTTGAGCTGTATGTATTGCATTATGTCACTTCATTCACATTTCAAGTACAACACAAGTTTAAAATTACTTTGAAAAACAAAAACAGATCAATCTAAAATTAATGATAATAAGCCTGAAGTTGTACAGTAAACCGCAGATGTCATAGAGCAGTCAAAAAGAATGATGCTGAAGTTTAAAAAATGGTCTCAGGAACTAGTACTCAAATATATCAACTACTCACTGCCTACTGCTGGCTTGGACCTATCCTGAAGGGCGTCTTTCTTGAGATACACCTCTTCATGAACAAGGAATAAAAACATGAAGCAATCTAAACGTATTAATGGGGAGAAAACAGCTGGTGGCACTGAAAGCCTCAGAGAAGAAGGCAGTTCATGTGCTTTTTTATTTTTAAAAAATTGTTTCAACTTGCTTAGAAGGGGAAAAGAATAAAAAAGCTTCTCAGCAACACCACCTGTTTATTTTACTTTTGATTCCCACTTATGTGATTCTTATGAGGCCATTTCAGCATGCTTTAAAAGAATTCTTAAAGCAGTTCTTTTTTTTCTTTTTGGTTGGTTGCTTTTTTTGTTTGGCTAATTTTTTTTTGTTGTTTGTTTTTGTTTCTTTTTTTTTTAATACTACTACTAGACAGTGATACTGCACCAATAAATATGACTTGAGCCTCTACTTTACAATGATGTGATTATGTTTTGGAAATGTGGTGAGTTTTAGACCCACCCTTATGGTTCTATTATACAGACTCCATTACTATGGACCTCTTGTTCTCCAGATTCTGACAATGCAAGAAATCTATGTTGGTAACAGCCAAAATTAATACATGAAGGAGCAATAAAAGGATCAGATTATTTATATGGCTAAGTATTGCTAATACATATAGAGATAGCAATATTCTCTTTTATTAATTTCATTGGAAACAGTTTCACAAATTAGTATATTCCAAAAAGTCCATTTATCATTACAGGGTTTAGCACTGCTTCGTAAACTACATTATGTTGAAAGTGGTTTTTTACTTCAATCATGATGGCAAAGTTACTACAGTCACATTTTTTGGTGAGGGGAGAAGAATAGCAGAGGAATGCTCCATTAAGAGACATTCATTTTATTACAGAAAATCATAGATAGCCTATTTCCTACCACAAAATTTTGGAAAAATTAATGTTTATCCAGCAGTTCATGCAGTGTCTTGATTTCAAAGTCAGTAAAGGCTATCAAAGCAATCTAGATAATAGCGCAATAGACTTCTTGGTGCAAGCATAAACGCCCATTATATCTTCAATTTGTCTTTGCTTTCAGTAATCCTTAAGTAAATCACAGTCAAAAATAAATAAATAATTAGTCAAAATCCTAATATTTAGTGAATAATTATTAGCTAGTAATCAGGAATGAAGAAACCATTTTATTTCTGGTGGGTTTTTTTTTCTTTTTCTTTTAAGTAAAGCACTGGGTTTTGTTCAGTTTTGCAACAGCTTTAAAATATCTTATTTCAAGAATGGTCTCCTTACTTCAAATGTAAGTATTGGATAACATGTTTTTACCTTTGAAAATTCAAATATTAGTAAAAAAAACGTGCTCTATTAGTCAATTATAAAGTCAAAGGAAAATGTGCAGTCACTTAAACATACTTAACTATTTGACACATTTCTTCAGTAACAACATAAACTTTATCAGATACCTTTAGGAACAGCACTCCTCTGTCTTCTCAGTGAGGAGTTACTCTGGCTGCAAACATGCTGCACATGCTATTGAAAGTGTTTAATAATAGAAGACCATGCACTTTCATGTAATTCATAATTAGAAGATGACTACAACTGCATTATTTAAAATCAAGCCTTTGTTATCAGCACCAGTTTTAGACAGAAGCTGAGAATCATTTGTGAGCTGTGGCAGACCCAGACTGTTCAAAGCAATTGCTGTTCAGCATGAAAGCTGCAATGGAGGTCACGGAACAGGTCAGGAGGAAAGATAGTGTATCGATTTCACACCAGGAATAGAGGCGAAGCCAGGGCCCACTGTTGCTGCATGTGATGTATTTCACTTCAGTTTAAGGCACATTTCATTCCAATTCAAGAGGGGGTGGGGAGCAAAGGGTGAGCGGATTTCACACTGAATCATGATGAATTCTGGACTTGTGTATTCCAGTAAATATCTCCTTCCTGACATTAAGTATTTCTATAGAAGACTGAATACAATGGGAATCAGACTGCAATCAGATAGCAGAAGAGGACTCCTGGGGAAAAAAAAAACACCAAAAACAAAAACAAAACACAGCCTCAAAGAAAACCTGCCACAAAAGCCTATAAAAGATTAGTCTACTGCCTCCCAGATTAGTATATACAAATCTTGTTTCAAACCCAGAAAACTGTTACAGATGAAGTCCACTAAAGAAACTGTACTTTCTTCCAACATTCATGTTGCTGAAGACAACTTTTTATGATATTAGAATATTTCATTAAAACATCGTTAAGTCACATAAACCTAAGCCAAAAGGCTTCAAAAACTAAAGGACAGAAAGTCTGTTCACACAAAACTCCCAGCTAAGCACACACAAAGGCATACTTGCTGCAAAGAGAATAGAATTCCTGAAAAAATATTGTAAATGCATCAGTACAATAAACACATTAAAAACTGGTGGGTTATTTTCATTTTATATGGTAATATAAATTGATATTCCAAATGACCCTGATTACACCAGCAAAGGATATTAGCAACTATCCCTAACTGTTTTATAGGAGTGGTTTGATGATTATTCATACTTCATTGCCTAGTAATAATGGCCAAATTCTGCTCCAGCTTTTTTAAATAAAAAAAATAAACAGAAAATAAAAACATCCATTCTAATGAGGAAAGCATTAACTGCAACTAGAGGGATATTTCTCAAGCTACCTGGATAACAGGCTAGCCTTGTTCATTTTTTTTTTTCAACACTGAGCAACTTTATTTTCAGTACTTTTGCCCAGTATACTGTAAAATTGTCAACATCTAAACTATTCAGTTCACATACAGGGTAATGGTCAAATGCTAAGATTTTTATGGATATAAGTGCTCCCTCCTTCCCCTGATCTTATTTTGCATAATTTGTTCTCTGAAAAACTGCTCCTCTTTTTAAATGCTGACTCTGCTCTTCTGCTTTTGACAATATTTTACAACTTTTCTAGATCTTTATATTGGCTCCATAACACTACCAAAATAGCCAGACACTGACATATTTCAGAACAAAAAAGGACTATATTTGAGACTGCACAGAGATTTCCTATTAAATTATTTATATTAGTTCACTTCCACGTCATTATATCTTTTCAACTGTTCTAAGGCATCAATGTCAACTTCTTGAACCCTCTCATGAAAGCTTTGCTGTCATCAGGCTCTATTTCAGCATCCTTAATTCTGCATAAGGAATCAGTTACCCAGCAAGTTTCCAATCACAAAGGGCCAGATGTTCCTCTCTGCTACATGCTGGAGCTGGCCAGACGGGCCCCTCACTAAGACTGAGGGGGGCAAAAGGTGGCTGTGCAGAGAGAGGGAGTGTGAGTGTGTGTGTGCTACTGGCCTGCCACAAAACAGCTGAGCCTGCAGCACACGAACAGAGAAAAAAACTCAAACAGTGGAAATTGTTAACAAACTCAAGTGATAGTAGCAATCAAGCACTCCATGATCCACAGGGAAACATCACTAACTTGCACTGTGAAATTCCATAAGAGTTACCACTTCTAAATAATTCGACAACTTTGATGATGCTATGCTGTAGAAACGTATAGAAATCTCAATGCTGTGCTATATAAATGTATAGAAAAGTTCCATAGGCTTGAGTGAGGCTTCAGTGGATTAGCACCTGCTGGCTACAGAGAAAGTCAAAATCCACTAATGCTATTTGATCTACAGACTCCTGCTGACACCAGGCATCATGAGATCCTCCCTCCTCTGATACGTGGTATATAGTTAAACTGCCTGTGATGGCTCCTCTCGGGAACATCCAAAAGCATTGTGGCGCTGACGATTGTTTCCTAAAGACCATGAAGAGTAGAGTACCTGCAGACACAGTTTCATGAGCAAAGACCAAGAGGACAGACATCTCTCTTCATGGTGCTGATATCCAGAACTACCTCTTCCCATTAAAGAAGGGACAATGCTAGCATTAAGATCTCTTTATCTCACACTTTTTACTGGACTTTCAGATAGTACCAGCAGCCAAAGTAGTAATTTTTCCATTTACACTTGGACAGACAACTGCTATTTTTTAATGGACGAGGATTTTAGCAAGAGGACAAACCATTAAAACCAGTGTAGTCTAGGCTATTCTAATAAGCAATTTGAAAAGAGCTTGGAAGTCACCCTTATGGAACAGAACATAAATCCCAAGTAGTTACCCAAAACTCAGTAATTCAACATAGTCCACAGTGATTGCCGGGCAATATTTCAACTCCAAACCTAACCTGAAACTCAGTGCTATCAGTGGCATATCACCCTGTTTTATACACCCTCATATTCCTCCTGAATGTTGACATGGCAGTTTTGCTAAAGTGAGACCCATCAGCTGACACACAGGGAGAAGTGTACAGCTGTGGGACTTGCTTTCATTGCAGCTCAAGCCAAGCCCAAGGCTTCCACATGCCACTGATAGGTTTGTGCCATGCATTGCTGCTGCTATTCCGTGCTCAGGTGATGCAGCACTGCAGTGGGGGCTCCTCAGAGCTCGGCACCAAAAGCTGTACCAGGTGCACCCACACGCTCCATGGCTGGGGAAACATGGCAGGAGCACCAGTGGTACTGTCAGCTGGAATGGTGATTGTGGCTGCGGGCTGGGGAGGATGTTGCATTCTTCCAAATTTCTAGATCCCGAATTTTTCAGTACTGGCACAATATCTATCACTCCCACAAAGTGCTCCATTACTTCATTAACTGAACTGACCTGTGCTGCCAAAAAGAAGCTCACTAAAAATTCAAAGAAATGTGAAATCTGAGTATTTTCTTTTTCCTCTTCAAGAGTGTGAAGAAAGGGGAATGAGAAAGAAGAGAGAAAAGCAAAGGGGCTTGGGTTAAGTTCAATTAGCAGTAGAGCATACTCAGGAAAGGTGTGTGCAGAAAATACAGGCCTCAGGGAATAACAGTGGTAAATAGATAAATTAAACTTCAAGAGTCTTTGTAACCTCTCATATAAATAATTTTTCTTTAATATTTACTGAGTGTAAAGAGATCAGCCTTAGACACTTGCAATGAACATGATAAATGGTTATATTGCATATGTGTTAATTAATACTAACCCCTCTCTGGATAACAAAAAAAAAAGCAACACAAGAAAATCCATACAAACCCCAGAACAAAAAAGCCTAAAGCATTTACAGACAATATACATGCTTTTAAGCAAAGTGAGCCTGGCAGGTGGGTGTGTTCCAAGTAAACTGCACCACCATTTACTTCCTATATGGAAACAACAACCTGAAAAAATGATATTCAATCAAGTGCAAAGCATTAAATTGCATCTTCTACTTGTTAGATGCTTTTACCAAAAAATTCAGCCACTTCAACAACAATCACATCCTAACGACAACATTTGGAGTAAATGGTGTGAATAGAAACTTTCAGTTCTACACTAGGCATTTTCACAGATTGACCTAAAACACAGTGAGCTTCTGCACAGTCGACTTAATCCCTAGCCAAGAAGTAAATGTGCTAGAAGCATCCTTTACAACACTGTATATTAATCCACACCATTTTTGCTTGTGCTTTGTTTTTTTCAAACAAGGATACCAACACCCAACATATCTCAGTTAATACAAAAATATGTCACCCAGATCTTTTGAGAATGAAAGAATTCCCCTCAATGGCATAAACAACAAATATTTTTTTGAAACACCCACAAATTATTTTTTTCTCCTAACCATTTGCCTAAGCAAGAAAAATCTCCAAAGATAATACTTTGAAACATCATAAGTGTTACTCATTCAAAAGAATGGCAAAAATCAGTATTTTAATCAGGTTTATTTGATTACCTTTTTCAGCCTTACTGGGGTCTGGGGTTTTTTTCCCCACTACGTAGCCAGAAGAAAAGTCAGAACTGAACCAAGCATACTAAAACTCACAAAAAACCCACAGAAACTCCCACCCAAAACACCCCCCACATGTAAGAAACTCAGATCCTGAAAATAACTCTGCAGCCTGACAGTTTGAACTTTCTGTGGAGGATTACTTAAGGACTACATGTAATTAACCACAATTGCACATTCGCTTTCTCAGTTTAAAGAGGGAAAACAACCAATGGGTTCTTTCTGATCACTGATAACATTTTGTCACCTGTACTTTAACAATAATTTATTTGCACTACAAAACACAATAATGAATAAACTTCTGAGATTTCCATCAAGTACAAGTAGCAAGGCTTGGTTTAGAACCAATATCAGAACAACTGATCACAATGCTGCAATTGCTATCTGCTTGCTTAAAGGATGACTAAAAATGAGGTGGTATTCTGTTAAAGCAAAACACTCATGGACTTGATATTTCAGAAAAAGGACTGCATTATAATGAGTATTTTTAGTATTTTCATTTATTGCAGGCATAGAGGGTGCTATTAGTCCTTCCAATTCTGAGGGAATGAACACTTTAATAATGTGTAATTCAAGGATGAAAAGGTTGAGAGCAAGGGTTTTGAATAGATATTTTAGGTCTTCCAGTTTAGAAGACATTTCAAAACAAAACTGTTTTTGTGATCCCTTGGCAGAACGGAAAAAAAAGGCAAAGAAAAATCTGAAAGGCAAGCAATGTACTTTTTATGTAATATTAAAGAAAACAATGCTGTTTAAAAGAAAAAAGCAGCATGTCTTTCCCATTTTATGTCCTAAGTGGGTTTAAGTACTGCCTATTACTTGTCAAGAATTCAATAGCAAATAGAAACTTTCCAGGTTGACGCGCTGGGGCAGACGAAGGTCATTCTTTAAAGCATTTTCTCCCCTGAGAGGAAAACCTGGAAGGATGCTGTTTGAGCAACTTATACCAAGCACAGCAAGTCATTAGATGTCTGTGCTGCAAGTCTGCCATGCTCCCAATTCCACAGCCATGTGTGGTTACCATGGTGGGAACCAGCTCCAAAAGCCAGTGAGCCAAAGGGGCTCAGAGGTGTTTTCTTCTCAATGTGCTGAGCAGATATAAGCACTGTAAATCTCACACAGAACAGCAAGTCAGCAGAAAAGGTGCATTGCAGAGGTGAACAACACACATTTTTCAAAAAAGCAAATTTTCAATTTTGGAAAGGGATACATGATTGTGGAGGGGGGAAAAAAAAAGCAGTTTGCAGGTAGGAAAACATTCTTTCTGGTTAGTGTTTTAATGAGAATTTTTCTCCTGATTCAGTTTGACTTCAAAGCAAAAACTAAACAGTAAGATATCTCAAAGCATCAGCGAGTAACTACTGTACCCTTAATTTCAGAGTCAAGAGACTTCTATTCTAAATAGCCAAAACAATATAATTCCTGACCTGTACTTTGTAAATATTTAAACCCAGCATTTTTGGAAAACCCAGCCATCCAGGAAGAATACATGGCTTGCAAATAACTCCTTTTTACTGGAGCAGGTTACAAAATGATGCAAAGATGTCAAGCTTTTAGTTATAGAAAGCAATACACATGAGCTCATACAGAATATGACCTTATTCCATTTGTATGGGCAGAACTTCAAGTCTAATACAGATCTACATGTCCAAAGAGGAGCATAAATGAATCTATTAAGTACAAAAACTCCTGTTATGCACGCAACATGCAGCACTACCTAATGTGTGATTTTCACTGTAGATTTGAAATCACACAAAACCAAAAGGGTTTTACCCAACAAGAACAGAGTATGGACAATCCTACTCCTCCTCCTCTCAGGGCTTTTACAGTCCAGTTGGCACACATTCCTCTACTTGCTATCCCCAAGGACAGCCCCATCTTGGATATCTCAGCCAAGGCAGAGACTTCCCTTCTTGTCATGGACTGCTTTACTGGCTTGGTCAGAATCCTTCCTATGCCTCTAATCCATATAGAAGGAAAGTTAATCCTCAAGTTTTTGACCAATTTTATCCTACCCACACTTGTGGAATGGTTTTGTGTTTACAGGTTCAGTGTGTCTGAAAAAGAAAAAGTCAGGAACAGAATTGTATGCATATATATTATTATTTTTAACTCTCAAGCTTCATTACAGAATTCCTACATTTCTATACAAGCACAGTATAAGTGACTTCATATTTTATGGCCTCCTCAGAATACTTTCCTGTAACATCTGAATTTGTCCCTTTAGCTTAGGGAGCAATATGAGCAAATTTAATATCCTCTAAGGACATCCTGCATTTCTTGTACATTTGCATATCCCAGTTCTCTCATATTTCTAACACTGGGAAATTCATCAAGTTAAAATTTTATGGAAAAAATAAAACACTTTAAAACAGGAAATTAAGCCACCAGAGTCACCAAGACAAACAAAAGTAGAAAAACCAAGCAAAACCACCATGATTAGCTGCATGCTATCCAATTAGCTTCTCCAATAGTCTGTGTTAAACAGGATATGTGCTACTGTATGTTAAAGGTGGGCAGAAGACATGCTAAGTCTTGCTGTTTCCTAACTTTCTTATTATTTAGTCAAACAAAAAAGCATTTCTGTACTCTACATTTACTTATCTCCACTATAAAATAACAAATAGAATGCATATTACGCCTAGAAATCAGTTTCCATTAACATCGAACATCAGCTCCATGTATAACTTTATGTTCTTCTCTCAATAGGAAAGTATGAATGCTTTTGTCCATATGAAGATTATCCAATTACCTCTCTAACATCAAAGGGTCTTAAAATAAATTATGTACACAACCAATTCAAACCTTAAGAGACACAGGAGAAAAAAGTACCGAAAACAACGGAGATTCTAACATACATATGAACATTAAGGCACTGATATTAAATTTCTAACAGAAAATTGCTTTTAAAAAGCCACTGCACTTCTATAGCTATGTTCTTCTTCTCTATGCGTGGTCAAAGTCCCACAGAAATCAACATCAAAATATATATGCATTAAATAAGGACCAACAACAGTCATCATTGTGTTAAAACAGAAAATTCACACCACATTCCTAGCAACACGTTATTCAGAGGTTCTTACTTCAAAAAAATCCGAGAGCCCACCAGCACATAATGAACTGATCACAACTTCCTCAAAGGTCAGAGTATATATTTCATTTCTCTCTTTTTCTAAGCACACCCATGACCAGAAACTAAGGTCTCTGGCATATTTATTACGAGATGTCTGCACATGTAGAAGCAGTATGTATGCACATACACACATGCACCTTTAAAGCATTATTATAAGGCTTCCCTTCCAGTATTATTAGCAGCTGCTTGCATATATGCAACTTCTTGTCCAGAGTGACAGCTGTATTTTCGCCTGTTTTGACATTGAGTCTGATCTGGGTGAATAGCTCATATCCATTAAAGTGCTATTACAACACTGAATGACTGCCAAAATACTTCCTGATCAATTTTAAAAGCCAGCTAGCTGTCATCATGTAATCGCAACAGCAGAAAACAAATCTTTGGGGAATAAAACAAGATTTTAAAACATTTTTTAAAAGCAGGGTATTAAGTCTAAAACCTCCAAACTATTTAAATAAAAATCACAAGCTTCAGCAATATCTAGGTAAAAACCTCTGCGCTTTGAAAACCCATATACTTGTTACTGACAAGCATTCTAACATAGTCTCTAAATCTACCATTTCAACAATCTCTGCAGTTTGAACCCCTGCCATTACATAACTTAATAAAGCAGCACTGAAAACAATCACCACAGAGTGTGATTGCACTCACCATTAAATTTAGTCCTGTAAAATTTAAGACTGAATTCAATCATCTTTGTGTCTTTGGTTGAGTGATGTGCTGGTTCAACTCCTTACTTCTGAATAGCTCTACCATATGCATATTTTTAAGTTTCAGTACAAACATTATTTCAGCCTTTCATTTATCAAGCACTCTTGGAAGGCTATATAATTCAGAGACAGTTAAGACCACTTGAAGAGAAGGCACAGTTGGCACAAATTTGGCATGGCTTTCAGAGAGCCTGAGCAGTGCTGTACTTGTAATACAGCACCACAAAAACGGGTTGTAAGAAGTTACATGTTGTATATGAAAGATGTCCAGTAAGACAAGCAGGCAATGCCTTCATGCACATATAGTGACTACTCAATGTACAGATGTCTCTTTAATTTCTCCTTACTGCACTGTTTTCTCCCCAGCTCTGTGCAGAATTGCCAATTTGATGTGGTCAGTCTGTTTTCATCAGAGAAATATGAAATATTGCTGTATCAAAATATATTATGTATGAAACTAGCTCAAAGAAGTAGACCCACCATCTACTCCACAAGTATCCACACTGGCTCAAAAATTAAACTCTGAACTTGTCATTAGAAAAACACCATGAATTAGAAGTTCTTTGAAGAGTTTCTTCTGTAGCTCTACTCAAGCTGAAATATCAAACAACAATTAAAAAAACAAACCAAAACACCAAAACCACCTCACAAAAACTACACTAGGTAAGACTGTCAACATTCAGTTTTACACCAAAATAACTGAGTAACAAAGGGGAATGCTCTTTCAGTTCTTGTTCTCAGTTAATTGAACTCTATGTTTATAAAGTTATAAAACCTAATTAGAAAGATAATTGCATTACTGCCTGCCAAAAATAACGTTATTTGACACTTTACAGCATAATAATAATTAAGAAATTTTGAAAGTGTTATTTTATCCAGGATGTTCATGACAAGAAACCTCTCTCTATGTAAAATGAGAAGCTAGAGGATTAGAGAGGGTTCTGCAAGCACAGGTACAATATATTTTATCAAAGAGTGACAATTCAGATGTGAAAATGCTGAAGGTGTTTGTGCAGAATACATATCGTAAGACTTTACTGGTTTTGGCAGCATGTCAAAAAATGCAAACTGCATAAGAAGGAACATTGACAGTGACTCCTGCATTTAAGGGACAACAAACATTTTCAGAAAAGCTACAGTGATGTCATACTAATCATTTAATAAAAGGAGTCCCTCAGGCTTTGGTCCAACCCCAACAAAGTAGACAGAATCTAAGTAAATAATTTCAAATTCATTTATAAAAATATAAATAGAGACTTGTTCAGACACACACATTGAACAACATTTGTTTTGTATATTGTAAACATTTAAAATTTAAAACAAATTTGTATCTATGCATTCTGTCAAGGAAGAGGAGGTCTAACACGAAGTAATAACTAGCATTATGTCAGCTCCACATGAATATGGCTGTATTTTCATTTGTGGTTTAGACATTTAAGTAGAGAGGATCCCAATTTCCAATTAAATCCTCTAATGTTTTTTGAGAATAGTATTAACCTAAAGCTAGTTAATAACATTTACCGGACAAGTACCTCTATTTATGTTAGTTTAGAAAAACCCAACATATTATTGTATCACATGTTCTTAAGAGATCTAGAACCAACTCATAAATTTTACAGCATTTTTTCATGGTTTTTTATTATAAAAATGTGTTTTAAAATTTAGCTTAGGAGGATAACATGTTGATTAACTGTTGATAATTCTGGATAATAGCACTGGTGATGAGTAGCAGCTGCATTAATAACTACAGTAGGAAAGGACTACTGGGAATCTGCATGTTTGCAAAAGGATTCTGAACTGCTAACATGTACAGATTGCTACAAAATCCAGTGCATGAAAATATACATTGCCTCATAACTTGACATCAATAGTGCTGCCTATTAAAAATATAATCAGTATGATATTTCCATTATTTGATCTTATTCTATTTTTAATAAAATTTTTATGGTATCAAAATTATCATGGGTTTTCTGCCAATAAGATTGTACAGTAGAAGGAAGGTATCAAGAACTGGCTTAGAGAGGCTGAAGAAAAATGGCTTTGCTTGATGAGATGAAGATCAGTTATCAGCCAGAATGGTCCAACTAAATAATAGGAGAGTTGAAACTCAGCATAAACTGGCTAAGTCAGCTAGTTAGCATTTATCCATTTACTGTTTTGGAAGGAAGGCATGGAACACATCATAATGAAGATCCCACTCCCAAACTGGCAGGCTCCCCAAAGTAGATTGGCATGCTGCCACAATGTTTAATCTCAGCAGGAATACACAGCAGCAGGAACACTACAAAAGACCAGTTCAGGAAGGAGGGACACCAGCATTCTACAACCCTGCTCCTCTGTGATATTTGCAAAGGAAGGAGATCATCTTTTAAGAGACACCCAAGTCACATGAGAGTGACTCTAAAGAAAAAAAAACAAAGAGACAATGAACCTTCCCTCCACAAACACACATTCATATTCCAGCAGATAGGAATGAAGGGTGATATTTGATTCATGATGCCAAAAACTATCATAATACTATATGATACAAGTATGAAGTTACTATTAAACTAATTTTAGAGGTATTATAAAGAGTACGAGTCTCTCCTATTTATTGCCATCTGCCAGAAGTGATTACAGTACTAAGCATACAAAACAGTTGTTAGAAAACCTATCTAAACAACCAGCTTAGCAATTTCAGTGTTAGGAAAGCTTCATGATGTAACACCCATCTTGCTCGCACAGGTATTGGCTGAGCACATATTATATTACATAATGTAGTATTAATAATGACAGTAGAGAGGACTTTGCTCTATTTACATAGTGTTGCAGGAGAAGTTGCTTATTACATCACAACCCCAAGCCAAAGGAACAGAGCAGAGAAATAAATGCAATTCTGCAACAGTTTAGCTAACGGTCATTATAAGTACCATATCAAGCTTCATGCCAATTTTATTTTTTCTTTAATGAAATTAGTTTGTCACACTGTTCATGAGGAAGATAGGCATGCCTTAGACTGCAAGTAAATACACCAACACTAAAACCTCTTCCAGATGTCCAACTGCTCTCTGCAGCACAGAGATATTTCTTAGCCTTTAAGCAATATGAATATGAACTACTAACTGAACTGAGTAACTGTCATATGATAATTTACCAGGAAAAAAAGTCACTGGAGAGTCAGGGGACTGAGCATACTACCAGGGATGTTTCACCCTTTGACTCTCTAGCTTACAATCTGATTGTTCTGGAATGTTGACCTGCTTGTCAGCTTTATAGGATCTGTGCCTGGGGTCTTCATCACGGAGATGCACAGCACAAAGACATGGCCTCCATTTCCTCCCTCAACACCCTTGTCTCTGACTCATAATCACTTAGCATCTATCTTCTCAATATTACCTGCTTCCAGAGCAATTCTGTCCTCCCAGTTTGGAATGAAGGCTCACCTTTCCCTGCAGTGTTCTTCCCTTAGTTATTTTCCTCCTGATTCAATCAACTCACAGGGCATTGCTTCAGTAAAGGTGAGACTGGGAAGACAGAGACAGCACAGGTGATGGAGCACCCAGCTGCTATCACAAATGGATATCAAGAATCACAACAGCACCACACAGTTTTCGGTTTTTTGGAACAATGCATCTTAAAATTAAGCTTCTATGAAAATAGTAGTGACTACTGTACCTCACCCCTGTTATTACACCTGAAAGTCTCCACCCATCACTGTTTTATTAACAAGGACCATATAAAAGTCTGGCATTCAACTGCACTTCCATTTATGGTTATCATTCATAGGAAAACTTGGCCTCTTTTTTGCTTGGGATATTTTCTATCATTTATAAGAGAAATAAAGAAAAGTTGCATAGCACATGAAAACTGAATGCCTTCAAGTCATATTTTTTGCCATTTTTCCAGTTCTTTTTTCAGCAAGAGAGAGATACTGGCCATGACACCAAAATGGTCCGATATCATTCTCTGTATGAATCCTCTCACTAAAAATGCCTTAACTTACCTCTCATTCCAAATGCATATAACTGATCAGGTATCATTCTAATATACTAGGAAAGAGGACATAATTGTAAATAGCTGGTAACACTAACCTCCCCAGCAACAGAAGGCAGAAAAGCATGTTCACTAGCAGCCTAAAAACATACAGCTAACTATTTTTGCCAATCAGCTAAAATACTATATGTAAGGGGTGGGTGGCTGAAGAGATCACCTAGGACTTCATATCAAAAGAAAGAAAAATTCAGTTCCAGTTATGTCAGAGGCCATCTTTGAATTAAAAGTCACACTAATATTGTGACTCAGCTACCCACAAATTATTTTGATGCCCTATTATTTACATCTGAAGTGACCACCACAAGCAGAGCTTGTTTCCAAACCTCCAGACTGTTTCCTGCCAATGATGGTCCATAGCTTTGATGGTGTCCTGACCAGAGCAGGTCTGTGGGCCTCACTGGAGGCTGGCAGCCCAGCACCTCAGAGGTCTCTGGCACTGTCAGTCCTATGGACTCCTGGGCTAACCTGACACAGAACAGATAGAAGGAAATGTGGAAAAAACAAAATGGGTTTGGGTTAGGATGAGCATCATTCCATGACTTCATGTCTATAGCAGAAAAGATAATTCTTAATTAAGCTGCCTTGTGTTAAAACTGACAACTAAGACTTAGATTTATACCCAAAATTTCCATATTGGACAGCTGTAAGGTATTGCTATGTAAGCTACCAATCACTTGATATACTGCTATGGGGCTCACCTCATGAATATTGTTAGATACTGTTATTCAGGTGTAACATTCAACAGTACTGTAATTATGGGAGCACCCCCAAGTGTGGGCTTGTTATCTACCAAGAGAATTCATTCATTCATAGGTTGTTGTGAATGTAAACCTATGAGAAAGGGGGATTATGACTCACTTTGCAACTTTTAGCACTGGTACCTCATCTATGCCACATGTCTTCCCTATTAAGCTATATATTACATATATATTTGAAATTCGGAAGGGATGCTGTTCAGAGGGTCCTTGACAAACTTGAGACGAGGGCCAATACAAATCTCATCAAGTCCAGCAAAGTCCTACACCCGGGTCACAGCAGCCCCAGGAACACCTAAAGGCTGACCAGAGAAGTGATTGAGAGCAGAGCAGCCTTGTGAAGGACTGGGGGTGGCGGTTGACAGAAAATTCAAACTGAGCTGGCAATGTGGAACTGCAGCCCAGAAAGCCAAGCCCATCCTGGGCTGCAGCCAAAGCAGCATGGCCAGCAGGGACAGGGAAGGGATTCTGCCCCTCTGCTCTGCTCAGACCCCACCTGAAGCACTGGGGTCAGCTCTGGTGCTGAAGCAAGTCAGAGGAAAGCCATGGAGCTGATAAGAGGACTGGAGAGCTTGTCCTGTGGAGACAGGCTGAGGAAGTTGGGGCTGTCAAGACTGGAGAAGAGAAGGCTGCATGCACACTTCACAACAACCTTCCAGTATCTGAAGGGGATCTACAGGGAAGCTGAGAGGGTCTTTGCATCAAGAACTGCAGTGATAGGACAAGGAGTAATGGTTTCAAGAGAAAAATAGGAGAAATTTAGGTTAGATATTAGGAAGAAAGTCTTTACTGTAAGGGTGGTGAGACACTGGAACAGGGTTTTCAGAAAGGCTGTAGATGACTCAACCCTGGCATTGTTCAAAGCCAGATTGGATAAGGCCTTGGTCTTAAACCTGTTCTAGTGGGACACGTCCCTGTCCATGGCAGGGGAAGTGGATCTTTACTGTTTATTCCAATCCTTAACACTTTATGACTCTATTCTATGACTAATTTTATTTAGGATTAAAAAAAAAGTTTTCAAGCTCTCAGATTCGTTGAACTTTTTTCCCTCCCCAAAAAATAAAGTGCAACTCTCTTTTTTTGAGTGTACATAAATAGAAGTGGCATGTTGCCATGGAACAAAATAGGAAGGCAGTCTAGGCACTCTCTCTACTGAAGTCTTGAAAAACTTCCAGTTACCAAAATAAAGTGTAAGTATGAGCCATCATTTCTACATCTATACAGGTGGAGTTAACAATCCCCTTTTCTATCTCCAGTCTAAGTGGACTTTTTGTGCCTCATCTCTCCATCACTTTCATATTGCTCATGCTGGCCATCCAATCTTTACAGCAAATATTTAATTTTCTCTCCTCTCTAAGCATTTAAGGTGTTTGCATGGGTACTTCAGAAACTCTATAAAGCAACATGTGTTAGTAATTTTTGCCTCAACTTCACTAACAATCACCCATGGGGAAAAAAAAGTTAATGTAGTTAATTCCTACTTCAACACCAAAAAAAAAGGCTAAATGCCTCTGTGGACTTCACCTTCAGGTGAGGTGGGAAGTATGTGTGGGGCAGGGGTGGTAAGAGGTCAGACAAACCAAATATGCATACATGAAGGCTGCCCTCGGCATGTTTCACAGAGCAAACACTTTGGATACCTTCAATCATATAACATGCAAAATGGTGTGACATCACTTACAAAAGAATCTAGTAGTGAATTACCACTCCATTTATTTCAGAGCTCCTTTCATTGAGTCAGGTGTGGGCGAGCTTGTTGTTTCAACATGCCAAAGTTATCAGCAGTGAGGATTACCATGAGTATCAAGAGAGCATGGAGTGGGTGTTGACACTTCAGAGCAAGAACTGTTAACACTTCAGAAGCACATCATGAAGCGAGGGACTGCAAAAAGTCCCTGCCCTCACAGCTCGCTGAACTTCTACACCTGAACTTAACAGCTTAGCAAAGCAAACATAGACGACAATAGGCGTTACACTCAAATCAAAGTAATCAAAACTGGGTGTATAATTCCTTTGCAAACTACCCAAAACAGTCTTATTTGACAATGTTCCTTTATCTACCATGCCCTCTAATTTCCAAGTTATAAACGGTTGAGTCCATTACAAGTTAGAGGGCTTGTCAGCACAAAATAAAAAGAAAATTAAAAAGCAAAGAAAACCTTCATGCCAAGTTACCCTACTAATTAAAGATGTATCCTTGTTACAAATAAAGTACTGTATTTACAGCATTATAATTTTGCAATAATCTATTTAGACAAAAATTTGTTTTATACTTAGAAGGGGAGTTTTTTGTCTCCAAAATATTACATGTTTTGGGATCTAACATTCACTGTTAGTATAGATAAAAGCATAGTGAAGCTTAGCCATGCAGAGTTGCCATCTATGATATACAGACAAAGAATATTTGTAGTAGTAAATAAAATTATAAATAAACTGTCAGTCATTCATAATAAAAAGAATACCTTAACTGTGCACACAGCTTCAGACCAGACTGTTTTCCATATCTTGTTTGTATACTCTTAACTAATTCTTTAAACATACCAAAACATGTATCAGTTGCTTCTGAACAATCTTCTACAAAACTGAACTAGAAATGGAGCCAGACCAATGCTTACACAAGAAATGCAGCTTATTACATTTGTTGCACTCCAAATAAATATTGATTTCAATCACAGAATGCTATGAAAGGGCTTGCATCAATTACACAGTACATCACAGTCATGATGCAAGTTACCTCATTCCAGTGATGCACACAGCAAATCAATCATTCACATCCACACAGCTTGGTGAACCAGAGCCACCACTGCTTACCTTTATCTGAACTTTTAAATACTGCATTCATTTTGGAGTGGCATTATAAAGGAAAAGGTTTACAATGAAAAAAATATCAGCTAATCTGCCAAAAAACCTGCAGTAATTATAATTACCTCTATTCATGTCATGTGTGTTTTAATACATACACAAATGAGTAAAAGAGCCCTTAATGACAACAACATTATGAGGGGAGGTTTCCCTTTTGCATTATCTATTTATTCAACACAAAATTATTAGGCTATTGTGATAAAGCAGCTAGAGTACAATGACTTTCCTTTAATCACTAATTAAAATGCTGATTGCCTGTTGAGTGAGACGTGCAGTTATGGTCAAACACCAAGTCCCATTGTGTGATAACAGCTTGGGCTGGCCTTACAACTGGGTGGGGTTGAATCACTACTAAGTAAACAAACCCTCTATGGCTGAAAAACACAATCCCTTCAGCTCAATAAAATCCTTAAGTAACTTTTAATTTTACAGCCTTAGACAAGCTAATATTGCAGAGCACAAAAGTTCAGAGATAAAGAGACCTACCGGGTGCTGGTATAAACAAGCAATTACACAGATTGTAGAAGAGCAATACTGAGTCTGTATGAATTAATTTATTCTGTGTACAAGCTGAGGTGGAAATTAATTTCATGGGGCCAAATTCAAAGGACCACTGGGACATTATTGGCTTCATCTATTCAGCTTCTGAAGCATACTCAAATTGCACCTCTGCAATCGCACTGAGAGCACCCCAATGTCATTTAGTGGGGTTTCACAGATATAGGCAAGAGAACCCACACACTCATATTTCCCTTACATACTTGATTTATTGCAAAATAAATTAAGTAAAATAAGACCCACTTATCTACAGTCTTGTATTCCATGGAATAATTTTAAATGGCAGTAAAAAAAAAAAAGAAATCTGCAAAATGACATGGTTCACACATTGGAGGACATAAAAATCAGTAACATTGTACTTGTCATTTACAAAAAAAAAAAATAGATAGAATTATTTTTCAAGAGACAGTAAAGTAAATACTTTTCAGTTAAAACCAAACTAATGTAAAAGCTGATTCTAGTATTATGAGCTTAATTTCATGAACTGCCCAAGTACCAGTGCAGCATTTAGCATTTTCTGGAATAAGGGGGAAACCCCCACTTTCTTCCAAATAGGGCTTGTTGATATTTTAAGAATCAATTTAATCCATAAAGTTAACATAGCATAGAAGAAACAAACACATCATTTTTCAGCATTAAACTCATTTCTTTAAAAGGCCATTTCAAACACCTCCATCACATAAATAAGAACAAATTTGCTTTCTTCCAGTTCAACAGGTTTATTTCTTAACAGAACAAATAATAATGAGCTGTTTAATGGACTAACCTTTATCAAATTTCAAATAATCACAAAGTTTGGTGTATTTTGGCTTTGTTTCTTAAAATACATGGTAAAAGACATTTTCTGAGCATATTTTTGTTATAGTTAAACATGTATACTCACATATTACACATAATTTGCACTTACTATTACAGAAACCTCAAATTAATATTTTCTTACAGTTACTTTATATGTGCACAATGCCACAAGGAGAGAAAAAATTATTTTCATTCTATACCTCTTTCATTCTATAACTCTTCCCCCTTTTGCGAGTCTCTTTTCGACCAGTTGCCTTTTATATGTATGTATATACATGCACAATCAGTTCAACTTCTTCACAAGAATAAGTTTTTAAACAAAGAAAGAAAACCTTGACCACATCACAACTCTTCACTTGCTGCCACATTTCTCCACCTTCCTTGTAAGAAAATCCAGTTCACCTCTCTACCTGTAAAAACAGCATCTCTCACACTTAAAATATCTTTACTGTTTTTCTCTCATTTGTCTGTAGAAGACAATCTTAAAATAATTCATGTTTCTGTAAAAATGCAAACTGCAGAGAAATACTTGCTTTTGGCATTTTTCCTTCCCTTTTGCTTGAATGCACCTGAAATCAAAATGTTTTGGGGTTTTGTTTGTTTTTTTTGGTCTATATGCAGCTGCTATTTATATAATAAATCACCTCACAGAGGAAGAAAAAGTCCATACTCAGTTTTTGGAAGGCACAAGTGCACAGGGATCTCTGCTTCCCTTCTGCTGCTGTACAGAGAAGCCAGTGGACATGCTACATCTTGCAGAGTGTCAGCACTGCACATACAGAAGGGAATGTGTCAGACTGTCTCCCACACCCCAGGACTATTATTACCAATTGCAACCGATGGCATGCTTCACTTCATTCTTTCATGTTCAAATAAATACAGCTACTGCTCTTCTTTTACACAATTGTGCTGCAAGACCAGTGTCAGGAAACTGCAGCTGATGTAACAGCCAGGATCCAGCCTAAAGTGAGTAAAATCCACCCGTGACCCAAGGCAATGGCTCTGCTCTCACTGCCTCTATCAACAGGTACGCTACATAATAAAGACATCATCAAAAATATATAAAAGGAAAACATCAAAATCTGATGTACAGAAAACTGCCCAAATATTGTATTTTCTACCAAAAGTTTACAAAGTTTTGTTTCTAGATTTCTGTAGAGCCTTTAGTGATCTAGCCAGTGCAGAAGGCACTGCTATAGTAAAAGGATCAAGAACATTTTAGAAATAGGGCAAATTCTGATGGCAGCTATTGGTAGAAGTACTTCAGAATGATGGATAAAACAGCTCAGGCTCTAATCTTCCATGAAGACATACATCATTCTCTGAATCCCTGCCTATGTTTTTCAGCCTTTGCAGAAGGAGGTGGACATGGCATCCGAGTGTCAGACTAGAATCTAGAGGCATGAAGTCTAAGGGGTTTATTTCATAAGCATTCAACAGAACTATAAAACTTAGTTTTATTCTAAAACCTCCTCTAAGGCTTACAACTCAAATTATTTTATCCATTTAACACATTCAAATATTTTCCACAGGGTATCAGTTTCCCAACCAGTGAACAAATACAGATTGAAGGCGGTGACCCATCTTTCTAGACAGCACTGCTGTAGCTTTCATTTGATCACTATTTCTCAGCTGTCATCCAAAAGTTCTCTTACTGCCTGTAATACTTGGGTAACTTGGCAAATATAAAAGTTGATTTTTCATATTGATTATTGAACATTTCACTTATTTAAAAACACTTCTTTCTTATTTAAACAGGAGTGGACTCTATACACCAACAGCTTTAAACTTCCGTAGCTTAACACTGAACTTGCAAAGATATCTACTGACACTTTTAGAAACTTGCTACCTCTACCCTCTATGACCTTCACCTAGCTTTGGCATACAAATAACTAAAGTTTAACCAAATACACATGGATCACATAAGATGATTATTCATGTGTGCAAAACTAGTATCCATTTAACTGCAAACAAGAAAAAATGATGAGAAGCACTACTATGAACACATGCATCATTGGAAAAATCTTTCTAAAAGTTGAGTGTTAAGCCATAGAACTGCCTGATTGGTAGGTGGCAGAAACCCACTCGCTTTTGATGATTACACCTGAAAAAAGTAGACTAGAAAATACACTTTAGAGATTGACTTTATATACACAGAAAGACTGGATGATCCAACTGGTCGTTTGAATTCCATGATTCATTATCCTGAGCTTTATGTAATCTTTTCCAAAGCCTCACACAGTAGTAAACCAGAGAAGCATTTCATATCAAACAAAACACTTTTATTCCACTTCCAGACTTTTATGAATGTTCACTTTCTCAAAAACCAAAACCGTTTGGTTTGTATCTACTCTAAATAATCTGAGCACGACATTTCATAAGACAAATATTATATACAAACTAGTACATACTAGAAGACGTGTGTTATCACAAAACAGAAAGGAGCAGAAAACTCTCAGATACAAGAGCAGCCTTTTTGACTTCATTCTGATCATAGACGATAAGGGAAACAAATAGAAGGATTCTCTAGCATCATATCCCAAGACACGTTGTGCCATAATTAGAAGAGAAGTCATACAGTCTTGTGTTTTGTGGGGAAAAAAAAAAAACAAGCCCCCCCCAAAACACACAACCAAACAAAAAAAACACACTCCACCACACATGTGAAAGCCCAAACCCATAGGAAAACACACCCTTCTAATACACACCAAATTCAGTTACATGCCACAGTACATATATAAAGAGAATGTGATTACTATATCAGTATTATAATGCTAATATGAAGATTGCATATTTGTGCGTTATTAGGAACAGAATTAGCATTTATGAATAGGTTACATGTCAGTACATTACTTAATTCTTACTTTATTAACTGTTGAAAAGCACAGATATGCACATCAGTATATTTTCTTTTTATGAAAGGAATGTTTTCAATCAATAAAATGAACCAGTATGAGATGGTAGTTATTACATGGACTGGGAAGCCTTTCTAAAGCAGTTCAAGAAGCTGTTGCCATTACTTGTACCCAAAAATGATTTTGTTTGACCTTTCACAGTGTTCGAACACACTTTTATGAGAGTGAGAAGAGATGTTGTGGTTTTTTCCATTTCCTTGTCCTAGCTCCAGGCTGTCACATTTAAAGATTTTTATACACGGTTCTATAATGGTTATGTCTCCATCATTAGGATTTCCTTGATTAAAAAAAAACCTCAAATAGTTTTACTTTTAGAAGGCATTATTCAAAATTCCCATTTCTCAACTCAAAATGATGATCCAAATTATGGTTTTTGTATTAACATGCCATACTTAGCCTCAAAGCCAGCTTGTTACCTGGACAGGACCCCAAGTTACTTTTTATCCTAGATCATCATCTCACCAAATATTTAAAATCTTAGCATTGCTTAGCTTTTTACTTTAGTGAACTGTATATATTTTATTTCTTCAGTTTAACAATAAAATTCGGAATTCTATCCCTGCACTTTAAAATGCCCACAGACCTTCCCCTCTGCAAGTAGCTCTAGGTTAACAATTGCAAACCAAACAAGAATTTCCTATTTCTTCATCCAAGACATCAGTGAAGGCAAACATTACCACACCATGAACTCCCTCTGCATTGTTTAGGACATCAGTTTAGTACCTCTGCTAGAATTCTAGGCTTTCCAGCAGAACATCACTTTTTCTCAATCATCATCCTAATCCCCTTTTTATGGTCATTTCATCTTCATTATGTTCACCATAGAACAGCTGAACAAAATGTCAAAACTAAGATATTTAATAAAAGCTAGAATTTTACTAAAATCTATGTCTACCAATTTTGTTTCTCTAATAAGGCATGCTTATTCTATTACTGTAGGTAGGCACTGCTGACACTATGTTTGCTGAAGAAGTCATATTGACTTTTTCCAGATATTGAAATTGGTCTGTTATTGCTTAGGTCAAAAAGATCTTAAAAGAAGTTTGTCTGAAAAAGTATTACCCACTGACACCTTCTTCAGGAAGTCAATTAAATGTCTAAATGAAAATTTCCAATAAGGAAAGACACTGCCAGAGGAGCCCCCTGCTTCCACTAGGAACCTTGAGTTATCTTTAGTCACTATTTGAGGCCTGGAGTCCTAACTTAGGGATCAGACTTGTGCTGAAGTGCGCTAAGCTCTACACCTCCTAGCATGCTAGGAACCTTACCAGTGCTCCAAGAGTTCCACAGATTATATTGTCAGCTGTTTAAGCTGTCTGGTCAATTCTCAATTACTCCTGGATAAATATAATTCATTACATGAAAAGACAAAAATATAAAAAATCGCCACACTGCAACCCTACTTAGGCTAGGTATTTTTCATTCCTTAATTTTTTATACAAACACCTGAGTTTTTCAAATTTGACACAGGTGTAATTAGTAAGAAATCTCATGACATTAATACTTCCAGTGAAAATTAAGCAGCAAGAAATCTCAAAATTATTCTATGAATGCCAAGGCATCTGTTGGTTTCTTACCTACTCACTGGGCAATGTGCAGGCCCTTTTCTCACCCTCCCTTTCTCAGTGCTTTGTCTCTTGTAAATGAGCTCCTCTTTGTGCCCAAGCCTCTCCAACTTTCATGTCCATTTTTCCATATCATTTTTTTATGATCATCCATAATAATTTGACCTAGTTTCAGCTTCTGACAACATCCTTCAAATTTTAGGTTACTAAAGAGCTCATGTTTAGTTAACCCAGACTTGTGTTAAACTTTATTTCTTTGCTCTAGTAAAGCTAGTGTTCAGATATTTTGAATGCTTCACTAAAGAACTGTCCACTGTCTTCATATGAGGCCACACACTTGCTTCCTATAGAAAGCTACGTACCAATTTTCCAAGTTACACTTTCTTGAACCCTGCCGTTTTTATAGCATAGGATACATTACATCTGCACACTGCAAAAACTGTCCAAGTATCCGACAGCCAGAAAGGCAACAGGAAAATTAATCAAAAAACTGAAAACCAGCCAAATGGTAGCCATGGAAATTCTAGAGACTAGCAAATAAGGCCAAGCAACTGGAAGCATAAAAACCTAGAACTGTCAAGGTTGAATGAGACCTTTAAGAGGAGTGACTTGAAAGTCACTCAAGAAATAGTGACAATATGAAAAAGATACAAAGGTATTAGAAATCCTCCAAAGGAAAGCTACAAAGATGGTAAAGGGCCTGGAGGGAAAGCCATAGAGACAGTAGCTGAGGTCACTTGGTCTGTTTAGCCTGGAGAAGCAGAGACTGAGGGGACACCTCAATGCTGTTACAGCCTCCTCGTGAGGGGAAGAGGAGAGGCAGGCACTGAGCTCTTCTCTGTGGTGACAGGATCCAAGGGAATGGCCTGAAGTTGTGTCAGGGGAGGTTTAAGTTGGATACCACAAGAAGGTTCTTCCCCCAGAGGGTGGCTGGGCACTGGAACAGGCTCCCAGGGCAGTGGTCACAGCATCGGCCTGACAGAGCTCAGGAAGTGTTTGGACAAGGCCCTCAGGCTCAGGGTGTGACCCTTGGGGATGGTGCTGTGCAGGGCCAGGAGCTGATGGGTCTCTCTCTCTCAGGGCTTTATATAATTCTCTGAAAGGCTATACATTGCACACAGCCCAGCACTTTGGTCCTGAATTGCAGTAGTGGATTTTTGGACCCATCAATTACATTACATTATGAAAATTAATAAGTTAATTTGACCCTAAGAAACGTCCTATTTCCTTGGCACTAAGCATAAGTACATACCATTAGTGTAAGTCAAAGTTATTTGCCGTTGTTGAGAAGGGACTTAAGCAGTTTCCAAACGTTTCCTCAGACAGGAGACAGAAGAGGAACAAATAATGCAGAATCCTTGGGAAGATAACATATTTGGGAAAGTGCTCAGAATAGTTTATCCTTATTCATAGTGTACTTCTTAACCTTGCAGTCATTTCATTTTTTTATATTTCTGGTCTCAAGCTGCAAAAACATTGAAAAATGCTCACTTTTGTGGTTTATCATCTTGACTTCTATGACATCTAGATTTTTTAATATTTTTTCTTTACCAGTGCTCTGGCAAACTTATTTCCTGACAAAACTATGTAACAAACAGGAAATTGCTTTGCCTACTGCAGAGTTTGTCATCACTATCATTGGGAATACCCAGCTTTAAAAGCTGTGTCTATTCAATCAAGGAATAAAATGGATCATGAACTGATTTGAAAGAGCTTATATTTCACATCCCAACTAGTCTCCTAAATAGCATCCCTAAATCACTAAGAACTAACTTTACTCAGATTTTTGTTGAAACTTTTGAGTAGGTAATATGTTTGAGGAAATATTTACAAATAATTGGTTATGAGAAAATCTGTTGTGAATTAGTCTTTTTTATTTATTGCCCATTAGCTGCAAATAAATTCGCTTGTTCATAATAACACATTGCATTCTATATCAATTGCACACTATATTAAATGAGCACATCAATGTGCAAACTTTTGAAATGCCTAAAACAAAAGGCAGGCAAAAATTTCCAGTTACTAATGCTCTAAATATTAGACAAATTGTAAGACCAGTCAGTCTGAACAGCATAATACAAATAAGACAGGCAGAGAAAAACAGTAAAGCCTCATAGGATATATTGCAAATAACCAACTAAATGCCTCCCACAGCTGTGGTGGTACCAGTAGTCCAGAATGCAACAGATTTTTGCATCATTTTATCAGTGGGAAGCCAGCCAGATCTGCTTACAATTGGAAGGAAGGCAGAGCTATACCCTACCACTTGCCAGGCCTCTCCATCTCTGTTTTAATTTAGTTTCAACTTCAAGCAAGTTCTGCATCTGCACCTCCCCTGCCTGTGCTGGAGGCTTCAGCAGAGTCCCACATAACTATTGTGCTGCACTTAAGTAATTTTTTAAAATATTTTTCAGTATAAGAAATAAATATTTTATATTTAATAGTATTTCAGTTGTAGTTAAATATTAGTATCTTGAAAATTCAAAAGCATTCATATTTCCCAATTTACTGAGATGCTTGCTTTTCCAATAACTTTGGCTAGTTTCCTTTGTGCAAAAGTCATTATGGAAAGAAAGAGCAAGGTTTTTTTGCAAAATGAAACATCCTGTCCTTAGTGCTCGCATACTGTTAAGGTGTGTAAAGCTCATCAGGCCCCTTGCTCATATTAACAACTGAGTATTTGAAGATGCATACTTCTTTAGGGGAAGAAACACTAAGTTGGTGAAACATTTTTATGTGCCAGAAGGAAGTAAATCTTTAAAATATTTGTTACATTGCAAATGCCACTCTGGACTACAAAGAGAAAATAACAGATTTCTGGTAACCAGGTTAAAGGCCAAGGCCACAGCTTTATTGAAATACAGTAACTCACACTACAGAGTTATCTGACAGCCAATAGTCCTTGCAGCAGTAAATAATGAGAGCTCAAGGCAAAGCACCACTGGACCCCAAAGAAATGCAGGCCAGCCCTAATGTCAAACTCTTAAGTCTATCAATACTGATGAAACTTGTTTTGAGGTATGAAAGATGCAAGAACACTTGTATATGGCAATAAAACTTTACAGTGGCTCTTCCTTTCCTGTCTTCATACTGCACACATCAAAAAACATTGCTGAAAGTCAGCTTTAACAAAAATTAAAAAGCAATAACCAGAAAAATCAAACATATTTGACTGTTCACCACCAAATCCATTCAGAATTCAGAGCACTGGATTCCTAGCAACCTTTTTCAGGTATTCAAGAACCTCTGCCATATTAGATAAGGTATAAATTACTTACTACTCAATTTGATCAACGTCAAAAAAAACCCATGCACATTGTGTCATTGAAGCCACCAGAAATTTGTACATGCACTAATATACTTTGCTGAAAAAAATAACTTTGCTGCTTGCTAATTTCTCACCTAATACACCTGCATATCTTGAGACAACTTCACAAAATTACTTTAGTAATCTTATACAAGGTCAACATTAGACTCCTGTACTTCAAGGGTTATTGATCTCTTTTAATGGAAATCAAGAAAAGGACTCATTCCTCATATTAAGTTGTTCCATTTCAAGCTCAACATTTAAAACCAAGTCCATCAATACTGTTTGTCTCCTGCCCAAGACTACCATTCTGGACAGAAAAAGACCACTTCCAGTCTTTTTTCAGAAACATACTCCTTATTCTAAAATGTTTATTAGTTTTGTAATTAATAAGAATAAGAATGAATAAGAAGCAGAACAAAGTAAATTAAAAAAAATAATAATTTGAAGTGTTATGTCCTCAGGCAAAAATGCTGGGAAGAGCTGATTTTGTCTGCAATTCATATTAGCTTGAACAAGATATTAAAAAACTTTGTATATATAGTAGATTTATTTGTCCACACACAGATGAACCAAGCAATAGTTCAGTTCAAACATAAATTAAGATGAGCAAACTTTGATCTTTAAGTTTCCTGCTAACCCAAGCTATTCTTTGATGCTATGAACTTGCAATCCACAAATAGGAAGAACAGACCTCCTCAAACAAACCCTCCTCAAAATGTGCATGTACAGGAGCCACTGCAACAGGTACATACTCTGATTTAGCAGGGATCTTCTCACAACCTCATGACTTATAGGCTCCTACTACACACATTTGATTGCTAAAATACATAAACAAATAAAAGGCTCATCTTTCTCAGTCACACATAGGTAATAGACCAATAACTGGTTTTCTTACCCGCAAAATCATGACCTGAGTTAATATACATGGATTGTTATCAGTCACACAGAAGACTTGCATCACTCCTGCTCTTTATCAAGAAGATCTACAAACTACTGCAATGTTATTAGCATCTGAGAAACAAACCACTCATCTGGAACAGCAGCTCCAGCTCTGGATTTGTGCAGGCACTTGAGTACCCATGCTTTTCCCTCCTGGTGGCTCTCCAACTCCTAGTACATAATTTTTTGTCACTGTAAGCTGAAGGCACTGCTGTCATTTGCAGATCTCATTTAAACCCTGTAGCATGTCTACAGACTATTTCACAAACTGCTGCTGCTACTCACTTCTTCAGGCTAGCTGCTACAGGGTCATAAAGGTCACTAAAGCCAGATCAGTCACTAGGATCAATTTTCCCTTGAAAGATGGGAAGAAATGCACACAAGAAAAGTGGTGAGAAATCCAGGGCAGGTGTGCCATCCCTACAGTCTTTGTATCAGCAGCACCTACAAGGTGCTAGGAGTCAATTCCCATGCAGGCGTGGATCCCTGTTTTTGCTAAGATACTGTGCCTTTAAAAGAAACAGTGCAGTGGAAATGAAAAATTTCTGCTTCAATATTTTGCTGTTCCTGGTAAAAAGGAATAACCTTTCAATCTTTTTGCAACTGCTATGAGGCTTAAACAGAGGAAATCCTACTTGGATATCTTTTAAACCAGAATAACCTGCCAAAATATTCAAGGGAAAGAGCTCATGATAGTGTTATATTCTTTTCTGAAAGCTTAATTTAGACAACTACCAGCAGATCCCTTCATGGACACAGCAAAATCTTAAACTCTCTCTATTTGACTGTGCTAGCCTAAGGCATTAAGTTCAATCCACCATGTCGCACCTCAGTAACTCGACACAGACTAGGAAATTCTTACAGTCAGCTTCCCCAAGGGATTTGTTAAGTTTCACATACATTTAGTTGTGCAGTTGGCCTGTTCAAATTGATAAACTTGTTGCTCAGTGCTTGCAGATTTTGTCACTGGGAAAAATAAGTACTGGAGTGGGGGAAGGGAGGCTACTATGTTTCAGTAATAACTTTTAAAAAAATAGTAATTACACATGCATTACTGCTCATATCTCTTCTTGAGAGACATTTATTTTGCAGAAGAGACAGGCAGACACTCTGGTGATGGGCACATTAAAAATGCCACAGATAGACAAGATGAATGTCATTAATGTGTGAAAAATGAATAGAACAGACAGAAACAAAAATTCTACTCAATCCTATCGAATATAAAGAAATAATTCGCCACATGAATATCCTGTGTATCTGAACAATACACATATGTAATATGCAGGTTACTGAAAAAGACCTCAATCTGGAAAAGCACTTAAACATTCTTACTTTTTAGTAAGTGAGCAGTGCATTGGAATCAATATAATTATTCTCTGGATTAAAGCATATGTCTGAATATTTTTTTTTGGTTGAAAGCTGTACGACTGACATGTAACTATTAGATTACTTGAACAATGTTGCAACATGCCATAGTGATGTTTATGGTATTACTGAGTAAAAGCAACTTCCCTCACATCCAACTGATGCTTATGGGTATAAAAATTACTAGCCTATGCTATGTACATCATGAAGCAAACCAGTTCAACCCAGTATCTGCAATGGCTTTTGCCAGCATTGGCAGAAAACAAATGAAGCAGAAAAGCAGCAGGAAAGACAGGCTGAAGAAATAAGAAGCATGAGGAGCCTCCTTTCCAGAAGGGTAACTATGGACCTACAGCAAGCACAAAGCCTGTGGCGCTGGCAAGAAAAACCAGGCATGGTCACAACCAAACCAAAGGAAGGTATGATGAACAGAACACACAAATTAAACACACAAATTAAAACTCTCTGTAGCCTGCAGAGCTCCTCAATTACTTGTCATTACTATTGTGTGAGATAGAAAGCATTCAGTCCTCAGTGTGTAGCACAGATAGCACACCAGACTTCTCTTTCAGCTATAGAGTCATGTATTTTGATGACAACCCAAAAAGAAGCAATTGCTTTCTCCATCTTTCCTCAGATGCCTTTGTTATGAAACACAAAAAGCTTTATTATCAATCCTTGCACCTAAACTGCACAAGGATTTCCAATGATGAGATTAATTTACCAAGTTGATGCATTGCAATACCAATGACAGAGCCACCTAAATGAGCGCCTTAGCTTTATAGTTCTGCAGGGACTGGTGATCTGCAGTTTGTGTGATATTCTTAACAGTTACAGGCTTACAAACACTATGTGACTGTCCTTGTGACTTGTCCAAGCTGAAGACTTCCAATTTCAGAAATGGGAATTACTGTCTTCAAAGAAATCCAAAGTGTCCCATAGCCTTTTTTTTTAATGTGTTTTAAAAAATCAAGTTTATTTTGCAGTATGTAAACTGAGTTTAACAGATAAATTGATGTCAACAGAAATACACATTTTCAAAAAGAAGATAAAGAGCACTTAAGTTATAAAGACTTAATAAAGCTAAGAGAAAATATAGACATATATATATATATATATATATATCTCAGAGGCCATTCAGGACATAGATCCTATAAGGTCAAGTGTTTTAGTCAAGTTTAAAGACATTTTCAGGCACATTACCTAAGGGCCAGGACATGCAAATTGGTATTCAGGTGCAACAAGATATGACTTAATCTTATTTTCAGAGGCAGTTATAATACCTGGGCCAATAAACAAAATTGCATAAGTACAGGCTAGAATCAGGCTTATCTCAGAAAACAACAACTCTGCAAACAAATAAAAATCCCAAACAGACAAACAAAACGACACTAAAACTCTATCACCAAAACAAACCAACAGCCAAACCCCAAAATACTGCACTTGCATTTTGGGGTCGGTGTTTCCTGCTTTTTCTAACTGCCAAATCAGGTGTCTCAGTAAGCAGACCAGGTTGCAGAAGCTTTCACCTCACTGCACCTGACCTGTGAAGAAACAGGAGCTCATCTTCAGCTGACTCAGGGATTAGACCTTCACAAGCAATGAATAGCTAAATTTGGGGCACCTACACCTTTCTTCACACTTGAACTAACGATTGTCAGCTTGTGAAAGAGAATCTATCCTAAAGGGAAATTTCCTCTTGCCAAAGCACAAAAGAGCCAGACAGCCCATTTGCAGTAAGCTGTCTTTTGTGATTACACTGCTGTATGTACTGCCACAAAGGTTTCATACCTACTCAATTACATACTTATTTTTAATTTTGAAAAAGTAATAAAACAACCGACCCTTTTTCCCCCTTCCAACTTGCTATATTTTCAAGATGCAAACCTGTAGCATGGTTATAAATTACTGATAAACTTCTAAGCATCTTGTAACTACTTATTTATCCTAATTTAACATTAAAGGATTGCCTTTATTCTGCCTAAAAGAATGAATGCATTCATGACAGCTTTGCAACCTGATAGGAAACTTTTCTCAGAAACATGTATAAAATGTCATTTGCATAGAAATTTTATTTCATTCTTTTTTTCTATGGACACAATGTTCAGCTTGTCTTTCAAATACAAGGATTGGCATATCAGCTAATCTCAATGACAGTGATAGTTCAGTTAAACATACAGTACACTTGGGAGATTAAAAGGATCTTCCTCAAAAAAAGTTAGTTATTTATTAAGAAGAATTCGCCTAAGGAGGATATGAGCCACCTTTGTCTGGAAGAATGGAGTCTCCCACCAAAATCCATGCACTGATTGAGCAACTACATAAAATGTACTTCACATGCTTGGAAGATAAACTCTGGGAGTTCTCATTTAAAGAGGTACAGTAACTAGTTTATCCACTCAATTGAGCTATTTATAATTCTCATTTCAAGCCAGTTGTAGTTTATTGCTAAACTGAAGGTTTCTGTACTGCTCTAAAAAGAAGTATTTGGTTTTCCTGTTTGAGAATATCAGTTTTCAAACAACAGTCTGCTGGCTATCTTTAGTCACAGTCAGATCTTCAGCAATTCTTCACATCTTTCAGAATGAGGCAAGCATGAACCAGGAAAATACCACCTATAGTACTTATAAAGATCTATGATCAAGTTCAAGCCTTGATAAACAGATTTTTGAGTAAAGGTAAATTTTATTTTATCATCATGAAATCCTCAATTATTAGCAACCAATGAAAAACATACTAAATAGTGATTATAGAAGTAAAATAATTCCTTCTATATACCTACCCTACTATAGTACTACTGTTCTTGTCACTAGCCATAGGGCTTCCTTTTATGAAACTTTCATCAATAATTGAACTCTTCATACCATAAGTACAGACTGCATCTTGGAGTATTTACTTGCAAAACTAGCCCTTCAAAACACAAAATTCCTCCTCTTAAACATGAATTTAATCAAGTATCACAAATACTTAGCTCTCCAAGAAGTGTTATTGGATTTTTGAATACAATACAACTTCTGAAGGCAGAAACAGTTTTCTCAAGAATCAGAGTCTCCAGAAAACAAAACAAACAGTAAATTCTCACTCCTCCTAATTTGTTCAACACTCTACTCCATACACTTTGACTCTAATATCAAATTTAAAAATTCTGCATGTGCTATATTTTGTAGCAAAGGACTTCTGAGGAAGAAACCACAGCACAACAAGACAAAGACCGCCTGTGTTTTTTGTGAATTCAGATAGTCAAACTGACAATACTACCACTAATGCTTGCAGCATCAATGTTAAGCAATAACGTGAAATTTCACCAAGGTGGACACAGAGAGAAATAATGCAAAGTTCTGTACTTACTTGGAACATGTCATAGCATACAGAAGAGCAGAAGCCAGGAACACCAAACACCCTATTCCTGCAAGCATTTTTAGAGCAATCACTCTCTAGAAACATCCCCTAAATAGCTCACAGTCAGCTCTGGGAGGCAGCAGCTTAGAGCCAAACCCACCTGCTCCACCTACAACGGCCCTAATAATGATTTAATTGGGTAATCCTGCTCTGTCCAGTTCACAGCTGATCCTACTGCCCCACACAGCCAGCCTGGCACTTGTGTGCTCTGTCTTCTCCACTGTTCGTTGTGCAAGAGGAACAGGCACAGGCTCAGCCACTTCCTTTGCCACACTGATAGATGATGGACTTGCTGACCCCTGCAGCTGCTTCAAATCTGACTAAAATTAGACCAGACAGCAAATTCTTCAGTGAACTACAGGGTTACTGAACCAGCAGAGCTGCAAAAGAGCAAAAGGATACCAAAGCCATTTCTATGCACTGACTCCATCCTCCCACAATTGAGATATAACCTATAAATTATGTTAACAGTTAAGCCATGAATTGATGCTGACCTCTTCCTGTACTTTGCTTTTGTCCACCTGCAAAACAGGAATAATAGTTGTCGACTATCTCCATCAGGACAATAAAAAGGGTTTATTGCCATCTGTAGCATAGTGGCACATACATATATACATATATACATATATATAAAAGAATACAAGGAAACATAGAAATCTACATAGCATAAAGTCCTTTGAAACCTCCAGATGTCCCTCCTAAAAATTTGAAGACAAAATAGGAAAATACAGTAAGGAAATAACAGAATAAAAGTAGGTGTCATGCAGGAATTTCCAATTTTTTTACTTTTTTTTTAAGTGTGCAGAACAGGTGCAGCAAGTATCATTTCCCTCCTGCTGGTTGGCCCACCTGCTGTCTGCCTGATGGTTCTATCTTCACTACCTTAGTATTTATTTTCAATATGCAAAGTTAAAGATAATAACTTTATTTTTGCATTTTTTAAAATCTCAATTTATTCTAGGTATATGTCTCTCCAAATAACTCTATGTATCAATGCAACTTTATTGTTCTTTCAGGTAATGGTAAAAAGAAAACACACAACAAAATTCTTCTCTCTGAAGTACTCTGTTGTACAGATATGACTTGCTGCAGAGAGTCCATACAAAAAACATTATGTGCCCCTTCCTCTGTTTTGCTTTTCATGCATTGTGATGCTTCTCAAGCTGCCAGATGTGAAAATGGGTGGTGTCTCATTTGGTGTGAGACATTGCATGGATTCATTGAACAGGTATCCAGTGTAGAAGGGCTGACAACTGCAGCAATAAAAATCTCATGAGAAGCATGCCAGGAATAATAAAATAGTAATAATAACAATAAATTTTAAGGTATAAGATTTCCTGGTTTTGAGCCTATAAGGATTTCAGAGTCTCAATAAAGTTTTTGGCGGAAAGAAAAAAAACATAAGCACAGGATGCTAGGGCATTTCAAGTAAAACATTGAGTCTCATTAACTCATAATTAGATGAGAATTAGCAACATTATAGCAATTCTTTCTTATCATGCAATTCTCTCTCTCCTTCTTCTCCCTTCTTCTTCCACAAGCTTTATAAAACAACACATACTATTCACACAGATGTTTACAGAACTGGGGAAACTTACACAGAAACTTGCCTTTCTGAAAAAAAAAAAATCTGTAATTCCCTGGTTTGCTTCAGTGCTGCAGTTCAGCTGATACTCAGCTTCTTGGACACCTTGGTTCATGTCTCCCCCAGCTCACTGGGCTCCTACTCAAAGACTGCTGGGTGAGAAAGGTCCAGAGCAGGCAGCACACTTCCAGGAGGGGATGCGAGTGCCCCAACAGCCTTTAAACAGCCGCACTTGCTCTCCTTTCAGCTAATGCTGCTGCTTCGGGGATGCATTCTCATTTGTCTGCTTAGATGACAGACCCTTATGTTGGTTTAATTTATCAGAAAAAAATCTAAATTTAAGGGAACTCATAATCAACACTAAAACCTGGATGACACCTGCAGCTTATGGCCCATTCCCACACAGAACAGCTGCAGGGCAAGGAAGTCTCACTGATGGTGGGGACTGGCAGCTCTCCCATCTCCAGCCCTCCATGCCTTCAGCGCAGGATGTGACTGACATCTGCATTTGTGAAATCCCTGCCACCACACGCTCTCAAGGACAGTGTTTGGACCTTTATTCTGTCCTAGAAATCTATGTAGGTTTTCACAGCAATGCACCAATGGTTTGATATGAAAGCATTCATACCTGATCATGTGAACTTAAGCTTCCCTTCTCTCCTATGGGCTGAAGTGCATCTTAAGCCTTCTCCTTTTTTTGACAAGAAATCTACTGATCTGCAATGAATAATTATTCACTAAAATACAAGAAGTAATTAAATTTGAAGTTTCATTATTCTGAACAGTGATATCCCTACATTTATAACTGGTGCAATTCTTAATTCAAAGCAGTTACTAATTTCATCACTTTTATTTTACATTTTGTTATGTTTTTTTGTTAGTTCAGAAGATACTTCCTTAAGCATCACCTTTTGCTATTTTTAACAATTTCTCAATTCTTTCTTTGACTATCCCAAGTGCCAGTGAAAATTACACCATGACAAAGAATAATGTAACAGCTACTGTCCAAGCAATAATGTATTTGTTATTGCTCAAGAAAAATAAACATTTTCATAAATGCAGAAGTTGTGAGAATAATTAGCTTTCTTTATTAATTTTACGTGAAAAAATAAATTGAGGTCAGACAAAACAAATATTAACTGGCAATGAAAAAACCTTAGGATTTTTGCACTGAGTAAATATCTTTCTTAAAAATTTCTCCCATCTAGAGTAATGTATTAACTTTTCTATATCTATGTACTTTTTATATTTCCATTCCAAATTTTTCAATCTTTACCTGTGGCCACATGCATTTCAGCACACAACAAAACAGCGGTTTTCTTTATTTTACTGTGCTGTTACACAGGGCATAATTTTATTATTTTAAAGAAAACACTTCTATAAAGTCCAATAAATCAATGTTTCTTAAAGATAAAAGTTTGCAGAAATATTATTTGCTCTGTTTTTTTCTCTTAACTGGCTTTCTGTTTAGCATTAATTTTAAATGTAATGTTATTTCAGTCAACCAATACTTTCAAGCATGCTGAATAGGGTGGAACATTCCTTTATTCTGATGTCATGCAGAAAGCATTTTTCTCAGAAGACATCTTTTGTAGTTGTAACCAAAAGGCAAAAGAAACTGGAGATCTCAAAAGGTGGGGGGAGGCGGGGAGGGGGGGTAAATGGGGGGTAAAGGCTTAAAACTCCTCAATCCTGTCACTTCTAAAACTGTATTAGAACCACACATATTTTTGGCAGTGACATCTTAAAATAGTCCCTTATAAGCCAACACTTCTTTGCCACATTCAAGGTATTATACTCATTTTTACAGGTTTTGACTAAGAATTCCTCGCATTATTGTACTGTATCACAGGGAAGTTCGCTATAGTTTCATGAAAGACGTTTTCATTTCTGACTGGCATCTCCTCAATAGCAGGGGGCCCAGGCATACCGCTCTCTTCCAGGCAAACCTTTCTGCTCTTAAACAGTACAGCATTCATAATTTGCTTTCAGCACTGCAGGGCAGCTACACAGAGAAGTTTCTGCAACTAAATAGGTTACATCACAGAAAAGTCCACTATTTGGCCAAGGTGTAAAACATAAATACACCCCTCGCTTGGTTCTGCACCTTACAAAAATAAAATATTATCTAACCTAAAGACATGCATTTTCACATTCAGCCTGGTATGCTCTCTATTTTAATGTGTTTATTACGTATCATCACTCCCAATTAAGTACATGAAAGGGAAAAATCAACTACAGAAAAAGGAAACTTATAAAAGGTCTCAACAGCATAAATATGTGTACTGGCAATAATTTTTCTTTCTGCAAATAGTCTGAATTCTCACTGCATGAAACTGTACTTTATGCTGAATGTTACTCTGTCTTTACTTCCTAGGCTGTTTTACAGGCATAAACATAAAGGGAAGGCATAATAAGGTAAAATTGCTGAAAAGCATCATCAGCATAATTCAGGAACAAGAACTTCTCTTACAGGAAGGAAAGTTTGGGTGATCCCAAGATAAATAATGAAATTATAATTAAGAAAACTTTGATATCATCATATACTAGTCTACTGGAGCATTCCACCAAGGTATATTTAGAAAAGGAAAAGAAAGCATTTGGCAAGTACATTTGAAAGACAGCTATGTACTCAAAATCACAGAATATGCTGAGTTGGAATGGACCCACAATTACATTGAAGTAATCTCCTGGCTTTGCACTAGACCATCCCAAGGATTACACCATGTGCTGTGAGCGGTGTCTAAACACTTCCTGAACTCTGTCAGACTCGGGGCCATGACTGCTTCCCTGGGGAGTCTGTTCCAATGTTCCACCACCTTCTGGATGAAGAACTTTTCTAATATATGATTAGAATGCTAAGCCCAGCCTTAACAAAGACATCATTGTACCAGGGAAAATGGCACGTTATCAGTATAGAGAGTTACACACTGTAAATGCAGAGATATATGTACTTAGCCTGTTGGAACTGAGAAATTCCAACTATTGTTGCAATCACAAGTAATAAGACACAATGTGCACAAACTTCTTTGTACTTCTTAGAAATAAATATGCTTTAGCTTGTGCATGTTATTGGATGTTATTACTGAACTGAGATATAGGTGATATGTGTATATATATATATGTAAAGTAAAATAATACACAGCTGAAAAAGATGTTACCAGCCATAATAAACACGTGCCTGTTATTTTCCTGAATACCTACCAATACCTACACCAGCTACAATATATTCTGCCAAAAACAAACCATGTTTCAGGTAGGAAAACACCACAAAAGTGTCAAAAATCTGCAACGTTAAAACAGGAGAAGCCTGGTTTCTATTATCTTGTCTTAAGAAGTATCTCTGGAACACATTCTGCCAGAGGTGGGACTTGAGAGAACCTTGACTTTCCATGTGTAAATTGGAGCTGGGATCCCAGTCTTTTCCTGTGGAAAGGGAACCAAGCTCCAAACAGATCAATAATACTATATCAAGGTAAATCAAAGAATCTTTAAGGTTTGTAGGGACCTCTGGAGATCTGTTAGTCCAGCCTCCCTGCCAAGGCAGAGTCACCTAGAGCAAGTTACACAGAACCACATCCAGGTGGGATTTGAATGTCTCCAGACAGGGAGACTCCACAACCTCTCTGGGTTGTGCTCTGTTCCAGTGCCCTGCCACCCTCAAAGTAAAGAAGCTCTTCCACATGTTGAGGGGGAATTTCTTGTGTTTTGGTTCATGACCACTGCCCCTCATCCTGTCACTGGGCACTGCTGAAGAGTCTGGCACTACCCTCCTGGCCCCTGCCTCTGAGATATTTACATGTGTTAATGAGATTCCCTCTCTGCTTTCTCTTCCCCACACTAAACAGGTCCAGCTCCCACAGTCTCTCCTCATGGAGAGATGCTCCAGACCCCAAATCATCTCTGGCCTCTGCTGGACGCTCTCCAGTAGCTCCTTGTCTTTCTTGTACTGAGGAGCCCAAAACACTCCAGATGTGGCCTCACTAAGGCCAAGAGGGAGAGGATCACATCTCTCAGCCCTTTGGCCACACTCTTCCCAATACACCCCAGGATAACAAGACCTAATACTTTAATACACTTCTCCAATGCAGGAATGAGATGTGACTGTTACTACCATTCAAAAGAAAAAATGTTTTAAAATACCTTTAAACACAGTATCATGTTATTACAACTGCTGGGAATATTCATAATTGCTTTAATGGGAAAAAGTGTTTTTCTACTTTCAATTTTTCTTTATGAAGTCAGCACAGCTACAGGAGAGTACATGGCTTATGCATCAGCAGAACTGGTAGCTTGTGGGGAAAATTCCAGCAACCAAGTCCTCAGTGCTGGTGGTCCATACACCAGAAAGATTAAAGATAGACTTTTAAATTCCAGGTTGAGCTTGTGGCACTGGCAGTCAAGAAAAACACCTCTTTACTTACTCCTTTTTCCCTTTAATTCTACAAAATTAATGAAATTATTAAAGGAAAAACAATCCACTGCTTTATGATTATAGATTTTTTTTAAAGAAAAGTTTTTGCTTTAAGAAACAACATCATGCACTGAATGCACACTGTTAGCCTGTTGTTCATCACAAGTACTGTGCCATGTGCTCACTAAAAAGAGCATTAAAGCATAAAGGGAAAAAAAGTGAGACTGCTTTTGAAGGAAATCATGGTAAAAAACTTCAGAGAAGCAGTTCAAAATCAAGAGTTCTAAATGTGAAAATAATGTAAGATTCTCTGCCACAAGCAGGATCACTGAACAGATGAAGGCTAAACAGGGCAGGATTTCTGCGTGTTTCTCGACCATTGCTTTTGTGTTGCTGTGGAGGAAAAAAACCCAAACAAAATACTGTTTTGTGTTTTAATCATTTCGTCTTCTTAAACATATTATTTCCCCTCAAAATTTAAATTAATGTGTAATACAGACCTTTGATACTAGAAGGGACTACGCAGCACCATGAAAGTTAAGCAATAATATGGTGTACCTATATGTTTTTGGAATATATACCAGACAACATTTTAAGTTGAAACTCAGTAGAATAAACTAGAACTATACACAAAAGATCATAAGTGTCTATGAAAAATACTGCAGAACAGCCTCAATGATCAGTGGAAAGACCATGCTGAAAATGAAGTTTACCTCCCACACCCTCAAAAAAAAAGGCATAAATTCCTATGTAATTTTGTTTCACAAGCTCAATAATAGCAGTTCTCCCCAGCCTCCCGGCTATGTATCCCCCTAAATGACAGCACTGACACCTGACAGTGCAAGTACTTCTTTATTTTATTCTACTACTAATCACCCCTAAAGTTTATCATTCTTCATATTTATAACATATCCACCAAAAGCAAAAATTCAGTGTTGTTCATAATACTTTGAAGAGATGCAGCTTCACAAATGATAGGAACCTTGGGGCATTTAAAATTGAATGCATTTTAAAAATTACTTTAAATTTCAACTATGGACTGTTGCTAGGCCTGCTAGCCTAAAGATAATGCTCTGTATTACCATGCCATAGATCTGGGTTAAATTTCCAGCCTCTCTATAGCTTCCCAAGCTGGCACAACCTGGGGTGAGACTAGTACCTCTTGTTATCGTGCAAGCACCACTTCAGCCGATTAAGGAGCAGCACTGTTCAGCTCTGAAGAGAATCTCATCCTCCTCACCAAGAAGCTGTGTCTTTGAGCACAGAGAGAGGTTAAAAACAGGGTTGAAATGGAGTATATCCTCAGGGCTCCATCAGGGACATGAAAGACAACCCCAGAAAGTATGTTATATGACAACAAAGACATCAAATAATTTTAGTGGAATAGCTGCCTTCTACCTCTACAAGTTTCCCTGGCACTTCCATATGCATACAGTACCTTTTTCCCGTTCCATCACAAGATTTTTGTGTATTGCTCTTACATGCTATGAAACAGATGCTGTATTTCACTCTAGATAGCTAGATTACAATGGTGGATTAAGTTATTCACACATAATGGATCAATTACCAGGATCTTCTGTACTCAGTGAAAAACAGGAACTACTTGTAAGAGGGCATGGCTGGGTTCAAGTTTTGCTACTTAGTCCTCTCACTCCCAGTCCTAAAATGTCACACGATCTTGTGCACTCAGCCCTGGTTACAAGGTCAAAATTTAATTTACATTAAGGAATGAAGGGGTTTGTTTCACTGCTCCCAGGTGCCGGCTAAACATTCAAATTGTTGTTACGATGATAAACAATCTATGTGAGTAAATGTGGTATTTACACAGAGATTCAAAGGCAGTCCAGACACAGGAAAGAATTTCACTTAGTTTTTGCCTGCCTTCTGAAGAGAAACAAAGAAATTCCATATTTGAACTGCTTGTTGTAAAGCAGTAAGGGATCCTTTAGAAAGAAAGGTATCATCACACTACATGGTGTTGTAAAGACAATGTTGCTACACTTAGGCTCCCGGTACAAGCTTTTATCTGGTGACTTTAAAGCTTTGTAGTGTGACTACTTGGCTTGAAATCTGATTTTCTCCATTAATGCAGTGATATACAAAAGAAAAATGACTTCCAGATTAAGGTAAGCAGCTGCATAATAATACTGAGAGTAAAACCAGCATCTCTGGTCTTGTGCAAATCAGTATTAGTTTAAGAATGGATATTGACAAATAAATGGCTGGAAGGCTACATACTTGCTGGAATACAGAAAAAGCCAAAAAGTCCAGTGCTTAAGTGCCTAAAAATTTGAAAGATATATACTGCTGAAAATTAAATTGAAATACATTTTCTGAATGCCTTCTGCAACATAAGTGGCCTGTATCTTCTTTCAAGACAGAGTATCAGTTTATTTCAAATTTAGAGATATTGGCCTTGATTCAAATTCATGGCAGTTATAGAAACCAATGTTCCATGGCTTGATTCAGGTGGCAAGCATTAAATCTTTTTCCTGCTGTCATGCAACAACAACTTTAATACAAATTAGCACTGCCAAACTCAGTTTCCTGAGCTCAGAAGTCCTTGATGCTACTCTCTGAATTTTATTCATACTTTCAAACGGATTGTGCTTTGCTGAAATTGTTGTAGCTGACAAGAAACAAAAAATACAATTTAATGACACTGGATTCAGTATTATAATTCATGACATCGAAGAAAATTTAACATGCGGCTCTTCATTATTTTTTTAACTGAGGTAAAGCTCAATCAAATCCATACAATGTTTGTGGAGGGTCTTAACGTGTAAATTTGGTTTCTATTGGTCCCTTCAGATCATTTGTTTATGCTGAACCTAATCTTGCTAGTCAACAATAACTCATTTTTCAAGACACCAACTCGACTTTTTAAATGTCCTTCTTACAGTTCAAGAGAAAAGGATCCAAGCCTCTGAAAATATGAATCAACCAAAATCAACAGTTTTTTCTCAGTTTTCCTTCTCAACGGGAATATACAATTAACTAAACTTGACACTCCAGACAACTCAGAATGAGATCCAGAGAGTAGATCTGAGTCAGAGAAAGCATATTTCCACTTAAGAAAGAACCCTCTGTTTCTCCAATCAGCCACTCCAGACTGATGGGCCCTTAATTGCAGAGTTCCACAAAAAAGAGTGGGAAATGCCAATGAGTACCTAAGCCTCCTCGGTTTCCATGGCCATGCTCAAAAAACCCTGGCAAAAATTTGCATTTCAAGGAACGCCCAGTTCCAATTCCTTGTGACTCCCATAGAAGTAAACCAAAATCCAAAACCACTTCCTAGCAAGCTTTCTGCCAAACCAGTCAGCTCCCTGTAACTTTGAAATGAACAACTCATTCTGTCTGAATGCAGACTTCAATTTACAACCAGTCATTCATAAGTCTGTTTTCCCTTTTTATTAATATTTTACCACTAATTTATAATCCAGGAGTATCAAAAGCTAATCAAGCTCTTGGTTTCAGTGTGCTGCCAGTAAAGAGGCATGTAATGGTCAGTCCTGGTCAGAGACTTACAATGTGTGAAGAAAAAAGAAGCAAAACAAACTAAAATAACACCCCTTTTCCTTCTCAAAATACTGTAATGATGAGGATAGCCTTGCTTGTTCTATGACTTAACAGGATTTTCATTTAATATCTGACTTTAACCTTTTTTATTTTTTAATAACTGCAGCCTAGCTATTTTCTAAGTGACTTGCTTTCGGAATTTTTTTCACTTCTTCATATAAAGAAGACAATCACCAGTTTCTCAGCTACCTCTTTATCTGCCTACCTGCAACAACCTTTGCCCAACTGCCTTGCAAGTGTGCATAAAGAAAGAAACACCAAAGACAGCCCAGGGTAACATCACTGAGGCTCTGAAGACATGATATACTTGTGTTCTGGCTGGCCCTTCCTGCTCCCTGTTCTCACAGGGAATGCTGGTGCTCTTCCTAATAACAGGGGAAATTACATTTATGATTCCACTCATAAATGGGTTTAAATTATTCTCCAACATAGGAGCAATTATTAGGACTAGAGTCATTCTGACTTGCTCTTTGAAAACAAAGAGACCAAAAATAGTGATTATCATGTTGAATTAAAAGTGTGCATGCATGTGTGTATGTGTGGGGGCTATGAGTCTTTTGGAGCGACAAAACTTTACACCAATCAAAGGATAATGTTTTTAATAACTCATGTTAACAGGTTCAAGGCATACTATGCATTGATAAAATTTGCTCTATACCTTACTGCATATCAAGGATTTATCAATTGTCGGGAATATAAATACTCTTGTATTTATGCATTCCCATTTATGAGTCTTAAAAACATGCTGGTTTTAAGACTCAAAAATGTGAATGAATAAAACAGACTTCCAGGATCTACTTAAAATTTGGAACTGCAGAAATGGCAGGGTTATCTAGCTGACAGAGAAGGGTCTCTCATTGATTTCATCTGCAGTAGGCCTGAGTGATTAAAAAAAATTCGGATGTTTTAAATGTAAGTGCAAGCTTCCAAGAGAACCTGAACATCTTACTGGCACTGACTTATTTTGGTGACTAATAGCAAGACATTATATAAAACTTTGGCTCTAGTACCTACAGTAAGTGAATGTTTTTGCATCTAAGGCATAAAAACCTATACAGAGAGAAAAGAATAGGAAAAGCAGAAGAGGAAAGTTGGAAGGAATTTTGATGGGATTTCCTAGCTGCACTGCACATACTCAGCTGGATACTCAGCTTGTGTAAATTGACAACATAGCACTGGAGCCAGCAGAGCCACAGTACTCAAGGCAAACTAATAAACTGGCTCTGTGTACTGCTGTCGAGAGAAAAATAAGCACAAGCTTTCCCACCACAGAGATTAAAATATAGAAGTGACCCTAATGAATATAATGGTGTTTGGGGAATTCCTGTATCTTTTGTGCAAATCAAAAGAAATGATGAAGGGACAGAGAGAGTAATGGCTGAGCAATAATGCCTCACGTACCCTCACTGCTAAGAGATTCATCATTAAAATCTTCTCTAGCTGTGTGCATAGTGCCCATGGCAATGTGTGCCTTTGCACTTCACAGAAACGGGGAAAAACTTACTGACAGAGGACTGTGGGGCCAAGACACAGCACTGAAAGAGGTATTTAAACCTGTGAAGTATGCTGCACACATGTTGAGAAATTCACAAAAATTAATGGTGATATTATGGGATGGGCCAAACATAAATAACTAGAGATCAGCTGGATGCTCAAGGATTAGAACAATTCAACTTTCTTTATTCATAAAAAAAAAACCAAAACCTTCTCTTTTTAAATAAAACTTTTTCGTGAATGTGAGTTCATAACTTTTCAAAAATTTTTCAAAATCTAACCAAAGTCGCGACATCTGAAAAATTAGTGCAACATACAACCTGGACAGATTATGTTTTGAAAATTCCTACAGAGATACTTTCTAGCCTATCTGATAGTTCCCCTTTTTTTATAGTTTTTCTTATGCTTATAATGTGAAAAGTATCTTGCTGCCCTAAACTTCTGGAATAACTCTCAGTTTCTGAGAAGTAATGATGTATAATCATTTCACAGGCACTATCTAGTAAGCACAGTGACTACTATGATCATTTATCAGACAAAAACAAAGTAAAATATATTAATTTCATTATTCTGTAAGCCTAATTAGAAATATTGACCCATTAAAACTGAACTAAGCAGAGTTTTAATAAAAGTTATACTAAGACAATAATTCAAAATCACTTGAAATCAGTAAGAGTCTTTCCATTAATTGACTTTTGTGAGCTTTGAAACAGGGCTGAATTGCTCAGCAATGATGCTCCAAGGCACATCACAAAATAAAATGCAATTAGGAACATAGAAATATGCAATCCTTGTACCCCTATCACGACAGAAGAAAAGCCACCTCGTCAGTAATCTCTGGCAGAGCTTCACAAAGCTATACCTAAGTATACTTAATACTACACTGTTTGTCAGGGATTCTTTCTCCCTTTTTTGGGACACATCAATCAGAAGTATTTAAAGCAATCGTGGCATGGCCTGAACACAACAGGGGAATGTCCTCCATGACAAATGCCAGGTGCTCCTGCCAGCAGAGCGATTCCCTGACCCCAGGAGCTGGCAGAACAGAACGTCTCCATTGGCTCCGAGCACCACCAGCTTTCTGAGCAGCCATTTAGCAACTTCCCCAGCCACAAGCAGAAATAAACTTGTGCCATGCACTTCAAATAATAGCAAGAAAAGGCTAGATGGGGACACAAAAAATCTAAAATAAAGCCCTCTGCCTGCTTGCTTCTGAATGGTAAGGATAGAACAGATCACCATTACAACACAAAAAGAATACAAATTCCCTAAATCAGAAAAATATTTAACACAAATTTATATCCCAATGCTCTTTTTTCCTCCATTTTGTAGCACTGTATCTGTTTCATATTCTAGTTTTGCCTCTTTTAATTTTAAATAAGTCTTAAATGGATGCTCTGCTCTTTGGATAACTTGATGTTCTGATATACTGTATGTTGGCAATGAGCACTCATTTACTAAATATATGAGTGATTCTGAAATTCTTTAATTGGGTAACATCCCTGTACTATTAAATCTAAAGTAGAAATGCAAGGGTTTGAAAGGCTGGGCCAAAGAGTTATAACAGGAAGAGAATGTGTATCACCATTCTTGCTGCATTAGCATAACACTTAAAAGATCACCAGCCCATTTTGGAAGTCATATCATCTAAAAATACAAAATAATAGAGAATTGGTTTTAAAATTAAACCTGAAGTATCTGCATATTTCATATATTTTTTTAGGGTTTAAGTGTTCACATGTGAAATCCTGACACCCTTGACTACCTACATCTACTGCTTAGTATCGGATTTTCACACCTTCAAAGAATTTACCCATTTCTTTTAAAAGCATTTCTTTCTGGCAGAAATAAGGAACCCAGTCCAGCTTCTACTGAAAACTGGATGAAGTTCTGTGATACTGGCATGTTCTTCTGTGAAAATCCAAGTAGCATTTTGTTGCTAGTGGGCAAAAAGTTAAAAAATAGTAGTGATTGGGAAACCAAAGTCACATTTTTCAAAATAGGCCCTTAAGCACCTACATATCTTTGTGCTTTTCAATGAGATTAACTGTTTCTGTAGATAAAGTATATCTGAAAGTGAAATTTAAGATTCTGAACCACTTTGACTGTTTTGAAAATATTACCCTGCAATTTCAAATAATTGTTCAATAAAGAACATTGCTTATTTTCTTGCTTTAAAGTAGCCTTTCTCTAAAGCTAGAAATTTTAATATCATTTACTAGGGCTTATAGAAAATGTTCACTTAAACACATCTGCAAACCCAAGTTTCAATTTCTTGGGCAACTTCAGCATCTGCTTTGTTTATACTAGCAAGTGAAATTGAAAGCAATACATTATCCAGCCTTAAGGGCTTGCTTCTCTTTCTCCTTTCAATTAATCTTGTCTCCAAGGAGTCCTGCATTAAAATAAAATAAAATAAAATATCAATACTATTCTTTTTTAATTTCTATGTGTTTAATTATAAGCAGCAATTAATCAATTTTTTTCAATTTCACTACTTCTTGGGGGCATCTCACTGATAAAGCTAAAATCAACACCAATGTATTAATCAAATAATCACAAAACTTTGAGGCAAAAAAGTGTTTACCCCATCAAGATTTTAACCTAAAGCTAAGCAAATCCCATGTTCTACTTGAATTATTGGTAGAACTCATTTATTTTTCCTCAAAAACATTTTCAGCATATATATTAAATTTCAGTAGGAGAGGGCCAATTTCTCTTTTCAATTACACTCTGCAACTTCATTAACACCAGTGGAATTGTTTGGATATAAATAATGGCAAAAAATTACTCAGAGTTTACACCTATTTTTCTGGTTCCTTTCTATAAGTAGTCAGATACTAATACTTTCTATTAGAGAAAAGAGAGCTCGCGATTAATCCACACTGATATTCCCAGTATGATCCTAAAGCCTGGAAAATGCAAATTTCAATCATTTTGACATTGTTGTTGCTACTAAATCCACTTTAAATGGAAGAACATTAGATACTGCCTCTCTGTTCAACATTTTAATATCCGTGGATCAAATCAAATCTCTCTGGATAGGCTTGGATTTTGATCTATGTGCAAGATTAGTTAAGAGTCACCCAGATTTTCATTCAAACCCCTGAGTTTCTAAGAATTCTCAGTCTATCTGACAAGTTGGCCTTCCTACTCCAATTATTTTTTGTGACTATATATAAACTCCTCTGACAATGTATTTGACCTCATTTATATAAGAACCATCATTACATTTTTAGGTACTGTTACAGATAAGAAATTCGACTATTCCAGGAGTTAATTTCAATTTCTAGAATAATTCTTACAATAGTAACCTCTTTTTTGTTGTTGTTTGTTTAATCTATTTAATTATTTCCACTCTCTTAATCAGTTCAGATAACTCAGTTAACTGCAGCAATCTCTTTACATTTGCACAGGCAAAATGTTGTCCATCAACAGACATCCTGAAGTATTTTCTTCTAATCTGTAAACTGATATTTTCCACTGAAAGATTTAAAAAACTTCAGTATATTTCTGCTGCACAGCTAAGTTCTCAAGAAAAAGTGTAGGCTGATTTATATTCATTTACCTAAATAAAATGCATCTGCCAAATTATTTTACATCGTGCAGTAGTAAATTCATCACTAGAGCAGTAATGAACACCCTTCCAACAAGAGAAGTGTAAACACTGACAACTCCATCACAGCACATTCTGCCACACGACTTCCCCACTCACAATCACAGCCTCTGAGAGAAGCTTTGTGCTTCCTGGGAAGGAAATTATTTGTGATCAACTTACTACCACTACTACTTTTCTTTGTTAATATCTGGATCTCTTACACAAGAGGTGCCTTTATTTACAGATGTATATTTTGGACATATAAGACATATATACTTTTCTGCCTTATTTAGCCTCAACCAGAAAACCTGAATATGTGAAAACATGTGTCTGACTGGCAAGTTACTTGAGAAAGTAAAAACTTCATGGTAAGCACAAAACAATTAACAGAATTTGTTTACATATTTTTGAAAATGTAGAACTTAAGTCTGCTTCATAAATTTCATCACTTTTAATTGCAAAAAGGCAGTCAAGGATTCTTTTTAATAATTTGTTTGTGATCAAGAGTGATCATGGTTTATTTTCATCATTATATTTCTAGCTGAGTTTCACACAAGTGGTAATATTTTATGAAAAGTTAGCTCTACATTATTTTGATTAGTTGTTTTGCTATCTCTATAGACAAATAAATAAATCCATAGCTCAATAAGAACTCAAATAAATACTGTGTCAGCAAAGCAGCTGATTACATTATCTTAAAAAATCTGATGTAGAGAAATGTATATTGACAATCACTTTTTTTTTTTGTGAACCTGACCATAGAGATAAAACCTCCAAATTCTGTGTTTTTAATGCTGCTGGCCTTATGAAAAAATGACATTTTTCTTTTGATCTGTTGGAATCCATTACTTTACACTAATAAGGAGTTTTCTAAGAAAAGATTTAGGTGCTCTCCAGAGGTAAAAACTTTCAAGTTTGATGTAATAACAACCACTGCTAAAATCATCTCTGTCAACATGTGATCTTAAAACAATCTCTTTAAGAGAGGAATACCTTATGTATTATTATAAGACACACTTTTAAATATCTGTTAGCACTTTATTAAGCAGTTTATGTAGTGCTATTTTAATGATGAATCTGTTTCTTGCAAAAAGTTTTCAGCATCTTGATGACTTCCACATCTTTTAAATCTTATAAAGCATCTTCACAGTTCTCTAAATCCATACCAAGATTTTTTAACTACCTATTCTTTTGGGCCTCAGTTTAACAAGCCATCTCTAGTACTCAGCTAAGGAAATCAGTTTAAAATAGCTGTCCAGAGCAGATATCTACAGAGGTGAATGATGATTTTAGTTCACTCTGTTGAGAAATAATTCTACAAATTAAATAAAAGTAGTTTCATGTTGCATACCACAATGACATCTGTTTACCAACAAGGAGCTGGGCCTGTAATGTCCACCTGTAAGAGAGTTCAGGCTTCACCCTTTAATTTAAAAGTGATGGAAAACACAAAAAGCATCAAGTCATAAAAAGCAAGAAAGCATACCAATTTTCTTTTCTTTTTAAAGGTGCTTATTTCAGACTTTGATTATAGTATATTTTACCTTTCAAAGTGAAAGTAAGATGCTTAAAGCACGAGCTGCTGGACAGCAGTGGGTGTTCAAGGCTTGGTCTCCTGTTTGCACTCTGTCCTGCTATCAGGAGTAATGCCTGCTCAGCCTTCCCCACCTTCTTCCACCCCACTGCTTTGATGGAGAAACACACAGCACTTTACAAATCCTTGCTTCTCCTTTTTCTACACATGAGTACTTACTGTGACAAAGCACTGCAAATCTGATCTTGCCTCCTGCCTTCTCCTTCACTAAAAGAGCTTAGAGTATTTGGACAGCAATCCAGTTCACCAAACCATTCAAGGGACATAGGACGTCATCCTTGCCTGTGTCCTGGGCTCTTTATAAAAAGGGAGAGCCCCATCTTATCACCAAAGGATGGGCAGACAGCCCCTGGATCTGCAACACAGATGTGCTCTCACTGCACAGCCAGATACACCTTCATCAGGATGCCTTGGACATTTTGGCCCATGGGATCAAGAGAAGAAGAAAGAAGTGCCCACAGCACATATAGCCCCAAATAATTCCAAATGGAAGCTAAAGAGAGTTCCAGAAAAATGCTGCCCACACCAACTAACATTCCTTTCTTCCTCCTGCAGATCAAAAGACACTTTCTGCCCTCAATTCAGCCACCAGGTTACAGTGATAATTTTCAGTACTTTTATCTGGTCCTTCTAGCAAAAGCTGTGCAGCTCATTACAACCATGTAAGACTCCACAGTACTTTTACTTAGAAGGTAACTTTTCACCTGAGAGATTCCATCTGGGACCCTCTGTTTCACAAATGAAGCCCAGTTCCTTAGTGAACAGGAAGCTATTTCCTTCTTTACCATGGTCAGCTTTCCCAGAGAATTTCTTCACTTCTTTTCAGCCCTCTGCCCTCCCACAAACAAGCACAGTGTTTCAAATGTAAGGGCAGAAGCAAGCACCAGACATGCAATGTGAAACAAACAGTGAAATCATCTGACTGCAGAGTAAAACAGCACCTAATTATATGGGTAGTGGTCTCACATGTTCTGCACTCAGTGTAATGCTTTATGATTCACTTCAAAAACAAAATGCTCCTGTTAAAAAAGTCATGTTTAAATCTGTGTGCTGCCCATTTGAACAGTAGGCACTTCTCCAGCAGCTCGATGTTGCCACAAAACAAGATCTTCTTTCCTGTAATAATTCTATTTCCAGGAAATAGTAAGCATCAACATGATATGTAACAGTGGTTTAAAAAATTAGGTTTTGAAGTGGTAAATGATCACAGGACCTCTTTTTTAATGTCCAGAGCAGTTGTTAAAAATTATCTATCTACTTGACTTTATTTTATTCATTTCTATATGGCCAACTTGATGCAAAACATTTCTGCACAATTAAGGAAAAATTTAATATTTAATCTTGGTTTTTTCCATTCCTGAAGCACCTCATGTCTCTTAGAGACACATCAGACAGAGCTAACCAAATGCTTCAGCTTTTATGAGTTTTTAAAAGTTATTTGCCATTTTCTCATCCACCCATTTCTTATGTAGAAACAAACTTTTCATCCCATTTTCTTCCTGTCAAATTTCCATTTCCAGTGGACTTCTTTTTAAGGATTCACTGTCACTGGACCTCTGAAAAATTCTCACTTATTTCAAATTACCTATCACCTGCAATATAGAACTGACTTCCTTGGTTTCTTCCAGAATCATTAGGAACATATTGTAGTAGCCATAAAAAAATCCCAAGTGGCAGGAGCCCTCTTGATGCCCAAGGCACAGCTTATAAGCAATTAAAAAAATATGCAGACACTGAATTTAGCATGAACCATTGATGCTAAAGAATGTCTGTAGCATGTTTCCATTTCTGATTAATCCTGTCCACAATGTTAGGTAGTAGAGGAACAAAAAAAATTCTACAGTTCCCAGAACACTGGAACTGGAAACTCTCTTGCATAATTTTGGATATTAAAAAAACTTCTGATTAGTACCTTCCTGTGATTTTTCCCTCTAGAAAATAACTGATACTCATTACCTATGGATTGCGCTAGAGCCATAATTTTATGATTAATCTATTATGATCTCTATTATAATCATAGCATATCTATTATGATCCTCAACATTTTAAAAACCTCTGATTTAATCTTTCTTTTCTAGACTCCCACTGTTCCATTGCAGGTGAATTTCTATCCCTTCAACTCAATATACTCAATTACATAATATCTAATATCACATATAACAAACTTCATCACAGTTGAAGACTGCCCATCTTCTGTGGTGTATCTTTTAATCAGGGTTTGTCCAGCCACTCAAAATTACTGCTGCTACTGACCCATCCTTAACATTATTGTTGCAAAGTTTGCATTCACTATACTGCACTAACATGAAAAGATCAGTGTTTCATATTAGACAGCTCTAAAATTTCGGAGCTGGTGTACTCCCCACAAAACATCACAACTCAGGGCTGTGCTGGGCCCTGCAGCACAGAAGGCCAATGGCATCCAGCTCTATTAACTAGAATGCATGCAGTAGGTGCCCCTCTCTTTCCAACACCAAGACACAAAGAGGACTGTACTACTATGAGAGGCTGAGAGAATGGGGTTTGCTCATCCATAAGCACAGAAGGTGAAATAAAGACATTCCTGTGTATAGCTATCTAGTGGACTGCAACACAGAGGATGGAGCCAGACCCTTTGCAGATGTGTACAGTTTTAGCACAAGAGATGAAGACAAAAGCTGTAATACAGGCAACTCCAGCTGAATATTAGAAAAACCTCTTTTGCCATGAGGTGGTCAAACACTGCAAGTTGGTCAAGTGATTCTACAAGTTGTGTAATCTTCATCCATGGAGATATTCAAAACCTAATTTGACACAGACCTGGACACCTGATGCAGATGACTCTGCTTCAGCAGTGAGGGTTGGACTGCATGATCTCCAGAGGTTCCTGCCAACCTCAGCTCTCTGTGATCTGAAGCAAGTCATAGCCTAAGCCTCTCATGACATCATACAGTAAAACCAGGCCCCAGTGAGGACTGGTGATCGATGTTCTAACCTGAAAAGAAATCAAACTATTTCCTACACTTCCAAGTTTGCTGTGGAAGAAATCCAGCTTCCTTTCACTCTCTTTCCAACACATTCCTATAGGTTTCTGAGCTGTATTTATCTTCCACTAAAGTCTACTTTACACAATGATTTTCTAGAATATACAACTATCGGTTTCCCTCTCAAGGTGACAGAAAATGTGCACACCCAACTTTCAATTCCCCTCCTGAACTCTCTAAATCTCTCCTTCTGATTAAAGACTTGGTTTCCAGACCACTGCTATGCAATTAGTTATGGATACCAACCTCTTGATGAACAGCATCACACAATTCGTCTTTCACCGCCCTTTCCTTAAACCAATCAAAACAAGAGGAATTATTTCAAGCTAGAACTCAAAGAAGAGCAAATTGTATACCTGTAGCTACCTAGATAAACCTGAAGCTTTTCTAGTAGTGCCAAGTCTACATTGATACAACTGAAATAGATGACTTCAAATACTTGAGCATACAATTAATTAAACTCACATACATAACTTATCTCTGCTAACATGCAAACTTAGATATTCATGAAAACAATTATCACAAATCAGTTACTTCTCAAAAAATGACATACAGAAATTATATGGGTCCAATCTTGCATACCTTTGACAAAAGTGATCAATGCGTATTTCGATTACATGTCCTTTAAACTAATGCCCATATCACTACTAGTTTACTTTGTTTACTTTTGTCATATATATAATAGCCTGTATCCTGGTCTAAAAGTATAATAAATGCTGAAGTTCACACATGTTCATTGCAATTTTCAAGTCAGCACCGCAATTAATTTTATGCCATTGGGGTTTCACCAAGCAAAAATAATATCCAAGCATTTAATTTTGCTGAATTCAATCTGTTTAATATGCACTTTGCTTGATCATAAAAAAAATAAAACTTCAAATAGGAGTGTAAAATTAACTGTGTTACAGCAAACCCTTTCCAACAAATGAAGAATAAACAGCAATTAAAACTACGAACTCTTCAAAGCAGGCACTCTTTTTTTTTCCTAGGCATTGTATGGTATGATGCCTTGTCCATACAGTCCAAATAACATCTTCCTTAATCATATCAACATGAGATAAAAACACATTAGGTAGGAAGGGTAATTAAGCTGTGACACATCTCATATCCATTCATGAAATGCCCTGAAAATGATGGTAGCCAAAACTATTTAACTGAGACCATTTTCTTCAACAATTTTCTAAGTGAGAGAATCACCAAGGAAACTTGCTACAGCTTCCAGAAACATTCTACACAACAGTGCAAGAACAGGAGTACTGGGTCAGACCAGTGTTTCCTGTATCCCATCTCCAACAATCCTCAAAAACAGCTGCAAGGAACAACTTAAGAAAAGTGACAGCATATCTAATACACACCCAAAGTCTCCATCTAAAAATTTTCAGTGCAGGCATTTCCTCGAATAAATATATATTTAGTAACATTCAGTGGATCATTCTGTCATTAATTTGTTCCATCTCCTCTGAATTTCATAAAAGCTTTTCACACCTTAGCACATTTAGAAGACATCACTTCTCTTACAGGAAGTCCTAATTCCAGATCAACCAAGCACACTGATAAAACACTCATTTTAGCAGCAGTAACAATAGTACTAACACATCCACTACGTAACCAAGTGCCACAGGACAAAACCCCTGCCTGAGCCTCCAAAATCCTAGAGAACAAGTATCAAATAAGAGATAGAAAAATATTTAGAAGCAGTAAGATGACAGCCGCTAGCATCACAAGAAATGATATCTAGTTAGAAGTAGCTTGATGCTTTTGTAGGCATTTCAAGTAAGGAACAATTTGGGAAGAAAGATGAATCCAAAAAGTGATGCTACAAAGGAATTCTAGTCCAAGCACAAGGTATAAAACAAATGCGTGTTTGCAAAATAGTAAATGGGCAACAGGGCTGGTGTTACAGCTGGAAGGAAAACCTTGATAAAGGGAAATAGTATGATGGAGCTGGGTGAAGAAGGACTTGAAACTTAGGGCAAAATACTAATATTTCATATACCAGAAAAGAGATGTTAGGGGGACATAAAAGACATGGTCAGTGTGAGAGTCTGTCATTCTGAAAATGATCTCTGTAAGACAATTCTGGATAGTTAGGACTGGAGAAAAAATATTTCTGTATGGTAGTGAGGATGAGTGTTTAACTGAAGAATAGGCAGGAAAGCATACAGCAGGAATGTTAGGCAGAAAAATCCTGCAAGACTTTGATGCAGTCTGAATGCAAAGAACTTCAGAATAGAACAAAAGTTACACTAGGTCAGTAAAAAAAACAATATAGCAGAGAGAGTATCCCTTCCCATGATATTCCATGTCAGCATCCAGCAGTCAGCTGTGTAAAAACTTCCTCAAGTTGCATCATCACCATCACACTTAACAGCTCCTCAGAGATGTAACAGAGTAATGCCTGATGCATTTTTGAGCCTGTTCATATTTTGACCTCTAAAACACCCTTTGGCAAGGAATTCCACTGAGCAATTCAATTGCATGCTACATGGTAGGATGGAAGGAAGGCACACAGAAAAGTCATGAAAACAAAACAAAAAGAAAAAAAATTACAGCTTCTGTCAAATGTTTTAAAAATGCTTCCTGAGAATTTCACAGTATGTTTCCTTGTTCTCATAATATTAAAGTTAATGAATACTTGTTCCCCAACTACGTTCTTGAGGCCTTGCTCAGTCATCTCTTTTCCAAGAGGAAGTATTTTATTTTAACTCTTCCTCTGGCAAAACTGCTTCCATCTATCTCATCAGCCTTTATGCCCTTATCTCAAACTACAGTATCTTTTTTGAAATAATGAAAAGAAAAATACACACTACAGATAGATTTCACACACTGGATTTATGGAATGCTTTCAGTTTGTTTTTCTATTTCTTTCCTACTCACACCAAATAATCTATTTGCCTTTTTAACTACTGTGCTACAAGGAAGAGGTCTGTAGCAGTGAGACTGCCAAATTACAGACCTCTCCTAACAGGCAATATAGCAATGTTAACTTGAAAAGTAGATGGAGGGCTTGTAAAGAACTCTAGGAGATCTGTTTTGACTAAGGGAATCTAAGATAGGCAATAAGGAGATGACAGAGAAGCAAGACTACATTTTCATTGAGATAGATATACCATAAGCCTATGAATCATCTGCAAAGAGATGATACTTAAATTGTCTTTCCACATAAGATTATGCAAAGATGAACAGCAGAATAAGGGGGAAAAAAGGGGGCGGTTGAGAGACAGCATGTTGCAGAACTCCCACACAAAGCTGGGTAATGAATGAGAAAGATCCTCCAAAAGATATGCTGAAGAAGTGATCAAAGTATCCAAAAGCAGCAGAAAGATGACATTTGCCAAGAAGTCACAGGGCAGAAAGAACAGGGACATGGTCAAATGTTTTCACAGCTGGCTGGCAGACTGAGACAATCAAAGCTTAAGATTTGAAGTGCAATTTACAATTACTAAAGTGATCTTTAGAAGTCCATATCTTGCTAGGAGAGACAGTCTCAGAAGTGATTCACAAGTGCCTGTGCTCTGCCTTTCGGCATGCCCTTAGTGCTACTGCCCATCGCTGCCATGCACTCTGCACTGTGCCTGCTCCTGCTTCAGCAGCACAGGGCCGTGGCAGGATGCTGAGAAGCTGCTTTACTCAGAGTATTGCAATACCCAGGGCTTTCATTTAGCAACTGAATTTGCCTTATACAGTCTCTGAGAAGAAGATCATATTGACCTGAGCTATTATGAATTCCAACTGGAGGTGAGTAGCTTTGCGAGGCTCCACCAGGAACCGGGACACAAGCGGAAGGGCGGCCCCGCTGCTATGGATCTGCATCACCTTTTGTGACCCATTCCAGATCAGTCAACCACATCTGCCATCTTCTGCTAAGCTTTCCCTTGCCAGAGAAGGAAATTAACAAAAAAATTAACAAGTACAGTTTCCCACCCTGGATTGTCTTCAAAGAATTGGTCAGTGAAGTGGAACAGGCTAGAACAAAATAACTACTTAAATTTTTTTGATCCTCCTATTCCTCTCTATTTTGCATTCACACCTCCCAGGAAAGATGTTTTGTACATGGGCTGTGTGATTGCACAACAGCCAAAATGAGTAAGAAACTCTATAAACTAACTTGTTTTCCAACAATGACGCATGCACATGCAAATACTCACAGATCCTTCTATACACCAACTACTTCTGAAAATACAAATGGAAATAACAGTAATCTTCCAAGCTCTCTCTTTTTCATTGCACACAGCAAAGAAAAAGGGAAAAAAACAAAACCCACCACCATTCTAACTGATATACTTTATTTATTAACATTTTCTATCCTTTAGAAAAAAGATAAATTAATTATAATTAGCTCCCATTTGGGCAATTTTGTGTATAGCATTCATATCAGCAATGTGTTGAATAAAGAGCTAAAATCAACACATACATTTTCTTAAGTGAAGACTTGAATAAAACAAAGTCAGGCACTTGGTTCCTCTTTCATTCCATATGATACACAGCTGCATCAATCCCATCAGGAAACAGGCAACAGGAAATTCTTAACATTCTGAAGAGAAATCTAAAGATGTGTCTCATCACCCTTCCTCCTGAAAGTGCTTTTCGATGTTTCGAAGTGCTAAAAGATGTTTATACAAGTTCTAAAATTATTAATTACTTTCCTTAGCTTTTAAGCAGCTCTAGGCCTCATTAAGTAGCTAACAATGAGACAAAAAAAATTCTTTTTATAAGTTGCCTAGAATTTTTCATTTCATTCATCTCAAAATATAAATTGTTAAGGAAACCTTGACACCTACGGACAAAATCAAAGCCAAGTACTCTAGCTATTGGAAAATGTTCCTTCATAATGTGCTGCTCCTGTGTTATTTGTGTTTCTAACTACAGCTCTTGCATATATAATTCCATTATACTTTTATAAATCACCATTTTGAAAAATGCTTTTGAACCATTAATATATTTTCCTGGTTAAAATTCTTTGAGATGTTCTTAACAAGAGTCTTAGATAATGAATTTGGGCAAACTCTGGAACAGTCTTTACAGTATTATCATTCTCATTAATTTTCAGAACTACCCACTGTGTTGAGATGATTGTCATGGGCCTAAGACTTCAATTTGGCTAAATATTTTTGCATATATTTCAACATATAAGTAACTAACAGATGTTTAAAATGTTAAGTTCACAATCTAGAAATAGTTAAATATTTACTGTAGTATCGTAATTTGGTTTTGCACTTATTTTTATTTTTCTGTTTCTATCTTTAAACAGTCTTTTAGAGTCCTGCTTCGCTGTAGGCAAAATGCTTTAAAACAACATCACATGAAAATAAAACATACTTGATTTAGTAAGTACAGCTGTGTTTTTAAAGAAAGAAAAGAAATAAACACTTTAAGGTACCACAAATTAAAACAGAGAAAAGAAAAGAAAGCATTCAATGTAGAAATGTCACTTTTACCTGAGGTCCAGGCTTAATGTAAAACCTTTTAAATTGTTTGCATAATAAAAGCTGTAAAATTGATGTTTTATTTCTGCTTTAGAAACCTTATACATTCTACTGTCTTACACCATTCCTAGAAGGCTCTATTAGATGAAAACAAAATTACTTTCAAGATGTTCATACACAGCATATATAGTATCTTACTTTAGTCCAAAATATTCTTTTTCTTTGCCTTTTTTTTTTTTTTTGTTTGGGTTTTTTTTTTCTTTTGGGGGGGGGGGTTGTTTTGTTTTGGTTTGGGTTTTTGTTATCTTTGAAGACTGCTTCTGTTTCCATTGTTTCATCCTTAACCATTCACATATCAGAGCAATAAGTATTTCATTACTGGTTTATCTGTCCAGAGGCTTGAGAAGCAGTAACAATTAACCCTCCCTTCACAGTGATTGATACAGGCTTTGCTTTCAATTTGTTCCACTACACAGATCATGAAATTCTGAATGCGATCATCCTTATTGACCTACACTTTCAAACACACGGCTACAATGAGATGAAAGTAATTATTAAAAGGAACACAGGACTACTCAATGCTGAAACAAAGTCTTGAAAAATCTTTTAGATGACCTTCTCATGAAATTAGCATCTTTTGATGTAAAATAAAATTATGGATTATCTTCAAAATCTGGAAATATTCAATGTAAATCTGATCAAAGTACAATATCATTATATCACATAAGCCCCATTCTAATGTCACATCAGTTCATATCTGACCCAATAAACAGAAACTTCAACCACAGTGATCAGAGGAGGATCACACCCTATATATTTTAGAAGTTCCTCTGTCAGCTTTATTTTACGCCAGCTCTGCTTGAAATGTTGTGTTGAAAATGACAAGACAGTAATTTCTATTCTATTGCAGTCTGTTTCAAGAAAGAAAGTGTTTCCTTTTAAGATTCTGGACTTCTTGAGGCACCTAATGTAAGTAAGTAGAGAGGAAATTCAGACTGCTAAGGAAAAATGAGAAACTCAAGTCAGATTTCCATCATCAGCTGAGATGAACCAAGACCTATACACACCACTGCTGGAAACTTACTGCAATGGAAAAAAAATATTTTTCATAAACCCTGGAAAAATAACCCCACAAAATGTTAATTTCTTTTAACTGATACATTTTTAAAAATTAAATACGATCGGTAGGTGAGCAGTAATGATAGAACTACTTAAAAAATGGGATGCAGTCAAAGAAAATCAGGATAGAAAACTGTGCAGAAGGATGTTCTTACAGGCCCGAGGCTCTAATCACAAAACAAAGTGATGGAGATGAACCAATACTGCCTGGATTAGCAATGAATTATTTTGAACTATAATCATGTGCCAGCACAAAGGGGGTAAAAACTAGCCATTACTCACAAGCTGATCTGCAGATAAGAAGAAAAAATAAGTGAAAAAGGGAAAAATTTATATGCTAAACTGAGCCAGGAGAATAATGAAAATCTAAAATGTTGTTACACTTCAAGTAACATTATATTTAATGTCTTTCATGTACTGTATAATGTTGAGTATTTACACAATAAGGTCTGTAAGACACTAGGGCTAAAGCAGGGTTAAATTGGATAACTCTTCTGTAAATTAGTACTGCATAGTAATATGTGCTAAAAAATATCCTAATAGATGAGTTAGTTTTAAAATAGCACACGCACACATGGGCACTAATTTATTCCACTGTAAAACTGCAGGAAATACACATATATGTACACATGCATAGATAGAGCCTGGTACAGGTACGAAAATGTGTAAATACACACATTTATGTATACACAGACATATATAATGAGGGATTTAATTTCCATTAGTCCATCTGAGAGCTAAGCATCACCATGTTAAGGTTCAATGTTAGTTTTCCCTTCAGAACAAAATGTTAGAAATAATTTTGTGAGAAAAGAAAAATCAAGATTGCTATCCACAAAGATTCCTGAGATTCTTATGAACAGACTGTTTAAATGAAGAGCACTTTAATCAGTAGAGGAATCCTCACGTTTCTAATGTCTTGCTGTGCATTCTGCAGGTTATAGTAGCAGCTGGTAGAGGTCATATATCTTTTGTGAGCATCCCAAAAAGGCTCACTGCCAGACTGTTAAATTATGAATAAGCAATGAACAAAAGAATGCAGATACGGTGGTGACAAGATAATCCAAGCAAATTTATCTATGACAAATTTCACAGGATTAACAAATTACATTTACACAGAACAATAAAAATGAGGAGAAAAAAAAGGGAAAAAAAAGAAAAAAGAAAAAAAAGATGAGCCTACTTTTTGCTCACAGCATTACAAGAAAAGAAAATCTCCATTCCAGTACATGTATTCACATTCAACTTTAGATAAAGTAAGACATAGCTTGCTGAAGATGAGCAACTAGAATTATTTCCTTTCAAGGAAATACATATTCTGTATCTATCTAATATACAACACATGCCTGCACTTTGCAGTATACATGTATATAAGTCAATGGAAAATCCTTTAAAGTTTTCCTCATAATTAGTAAGAAGCATAAGTAATAGAAGCATAGTAAGAAGAATAAATACTGAAGGACTCTAATTTAGCTTTTCAGGCGAAGTAACTTTCCATTTTCTGTCAGTTAAAACACATTTTTTCCCTTAATCACGTTGGACTTTTTTCCCATTTGAATTAAACAAATATTGCAATAAATTATAATCTCCACAAGAAACAAGTAATGGATAGAACTTAAATCTCTTTGTTTTTGTTTTTGTTTTTTTTTTTGCAGTAGCACCATAATAAACATTTTTTTAAAAAATCACTCCTAAAGGAATTCTAAATCCATAATCTAAATACTGGCTGCTCCTAAATATAGACATTCAGTACGTCAAACAATCTGGGGGGAAAGTAAAGGAGATTTGCAATGTTTGCTACATCCTGCAGTCTCCTGTTCTGGTTTTTGAAAGTGATACCAAAAAAACTGAAATACTACTCTTAAAAAGCATGGAATATCAATTTCAAAAGTGCAGTTCTGTAGAGAAGCATTTTTCTTCCTATTAAAAAGGAATGAAGAGGAAAATCATTATAGAAAAAACCACTCAAAGGAAAGACAGCATCTCTTAGCTAGGAAATGTGAGCATAAATAGAGTGATTGATAAAAGAAAGAGCATATATGTTTGACAGATCTGGAATCAGCTGTATCTTCTCTATCATGCTTCTCATCTGAAGTCTATTTTCTGTCACCTCCATTTACTTCCTGTTGTTTGTTAATCTGAAACAGTTGTTTAGTAAAAATAGATCTTGAATAAATATAGGCCTTCTGAAACCATATGTATCATTTATGCATCAAATATAAGTTCTTGTTACAGAGCACTGCCTACAAACAGGAAACCTCACTATTAAAGTGAACATCCAATTAATTAAGATACTTTAGTAAACTACTTGGATTCTGCAAACAACTACTTGAGTACCATTTATCTAGCTCATTCAGCCAATGGAAAAAATTACTGCACTTTTGATTTTTCCCAAGAAATATAAGTTTTGTTGTAAAACTGAACAGCAGCTCAGAAGGAATGAATAGATAAATTAGCCCAAAGTGCTTGTTTTTCTTTTTATGTTCATCTTCTGTTTGTTACTTAGCAAGAGAAAACAGGTTTGTTTTTTAAAATGCAGTTCTTTTTGAGAACCTCCTGTCCATACTGTTAGCAATTTATGCAAAGGTGAAGCAAACATGCCAATCCTACATCTAACTATAGTCAGACAAATAAAATCAGCTACTTTTTTTTCAGCTGTGAAGGTTGAAGGATAAGTACCACTGGCAGCTATTCTCTTATTTTTTTTTTCTCAATACTTTTTCCCTTTTTTAATCCTGCTGCCAGCACTGCACAGATTCAGTCACTCAGTTCTTTCTATTGACCTCAACCTTGACCTGTGAAAACTGCCCACTTACATTTTTTTCCCACAAAGTTAAAAATTCTGCTTCCCATCATCTCCAAGAAAAAACAGCTTTTAAACAAACATTTTTCTAGAATTTGGTGCATTATACTTTTGCTAAATGAACTACAGCTTTGGTATCTAACTCATATAAGTCTAGGTTGTGAGTAAACTGATTGTAAATGTGAATTTGTGCATGACTTTCATTTAAGCAAGAGGGAAAGAATATCCCCCATCCCCTATTCTACTATGTAAATACAGAGTTCTGATATATAAATACACAGGTCTGTGCCTAAATTTCAGCAAAACTATAACCCTTTAGAGTTTCATCCAAAATGACTGTTCAAAGACTATTCATTACACAATAAAATTCAGCTTAAAACAATGTAATGTCTAATGAAGCCTGTTCTCAATTTCTGTTGGAGACAAAATTCCCAGGCAAGTATCTTAAAGGGAGCTTATAGAATTTAGGTACCCATATTTCACTAAAATGCAGTATGTGTTGAATGCCTAAATCCAACAGGCTCTTCAGAAAATCCAAGCCCCTGGGACATTATCGTAGATTACATACATACATATTATTCTGACTATATCCCCTAAGTTCACTATATACATATGTAAACCTAACATGCCTGCAGGTAATGGAACAGTACTTTTCCACTTAAATTATTTAACATAAGTGTTGAACTTCTATTATATATCAAGCTAACAGCTAATTTTAAATTGCAATCAAGCCATTCTCTGAAAGCACTTTATTTCAGTGGAGGTTTTGCCTGTAAAAGAAATGTAAATCCCTCTAATGAAGGCAGTGTAATCTTTGAATACACAGTCAAAATGGGGGCTGGAATTTTATTCCTAGTGCTAACATTGACATCTTTTGCCACTTCTGCTAGTTCTCAAGAATTTTTTGTGTGTAACTATCTCATCAGTAAAGCATGTAGAACAGCATTTTCAGACCTTTCGAAGCATGCGAAGCCAAATAAAGAAGTATACCTACAGAAATACTCAATATTAATATTAAAGTCTTCTTCAGACATTGGCTGACATCAATGAGGAGTTCCCCAGAATAGACAAATGACAGAACATGACAGAACAGTGAAAGTCCAAAATGCATACAAGAAATTCTGGGAAAATAGCCTTAGTAAGAAAATCTTCACAACTCTGCTTTCAGTAATCTGTTTCAAATTCTTTGTAACATATCACTTGTTCTTTAATGTGCCTGGCTCTCGCCTGCATGTAGTGCTGGGTAAGGGCTGGCATAACTCTCAGCATCTGTCTGCAGCAGGCTGGGATCAGGATCTCCTTGAGAATCACTCCGCTTTTACTCGACAATCTCGAGACTTTCGCGTTTACAATAACACACAGAGGCAGAGTTCACTCCTCCTCTCACTAAGTACATTTGTCATTGCTATCTCTCTCAGGAAAAATTCACATCTATTAAATTATATGTTAAAAATACTTTTATCCTTGCTTGGGATTCTCTGTAGTATACTTTAATTGTGCACATAATTTCATTTGGGACTTTTCTAAAGATTAAGGTACAACTCGAACTTAATATTCTCCCAAAGACAGGGTCCAGTTCTGCCAAGTTAGAGACACAAATACTATCCTACCCTTACTGTACCTTCTTTGTCCTGTGTAATATACTTCTGTGGCATACAAAATTAACGAATATTTGTACTACTCAAAGTCCTGTTCAAATGAATGGCACAACGGTCCTATTCATTCGACTAGGACTTTGTGTATTGCAAAACCACTGCTTGAGCTAGTCACAGAACAATGCTCTAGTCATATAAGACGTGGCAGCAACTATTATATTCTTACTATGGCACATCTTCTTATGCAGCAAAATACAATATTATTACAAATTATCCTTATTATGCAAAGTCCTATTAAACAAAAAGTCGCACACCTCATTCACACTAATGGGATTTTGTATGTTAAAGATAACATACAGTAGCCTTATAAATATTACATAGAAAGAAACTGCCTATTCTGAAAAAAATTAATTCTTTTGAAATGAATTTTCAAAACATTTCATCTCATGGCCTTAAATCTTTGGCAGCTTCTTAAAAAAAAAAACAAAAAGCCAAACATTAAGGATATGCAAACAGACCAAAGAAACAAACTACTGGGTGAAAATGCAGTCTTTGCCATGTACCTTAAAAATATCCTATGTTAAGCATATGTAAACAGATTTCCAGGGTTACATCCTGCAGAACAAGTTTGTTTGATTCATTATAAAATATGCTATGACTATGCCGACATGACTATGCTGAAAACCCGAGGTGCTTTCATACCTGCAAGAGCTACTGCTGATAATAATATAAAATTGATCTGATGGAATAGCTGAATGTAAGGTTTATTCACATGAGATGAGATTTCAGGAAATGGTTTCATAACAGTAAACAGTTACTTAATTGCTAACAAATGAACTTTTGCCACATTGATTAAATGGCTTAATTCTACTGACCTCAGTGAGAGAAAAATAATTCCAAAAATGTTAATAAAATGGTAATAGTTTTCATGATCAGTATCAGTTACTCAAAATTCTTATCTTAGAATACATTTTCCAGTAAATATGATATTGTTATAAAGACCATTTTATGAAACAAAAAAAAATTAAACACACTTAACTTTTTAGGAAGTATGGTGATGAAACTAACACCTAGAATGTCAATTTTCAACAACTGTTTTTACATCACTCTTGCAGTAAAATTCCCATCTGGGCTGGCAACTTGTGTGCCAAGTTTCAAACAAATGCGATTTGAAATTGCCAGTATATTAGACTCTGAAATTCAAGTGGGATGCTAATAAAAAGAGATGGGTACTGACAATAGATTCTCATATTCTCTTAAAAACACCTATGGCTCTAAGTGTTGTACTAATCTGTTAACAAAATTCTCCAATTATTTGTAACTTGTAGTATAGCATTAGAATATAATGCCATCAAACTGTTAAAAAACAAGCTAACTGGATATAGTTTGTAAGAAAAAAACAATTGTGCTGTATGTAGGTAAAGAATGTAAAAACAGTGCTGCAGACAAAACCTTGTTATTCAGAATCCCATTAGTTACTGAAAATACCTAATATAAGTTTTGTTGATCAATACTCTCATGTAAGCTCTAAATAATGTACGATTCCAGTGGAGAAAAATGCAGCAAATCAAATATGGTGGGTAGAATTGTTTCAAATTATGAAGACTAGTATGACTGCTAATCCATAAATCAGAAATCAGAAAGATTGTTGTAATGTGGGAGGGCTCTATTTAATAAAGGTCATTATAACTCCTGGCTCTAGAGCTATAAGATCTAATATCCTCTCTGGTAGCTCTATGATATGCCCATGCATTACTGTTCTTGTTGACAGTCTGTTGCCTTGGAAATATTTCATTATTTCAGTTTTTCCATTTGTAGACCCTTGGCCTTGTGATATGAAGGCCACCCTATTTCATATTTTCGATTATCATTTAAGCAATCTTCTGGAGCTATTTATATAAAAGCAAGTGTTAGACAATGCATATCATCATTTATCACTGCTATGTTTAAGCTCATGCTCTAGAAAAAGTGCCAAAATAAAGGTTTTTTCTCTTTCACTTTGAACCAATAACACTCTAATATTATGATATGCTATACAAATCAATGCTGGCATATCATATGCATGGCACTTCTGTCTATTTCATTTTCTTGGGTGTTGAAAAAACTAAACTGTTGCTGTAACTGTAAAATTTGCTAACACTCACAGTTTAAAAGAAAATCAAACAAATGTAAGTGTGTAACTTTCATATATCCTTTTAAGATCCTAAACAGGTGAAAAAAGTTTCAAAACTGTTCAAGTGCCTGTTTACATCAGAGACTACTACTTTTTACATCTGTTTTGTAAGCACAACTTTTTGCTTGAAAAAATGTAACACAATCTATCTAAATACCTGCGGTAGTGAAGACTGAAAAACAATGTACACAAAATTAATTTAGAGGATTCTTAATCCTGACAACTACTTTACTGAAGCAGTAGCTATGACACTGCAAAACCCTTTCAGTAAGTGATATGCTCCTGTATTTCAAACATCTTGGTTCCCACAGATGAAAGGATGTGTACAAAGACAGCTAAAATAGTTACATGCAAGACTTCATGAGCACATTACCCAACTTTTAATAAAATGTACATCAGTATCTGTTTATTGAAGCATTGATCCATTTTCTCCAAAACTTTAAGGAATAAACAGACTAACATTATTTTTGCTACAAAAAATGTCATCAATTCTACATGCAATACTTGAACCTAAACTATCCAGAACACTGTACAGAGTGACAACAAAGTGAACCCTAAGGGCAAAAACCAACTTCTTGGACACTAGGCCAAGTTTGTGGCTATTAGTGTTCTAGGAATTTAGACTACCTTTTCCCCTGAAATGATTACACCTCCCACTCCCTACAGGGAAAAACTACTCCGATCCAACCTTTAAAATGACAGCATCAGAGCTGAACAAGAAGATGCTATTAAAGGGCATTAAATTAAATACAGTATATCCTCCTACAACTTCAATCAGAATTTCAGACCAAGTGTTATTTAGTTCAGCTCTCAAGTGGAGCAGAATAACAAATCGCGCACTTTGATTTACCTTCTCCGAATGCCAAATGGAGACAGGTGATAAAGAAAGCACTCATGCACAGGCTATGAAGTTTCCCCTAGAAATTAATTCTATCTTCAAGATTCCTATCTCAGAGAAATTCCCAAAATGGCACACAAATATGCTTCTGCTGGAGAGATTACTGAAGCTATCCTGGCAAATACACTTAGCACTAATATAGTAACATTCTCAGAAAGAAGACAGCAGAATTGTTTGTTGTGGGGGAACAGGACTTATTCATATGAATTGTTTTTCCAACAAAGAATTCTGCAGGAGAAAAACCTGCTGCTTTAAGTGTTATTAACACAGTAGAAACACCTTTGCAGCCACTGGAAGGAAGATTAAAAAAAACGTTTATAGTTGAAAATGAAAATCTGTAGTTAAGTCATTGACATCTGAGGATGCACTGTTTTCCCATTACGTGTATCTCCTAATTTTGCTACATATCAACATAGCCTTGTCAAAATGCAACAGTTAACACTAATGCATCCAAGACAAGCACACTAACACTTCAGTGGGAAATATGAGATATATAGGCTTTTTATACCACGCAGTCTGCTTTCTTAGGAAAAATGCTACAGCTACTTAGACAAAATCTGTGGTGTTTGGAAGCTGTACTACAAACGCTGATCATTCTAAAATATGCAAGTATGAAATTAAGGCTGAAGTACTTTTGCTTATATATTGTTCAGACTTATTTGTGCTGCGAAATATACACCGACTAACACATGATCCATCTACTTTTAAGGGCTATCTAAATGGTAATTTTCATTTTTCTATCTAGCCAGGAACCTTTCTCACCCCTCACACTCAAGTTCACTTGTAACGCTAAAGGGGGCGGGAGGGAAAGAGCCCACCCCAAACCCTCTGGCTGCTCTTCTTCTGGGCATATATCTCGTCGCAGTGTAGCAATGGAGCTTTGAATACTTTTGTAAGAATCACAAAGTAACATCACATGAACTTGTACTCTTGTCTCCTACCAGTCACTTCTAGAAAGATTCACTTTACTAGAACAAATCCGCTACGGGCAATTCGTGTCACCAGCAGAGCACATTAATCACAAGCACTCTCTCCCAACAAAAGTACATGGGGCAGGCGGCGGGCCGGGACCCACGCGGGGGGGCAGCGCGATCCCCCCGCCTCCCTGCCCGGACCCCGCGCACCGCCTCCGTGCCCGCCCGCCCGCGCTCGGCTCCGCTCTGCGCGCCCCGGGGGCCGCGGGCACCCGCGCCCGGCACGGCGGCGTTGGGGCGGGGGGGCCGGGCCGGGCAGCCCCGCGGGCGCAGCTGGCGGCGCCCCCCCCGCTCCGGCCTAGCCGCACTTGAACCGCACCGGCGGGGCCGGCCCCTCCGCCCGGAACGCCGGGCCTGGCGCGGCGCCCCAGGGCCGCCGAGCGGCGGGGGCCGCCGGGGGGGCCTCCCGGCACACACACACACACTCACACACACTCACATACACACACACACACTCACACACGCGCGCCCGCTCCACAACGCGCCCCGCCAAGCACCGGCTCCGGCACCGCGGCGGTGCGGCCACCGGAGCGGGGCCGCTGCTGCGCGGCTTGTTCTGAGTGTGTGTGCGTGTGTGTGTGTGCTTGTGTGTGTGCGTGTGTGCGTGCGGCTGGCGGTGCGCACTAGGAGGAACTCACGGTGCCCGGCTGTGCGAGCGGCGGGTGCCGGCGGCAGGTCCCCCCACCCCGGCATGGCAGCCAGCCCCGGCCCCCGGCGCCGGCGGCTTGGCCCGGCCCGGCGCTGCTGCGGCGGCTGCTGCTGCTGCTGCTGCAGGTTCAATAAAGAGAAAGTGTTACCGTTCTCGCCTGGAAGGATCCTGCTGAAAGCTTGGCTTGGTGGGCGCCATCTTCCTGGGATTTTTTTTTTTTTTCTCCTCTCTCCCTTACTTTTCCCCCTCCTGATGTTGGTGTGTGTTGTGTGTCTAGCAGCAGCAGCGGCGGCAGCAATGGCCCCGGTTAGCCAGACAGGCTAAGGAAAAGTACTGAGGCCAAAGCATCGCGGGCTCCCACTCCTCCGCGTAGTCCTGGTGCAGGTTGCTCGCTCGCTCGCTTGCTAGCGCTGCTGCTGCCGCTGCCGCCGTCCATAAGCCGAGGAGCGGAGGGAGCCGGGGCCCCGCCGGCCCCAGAGACATGCCCAGCGCAGGCAGCGGCGGCGGCCGGCGGCGGCGGCGGGAAGAGCGAGCCGCGGCGCAGCCCCGGCGGGCAGCCCGGCCGCTGGCATCGCCCGGCAGGTGCGGCACACGCACACACACACGCACACACACAGACACACACACTCTCTCACACACACGCACGCACACGCACTCTCGCACACTCGCTCACACACCCCCGCGCCCGCGGGCCGGGCTACGCGGGGTGCCAGGCCATGGGGCTGGCGGGGCGGGGGCGGGGGAGGGAAGGAGGGGTGTCAGGGATCTCCGGGCTTGACCGCTGTGAAAGTATTTCTGGGCATTTTCCAGCTGCTTTCCCAGCTCCGCTCCCGCTCTGCGTGCAGGGGACACAGCCTCTGCTGCCGGCGCAACAACGCCACTCAGTTGCAGTTTCGCACACTTTCTTCCTCTGGAGTCTGGGCTCCAGCGGCGAAGAGGAGCAGGCGGAGGCAGGGACTGTCTCTCCAACACCGCGGGCGCAGAAGCGCGGCGGGAACACACCGGGCACGGGCAGCGTGTCACCCGTGGGCTTCCACGGTGGAGGACAGGCTCGGGTGGGAGCAGCGGGCCGGGGGATGCGAGGGCCCTGCGACCCTCGGGGCCGTACGCGGGTGTGCCCGGAGCCAGCCCGGACGGGCCGGGCCGGGGGAAACCCGCGCATCCCCCAGACACCTCCGAGAAGGCGCCCGCACGTCCTGAGAGCGGGCACCGGGTACCAGCGAGACAAAAAGGGGTAATGCTGGAAATGTGAACTTAAAGCGATAACCCTCTTTGTTGGCAAAGGGTGTAGCACTTCGCGCGGTTTTATTGGAGATCGTGAAACTAATCATGAAGTAAAGGAGTGGGCGAAAGAAACCGCTACCTTAATCGTTCCTTCCAGGACACCGGGAGGACCTGGTGCTAGCCCTGCTAGCCCTTATAGAAGAAATTACTCGTTCGCTAAAAGCTTTTCATCTCCAAGGTAACTTTGTGGTTGTCTGCTGCTGTCCTGGAAGTACAAATGCCCGGGCCCGATCCTGCTCCCTGGGAAAATCCAACGGGCTTCCTTGGGGAAAGGGGCAAGCCCCGAAGGTCGGCCGCGTTTATTCACGAGAAACGTTTCCGCCACTACTCCAAAAGTTTTTTTGGGGGCAGGGGAGGAGGCTGGGGGCCGAGGGCGTGTGCGAGCCGCAGGGCAGAGCCAAGGGGCACAAGTTAGCGGAACACCTGGAAGTTTGGCTGCGGGGCGCCGTCCAGGCACCGGGCCCGGGGATCCCTTTCCGCAGGACAGGAGGCAGCCGGGCCGGCGTCACTGGGCACGGGGACACGGCCGCGGTTCGGGGCCGCCGGGGCTCGGGAGCCGCGGGACCGGGCCGGACCGGACCGGGCCGCGCTGCGCTCCGGGCGGCGCCAAGGCGGGCACCGGGGCTGCGGCCTGGGGGGGCTGCCTGCCTACGCAAAGCAGCAGATGCCGCTCCCGGCCGGCAGTGCTGTCTGCTCTCCTCCGAAATGAGGGGGAAAAAAAAAAAAGAAGAAGTTAACAGGTGTCTCCTTGGCTGTGGCAATAGAGTAAGGAGGTGTTGTCGTGTCTGCCGTATTTTAAGCGTTTTGAGAAAGCGCGGAGAAAAATCGTCCGACGTAAACCATGCTGTTTCATCCATAATATAAAGTGAAAATTTGGAAGAAGGGCATTAATGTTTCCTCTCGTAGGTTAGTGTGCGAGGCATCCAGAGTGGTCTGGATTCGTGGTAGTAAAAGTACTTGAATATCTATTAAGCACTGTTTGGATTAGAGGTGTTAGTAGTTTGTCAGAGAAGTATTGCTTTTATAACTTCTTCCTGATTACAGACTGATAGAACCAAACTATTAAACGCGAAGTACTAAAAAAATTGTATGCTGCCTTGTCTACATAATTCTGTTTAACTTAAAGTCTCCAGAGGTCTCTTTCATTTGTCTAAAAGCCAATCTGACATTTCTGACCCTTGACTTCCCCACTTCACAGACTAAACTATTGTGATTGCTGCCTGTACTTCCTCGTTAAAGTGTCCGTCAGTTTCCATTGTAATTTAAATATTTCATAAGTGACAAAAATCATACAGAATCCATAAAAAGAAAGAAACTTTAATCTGTTCTTCATAACTCTCACGTTCAAAATTTTTTTTAAATTTTTTTCTTTTTTTTTTTTTAGTATATGAAGGATTTGGTGTTTGCTTGAGCAAAACAAGACTCCTCCTTAGTTTCAAATATTTCTTAGCTAAGAACGTCCTTAGGTATCATCAGAGCTTATTTCAGGAGTATCAGCTCCCTATTAACTCTCATTTGATAAAGCCTACAAAAGTTACCATCAAACGTTTTCAATCACAGGCATCAAAACTATGGGAAGCAACACAAAAGTTGCTGAACGACAGAGTAGGCAATGGTCAGTTATCTAAATCTGGCTCCTAAACTAATTAAGTTTGAAATATTATGCTGAAGCTTCCTATTTTTTTTCTCTTTTACATCATAGGGATGTTTAGTTAGGACGTTTAAAATTATACAGCATTTTTTCTCGGTATTTAATTTAATGCAATAGTTGAAAGCAAAATACTCGAGGCAGTGCCCTTTTGAGAGAAATGTAAACGTTTTGTTCCGATTTCAGTAGATCTGTTGTAGTCTACTTTTTTTTTTTTTTTTTTTGAGGATTCGGCTACGAGTATAAGTTTATGTTAAAGCTAACTAACAGATTCAGACTTCAGGTTTAGAAACATAAAGAAATGTCAGGTAATTAATTAAGCTTCATGTTAGTATCAGCATATATCGATGAATTGTTAGGGCAAATGGGGAATGTCTTTAAACTTCGTGATGACTTACTGCCAACTTTCTACGCTCTGCTTCCTAAAGGCGCACTCTGTGAATTTCCTGCATTTGCATTAGAATGCATTTAAGATGAAAAAAAATAGCAGTGCTGAGTATATTTAGAGTTTCGGCTAAATTTCCCTGTAGTAACAGGTGACATGCTAAAACTGTTAAAACTACAATGTGGAATTGCAAGTGTGCAACCCCAAGTGAAAATTGTACTCATTCTTGGTTGAAAGAAAATTATCAATCAGCATACCATGATCAATTATCCCCCTGGCTGCCACACACTGGGATTTGCACAAGGCATTGACATTGAGAAATTCCTCTTTAGAAAGGATGAGCGGACGGGATCCCAAACTTTGCAGCAGCCAAGCTAAGATGCCGGGGTCTCACTTTTTTTTTTCTTTCTCTTTTTTTTTTTTTTTTCCTATTGTTGCTTTACAGCTCATCCAGGACAAAACTAGGAGATTGTGTTTACTTCTCAGTGCATTTTAAAAGATGCTGTATTTTTAAAAAGTAAAAAAAAAAAAAAAAAAACCAAAACAAAACATATACCCTCCCCTTCAACCAAGCTTTCCCCCCACCCCGCAACAAACAGAAATGAGAGATTTAAAAAAAAAAAAAAAAAAAAAAAAAAAAAAAAGGAAAACAAAGAAACACAAAAGCACAAAGAAAAAGCAAGTGAGGGAGCCTCAGGAAGAGGCGCACACCCCTCTCCCAGCCGGTGCTCACCGTTGTTGGTAGGAGGTGATGCCCTGCACGTTTTGCGGGTTGCCGTTGGCCGCGGCGCCGGCTCGCCCCATGCCCGGCGCCGCCGGCACCCCCCCGGCCGCCCCGCCGGCCGCCGCCGCCGTCACCTGCACGCTGAAATCCGGGAAGATCCTGATCATCCCCGCGGCTCAGCACCCGGCGAGTGTCGGCGAAGAGGTGCAGCAGCAGCAGCGACTCTCCCTCCGGCGGCTGCAGCAGCAGAGCCAGGCACACTGCAATCCCATTAGTGAGTGGCGGCCACTGTGAGTGAGGACGGGCGCTTTGATGTGAGCGGCTGGGCTGAGATTGAGGAGTTTGGGGGGGCTAGGGGTGAAGGGGAGAGGGGGGGAGAAATTTACCGAATTGCAAACATGCAACGCGTGAAAATTTGGGAAGAGAAGTGGAATATCAGAGCTACCAAAAAAAGAAAAAAAAAAAAAAAAGGTATGTCGAATACTACTGGAGCTGTAGATATAGGCGAAAAATCCAAGCTGAGGAGGGACGGGGAGGAGAGAGGGGGGCGCAATTACTTTAGCGGTGCAGTGAAAATGATGAGCAGCAAATGTTGCCTTTTTTCCCTCCTCCTTCTCGTCCCTCCACCCCCCACCCTCCACCCAAAATGCAAGTCTTAGAGGATTTCTCTGTCTCAATGAAGTAATAATAAAGGCGGCTGACCACAGTCTGGGCTAGCGCCAACTGTGCGGGGGGGCCGGGGGGGTGGGAAGGCGGGAGGGAAGGGGAGGAATATCCCTGCTCCCAGAGTCCTGAGGAGAAGAGGAAGAGTGGAGGATTGTTGCAGCACAAGTTCTCGCTCTTGGTAACTTGCTTTTGCTCTCCTAGAGGCACCCGCAGCCCCCCTCCGTCTCTTTTCTTTCTCTCTATGAAGGGACGGTTTTCACAAGCGAGGAAATGCGCCGCTTTTGTGCAAAGGCAGAGTTTGTTCCTTATTCTAGGGAGCTGACTCTCCTCCCCTCCTAGTGTGCAGCAATGTTATTGCGAGTCAAACTTGTAAGGTGTGTGCTGTCTGTGCACGCACTGATCCCTATTGCTGCTTCAACATATCAATTATAGGGCCGGGCGCTGCGCGGAGCCCCCGGCAGAGCCACCCCCGGGGCGCGGCACGCACCGCACCGGCGGAGGGGCCCGGGGCCGCGACTCCCCGCCGCCTTTGTGCCTCGCTCGGCCGGGCTTGCCCTCCTCCGCCTCCGCCAAGCGCGTACCCCGGGCGCGGCGCTGCGCGGCTCCAGCAGCCCCCGGGGCCGCGCCCCTGCCCGGCGGGGCCGCCGCCACCGAGCGCGCCCGGGCGCGGGGCAGCGGGCAAGGACCTGCGGAAAGTTGGGCGCTAGCGCGGGGCGGCGGGGACCCTCCGCGGCTGTGCCCAGGCGCCTCGCTTCGGCCTTGGGGCGGGCAGCCTCGGCCGAGGGGACGCGGAGACCCGAGCCCTCCTCGCCATAGTGCTCGGGAGGTAAACCGCGGGCTGCTCCCTCCTCCCGCGGCTGCAGCGGGAGACGAGGGGCGAGGATCCCGTCCCGCAGGGAGCCCAGCAGCTGTGCCCGGTCAGAGGCAGCAGGGAACGGCAGGAAAACTCCCTCCTGCGGGAGGGTCCCACCAGATCGCCTCTCTTCTGGGGGCGCCTCTGAAACCACGGACCTGGAGCCCCAAGCTGCTGATTGCTGGAGCTGAAAAGCGCGGTGCTTGTGGAGAGCTGGACTCCTCGCCAGCCCAGTGAGTGGACAGCTAGAGCAGAAAGTAACGCGCTGCGTTACTGCACCTTGCACAAACAGCAGCCGTGCTGCTAACTCGTTTCTGAGGAAACCGAGGCTCATACCAAGAGGAGCTGCATGGGACAGAACGCAGGTAGTAGCACTCCAGAATGTGTGTAGTGTTGGAAAGGCTATGGCAGCATCCCAAAAATGAGCAGAGATCCCGGACTGTCCCCTCACTCCAAAGGCATTGCAACCTTCCATGAATCAAAGCAGTCACCTGGGCCAGTCTCCCCTTTTTCCATTCAACTGTGTGCCTTTTAGAGTCAAAGCCTGGCTCCTAATCGAAAAATATCCTCTCGTCTTGACTTTTCTTCCCATTGCTGTTTCAAAGCAAATTAAGACACACCAACTTTATGTTAAAACAGAGACTGCATTCAAATCCTTTGTATTAAATAGCATCTGTGTTTGCATTCTGTTTCAATACAAAATGCTTTGGATTGTAGCTAATACCAGGAGATATGAAACTGGTTAGTCCCCACATGTTGCACATAAAAAGAATTCATAATGAGCATCTGTGGGATGTGGAATGGATCCCATGAGTTAGCTGAAGACCTCATAACGTAAGAGCTGAGAAGCCTAAGTGAATTATGACTCTCTTTCCTCGCAAGTAGGATTAATTTTCTATCCCACTTATATTCATTATCTATCCTGTTTATACTATAGGGACATCAATTGTTTGAGTGTTAAATATGAAGACTTTACAGAAACGTGTAGGTTAGATAGCTTGCAGAGAAGAGGGGGGTTGGTTATTGCTAGGAAAACTGTTATTCAAACTCCATGTTTAAAGACCAATATTAGATAAAGCTGCTCACTTTTTTAAAGGACTGCAAATTCTGTGCCATTCTCCTACGACATATTTAAAATGTAAGGTTTACAAAGTACTCTCCATCTGCCTGTGGCCCTCCCAGTGATGTCAATAGGAATTTTGCATGCAGATGAAGGCCCCTATATGGCCTTTAGAGAGCAGGTCAATAAATGGCTGGAGGAATAATTAAAGACTTCTGAGCTGCTCCTTTCCTTTTTCTTACATTATAGTACAAGACTGGCATGAATATAGGCTGGGCTACCACTCTAATTGGCTATGGAATAACATTGAAAGGAATTTAAATGTGGGCAGCAGCCATTTTCCAAATGATCACTCCATTACAGTAGTTTTGTCTGTCAATGTATGGCCAGGCAGTAGAGTGGATGTAATCATGCCGAAGTGCCCATCCATTGATTGTCACTCTTTGCTCTACATTGGCAACTCTGAGCAGATTTTCACATCTCAAAGAGACAGCCTGGATGGAGAGCCTGCCTTTAGCCAAGCTTGCTTCTTCTTAGTCTTGAAAGTCACTGCTTTTCATCCATGTAGGCACAGCCAGGATCTCTCGATATTTAATAACATCTTTTATGCGTATTGATTAATATCTAAAGTGTTAATGTAACTAAAAGTTCGGTCTTGATAACTTTGCTTGCACAAGTAGACCCACTAAGTCACTGGAAGTACTGACAAATAGTTTTGTATGTTAGAAGACAAGCAGGATTCAAAGGTAGGTTTGTGAATGTCTAGAATACAGAATCATTTTCTTTGCCGGAGCTCTTAAAAGACACCAAATAAAAAATATTTTCTCATATTTAAAGAAAACTCCATTTTGATTGTTTGTATCTTTTGTTCCCCCCCAAATTAATCACAATGGTGAAATCCAGTAGGAATTTCTGAGACTTACTTTATACACCAATGAAAATATCCATCATCAAGCATATGCTCTGTGCCATATTAAATAGTGTGGACCCAATTTGCCACATATTTCACCAGTGCTACAACATACCATGATGGATTTAACTTAATTTGCTGCAGCATGCTAGCGTAAATGAGATGAGAATAAACCCCAATATTTTTAATTTACTTTATTTCTCATTTTGGTCAAATTATTGACAGCTTCTGGTGTCCAAGTGACATAGTTTTTGTCTCAATACCATATACTATTGCAAGATATGCTGCAAGTTGCTTTAGTATTGATTAAGCAAAGAAATATTTTAATAGAGTACTGCTGTTTCTATGTGCAGTAGACCTTCCTCTCAGGCAAAAACATAGCAAAAATAAAAATTAAAACCACATGACAATATGCGATGCAATAACATTTAATATTTATGCTTTTCATATACCTCTCTATCACAATTATATATTATATCTTTATTCGCATTGTCAGTATACTACTGTTCCTTTCTCAGGTGAAAAAATATCTCTTCTCTGGAAATTCATTTCCATTTACTTAAAGTTAAATGGTTTGACTTTGAATTTTCATTATCTGCTGTTGGAAGGAGCCTGTGACAGGTATGAGAGAGAATGCTACAAAGCTTCATTGTATCATCTAATTTTTGCTTCACTTTAGTCAGATATCATTTAGGTAGAGAGTAAAATAGTATACATAGAACAGGATAAGATAGAACAAAACAGAACAGAAATAAAATGAAAATAGGATATATAATGAATTACAGTAGAAAAATGCCTTTATCTTGAAGTGATTTTTTTTTTTTTAGTTATACTGATTCCTCACTAGTGAGAAAATTGAACTAATTTTATATAAAAGGAATATGTCATAACAGGATATGGCATTTATCTTCCTGAGATAGGGGTGACCTCATCATTCTCAAGTGGTGTAGCTATGAATGAGTAATCAGCCTCCCCACCCATTAAGTGTAGATAAAGTCCACATCTTCTGTCTAAGTATTAAATATTCGATTTATTATTTTACAACTCACCATCTCTACAAGTGTTCACTGACTGAGGCTTCGGTTGCTGCTGCCAGTATGCGTTGTCAGTGGGAAGCAGAAGAAGCTCCTCAAAAGGTGCCCTGTATAATAGAGAATGAAAGATGAGAAGGAAAATGAAAATAACAGATGAGAAGAAAACAAGAGAAAATGGACCTGCAGGAAAAAAAATTATGGGCAGAACAGGGATAAGGAGATTCTTTAACTGACCTATACTTTTGTTGTCTGTAATATTCCAAGAGCTTTATAACATACAAGCAGTGAAAATATTTTTCATATTAATACCTCACATATATCAGCTACCTCCTATCTCAAGTTATATTGCTCAAGCTATTCCCAGAAGAATTTATATATGTATAATGTGAGAGAAATATATAGTTAGGAAAAAAATTCTTTTTACTATTTATCAGCAGTGCACATTAGGGAAGAGCCACAGTTAAAAAAATACAGTTTATTTCTAGAACTATATAAGATAACATAATTTTCTCTTTCAAATGATGTCACGTGCTGCATTTTGTTTTCATTCCTTTGTAAAAGCAACGAGTGCAGTTTAAAGAAAATATTCTAAATTTAATTTTAAATCCAAAAGAACTGTCTGTTCATCTGTTTTGAAGAAAAAACTCTAAATAGAACATGAAGTCAGGAAAAAGACCGTTACAACTTATATGAAACTACTCAAATATTTTCCACCTTCACCATTCCTTGACGTGTACTCGTGGTTGGAAGAATGGATAAGGGAAATGTCTTTTCTGAAAGGTTTGGCTAGGACTGAAGGGCAAGTTCAAGGTAGCCCCTTCCCCCCACCCCCCCCTCCCCGTATTTAAAAAAAAAAAAAAAAAAAAAAAAAAGGCAGGCAGAGAGTAAGATACAAGGAAAGTGCCTGGGGAACATAGCACCTCTATCGAAATAATAAAAGATGTATAAGGGCGTCAGTGGAAGAACTAGAAGAACTATTAGAGGAATGCCCTGCAGGGCTGTCCCAGTGCTCAGCGATTAGCGCCCCGCGCTGCCGGCGGGAGGATGCGGGGAAGGTGCGGGGCTGATCCCGGCTGTGTGTGTGGCTGGCACACTGCTCACACACCCAAAGGGTGAACCTGGGCTGTGCACAGACCACCGAAGCTGCCTCAGGAAGGAGTATCATGTCTTCCCTACCATCAGGTTGTTTTTGGTTTTTATTTTACTCTCTGTGGGAAAGCAAAGGAGCACCTCTGGCCCACCTCGTAATGACAAAGGACAGGTCACCTTCCAAGGCTGGAGCATCAGTCTTAAAGTCAGTTTCTCATGTGTTGCATACTTAGCTCTGGCCCTAAATTTTAGTGAGTGAGTTATCCCTTAGCACCGGAGGTTTTCTGTAGTGTTGATCACCCACAAATTTTCTAGCATCTCAAGTAGATTGAGAAGCAGCCAGCTCATTTTTTCAGACTCTACCTGCTTCTGCAGATCTGTGATGTGTCTCCAGGCAGTTTTAGCACCTATGTTTTCATTTCCCATCTCTTCAAGATCAGTCTTATGCCTCCAAAGTAGTCTGCTACTTCACTGACATCAAATTAGGGCTATGGAGACCACAACTAAATTTTGCTGTTTTCACATTCTCAAAATCCCCATTCATGCCTCACAGCCTTATAAGAAGCCTTATTGGAAAAAGAAATCAAGCAGGTGTTTTTTATCTCCAGGGTTCTAAGAAATGCCATCATATTATCCTGTGTTCTCACCACATTCAGATTTTTGGTGCTGTTCATCCATAAGTGAAACTTAAAAAACCACAGAGCTACTCAACACATTTTTTTTCTTTTGTGTATGTGTTTACATTTATTTGTAGCCTCTGCCCACGCTCCTAAACAAAATAATTTGCAGAAGCACCCATTAGTGTGTCCTGGAAAGTCAGGATCAAAAGACAGCTCAAGGTTTTTGGCTGCACTTAGAGGAGGATTCTTACTCCTTCCCTTACTAAGTGCTCAGTCTCTTCTTATTCAGAAGGAATGGAACCAATCATGCTCTCTTCTCCTGATTATTTTCTGATTAACAAATCCAAGTTAATGATACATACAGCAAGGAAAGCATTGATCTTTCACTCAGAGCTCCTTCACACAAGCCCAGTGCAGTCCAACGCAGCCTTTCCTCTTTGGTGGTTGCTGTTAGTGCTCTGCTGAGTCACGCAGCAATGCACATTGAACGAAAATATTCCCGTGCCTGCATCTTATCTCCTACTGTCCAAATTGCATCCAGCGCAGTTTAAAGCTGTGCTAGGTCCTCAAAGACATGCTTCTCCATAGCTGGTGTGGTGGGGCTTTTTCTGTTTTATTAGAGCATTATTTTTCCACTCATTGAAGGCAGTGCATTGTGTTCCTGTGTAGCAGTCCCAGGTGGGCAGCCACGTACATCTGTGGCTCTGCTAACAGTTTCTGAAACTTCAAGCATACATAAGAATCAGAAATAAATACTTTGATCCTTAGTCTTAGTGTTTCTCTAAAAATAATTAAAACTTATAAGGATGTATATATGTGTCAGAAACTTGAATGCAGGCTAGCCTGTTTGAAAATGCATCATTGTGCAGGCATAGGAATCTCTAACAGAGTCCCGTTCTTATTTAGAACTATTAATTATTCTGCAGTTTCAGTTCATCCTATGAAGATGATTGTCCTAATTTTTTCGTTCCTTTTTACTTTAATTCAAGCATCAAGCATACTCACAGGTGGTCTTCAAAATTTAAGCATATATCTAATTTTACTCTTTCAATTTCAAATTTCTCTTGGGTAAAAACCAACAAAAACCTTCCTAGTATTTTTATATGGTCTATCACAAACCTTAAAGAGGAAGCTTTATTCCCTTCAAAGATAGACCTCCATCCACATTACTTGCATTTCTATTGTTGCTATCCATACTATAATAACTATTGTAAATAACAACCAATGTTACATGCAGCACCTGAGAAGGGTCCTTGCATTTCACACTTCAAAATTCTTTTCTTGGGGACTTAATTTTGACAAAACTGGAAAACTATTGGTTAGAAGACGTCTTAGTCCACTGCTGGACCTTTATTTTAATTATCTTTTTCAAAGGTAGGGTAGCCCACCAACTGGCCATAAATTGTACCAAATTTGGTATATGTTGAGTTAGTTTCTTTATTTCTTCTTTGGCTGTAAGTATTCTCCCCATCTCAAAGTGTATTTTCATTATCAGAAAGCAGTCTAGATTGTAGTTTGTATCTAAATAAAGTTGAATAGTCCATTTGTTTAAAATTACTCAGGAAGGCTACCTAACATTCTTGACTGTTCACTCCCAGTGTATCATATTATCTCATTTTTATATTAATGAGTGAACAACATAGAAAACATCATTGTGACTTTTGAGACTCAAACAAGATTAGGTATTGGCAACATATTGGATGGAGAACTTCTGGACACTCTGAAGGAAAACAGATAATGTAATTTTCTCATTGTCAATACATGTTTTAGGTATTACAGAATTAAGCCACTATTCTCTTCATTACACAACTGAGGCAACATATATTTGTCTATAAAATATCTATAATTTGGGTATATATATATATGTCAATCGGAAAAAACTTAAAGTTTCTCTTAGTTCAAAATTCATTAAAGAGGCTTTATTGTACCTTTTTTGTCTTTGAACTAATATGGGGAAAAATTCATTTTACTAGTACCTCAATAGGACAGGTTAATAAAAATTATTACTTGTTGATGGTATGGCCTATTTCTTCTCCATACTCTGACAGAAGGAAAAGCAACAGGAACTCCTCTGGCAAACTATCATTTTTTTTGAAATGTGTTTTTCATTTTAGGAAAAAACCTCCTACGGATTTTCAGGAGTATTTAATTTAATACAGGTTTGGCCTGTTTTGTACAGAACAAGAAGAAATATTGGAGTGTCCATACAAATAGGTATTATAACAACAACAACAACATCTGCACGATGTCAGAGTTTATTTATAATTGCAAGATGTTATAATCACTATTTATTTCTTCCCTTAACTGACCTAAATCAATATTTTTTCCTAAAGTAATTAAACCATATGGAGATAAAAGCTATCATACAGGTAGAAGTAAAATTTGAAAGTATTGATAATATAGCAGTAATTCTAAGATTCAAATGCAATCACTAATTCATTAAAAAGTTACAATTTTTGTTGAATAATGTTACTGACAGTCCGTGCTATTTTCTGTGCTGTCAATTCAGTAACAATTTGTCTATATGCCAACTAAGCGCGGTGGCTAGTTTTATCTAGAATATATTCTAATTTGTTACTCGTTCCTAGGCAGAACTTTTGATTCTAATCAGTTTTAGTCAACTGTTTTCAGTTTATAATTAAATACAGAGGGTGAAATTGTGCATAATAAAGAATATAATATATGCAAAAAAGTCTTGAAATAATAAAATTACTAAAGCTGATATATCAAACACCTGAAGAAGAAGAAAAAAAAGGTTAAGATGTTTCTTGAACTCATTGTACACCTTACACTTTTTATGGTGTGCATTAATAATACTTCAAAGTTTGCATATCCAAAGATGAGAAGAAGAATGTTTCCATTTAAATAGCAACAGTATTCTTACCTTTCAGAATATTCTTATGAATCCTTGCTACTTCCACTAACACTGCTCTTTTACCTTTGCTTTTTAGGTGAAGAAGAGTCTGTGACTGGGAATAATGCAAAATAATTTTACTTTTGAGGGACTCTAAACTCTTCAAACCATTGTTATAACAGATGATGCTTGACATTGCCAATCATTCCATCTTCCTTTTACTTGTAAGTCCTGATATCAGTGGGAGACTGTGTACATGCATTCATATGGTGCTGTTTGGTTTGTGGATCACACATGTCTGGAGTTAATTTATTTAATGTATCGACTTTAAAATATCTGCTGTCTTCACTGTTAGTTGGAAAGATCTTTAAAACCTGAAAGAATATCCCTTAATATGGCTTTCAATGAAAACCAGCATTTGGGGGAAAAGAGAAAATAAAAATAAGGCATACTCTATACATGCTATGTACATGGCAACTTGAATATACATTTAAAGTACCAAACAATATTTCTTCAAGTAGGAACTTTATTTTGATATTGTTGATTATATCATGCACACATTATTCCATAATTTAAAAAATAACATCATTTTGCAAGCATACAACTAGTGATTTGTTATTAGGTCCAGTTATGATGCTGCAAGGAGATAAATTAATACTAACCTTTCAAAAGGATTCCAGGGTTGAATCCTCAGTGTCATATATAGGCACTAGAATTTGACTCTCCTGTTATCTTGGGGAGTTGGGCCACTGGTTTTCATGCACAAGTATTCAGAAGTCCAGTCAATCCAGAATGGAGACCAATATCTGAGATGCAGTTCTTGTTTGGAGAGTCAAACTGGGCATTTCCTGAGGCTCCATGCTGTGAGAGGAGAGCCAGGCAGGCAAAGATGGGTCAATGCCTTTTCCCACCACCAAGTACTGAGGTTAATGTGCATTTGAATCTCTGTTTCTTTGTTCAGAATGACTGTAGATGTTGTCTTGTGGAGAAATTGCTCAATCTAAAGATGACTGTAGTTACACAGTCATTCAAGTGAATTAATGTAGGGGAACAAGGAGGACTCACTCCATCACTAATGGACACAAGCCTTATGCAGTGGCTGACTGATGGCTGGCTGCTCTGGTGTCCCAGCCTGGGTACCAGCAACAGTGTCTGCTCTGGATAGCAGCAGTGGGTACCTTCCTAACAGCTAATTATTTCTGCAGAGTGACAGTGTGATGCTGATTAAAAATATATGTTAATATATATGGTATATTATACCTATAAATATATCTTGCCTGATTTATTTGGTCTGAGCTCATCTATAAATTGTCTGGCTTCTGAAGGAAAATGGCAATATTGTCTTGCATATAGAGGGATAGATTTCGAGCTAAATCAGAGGTTAGAACAAAAAATCCAAATTAATAACAAACTCTCAAGAGCTCAAACAAAGCAAATTTTAATACATGAATATCAGAAGACATGTGTATGTCTTGAGCAGAGAACAAACTTAAGATATGGATGGATGGGAAAAAAAGGTTGAATGATATTTTCCCTCTGAAAAAACAAGAATAAGAAGAGCATTTTAGTACAGCATAGTGGTTAGATTCTCAATAAGCCTGTTTCATTCATGAATTTGAGTAATGGAGATGCAGCCTGTTTCAAGCAAGGAAGCAAAAGCAACCATACTCCCTGTCTGTCAATTATCTCAATTTTCATTTTAATTTCAAGGAAGAAATTAAAGAAATCCTGCCTTTTCCTGAAAATTAAACCAAAAAAAAACAAAAACCCCAACCAACCAGCCATCCAAAAAAAAAAAAAAATCAAAAAACAAAAAAAGCAAACAAAAATGCAAAATGAAACAAAAGCAAAACAAAAAAAAGAACTTCACACAAAATTAACATCATCAAAAAAAACCTAAAACACAACAGCATTCTCAAAATACATACTTATATGGCATTGAACCTTTCATATGGCTTTCATGAAATTTAAGGAGGAATGCTAATCCATTTGGTTTTAATATGTCATTCTGGGTTTTTCATTTTTCCCTACAGCCTCCCCAAAAATGTTTATAGGGGTGTACTAGAAAAAACTCTGGAAGATGCTTCTTTCTTTCCTATGAGGTAATATTCAGTACTGCTTATCAGTAAGTCAACTACCATCACAAGAAAAAAGTTTTCACTGAAGTATATTGATGTTTGCTTTTGTCTGCATAAGGCGTTTGAACATTCAGTCTTGAAAGTATGATAGTGGGATGAGTGGCCTGATGCTGTTAAAAGTGACTATTAAAGTGAATCAAGAGTCATTTTTAATAGTGTTTCATTGGAATCAATGGGCCAGTATTATCAGAAGTGAGTCTCATTGGAGTTGTGGAGATTAATTGTTTTATGTGAAGTCACTGAAGTCAAAGGTAACAGGCTACAGAAAGTTAACCCCACACAGCACAATTACATTCCATGTAGCCTCATCTTGTGGCAAATAAACCAGTTTATTAAGTACAAGACTGGTGTATCACTTTCACAGAATACATGAGAACACCCAGCAGGGTAGTGTTGCAGAGGATGGTGAGGTGACCAGTGCAGCCAGGCTTTTAGGGTAATTGCACAATGCCACTTTAACAGCACACATCACATACTACTACAGCATGCTTTCAAGAGAAAAATGTTAGGCAAGATATCTCATATCCTATACTCTTTGCACAGTGCCTCAAGCTCTTGCTTTTACTAGATAGTCATGAGAATCAGGCTAAAGAACTCTGATGTCTCATCCAGAGAGTGGCAATTGTAAAAAGGCACATTCACTGCCCCTCTTTCTGAAAACTACGGAAATGAGAGCAGAACTACCTTCACTTTAGTGAAGGTTTAGAGGGTTTGCAACATTTAATTAATGGAGAATAAATTTAGCTACTTATCAGGAAAAGCAATCTTCAAATTTTTTTTAAACTTAAACATAATCACAATTAACTGCCAAAACATTCAGAGGAGCTTATGTAAAACCAGCAGATGCACAACTAGATCCTGTTATGTTTTGTATGAGTCCAAAATGAGAGGCATCCTTTGCTTTACCATTCCATGGATTCTGTCATTCCACAAACACCACTGTATAATCATATTACAGTAGAAAACAGTGTCAATGGAAATATATACAAAAGCATGAACCAGATACGTGAAGTATAGAGTTCAAAGTGATTACATGTTGTATAATTGATGTGCACTTTTAGGTTTTGGGGTTTTTTTCCTCCACAAATCTAAAATATTCTCTACGCTCTAGATCTATTTCCTATCAATTTACTGTTATAATACAAACTCTTTTAGTACAAGTACAGCAATTCCAAGTTTCACAGGATGCTTAAGTCTTTATATTCATTAATGTCTTTGCAGCTCAGAATAATTCTGTAATTGTGGAACCCCGGGAGTGAAAGTATTGCTTAATGTCTCATTGACACTGGGACAAAGGACATAAGCCATCTTTGATGTGTATAGGGTAACAAAAGTTCAACAAAGTATTGTGCAATATAGGATTTAAAAAGTCTCAATCAGACTGTAGGTTAAGTCTCCAATCTATCCTCCCAAACTCCAGGTTGGCAGTGATGAGAATGAAGCAGGAAAAACACAAAATATTCTGTCTCTTTAAAATTTTAGAGGTGGTTTTGTTCATTCTGCCTTAGCTACTGGAAGCAAATCAGAGATCTCAGTACTTAAGACATTTCTGTAACTTGAAAGTCACACCAGCACAGAGCATGCTTTTCAGGTCCACTTGGAAGTGTTGGCTCCTGACCAACTACACTGGTACAATACTCTGCTACACACTCACAATGATGCCAGCTCCCTTTTACTGCCAGCTTTCCACAAAGGTTGTGAAGAATTTTTTTCTGTTCTTGCTTGGCCTTGTGGTGCAGATTCATAGAAACAGGTAGTTGCAAGGAAATATCCTGCTTTTTACCTTTTTATCTTAAACATTCCCTTCGATTATTTTCATAATAAAATTGACCATTTAAAACTTTTTCTGTCGTAAAATAGAAAAAAACCCCATCCTAAGCTATATTGTATATTTGGAGATATTCTTTAAAAATTCTTTTCATGGAGTTACTGAAATATGTGGTAATCAAAAATTACTTTGGAAAAGCATCACAGTCAGTCTTGGGCAGGTCACTGAAAACTGGCTTACTGGTTCTGGCCAAGGCAAGTCCTGTGTGTTAGCAGCTGTGCTCACTTCTTCCTTGGAGAACATAAAGGGGGGACAAGTCAGAGTCCCAATACTTTCTGAAGGATTAATGTTAAATGAAAAAAGTAATGAAAAATATGTTTTGACAGTTTAGTACCTTTTGAAAAAATAATTGAAGTTAGAAAGTTAGATGCCAGGATTAGTCAAATCAATGTGACATGAAATGGCAGAGACTATAAACCCTAAAAAGAAAAATCTTTTATGGTAACTTTATCACAGTGTTCATCGTAGAAGGGCATATATATAATTATGTATGCATGGTAGAACCCCTGTAAAGTAATAACTTTTAATGAATAGCCCTGTTAAAATAATACATTTCTGGGCACCAAACCAAATATGTACAGGAATACAGTGCAAACCTTCTGAATGATAAAGCAGGAAACTAAAAAAGAAAATAAAGAAAACTAACAAAAAAGAACATTTAGTAGGAAATTGGACTGATACGCCTGCTTATATTAAAAGCTGTAGATGTTTTCATGAAATCAAAATAAATTTGATAAAAGAGACTTTTGAAATTACTGTATGCTGTACAAATATTGTTTAATAAAAATAAAAGATTTTTGCCTAAGAAGGTTGATTCTAATTTCATCTCTTTTGCTGATTTCAAAAGAATTATACCAGGAATGCATCTGTTCCTTTTAGAGTATTTGTTTCATGGTAGTTGTATGTTTTGTTTTATTAGGACAGCACTGCACGCTGTTTGATAGGAAACCAGTCTCTGATCAGCAAACCTTATTCTACTTAAAAGCTTTACCTCATGGAGAGCTTAGATCCATGTTCTTAAATAGTTTTATATACCCAACTCTTTTGTAAAATAAAAAAGTGATACTACCTAAGTTTTAGATCTTCAGTGCTACTTGATTTTCTGAACCTCAGTGAGTGCCAAGGTCATCAAGTCTCAGTAGGCAGCCAGCATATGGATGCTTCAGACATATGCTGTCATTCTCACATGACATTCAGCCCTTTCCCCTCAATTTGGGAGCCAAAACTGCTGACTATATGTAGCCTGAGAATGATGGGAACAGGGCACATGGATGTTTGTTTAGTTTTGGATAAGAAATTGACTCATGGCAAGGATCTGGGCTTCGAAGGACCATGTCAAACATTGCATTATTTCCCTGAGCAACAGGTTACCAATGTACGAGATCCTCAGGAATGTGACTAGCTTATTAAGACTTTCATTAAGATTGTATCTTCCAGATCTCCAGTTCTGAGATCAGATCAATTTGCTGCTGAAATTCATTCTCATTTCAAAAGGGAAGGAGACAATGCCTCTAGGAGAGAAGGAAGTGACCCACCTAGTGAGCAACTTTCTTCTAAATGACAAAAAATCTTAAAACAGAAAATTTCTCAAAAAACACTGGAAAATTAAAATTGTGGAATGAATAGCAAGGTGTAAGAAAGAAAGAGTAGTGTCAAATACTACAGAATATGAAAACATCATAGTGAATTAATTTTCTAAATTGTATTTTGGAGTTTAGTATTTCTTGACTTGATAAGACTGTAGTACTGGTTTCAGTGTCATTTTTGTGCTTCATGAATTTATTTCACTTTTCACACACTCTTATTTCAAAAAACCTGTTTTACTGAGAGATTGTTGAAAAGATTCCTGGAAAATTCTAACAGATGATACAAGTAGAGTTAGAGCTAGTGTTAAGAGATTATGATGTTCCATATCAAGTAAATTAGTTTATTTTGTGTCTCTTTATGCTTTAATCCAAATCCAGGACTACCTCTGTCTCCCTATGACAACTGTGAGACAACCTTCTGCCATGGTGACTTGTTCTGAAGTTGCTTGAATTAGGAGGCAGTGCTTGGCATCTATACTTCTATGGATGAAATACAGCAGATTAAGTGATTCTGAGCTGCCAACCTCAGCCTCTATCCTTCTCTCTGTTTTAGAGCTCTTGTGATTCATTGCCATTCTCCTGAAGTCACAGAGAAAGGACAGACGGTTTTAATTACCATCACAAAAAAAATCCCCAAAAAACTATCAGGCATATGGAGATAACAGCCCAGAATTTTTACGAGACCTTGGAGGAGTTAGCTTGCCAGAACTTGAAACCCTAGAAGTTGACTTATTTTAGCTTGGGAGAAAATTTCCTGAGCCTCTGATTATTTTTTTTTCCAGAATAATCTGATAATAAAATGACTAATATATGGCCTTTGCTTAGAAATGGATGAGAGAGAAGATGTACAAATAACAATACCTGAAAAATTGTGCATATTTAAAGAAGTAATTACAATTTGTTTTCAACTGCATTTTAAAGCCCATCTTCATGAGACTTGCTTGACGTTGTACTGTTTTAGATTGAAGTCACCAAAATTTTATTGTACCAGAAAGGATTGGGTCCTTGATAACAACTTTATAAGGGCTGTAAAGGGTTTCCACAGTAACATATGACTTAAATGCTGGAAGATTTTTTAAAAGCTTAATATTAGGCATAAGGTGGGTCAGTGAGGGGACAGATGTTTCCTCATGTCCTGTTGAGCGATTGAGAATTTTTAAAAAACTATATTTGTTGAAAATCTTATAGTTTTTTTCCTAATGGAAATGTTAAAAATCAAAACATCTCTATTCCCAAAAGAAGCAGCATAGGATTATTCATACTCTGCTGCTGAATATCTTGGTTTTTGAAGTCCGCTGGAACCAGCACCTGATGACAAGATTTCATAAATACAATTAGTGTGAAGCAGTTTACAGAGGTCTCCCAGGCCACGTCCTGTCCCTACCTGTTGGCTTCTATGAATGAATGCTGGAGCTTGTTGGGTGTTTACTGGGGCTCCATTTGGCCCCAGGGAGAGCTGGCTTAGCTTCTGACACAGCTGATTTCCCACCTACATCTTGCATGAACTATTCTTTTAAGGACCAGAGTGGGGCTTTTTTTTCTGTGCAGAGTGAAGTTACCTAGCAGCAGTGAGTTATGAGCAATCATTGACCATTTGCAGTAATAACCAGTTTATTAAGGAAGCTACTTACAAAGGTACTGCAATTATAGCTAACTTCTAAATAAATATACACAGACTGATTTCTTAGTGCCTCCAAATCCTTTTCTCTTCCAAACTGTATTTCTTTTACAGACCTACAGAATAAATCCTGAGCAAACATAACAGTATGTGGCTTTTACCTAAGCCCATTTTACCTCAATCTAAAGAACTTCAAGAAGAAAAAAGACTGAAAATAGCTACAGTAAGACTGCTTCTTGGATAAAATTCTAGGAAACCCATATTTAAGAATTCTGTAACATTCCAAAGTTGTGATTCAGGGCCAAAGTCTTTCATTTACAATAACTGTATCTTAGAACACTGACTCAGCAAGTGCTTTTTGGAAGCAGGGAGGGCTGGCCACACAGCTGAAGCAGCACCGTGAAGATGCAGAGGCAAATTTCAGGTGAAGCACAGGATTGCACGGCCCTTTTAACACCCAGGCAGGGCTTGGGGAATCAGCTGGGTTTACAATTTGATTTTGCCTCCTGCATGGAAAGTTGCCATCCTGTTCATAAAGCTTGAGAGGAACTGTGTTCAGCTTATAAAACTCTCTCTGTAACTTTGTAAATTCATAACTTGTCATCACATTTTCCCCCATAAATGGAATAATTTAAGTATTTTCCCACAAATTAATCCTTACTAAATGCTCAAAATTTCACCAGTGAGCACCAGCAGTGTTGACTGAAATCAAACCATAGCAAATAGTGCTCAGCACTGACAAATTAAACTTACCCACCCAAGACAAAAGTGGCATTACTTTGAAACCCACATTAGTTCACTGTTCTTGCCTAAAGGCATGGAAGTGGGAGTTAAGGACCTCTCAGTGCAATTTTTTACATCCATCATGCATAGATGCCTCTAAACAAGCAGGAGTATAGTGTCTTCTGAGGACAAGAGACCAGCAACCAAACTGCTATTGAATTAGTTGAACTGTGAGTACAATGAAGCCTAGAGCTGTAGCCATTTGGCAAAGAGCCTTGTGATCTGTTGTGCTGTGCCATGGGTTTCCTGAGGAGATTTGGCTTCATCATGAATGCTGGTGGCCATTGCCATCACTGTGTGATTGAGGTGCGGAGAGAGTAACAATATGGGAGTGGCATTGGGAAATTCAGAATTTTGTTTCTCCCTTTTTTCAACTTATTTTTCCACTTCCATGTGTTTTTATTCTGATTTTGAGGACAGAAATAATCACACACTTACCCTGTAATAATGTAGTAATCTGTCATATAAATACCCTGCCATTATATGGTAATTATGGTTTCATTAAATGATCAACAGCTACCATGTTAGCCAAGAATAATTACACATTTGTGTCCTGTATCTTAAAGTGTTCTCAGCTCCCTTTTTTTTTATTGAAAAGGGGAAAAAATGTTCCCTCGTGAGTAAGATCACAGTTTGGCCCAATGTATGCATTTATTCAGTATGACTTGGATTGCCACAATCTCCTATTTTGACTTTATTCCACAGCATACCAAGGCCTCATTTAAGGGAACTTCACCATGGCTATTATGGCTGCACATTTTCAAAGTTTCCTGAATAAGGGGCCATTCCACATTACTGCTTTTTTTCCTTTACACTTCCAGTGCCAGTTTATTACTTCCCAGAAATTTCACAACACTGTAGTGTCTGCATTACAGCTCTCTGACTGTACCACCTAGTTTAACATTTGACATTGACTCAAACAACGTGAGACCTTGAAGGTTTCAGTGATTGTCCTGAGCTCTAAGTATCTTCTTGGAATTAGTAGAGACATTCTCCATTTGCAATTTTTTTTTTCTCTAAGTTGAAATTTGAGATATTGGACAAAAGAACCATATATAACATTCATTGAAGCAGCCTTAAATTACGCTAAATAGATCAGCGAATGTAGATCTGTTAAATTTTATTATGTGGACATGGTAAAAAAGATTGCCATTTCAGCTGTACATCTTCCCACTGTTGACCTTTTAGCACAGATGCATGATTATTCATTACATACAGCTTTTGACCATTCATTGAAACTGGTTGTCAATAGCAAAAAAATGCTGGATAAAAACATGATGAGTGAATTTAGGTACAGTTTGGGTGCCTTATCATGGCATTTTTAGGCCCCTGAGTCATCCTGGGGTACCTAAGCCAGTGACACAGGGGTGGCAGATCCTGAAGGAAACCTGTGGGCTCCACGAGAGGTAACTACAGCCCAGGTGGGATATCCTTGGGTAGCACTAGTGACAGCAGCCCATCTGTGTTTGGGCACTGAGTTGTGCCCTAAATTTCTGATGCTGGTCAACTCATCTTCCTCCTGGACAGGCTAGTGGTGTGCTGAAGCTGGTACCATAGCTCTATTTCAATTTACAGTATCAATAGTTTGTTTCCAAAGACATATTTGTAAACACTGGATGGGGAAGAGGGGAGGAAGGACAGAAAGTGGAGAAGAGGAGGGGAAGGAAGTGCAATTCTGCAGCTTCTTCTGTAAGCCATAATATGCATAGCTTTGGTCCACTGGTTTCTGTATTTCTCTTCTGCCACCAACTATTTCTGTTCTGCCAAGAGCATGCTTCTGCAGGCATTTTATAGATTTTGGATACACTCTTCCTCATCAACTTTCCCTTTTCCTGCTCTTTCTGAAGAACCTCTGTTGGAATTGTTTTGACCTATTTGTCAGCATTTTTCCTTTCCTTTTCCTGTGTAATTGAAATTGTCAGTTCCAGAATTTCAGGGAACCTTCTATTTACAACATTCATAGGCTCTGATTCATCATACTAACTTGAGCCACATAACTTGACACATTCATTAAAATTACACATAAACTGAAATAATTGAACATGTGCTTCACAGAACATTTTCCAAAGCATTTCACCTCACTAAAATATAAAAAGGGCAAGGTTATTGCAACACATACTCAGCACTGTTTCCTTGTGTTTGGAGTGGCTCTAGAAGAACCTATTTTCATTTTAGATAAACACATATGAAGTTTACATTGAGTTAAATGCAACCAAAATTTCAAACTTAATACACAGCCAGTGGTTGAAGGCTGTCATCCTGAAATGTGGACTTTCATCCAGGTGAAAACTATTTCTTTCCACCATATCCTTATGTTGAAAATTTCTTTATATTTTTTGGAGAGACAGTAAGTCTTCCTTTCTGTGATAGAAATAATTTATCCCAAATTAGTAAGACAGATCAAACTTTTTAAAGTTCAAGACAGAATCTGGATGGGATGGGGGATTAAGTACTGAAGTCTAATCATAACATGCTTTATTCAGCGACAGTGCTTGTCCTGTGAGTGCATGCCCCAAATCACCACACTAATCTGTTCTGGAGCATAGCACAGACTGCTGTGTACCTTTCTTTATTGATTTGTAATTGTGCCACGCCACCATTTCAAGTGAGATACAATAAATCAGTAAGAAACAGGCAACCTAACATGATCTTCCAGGTTGTATGAGTCCAACAATCAACAAGTGCCTGTGAGGTTGTTGCTTCTTGAAAATAAATGAGTAGAAACACAAAGAAAAAGGTGTACAACACACAAGAATGGCGAGTATGCAGATGTAATCCTTAACTTTTGTAAATCATCACAGGTGACATAGTTTATGAGACACAATGAAGTCCTGTGCATATTGCTGAATAAATAAAGAGGATCTGAAAATCCAAATAATTTCTAGACACCAAAGAGATGTTTGTCTACTGATCTTATATTCCACTCAATCATAAACATTATTTTTAGATACTTCCAGGGCATGTAAAAAGTGTTTTCCAACTAGAATCTATTCCAAGTCTCTGTTGCGACTGTACAAGTATAAAGAAAAGAAAAACTTTGGCAACAGAGACAAAAATGCAATCAGGAAATTCAAAGCAAGATTTGTACTCCCCCTCCCCACTTAGCACTCAAGAGAGAAAACCTGACTGTTGAGAGGGGAAAAGCAGCTCTATCATGTTTTATTTATATATTTATTTATTTTTAAAAACCTTTACTAAGAAAGGGAATAATTTAATACCAGGAAGCATACAAAAGAAAGATGACCACTGATACCATATGCAAGTAGAGCATACTCAGGTAACTTGACCTATATTTTAAAATATATATATTTTTTCTGCCATTGACTGCCAGTACAAAGGCTCTGGTCTTGCAACTGGAGATTTCTCATTGAAGCTCCAGGCCTGTGTGGAACCCTCCTGGCACCGGGATCTGCAGACGTGCTCTGGAGTGGGAGACAAAGTTACTGAGCAATAATATCTCTATGGATGGGTTAATTGAACTTTCTGGATGCACTGATAGATTGACTAATACATTGAGTGTTTAAAAACAGCTGAATATAGCAGCTGTACAAAGCTTGCATCTGTTATCTTTATGTATCAGCCTTTTTTCCTTCTTATTTTTCATTTATGGTTTGCACATTTTAAAAGTGAGCAAGTATTCAGGATGCAAGGGAAACATCTAGAGATATAAAAGAAGTGAGGGTAAAAACATAAGAATGAGGTGAAAAATGATACAAGCTTTGAACTTGAAAACATTTTGTGTTGTAGCTGAATGCCTTGGCAACAAGCCTTGTGATATGTGTACGACCCACATGGGCAGTTGAAAATGCAAATGGTAAGGATGCAAGGACACTTTCAAACACATTTTCTCTGTCATGTAATTTGTTGTGAAAGTATATATTACAGGGAAAACAATCTTTTAAGCAATACTAAAGTTAAAAATCATGTAAGGTAATAAAACTGTTCAGTAAAGCTGGAAGTAAAGCTCTTTGTACTTAACATTGCCTTCTAGGGCCGTGCCAAAGTGGTTTTGTTTCTACCTGTATTTATTTTGTTCATTTTTGTTGTGTTTTTGAGACATTTTAAAACCTTTTGTAAGAGTCTTGCCTTCCAAAGTGGGAAATCCTGTTAGTGAAGAATATCTCAAAAGAAAAAGGATTTGAAGTGCAGATGAAAGGCACTTGAAGTGTGACTGCTTTACAGGCTTACAGATCATGTCAGGTGAAACCAGGCAACGTTTAACAAGGTAAGCAGCCGAACCCTTGTGGGTGGCCCTCCATGGCTCCTGCCTGCTCTGAGAAATGGAATGTTCTTCTCAAGCCTCTGGATTTCAGGTTATCTAATTTGTTGTTCTTTTTCTTTTGAGTTTCCTTGGGTGATTTTTTATTAGAAACAATGGTCACTGTCATTCTCATTTCCACCTCAGACAAATATCTTTTTTTTTTTTTCCTCCAGCTAGACACATTCAACGAGAATTCATGTTAGAATGTCAATGACATTTTAGGTACCCTCCTTTATGTAAACTACAATTACTTTCTTGGGAGACTCTCAAACTAATGGGAGTTATGTTAACTCTGCAGTGTTCCTTACAAGACAATAGGAGAAACATCAGCCCACTAGCAGTCTCAGTAATGGCATCTCACATAAAAAACTTTCTTGGTACTCAAAGTCTGAAAAACAGTCAACAAGATAGAGCAAAAGCTGATTTTAGCTTACAAAGCATCAATATGCATTTTTCTCCTAAAGAGTGAGCAGTCTGGGGTATTACTTCTGGTAGTACTACTGCTAGTACTACCACCTTTATCATTTAAGAGTAAGGCTTGCTGTTCTGAGACTGTTGGGTACCATTCTGTTGGGTAGTCAAAACTGGAGCCTGAGGAAACAGTATCAAAAGCATCACACAGAGCAGTACTTTTCCTGGTATACAATCCCAGCAGTCAATGTTTTTCTCTAAATTCTGATGCCTTACCAAAGCTGGTTATCCTGGCACTCAGGACTTGTTTCCTAGAGGTGCTGAAGATCCCCATTCTTCATATAAGTCAGTTTGGGTTTAATACAGCATAACTATGTAGTCAGTAGCTAGAACTAATAATTTTTATAATCAACTGTCATTAGACCATAAACGGAATAAGTAAAATATCTGCTAAATCTGAAAACCTAGAGCTAAGATCCATTTTGAAAATGGCTGTTCCTTGCCCTGCATGATGGTTCCTATGGAGCCTTTTCCCCAAAAAAACCTAGTAACTATGGGGGGAAACCTACCCCACCTCCCCAACCCTCAAATAACCAAAACTCAGCCAAAATCAACAAATCTAAAAAACCTTAACTTTCTTTTCTAACATCTGGAACACCCTAGATGCAGGAGACAAACCAAACCCAGATCTGATGCTTATGACCTTGCTAAGATTTCCTATAAAATACTTGGTGTACTATTGGACTTACTGTTGAGTTCTTCCTGGTGTAACATTTGATCAGGAACTCCATCACAGTGGAGATATTGCTGGATTAGATAATGAATTTTGGACTTTTTTTATGTGAGCACGACATCTAAGCAAAGCCACTATTTTTCCTTTAACAAGTAACAAAAAGAATTTTTAGTTGCAACTCAGTCTTTCTTCATCTTGTATAGAGCAGATTTTTTCAAGGTCACAGGAGACTTAGGCTCTTGAGTCTTGTTTTCCAAAATGGTTTCAGCTTTAAAAAGCCACTGAAGAAAAACCAGTGAGATTGAAATATCATTTCTGAGCATGAGACCAACACCTCTATTATTTACAAATATTGCAATGGATTTAATGTTAAACCCTTGCTCTTACCTGTAGGAGTCCAGATAAAACTGCCAGCTGATTTCTTTTTTTCTTCCGTTTCTTTAAATGGTAATGTCTAGATTTTAGATATACTAAGGTAGTACTTAAGATGAAAAGTTCTCAGATAATCTTTGTTCCACAGAACCCTTGAGTAATCCTGAAAAAGCTGTTTATTCCGTCCTTCTTCACTGTAGAAATTTGTCCTTCTGATAACGGGACCAGTGATGTAAAATGTAAAAAAATGTAAATTTTACCTTCTCACAGCAATGATTCCAGGATGGAGTAGTCATATAGTGTGGGGAGTCATACTACAGAAGAGGCTGCAAAACATTTTACTTTAATTACATTCCTGACTGCAAGTGTAGCCTTCTCTGTCTTGTGCACTTGTAACATCTTTGCCATGGAGGGAAGAAGTGGATCAAGAATTCATTTCATGAAGGATTTAGAACAGGTAGCTGGATCCCTAACTGTCTTGAATAGTAAACAGTAAATGGCCTAATGCAGTGCAACAAATTAAATTAATTCCTTTCATGTGTATTGTCTGCACCTAGCCTTTCTTTTCTCTCTTAAAAGAAAACAAGTCTAATACGTCCCATGTAATACAAAACCATATATCATAGTTAATTAAGTAATTGCTCTAAATTGCCACAACTAACGGATGCCTGCCTAGGTATGTTCACATTGTGAATCCACAGAAAAGGACATAAGGAATTAAGGAGATTCAAATGGAAGAGAGATCACTAGATTAATTACTTTACTGAAAATATTGCCTCTCATACAAGAATGGATACTTTAAAATTCTGCAGATGATAAATGAAGAACTTCATTAATTTAGGTCTTTACCCTTGAAGGAAATGCCTTTTTATATATACATACAATTTTTTCCCTTCCTCCCCTCCTTTCTGCTCTCATCTTTTTGGCTGTAGACATACAAAGCAGCATCATTGTGATCCGGGATTTATTTGAAGAGATTTCATCTGGAATGGAGTCTAGCAGAGCAGTGGCAGGGGAGCTTTTACAGATTATGACCTGTAATCTCGTTAATACTCTGAAACACAAAGACCCAAATGTTGAGTAATTTTGGGAAAGACTACAGCCTATGTGGCTACATGCCCTTCTGACAAGACATCCTGGAGGCCAAGATGAAACCAGCTACTCAAAAGTCCAGCATAGATAAAATGCTGCTTATATAACAGCTGACACTTAAATTTAATATTTTCAACAGGAGCAACATAAACATTAAATCCCAAGACCATCTCTTCATTCTCTGTCACCTTGCACAATATTTCTCCTTACAATAACGGCATGCTCAAGACTTAATGAAATATAATTTCACCCAGTACTGCTAAAGACAGCAGGTCAGTGGCCATTAAAAGCAAAAGCTTTTAATCTCTCTTTTGGAGTTCATCAGACAGTAAACTGGTTCACTGAGGCTGGCTCAGGTCCTTAGCTCTTGAGTAAATTTCACTCTCTCATGAAAAGCTAATTATAGATATAAAAGTACACTTAGCATCTTGAGCTTGAAAAGCTAGAACAATGTCTAAAAAAAAGTGCTGTGTCTAGATCAGAATTTTGTCGTTACTGTCAAATGAAATAGCAGCAAATTTGTTATGGTTTGTAGCTCCTCATGCAAACCATGCTGAAGAAAGCTTTCCTGGGGTGGGTGTATATTTTTAAATGGTGCAGAGGCTCACTTTGAAAGGCCTTCTGGCATGACTTCTTGGGAACAGGTGGCAGAGCAGCAGTAGCTATAAGGTGGTTTATCCTCACAGTAATTCTTTGGTACTCTCCTTCATCACAGAATCATAGAATTATTGAATGCTCTGTGTTGGAAGGCACTCATCAAGATCATCAAGTTCAACTCCTGGCCTTGCACAGGACACTCCAAGAATCACGTCATGTGCATGTGAGCATTGTCCAAATGCTTCTTGACTAGAGACAGGCTTAGTGCTGTTCCTTGTGTAACCTGTTCCAGTGCTCCGTTATGGTCTGGGTGAAGAACCTTTTCCTGGTATCCAACCTAAACCTGCCCTGGCTCAGCTTCGTGCAGTTTCCTCAAGTCTTGTCCCTGGTCACAAGAGTGAAGAGATCAGTACCTGCCCCTCTGCTTCCCCTCACGACCCAAATGAGGTCTCCCTTCAATCTCCTCCTTTCCAGGCTGAGCAGACCAAGTGACCTTGACCATTCTCCATAATGCTTCCCCTCAAGGCCTGTCACCATCCTTGTGACCCTCAAGGAAAGTGCATGGAGCTGAGTCAGGAGAGGTTTATGTTGCATATTAGGAAAAGTTTCTTCCCCCAGAGGGGGTTGGGCAGTGGAACAGGGTCCCAGGGAAGGGTCACAGCACCAGCCTGTGAGAGCTCAAGAAGTGTTTGAACAGTGCTCTCAGGCACAGGGTATGAGTCTTGGGGTGTCCTCGGCAGGGCCAGGAGTAGGACTTGGTGATTCTTGTGGGTTCCTTTCAGCTCATCATGTTCTTTGACTCTCTCTGAGGAAAGCCTCTTAAAACCTCAATTTTTTTTAATTGAAGGTAGTTCATAATTTTAAACATACAGTATTTCTCTACTGTGGAAGTTCAAAAGACAGAAAGAAAGCCTTTTGAACTTGCTGAAAGCCAGTAGCCATGTACCTAAAGCCAGAGCTTGTTGGAAAGCTAAACCACCTTCTGGTGGCAACCCTGCATATAGATTCAGAGAAAACATTTCCTTAATTTCTGTTTTGCTAACAGGTTCAGTTCATTATCTACTTCTTTCAAAACTGTAAAACTGATTGAAATTTTTAAACAGCAGGAAAACTTTCTTTCTTCTTCTAGTCTATGAATAATAGCTAGGGGAAATGAATTGGATTATTTATAAAATCTTGGACATAGTAACTAAAAAGAATGACTTCTTTCTGTCTTTAGTGAAATTGGATATGAATTAAAACCATGTTAAAAACTATACTTGATTGTTGTAAATGAAACAGTAAAAAAAAATTGAAATTTAAGGGATCTAAAAATATTATTTATCAAGATGTTTTACTGCTCATTTACTGGGTAGAGTAAACTTTTCCTTAAGGAAAATAAAGTACAAATGCAGAACAAGACAATATTCAATGGTACAAATCCAAGCTTCCTGTGTGCTCATTTAAATCATTCCACCCTGAATTCAGTCTTTCCAGTCTCTGTGCTTGTGGTAGTAGAGTTTTCTGGCCTTCCTTTAGTTCCTCAGCGTCTTTGTGGTAATGGTTGTGCCTAAAAAGGGAATGAAATGTTCCAAGTGACTTCACACAGACATGCCTAGGGCCTGATCCAAGTCTATTGACGAGGCTGGAGCCCTTCCATTTGCTTCAGTGAGCTTTGAATTGGATATTTTATAAGGATGTTGCCTCCTGGCTTCCTGATACGATAGACATGCACAAAGAGGCCATATTTGCTCTGCTCCTTCTTTTGTACCCTACTGAACAGTACCTTCGTATCTAGCTTGCTCTCACCATAACTTACTGTCCTACTGAAAGAACCATTTTAGGTCTTTTTCTTCGATTTAGGTCATTTAGGAATATTGTATTAACTGTGCTTTCATTTCTTTTTTGTAATGAAATATGACTTGATTACCTTCTATTCACAAATCTAGTTTTTCTAGATTTCCTCTGCTATTATTTCTCTGTTGCTAACAAGAAATTTTTACTTCCCCCAATTCAGCATAGTTTATGAAAATTCTTAGCTTTATTTATTGAGTTTCTGGGGTTCTGAATGAAGTAAAAAAGGTCTTGTGTAGTACAGATTTCTATGGTAATGTAGGTTTCTCTCTGCCATTGACTGTGATGCTTTATATCAATACCTTGTGTATAAAATCATCCAGGTTGTCATATCAAATGATAACTATCTTCCAAATCAAAATAATCTGAATTTTATAAAACCTAGTAGTAAATAGAGCTTAATGTTTTATCAGAATCCAAATGTAGTACAGCCAGCACTATAAACTTCACTTCATGTTCCTCCAGACAGTTTCTTACAGACTTTCTTACCTTATCAAATAAGGGCATCAGTTACTCTGCCAGAAAACAAAATCATGTTCAACCATTAAATTTTACTAGTTTTACACTCACAGTGAGTATTTTGTATGACTATTTAGTCATACAAATGTTTAGTGGCCCTGTTCCTCCTCTCCATGGCACATAAAGTAGTCACTGTTCAAGTTCTGAACACTTTTGAAAGCTGAAATCCCTCCCCTCCCCTCCCCTCCCCTCCCCTCCCCTCCCCTCCCCTCCCCTCCCCTCCCCTCCCCTCCCCTCCCCTCCCCTCCCCTCCCCTCCCCTCTCCTCCCCTCCCCTCCCCTCCCCTCCCCTCCCCTCCCCTCCCCTCCCCTCCCCTCCCCTCCCCTCCCCACAGTCATGTACGTCTTACTTTATCAGGAATTAAAATATATAAATGTGGAAATTATACAATTTCATAACTTTACTCTTTTGGTACTGCTAGAGTGTCAGTCATCTTAAACAAGCAGCTCAGAAGTGCTCACATATTCCAAGTATTCTCTTTTTCTGTTTTTCAGTCTTTCCCAATATAAATTTTACTGTGCCTGTCTGCCTTAATTTTTATGCCCTTTTCCTCTACTTCCTTTGAAGAAATTACCTTAAAATTGTTTTTACTGTACCTTATACAGTTTTAAGGCATCATTTTAATTTCTCTTTTCAACTATGACCGGCACTTTGCTCAACCTTGCTCCTTCTAAAGTAAACAGGAGTGCAAATGGTGCATCCAGACAGCTCAGGAAGAGCACTGAGCTGACATTTCTCAATGGATATATAGCTCACCTCTGTGCCAGGGTGAGATCAAGCCTGGATCTGCCCCACCAGGCAACTTGGTTTCCATGTGAAGGCAGATCAGGAAAGGAGCTGTAACATATCTGAAAATACTCTTGATGAACACACGGGGTAAAATACCTTGTCTGTTAGACTGGCTTTTTCCTTGGTATTAGAGAGACAAGTTTCTTTTGCTAAATTACATCACTGGGTTGAAATGCTTTCTGTCTTCTCTGAGTTTTGGGTTTGGGTTTTTTCTCCCCTTTAAGTTCTTTCCATTTTCAATTTCCACAGCAACATGTTGATTCTTGCTAAAGTCTTATTCCATCATTCATCATGGATTCACCAAAGCTGCCTCCTGAACCTCACGCTCAGATTTTTTTATTTTCAGTACCAAGTGTACTAATATGTTTTGATAAAAGTGACATTTTGGCATCATAGGCTTCTTCTCAACTTGCAAATTTTAAGTCTTCATTTTGGTCTTATTCATTACATCCTAAAATCATTCCTCAGCTAAAATTTTCAGAGGATTCAAAGAGAACTTTCTCTGAATTAAGACTGTAGTTTCAGGTTTCTTTGGTGGGTTTCCATTGCAAAATTTGACCTGACTGATGAAGAACGTGTGATGTTTTTACACCATGCTTGTGTTATATTGAAAAAAAAAAGGAAAAAAGAAAAAAAAGAAAGAAAAAAGAAAAGAAGCTGCTTTCCATCTTTGTTTCTTTCTTCCAAGTAAAAAAATTAAAATTATTTAATCTCTTATTTTATACACAGCGCTACTATTAACATAATGAGGAAATACACATCCATTTAAGGAGTTGTAGATTCTTTTATATTGTTAAAAAATAAGGAAGTAAGACACCTGCTATATTAGATAAAGGAATAACTGAAATAAACTCAAGAAACCTTGGTGAATAAATTTCAGTCAAAAAATCCTGAAGTGGCAAAGAATGATTGTGAATCTTCAGAACAAACAAACAAAAAAAAAATCAAACACAAAAGGTAAAACCACAGAAGATTGAAAGCAGTCTGTTTCTAATAGGCTTTCTGAGCATTAAAGCTCTCTTAAAAACATCAGTCCCAACTGCATGGGCAACCTCAGGAGTGACTGAACTCAAGCTCTGGAATCACAGAGCACAAACGAGTGTCTAAACTTAACCCACTGAGAAGGTTACTTCTTGTAAATGGCAGACTAGTCCTCCTAGCGTGGCCCATTTTTTCATTCTTTGAAGGTAGAAAATGTCAAAGTATATAGGAGGCATTAAAATAATAAGCCTTTAGGAAAGCAACAAATTATTGTAGAACATGGTTCCTCCAGATGTGAGTAGAGTTCTCTTTACAAGTAATTTAACTATCAGACTGTGAGAAAAAATAAATGGTTTTCTGACAGTCAGTTTGGCTGACTCCCCCACCATCAGCAGATGCTCTTGCTCAGGACACAAGTCCCAGATTTTTTTTTCATGTTCACACTATGTGAAATAGCAGGACTCTGATCTTGAGTTCTCATTCCTCTGGGCAGAGCTCCAGCTCTAAGCTCACCTCATGTATCTTATGTGTGGCTGCCAGGCAGGTAAAGACAACTGTCCTTTAGAAATTACAAAGCAGATTTAGAGGCCTGTGAATACCTTGTTACTGAGACTGGTACACCCTCCTAATTTTTGGCACTGCTCCTTGGAGGAAAAAAGTAATCATGAAATACAGTAGGGATAATTACCAAATTGAGAAGAGAAAGCTTTCAGATGAGCAACAGGCATATTTTGGAGGAGGGAGAGGAGAGTGTTTGCTATTTTTAATTACAGCTCATTAGACACAGAGAATCAGCTCTCAAATCAGCGGGGAGACTGGCATTACTTCAGTAAAAGTCAAATGAAACACCAAAATATCATATAAATTGGAAGTTTCTTCTCTCTGTTTTGAATTGTTTGCCTCTATAAATCTGCTTCTTTTGGCTGCACCACTTCATCATATAAACACAGCCTAAGTCAGATCTCTAGAGGGAAACATCTGATGCTGAAGATCCAGCACCCATACCATGAATTTTCTAATGTATATCCACCTAAAGGATGGGAATATGATTCTTTCAAACTTGCTTTAGTTTGGTGCTGTACATCAGAGCTGTGTGATAGAGCTCCTATACATTAGGCCATTGGGCCATAAGTTAAAAAATGTTTTACCTGAGAGCAGTGCAGGCTGTGTGCTTTCACATCACTTGCAATGTGAAGCGAAGTCTGGAAAGTGGAAATATTGTGATCTACTGCTCAAAAACATGCTTTGAATCCAAATGAAAATGGTTGTATTAGTATAAATCATCTTAAATATGAATGTTCTGCAGCAAATTAAGGCTATAAAAGTTGTAGGCAAACTTCTGCAAGAAAATGGTCAGCAGCTGGGAGAGATATGGCAGCTAATTTTTGACCAGGAAGTGGGTAAGTGGCAGCATAGGAATCTGTGGTACAAATCCCACATTCATATCCATAAAGATAAACAACTCCCTAAGTGATGCAAGTGTGATATCACATCCCTGAACTATATGTCATTGTAATATAAACACTACTAGCTGCAGGTTTGGTGCATTTTGATGTCACCAAGAGTCTGTCATAGGGCAGTGATTGTAGAAAATTATTTATGCTATTGCAACCTCATGTTTTACCTTCCTTATGTTAGCATTCTTTTGAGTCCTTTTTTTTCTTTGTCATATATTTCTCCTTATATTTAAAATGTGGAAGTTGATGGATTTGGTGTAAAATTGGTTTAATTGAGATTTCATTTAGATTCTACTGTATAGTATGATGAAATTCCAACTAGTCTAGCACTATAATTAATTAGAAACCTGTTTAAGACATAGAATGGTATGTCTCAATTTCTAAATTGCCTATCAAGAGCATTGCATTAAATTTTGATGTTTTCATGCGGAAGTAGTACTGATGTCTATAATAAAATGCCTTTGGATCTGAGTTCAGAGGGTGATTCTAAGACTGAAAGGAAATGAGTCCAAGTGATATATAAAATGTAAATCCTCACATGTACATTAATTCTGACCACTTGTAACCTTTGTGTCTCTCCTTCACACCTTTTCCTTATGTCTCTTTCTTCCATCACTTTCTCATTTATGTGAAAGGCTCAGCTACATGTGAATGACACAAGAGTTCTCTCCGAGATATGAGAGAAACAGGTACAGAAAGAACTTCCTTCACATGATTTTTTCAGAATTGCCCTGCAACCCTGTGCAGACAAGACATTCCTCATCACATGTTGGCTCAGATTTCAGAAAGATGGGAAGGAGCAGAAAGGCTAACACAAAGCTATATGTCTACACAGAGTACTGGTCCAGTAATTTTTGGGGAGGTAACTGCCATAATACCCATCTATGAGAATTAATTGCAGGAAGAAATATGCTGTGCAGATGCTATTAATCCATTGCCATCAAGAATGCCATCAAGAGCGCAATATTCTTGCCACAACCAAAAAGGGATCAATAAACATTTGAAACCAAACTCAGGGTTGGCTTTTTTAGCTACAGTTTCCTCACAAAAACCTTAAGCAAATAGCATTTTCTAGGCCATGTAAAAATAGGGATCTGACATGAGTTAGTCTGACTTCTTGTTCAAAGCATTTGAAACGGACTAATTTAAGTAATGTTAACGCAAGGAAATACATTCAATAATTGTTGCTCATGTTTACACTCCTTCTCTTGAAAATCCAGCAGAAATATAAAGTGCCTAGCACCAGAAGAACAATATTTGCATGATATAATTATTTTTCCACATGAAAGAAAAAAAATGCTCTGTAGAATTAATGGTATTACAGAGTGAGCAGACAACATGATGAAATTGAATAAAGCTTATTCGATGATAGGCATTGATTGCATGTGTTGCAGCAAGATGATGCAAAGTTCAGGTATTCTTTTTGGGCCTCCCCTCAGAATACAAAGTAATAATTTTACTCCTTTGAAACTAGAGATACTCCAACTAAAATTTTCAGGAAGCTTTGAAAGGAAACAGACATTTATTATAAGCACTTTTCGTAGAGGTATAAAATGTCGTATTGGAGGAGGGAATTACAGGGAAGTTATTCTTCATTGTGTACAGATAAAGCAATATTTTAAATTATATTTTTTTTCTCTTATTTTATCTTTGATATAGTAAGATAAGCATTGGTCTTTGGTGCACTGACTAAAGTTTTCTGTTAGTTTTTCATGTGATAGTCATGCTTTGAGCATGTCTATAGACATACGGCATGGTGTAAAGGAGCCAGTGCACACTTAAAACATTAAAAACCTTTTACTAACTTTTACAGCTTTCCAATTACCTACCCTTCTCAAAGCATGCTATGAATCAAATCCTCTGTGTTCATGGTAAAGTAGTACTTTTGAAAGGTACTTTAGAGGTTGAAATCTTCTATTGAGCTACATAGCAGAATTAGTAATAATTGTCCAATTTTGCCCATTACTACTTGTCCAATTCACTGACTGGATTGACTGTTTTCAGAGAAAAACTGTCATTCACATTGGAGACCTCTGCAATGGTTACTCTCTTCTTCCTACACTTGAATAAAATACATGGTACTCATGTATTTATGAAATAAATATTATTGCTGGAGTTCAAATCTCTTCTTTCCTGTGATATTAGTTCAGTTAGCTAAGTCTCTACCCACATGAGTCTCTCTAATATAGTCGCTGTTAACCTGCAGTATCAGACATTTTCCATCACAGCTTTAATTTTCTGTCTAGAAAAGGGCTTTGTTGATTTAGATTGACAAGGAAGATACCAGTTCTTTTCATTTGTTTCATTGACTTTGGTAAGGCACCAGCCAGGAAGTGGAGCTACATCTGTCATTTACAGAAACACTATTTACATTTACAGATTCTGTGTAGATTCCCACTAAGTGAATTTAAGGTACCATCAGCCTGCAGTTCTCAGAAGTAGCTGTGTCACAGCTGTTCTGTTGTGGGTTATTCTCATTAATGATAAATTAATAGCATGATAAAAATATCTGGGAAATAATATCAAGAGAGATAAGAAGCCATTTTGAACTCTATTACATAGATTTAAAGGGAGAAAAAAATCCTTAAGTCAGTGGACTTCAGATGTATAGAATAACACAATGAGTTTACATGCATGTGCAAATGCCAAAAAGGAGAAAACTATTTCGAACAAATAATGTTAAATCCAGAAAAAAAATGCGTTGTGTATCATTCCACTAATATTTTATCTGAGAAAATAACTATGTGAGGGGCTAATCCTGTTCTCTCCACGTACAAAACTCCCTTCAAGTCAGTGAGAATTTTGCTGGTGTTAGAACTGCCTGATTAGTACCCAAATTTATTCAGATTTACAGTTTGAACTGACTCCTAATCTTTCCAGCAAAAATACAACACTTAGTGGTCCCGAATTCAGTGAAGACGTCCACATAGACAGATTCTTATTTACAGCCAGAGTGATTTACAGGGGCAGAGACTAAATCTGCCATTAAGATTGTTGACATAGCCTTCCTCAAAAGCAGGCCAAGAAACATTAACGTAAAACTCTCTTCTTATTACTGAGTGTTGTTTATAGCTGTTCTGTCGGTTGCTCACCTCATATAGATTCAGTACAACTGCTCATGAATTCATTCCCCAATGCCAATTTTTGTGCTTTATTCCCCTTTCTGTTAAAGAGGCCTAACTGCAGCAAAGTAAATATTCTTCTGGTACTGGGAATATCGAATTTATATACAAATTCCATGAGAAGCTTTTATATATAGGCAGGCCATCAGCTTAATAAGATTATAAACTCTGCTTGTTTCATTAAGCTGCAAGAGCATTCCATTTGCAGTGGCTTTTTGGACACTGTGACAGCGTACCATTGCATATGAACTTGTGCTCTGAATAAGAACTTCAAAGCAATTTTAAAATCTTTTACAAAGTCTTCTTGAATATTCCAGATAGATTCTATTCTCTTGACATTGTCAGAACAAGTGATTAAAATTAACAAGGAACATACCAATTAAAATAAACAAGCAACATACCAAAACAGACAATCTGAAATGAAACTCCCCCCCGTATTACTAGAAAAAGAAACTGTAACTTGTTTTACCTGTCCACCAAAAATAATTTATATAATCTGGATAAAATATGCAACTTTGGTGAAGAAATAGAAAGAAAAACCATGAAACTAATGCATTTGAAGAAAATATGGCAATATTTCCAGCTAATAGCCTGACTATATAACTGTACAAATACCTTTCGAATCAAGTCTTTCAAAATAAGGAAGAGTTTTATGCACCATCCTTGTAAACTGAAGAGGATTTATGATGTGTTAGGAAGCCATTTTATTACCCAAAAGACTTGAGAACTGTTGGGATGATTGGTCTTCCTTCAAAAGAAAATACTGTCCTATCTACAATATCTTTGTGATAAGAGCACTCCTCAAATATGGAAAATAGTTTAAATTACTCTGCCTCAGGAGACTTGAATCTTCATTTTCAACTGTTTGGCTCATGTTGCAACCACAAAACTGCAAGGATTTTGGAAAGGAAATCCTTGTTAGTCCTATCTATTGAATTATGAAATATTCACAAGGACAAAGACTGTGAAGGTAGCTCTGCATCAGTTAAGACACCTGTTGGACTTGATGTAGTACAAAAGACACGGGTTTAAATCCTCAGTCTTTTTCATTAAGAGTTCAATGAAAGCAGATATTTCCCTCTGGATTTTAAAGCTGAACTTTCAGCTCCTAGGGAATTTGAAACAAAAATACCTTGGACACTCAAGTTAACTCCAAGCATATTCTAACTACAGCAATCAACATCACCCAGTATCAAGTGCTGACTTAGAAATTTGAATGGCACTGGTGCTTGTGAGGACAATGCACATTCTTTCTGTTTTCTGATTCCTTCCTGTAAATATAGACCATATAGACCAATTGTTAGTATCAATGTCTTTGTTTATATGCAGTCAGGATATTATCTGTGGTATCATATATCATTATTATAGCTCAGAACAAGCTGGCCTTATAGTTGCACTCCTCGTGTCATTATGCTTTTACTTTTGTTGTAGTGTGTTATAATAAATACCAAGCATATAATTGATTCTTTGCATGAAGTCTATATTTCTTGGGCAACATATTTACTGTTATCCCACTGCAAGACATTCGTTCCAACAACAGTAACTCCTGGGAGCAGAGTAACCAATTATATTTAATTTTGTGAAATTAATTACTTTTTAGAGAGTAATGTGTAATTAGAAAGCTAATGTAAGATGTAACCTCTGTGTATAAAAAACTACTGTTGCACCTAAAAACCCAAACCAACTTGAGTACTTCCTTTCTCCAAAGGAAATAATTAAAAGTTAAATCAGAGAAGCGTGGTAAGTTATGCAATTAATTATTGGAAGAGCATCTGGATCTTGAAAGATTTAGCAAGCACAAGGAAATAATTGCAGGATCTTCATTAGGTTTGGTACATTTTGCATAACTTTTTTGCTGTTAAATGAATCATTGCTATTTGTCACTCAGATATTTCTACAACATATCCTGGCTTGGTCCATGATATACATCTATAATGCTATTTCAGAGGTCAAACTCTGTGATAGTCTTGATTATTTCTGATTTATTGTCAAGGCAGATGCATGGTTTTTGTATGTGTTCTCCACATCTCTGCTGAGTTTGTAAAACATGCTGAGCACAATGAGCTAGGTCATGCTGCTCTTAAAAATGTGTTTTGCAGAAGATTTAATAGAAGAAAAAAGTGGACTAAGTATAGGATTTTGTACTCATTGCTGGAAGCATGGTCCATATCACAGTCAGTTTGTATTACAGTAGTATTGAGCAATACGTTGAATTTTGCTTAAAACTCCATTGCTACTATGAAGGATGATCTTTAGTTTCAAAAACACAGAGAGTGAAAGAGAACTGAGGCAGTAGAGCCACAAGCCATATTATCTGTGACAGTTATATTTAATGTAGGCCTTGATAATTAAAAGTTTTCTAAGAGCTCTGAAAAGCATTCAGATCATCAGATTTAATGACTTTGGGGTGCCTAAATTAGGTGTTTCAAATTTGGGAGCCTAAATTCAATCTACATGACCTAAATTGAAATCTGTCATTTAAATAGGGGTGATCAGAATTTCTGAAAAACAACTCTCATGTTTCAAGACTCAAATATGGATTAGGATCCCCAGTTTTGAGACCTACATTCAGTTATTTTGCACTAGATCATGATGTTCTTTCTTTTAGAGCTGCAGAGAATGTGGAGGGAGCCAACATGTCTAGAGCAGCAAAACATGGGCATGTCTCTATTCAGATCTTGTTTTTGTAAGAATGGATGAATTTCTGGGGTTTTTTTCCCTGTTTCCTTGAAGTGAAACAAGAGGATATTTTTTTAAGGTGTTTTATGACATTAGTGGTGTACTGTGAAGTTCTAAAACTTCTTAGAAGATACCTATCTAAGAAGAGGGGGGAAAAGGCTCTTTTGTCAGTCTTGATAACAAATGCTATATCTTCAGAGCTTTTAACAGAAATTGTTAACAGTGAGATGAATAGTTGCTGTTGACAGGAAGAAGTAGGGCACAATTTTTAGACAAGGCAAGGATTAATAGAATTAAGGAAACGTGGCAATTAAAAGACTGAGACATCATTAGTAACTTGTTGATAGAGATTCTTGTTCATAGAAAATAAATCAAAAAGTTCCTAATTATCACAAAAACAATGTTTTGAACAAGACCAGAAATGGAATAAAGTAGTGACAGCTTTGTCCCATTACAGATAATGCTTTACTCTCTTCAGAAGAACATTATCTGATGTGAATAAATTCAAGAACAAGATGCAATACCTCTAAAGATCTTCTTAATTCCTAGGTTATCCTTGCAACCTGGAAGTTGCCTGCTTGAGTTTTAGTTATGAAAAGCACCTTTGAAAAGCTGCTTAGTAGGCTCACAGGGACAACCAGCCTATCCTTCCCACATTCAGAGATTCTTGAGGGCTCCTCCCAAACTTGAGAGGCAACTTGAACCTGTTTACTTTATAAGGCAGGCAAAGTTTGCCATTGAATAAAAATTTGGCTTAAAGCTCATTCTAACTGCAAAATTCTGTGTTAGCCATGGGAATAAGCACAAGGTATTTGTCTGCTTAGATTTCAATAATTTATCCTCTGAGGCACCCAATGGATAGCAAGTTTAGCCAAGTAGTTTGAGGGAATGTTTAAACAGAACTTTTCCACGTGTAAAACAAACATTGATGACTGACAGTAAAGCATAAGTTAAAGTCATAAGAAAAATAATCACAGAATCCATTCCTATGATAGAGAGCTTTCCAAAGGTACATGAAATCCCATCTGAACGTAAACAGTGTAGCCCATTACTGTCAGAATTTCTTCTCTTTTCTTAGCCTTAGATATTATTTGACTTGCCACATTTTTAAAAACTATTTTTGCATAGCTGTGAAGCGCTTGACCATAGCCTGAGCTTCCCACTATGGGGAAGTCTATCAAGTGATATCTTGATTGTTAACCACTCTGTCAAGATGGGAGTATTTGAAAATGTAATTAATAGCTCATTTTTGTGGTAACTTTGGGAGTTTTATCCTGTATTTCCAGACAATTGCTTTGGAACATATTTCGCAGTCACCTCTGCTTAGAACTTCACTTCCCCCTCTCCTTGATCTTTAAAAATGAGGTCAAACTTGAATTTCAGGTCACAGTGCAGAAGTACAAAAATCTGCAACTACTTCATCCTGTGCCTTATAATAACTGCTTCATATATCCACCATCTTGATGTTTTATCAAAGAGCTGAGAAGCAATGAGTTTCATACTTAATAATTATTAAAAAAGGCATATCATTTTGATTGACAAATAATTCATCTTATCAATATATGATAACCTGAAGACTTCAGTGTTAAGTCAAAACTTTATTTATTATTTCAAGTTCAAAACCTTAACATTCTAGAATTAGAATAATTTTTGGATATGTTTTGCCTGGTTCTAAGAGGAATGAAAGCAGTTTAAACTCAGCTAAGGTACTTCTAAAAATTGCTTTCTACCACGTTAGTGTCTTCAGAACTCTGAGTACCTATTAAGGGTCTGTCTTCATGCAACATTTTGTATTTGTACCTTGTATTTGAATTCCAGCCAAGGCAGGAATATGCATGGCTTTGCAACCTGCCAGTCCCCTGCAATGTTCCAGCACCCAGAATGAAGTTGTTTACGAGAACCAGAAATTAAGTTAGTTCATTTCAAGCAATAGTCAATAAAAAACAGAGGGCAGCTCAAAATGAAAACCAGAAACAGTTTGGTCCTTTCTAGAATCTCACATACCCATGGTTAAGGCTCCTAGGTGCGACGGCCATACTGGTACTAAAGACAGAAACAGGGGAGGCAGTAAAAGAAGTGAACAATGACTGTAAACCCTACCCCAAATTCAGATCCAGGGTCTAAGAAGGGCTTCCAAATATAAAATTACAGGCACCTGAAATTGTCCTTTTAATTTCTGTATTCAATTATTAAGCTTTCACTGGCTCTTATAAAAAAAGAAAGAGAGGCATAGCTGAGGCTGGAAGACTAGCAGAGAAGAGATGAGGAAAGCACAGTCCCATTCTCTTTGTTGCACCTCTTTGCTATAGAAAACTCTCACTGCCTCTTTTGCAAACTTGAGAGAGGTCAAAAAAGAAGAACAAATGTGACCCCTAGAAAATAATCTCTTTCATCCCTCTTGCTCTGCTAAGGATACACTTCTTGTCTTGCAAATGGAGCCGTTTGACAATCATTGCTCTCAGTGTCTGGTTAAGCTTCATCTTTGGTTCTAACAACTAGTGCACTTTTGACCTCCCTGTGCTGTCCTAGACATACAGTGGCAAAAAAGGTCAAGGAAGAACTTTTCCACAAAGACTATAGTCTGGCAAACCTTTTCCTCTGGGCAGCCTTAGAACATGGATATTGGCCTTATTAGACTGATTTTAAGGAAATTCAAGGTTGCTGCAGTGTAAGCAAAGACTGTGTCCCTTCTACTGTTGCTGTGGAGCCCCACACTGAGACACACTTTCCTTTAGACTTTCTTCCTTGTATTTATGGTCAGCTTTCTGTGCCTTTCAAAAGGGAGGGCAAGAAGAGTTTTTTGTTCTCTGCAAAAATATGGGCTTGTCTAGCTGTAGTGAGAGCAAAGAGACCAGTAGTGATTGGGACAGGAAAAGTAAGTGCACTTTTTGGAATTACTAAATTATTCAGCTGCTCAGAGGTTATATACAAGCACTAGAAATACACAGAGAGTATTAAATATAAAAATACATTAAAGTTTCTGGTTTTACACCAATAAAAACTAAGCCTTTCAGAAATGTCTTATATAAATACTCTTAACTCTTAGGTTTTAAAACAAGTTAATAGTGCAATAACTATTTCATTTTTGTCTTAAAAAATATTAAAAGCTTAATCTTGCACAAATGGCCAGGAATTTAAATCAAGGCACTAGACTATCATCTAATGTAGGAGAATTATTGGAAAGATACACTTAAAGATCTTTTTCTGTAATTGTTTCTTTTTTTTCATGTTTATATTCTAATACACATGGTATGCTACACATAAACTTGGTCTCTGTCATTAGCCAGTACTAAAGGGCAATTTGTCCTGTGTTATTACACTGTGCATTTAGCAGCTTGAATTGTGAAAATTATCTAAATTCTGCAAAGTCTAGTGTTGGCAGTAGTGATCAGCCAAGCCATTTGAATTACAATGCAAATTAAAATATACAACTAGTTAATGTATTGTATAATTGATGAATTTCTTTAGAATACAGGAATTTATATTTCCTTTTCCCAAAATATTTGCAACACTAGAAAGTAAAGATTTAATTATTAAATAAATTGTTTTAAACCTTCTATTTCTAACTGAACCTTGAAACAGATTTCCATGTCTAGAATGAGATAATGATAATAGTAAATAATATGCAACACCATAGCAAGCTTACCATTCTAAAAATGCTAGAATGCTACTTAGCCAAAAGTATTGACAGAAGATGAAGTATAGTCTGAATGAAACCACTATAGCATGAGGCAATCACTATGCCTTTTTAAAGCAGACAAAGATTTGTACTAAGCAAAGCCACCTCAACACTTATTTCAGTCATTTGCCACACTTCAAACAGGTGCTGACCACCTGATTCTTTAGGCAGATTCATCCCACTTCATTAGCATGTTCATGAGTTCATATTAGTTGTTTCTGGTTTTCACCTATGTAATGGAAAACTATCTTGCATAAAGACTGGCTATTAAGAGGCCACTGTGGTGTGTTTTACATCATAACGATACTGCCTTTCTAAGCCACTGTATCTTAGTCTCATCCAGTTTCCCATATTGTAACTTGTGTCACCACTTACTGATTTATATACTGCTGTGCCCTAGTGTATAGAAGACCTCACTGTACAGCTTCCACTTTCCAACACTGTAAAAGAAGGAATCCTCAATGACCTTTTCCCCCTTTCACTCTAACCATGCTCTCTGTGTTGAGAACAGATTTTCCTAATATGCAAAACAAATCATGAGAGTCTGTAGCCTGCTTCATGGTGTAGGCAATACTAGTACATGAAACAGCAAGAGCTCCTTTTCCAGAACCACTATTTAGGGATCCTTGTGCAGGAACAGCTTGGCTTCTGTTCACTAAGATTGTCACAATGAAATTACACTTATGGACTTCAGACCTGTCTTTAAAAGGGGATGGGCATAAATGGAAGAACTTTATACTATGAAGGTTTGCTTCTTTTTAAAATTTGGCTGATGAGAAACAATTTGTTTATGTGAGAGAAGGAGTACAGAGGAAGTTTTGGGAGTTGTTTGTTTTTACCTTTTAATAACAAACAGATATTCTCCCAAAAACTATTATATTCTTACCGCTAGTGCAAGGCAAAAATAACAATATAGTCACAAAAGAAGGACTGGGGAAATTTACTCAAATGAGATGTTCATTTGAATGTTTTGGCATGTTGTCTCATTGGTAATGAAGCATAAGATAAGGACATTTTTATCCAAACTAATGTTTCAGCAAATAGTGTTGTAAAGATATATTTACTGGGTAGTTTTTAGATTAAAGTATATAATTGTAGACATTGCAATAGTTCTTTTAGTAGCCCACACCTACCTTGAGAAATATTTTTCTTTGTTGTGCAGAAGCCACAGCAAATCACTCTACTCCATGTGCTGGCTTACATACATCACTTATAAAATTCTACTTTCCAAAGAACTGATCTGTGATTTCATTCTTTCCTATTAAAGACTGTCAGCTGCCATTCACCAGGGTGTCTGGGAAGTTTCTCTCACATTTTTAAGCCTTTGTTTTCCAGTGCAACACACAAATTCAGTGCTGAAAGTCAAGATTTTCCCTAGAGGCCCATTTTTCCACAGCACCAGATCTATGTGTTTGTTGCAGACACTAAATAACTGCAGTTCTAATACCTCTAAAAATGTCATGTCAAACTTCTTTTTAGAAGAGCTGGATGAAATCTCAGCTCCTGTTCACAGAAGCCAGGGTTCAGCTGCAGATCTGTTTTGATGAAATCTCAGCCTCTGTTCACAGGTGCCAGTTGCCGAAGGTGAGACAGGGCAAACCAAAAACATTGTTCTGGCAGTGCAAGAGTGACAGAAGTAAGTTCCAAAATTTTTTGTCTTTGCATAAACTTCATCAGTATACAATAAAAAATAATTATTAGAATGTAGATTTCTAAAATTAACATCAACTTTCATCATATCATCATTTTAATTTTATGAAGCTTAAGACATACTTAGAGTTATAGTTCCTCAGTGTGTTTACTGTCATGGTAAGAATCAGTAAAGTGCTCTTGATCATGATTGAAAAAACATAAAAATTTAATTTTAGTGTATACCATATTCTAAAAGAACCACTTGAATCTTTGTGTGAGAATATATAAGTTGGCTTGCTGTTGAAACTATACAGGTTTTTTTCTAAGAATTTTTTTTAAATTAAGAATTCCAGTTGCATGCAAAACTTAGTTTCTCTCTGGGCTCATTTAAAGACTCAGGAAGTAAAAGCCCTGGTACAGAATTGTCTTAAAAGGAAAAAAAAAGCATATTATTGCATAAAACTTTCAAAGCACCATGAACGTCTAAGACAAATATAATTATTATTATTGGTGTAACACCTCAAACATGTTGTTGTAAATGTCATTATATCAGATGAGTTTGAAAACAGTTTTCCATTTTGCACTTTATTTGACAAGGTGATTCATTGTGTAGAGCAGTTTAAGATGCCAGTCCCTGTGAAAAGAATTGAGTTGTACTGACATGCTCATGAGCATTCCTCCATCAAAGTATGTGATTAAAGAAGGGGTATTCTGAAATATTCTTACCCAACTGGCCTGAAATATGAGTGTTTCCTTTATTGAAATATAATTTATCACAGTCAACTCTATCTAACTAAACATGTGTATGTTAAGTGCAACATATGAAAAACTAGTTATAATTATCCACAAAATCATATTTGTGGTAAGTTTTTATGCTGCAACACAATGGTTTGTCAAGGAATTAAAATAATTTGGTTCTGACACCACATCTTCATTTTCAACAGTGGAATGATGAGTAAGGAAAAGATACCCAGACATTTTCTATGCATTTTGTATGTGCCTTGAGTGTGTCATTGGCTCATTTTTGATTGCATCAGATAAAGACAGAAATTTTCCATCTTGCTTTAGACATTTTTGCATTGAATTTGGGAAATTTCCCCTGTCCTTTCAGCAGACAACAGATTTCATCATGGAGAATTAAGTTTGCTCTCCACTGTCATTCATTTGGACTAACCTCCTCTTTTTGGCACACTGCCCATTCTATATTTACACTCCCTTACAATCTCACTAGGTTATTCAACTCAAAAATTTAATGACAAAATGAAATTCCATAGATTAATTCTATATCATGTGAAGGAGTATAGTATCTCCTTCCATCATGTCTGAATTCACTACCAGTCCATTTCCATGAGTGACTTGTTATTATGTGGCTAGGAGAAGAAGAAAGACAGATTTTTCTTAACCAAATCATTCATTATTTTAAATGCTATCAAGTCTATTATGTTACAAAATGCTATCAAATAGTTATATACTACAGGCATAACTCAACCTTCCTTCTCACTCTCCCTCCATCCTTTCCCTTTCCTTCTCACATATTTTACTTCTAGACAGACAACATTTACCTTTCCAGATGCAGTATATTATATGGCTGAGGACTAATCTGCTGATGCACTTGCTGCCTTTGTCTTCCAATCTTACTTTGGCCATAAAGAGTGGTGAGCGGCACAAAAATATGTACTAACAAGTTACAATTTGACTTTTCTCACAGCTGACAATAATTACTAAGAACACATCCCTCCCCCTCCAAAGAAATCACACAGATACCCCTCCCTCTCTGAGAAGAAACCTCCTCTTCAACACCCTGTGTTTAATGCAATCAAATGTTAATTAACTGACAATGGTACACCTGATTGATATGCTTGGCATAACTGAACGGCAGATTCAAAAAAATGAGTATTCATGAATAGTATCACTTTACACTTTCAATAACAAGTCTAGCAATAGAGATAAATCTCTTTCAAAACAGTGTATGCTCCTATTATTCTACAAATACTTTAACCAAAGCTAGCTCCCATCAGCCATCCTTGAAGCTCCACCTCCTCCTCTGCTTCTCTCTTCTTTTTCTTTTATCAGCCAGCATGACATTTGCTGATCTGAATCCTCCCTCCAGTCTACTTGGCACAGCTTCAGCATCCTGCATCTCCAGTAATATTTGTACTCTAAAATTACTGAGTTACACAATTCTAACTTCATCTTTTAACTTAGCTAATTCCCCCACTCTCCAGAAATAAAATAATACTGCTTGCTATTGCAAAGGAAATTCCATTTTTAAAGCACTGAAGCCCTTAGAATTCCTCCTGCCAGCCACTTTCTCTTCACTCCAAGCCACTATGGCTCTGGTGCCATTTGCCCATCTTTTAAAGCCTTACCTTTAACTGTCTATTACAAACTTAAGTTGAAAACACTTCATTTAATTTCTGAGCTGTGCAAGAAGAAAAGGTATGAGTGGAGAAATGTTCAGCTTGAGGAGCAGGGGATAAGGTACAGGAATATATACAATGACCAGCAGAAAGTATGAGAAACATTTATGCTGTCATTTAAGGCAAACTCCTTACAGAGGAAGCTTTCTTTAGTAGTCATATTAATAGTGGAAAATTGAGGTCTATGTGCATGAGAAGCTCTTTAAAGGCTTTGCCTCCACAAAATATGGCCAAAAGCAGCACTGATGAGCTCAGCTGGCACAGACAGCAACCCAAGAGAACTATGATGTCAGGGTTTTTTGATTCATGCAACCATCTCAACCATTGAAATGGCATTTCCATAACCTTTTCAGCACTTTGAAAAGCCCTATTTTGAGGTAAGTAAAGCAAAAACTGCAGAGATTTATCTAACATCAGTGTGTCAGGATAAATAATGATCAGTAAATAGAAGTATAATAATGCTACTCAAGTTGGAATATTCTGGATCAAACTAGTGGCAGGTACTACTAGGGTTTATAGAATGATTGCTTTTTTGTTTTCATTTTATCTTATAATTTTTTTTGTCTGCCATTGTGTATTATTTAAAATCTGCAGGCTAAAATTTCTTTTTAAAGCTTTGTAGAGGCAGATGTGCCTCAGCCCAAATTTGGTCCACTTCCTTATGAAGAAACAACAAAACACATGGCCTCCAAAGTGAATTCTATGATCAGGTTTTTTATTCAAGAGCTACAGAGCAGAAATTCACGTATATATGCACCACCGCCTGTAGGAAAAATTGACATACCACCTTGCCTAAGGGCATATTATTTTCAGTACTACTTATCTCCCCAGAAAAAAAAAAGAAAATATTTGGAATATATGGTTGATGTTCAATAGAAGTTCTTTCTAAGTCTGATTTTTTTTCATTCTGTAAATGAAGTGTATCAAGAATGGTTTGCCTTTTTCACTGTTGAAATCTTGTGAAATATGCCTTTCCCTGTCGCTCTCATAATGTTTGGAAAATGCTACAACTAGATCCTTGCTGCATTCAAAACATCCTAACACTAATTACAAGAAAGAAAAATGTTTAAAATATTTCATATGTTTTAAAAATTATTTTCCCTTCCACTTCCAGAATGCCACAGATACATGGGCTCAATATAAGGCACAGGTAAAAATATTTACCTATCTGTTCTTTTCACATTTAATTTAATTTTAATCATTATATATCTGTAAATTTTAATAACTAGTTTGACAATAACTATGATAGCACAGTAATATTTGTAATCTAAAAGTACTAATTTATACAATTTTAACTTTAGTTTTAACTTAGCTTATTTCTCCACTCACCAGAAGTAAAGTAATTCTGCTTTCTAGTGCAAAGGAAATTCCATTTTTAAAGCACTGAAGCACCTAGAATTCCTCCAGTACACTGACTTAAATGATGCCAACTTCACTTATGTCATAGTCCTTAGCACATTTCTAATATTAAAGATGAACATATATTTACTGAGCAAACAATGATCATATGAAAAATGTAAGCTTTTGAGGTTGGTGGAAAAGGTATAAAAGACAGGGCAACTCTGAAAAATCAGACACACAGCACTGAAGGCAATAGATCAGATGTCATTTGTTGGCCAAAACCCCTCTCAAAGTGATGCTATTATTAGGAATACGTTTGTTATAACTTGTCAGTGGAGGAGATTGACTTGGCTAAGAATTTGACATCCCTGTTAATCCTCTTGAGCCAAGTACAGTCTGGCCTAAACATTAATAACCCCTTTCCTGTGCACAATAGCACAGAAAAATTTACAACATTGTTCCCAATGTCTTCTGGCCAAATAAAAAAAGACCAAAGAACCAAAAGCAGACATCTTAGCAGATACATGTTATTCAAAATATGTTGTTTTCATCAACACAGGGGAATTGCAATGAAATGCTAAAATATGTGGTGTGGAAGGCTATGTCCTCTGTGCTTCCTGTTACCAAGGAGGAAGGTCAAGATGTTGTCTAAATGACAGCAACTCTTTATTTGAGTTTATTGCAACCAAACAGGAACAATTTGAGAATATTTTCATGTGCTTGCATGCTGATGTGTACACTTGTATACAATGAACAGCACAAACAACCATAAGAACGTGGAGACACCACCTGACTTTCTTCCCAGTACAGTGGTACTGCATAGGTGCATTGTATCACTAAAAATCTTTTACTTACCTTGGGAAAAATGCAAACCATTAAGTAAGAGAGACTGAGGACGTGGCTTATCCATATTTAAAACTCATTTGAGTGAAAAAAATGTTTTTAACTGTAGTCCCAGGCATGTATTTTAGCACTAGTGTTAGTGTGCAATGCCTTTGCTTAGAGCTGCAGAGCTCTGGCTCTCTGTGGGAGAAATGTGAAGTAGGGAGAAAAGGAGATCCATGTGTCAGGGCCATTGCTGTCAAATGGCCTCCTCACACATTGCAGATGTTGTTCAAGCATGAGGCTGGGAGTGTGTGGAATAAAAAGCAGCCTGTGGAACTTTAGTAGGGAATAAATTCTGCAGAAAGCTTGCAGCATTCCTCTCTGCCACAAAAGAATTTCACCAGCAGGAATGAATTCTATACAGGACTCTCTGCATGGGCTGATCTTAAGGTACTCTTGGTATATCAAAATTAGTTTTATACCATACCAACATTTTCCTTTAGGAAATTGCATGAAGTTCCAGCACAATACGGCCATAAGCATGACTTACACTAAGAGAGGAAACAGTCCTGTGGAATATATATATATCAGTGTTTCAATTAAAAATCAATTTTTATTGACAACAAAGTCAATTCTGAGAATAAAAATTGTAAAAGAGTAAATTTTCTAGCCAAAAAAAGCCTAAAAATGGTAACTTCATCTCATGAGACCAAATAATATAGATGAGGGATTACTAGTCAAATTAAAATGTTTCAGTCTCTCAGAGAGGAACCACAGAAATTTGAGTTGTGACCACATAGTATTCCAGATATTGTATGATGAATATGTGGTTTATTGATTTGACAAGTAATACTGTTTTCCCCCAGGAAAAAAGTGAATTTGTGGCAAATGGCCTAATAGAATGGTACAAGTAATTGATGGAGTTATGCACAGTCTGTTGGGTGAGATGACAGATCTGAAAAGCCACTGAATTATTGGTTTGCCTGTTGTCACAGTGCAAGGTATGACCATAGTCAAAGTAAGTTTAAAAAAAAAGATAGCATAAATCAGAAAATACTGGGGAAAAAAGAAGAATAATTATTAACTCAATTCCTCTGTCAAGACCATTTAAAAAATCATGGTTGAGATAACTCATAAATAAACATAATTGTCACTGCAAATAAAATTAGGAGTTATATTTTGAATGACTATATATATATATATATATAAAATTTTAAAATACAATAAAGTAGTATTCAGCTATATAATTATATATTTTATGTAATTATTGGTTAACTTGTTAGACTTATATATAAGATAAAAGATATGCATGTGCAAAATCTCTGCAGATTCAAAATGTTCATATAATAAATACTTCTTATTTATACTTAAAGATAAGCACTGTTACTGCTGCCCTACAAACCTCATAGTTTGCCTAAGGCTGCACTGCAGAAATTTAAATTGAGAGACAAATAATTTCCCTTTTGCAGTAATAGGAAGCTGTTAATACTTTGGAAAACATGAGATTGTTCTTAAATATCTGTTCCTTCATTGTTGCATGAATATATCTGCTGGTCAGCGTAGCTTCTCTCTTCTTACAGCTAAGCTTGTCAAACTGATGTCCATGTTTTAGAGGAGGAATGCTGAAGCTTTTTGTAAAAACGTTTATATAGTTGGAAATATAATGATTAAAGGTGGCATCAGAGGGCATTGCTTGTCTTAAATTTCCTGACATTCCTTCCCAATAGTGTTTTTAGGAGATGAATGCCATGTTTGCAGAGTTAACTTACAAAGCTGGCTGGTTGGCTTTTTTTGGCCACTCAATATCTTTTAGCAAAAGATAAAAGCACTTGAAATGTACAATCTAAGTCATCAAAACAGCCAACTGCTAGAGCATCTAGATAGAACTCATTCAATATGATTATGTAAATGAATGAAATTTTAAGAATTGGACAACAAACTGTTGCTGATGAACAATTAAAAGGTCTGCTATAAAATACTGTATGAGATACTAAACATTTGTATCTCCTTGTTTGGCCCAAAAGGCCTATAGAATCTTTAAAGACAAAGTTCTTTACCTGTGACTTAGACAATACAAATCTTCACCAGTTAAAGAGTTGTATATCTCTAAGGAATATTTGCAAAGAAAACCATATTCTTTGGAATTTTGAGAAAGCATTGCTTGGAACGCAGGTAAAACAGATCACCAATTCTGCTTTTTTTTCCCCAATAAACTATGTTTATTGTGCCAATTCTAATTACCATGCAATCTAATGGTTTTAAGGCTTATAATTTCCACATCACTGGACATCACAAACATGAAAGCATTTTATACTGTCATTATACATCAATGTTTGCAGTTGGTTATACATATATACAGAAATTATTCACACATCTTAACCTTGCTATTTCCTCCTTTCAAACCAACATAATTTTACTGTGAAAGCAGCTTTTTAATAAATGGTATAAGAAATACAGCAAGGCACACATTTTTTAAAAACTTTTTTCTCATTACCACCTCAAGAAGCATAAAAACCCAAAATGTTATACTTAATTCAGTAGAATGTCAACAGTTTCTAATATACAACACTATGTAGTTGTTTCTTGAAGTGTTGCATAGATTAAATTTTTAAATTAAATAAATAAAATGCCATTTATTTAAATTGCTTAATTTTTAGATGTATTGAATCAGGAGGACCAATGACTTCTTTTTGCTGCAATCCAACAAAATAGTCACTTTAAAAGCAAAATAGTTTCAATAAACTTATGCATTATACAGATAAATATTAAATTTGATACATAAAATAGAAGAGTACTGACAGGTACAATTCTGAAAAGATGAACCAGACTGACTGTGAATTCTATAGTACTTTAAAGAACAGAACCAGTGGTAAGTAGTACAGGAGCATCCAATTTAGGAAGGGGAGGTCATTAGAGGTAGCTTGGGAGAGGAATCCATAAGAAGGCAAATGGCCTTGCTACAAAATAAAATGATCACTGAAATAGGACTAGCATATGCAGCCTGACCACAAAGCCAACATGGACAAACCACATTTGGAAAAAAAAATTATCTTGGGAGTCAGTTTAATGAAGGGCAGTGATACAATGGAATTGGAGGTCATCCCAGGGTTTACAGGATGAACCTGCACCTGAATTGCAGCCAAGTTTCTAAAAGGAAACAGAAAAGTAATAGTAGGTTACAGAAAATGAAATTTTATTTGCAAAACATAGGTCTTCCAGAACAATAATATATAGCCATTAAATGGTCACATGCCAGAGTCTTTAATGCAGAAGCATACAATAGGCAAAAAATTACTTTTAACAGCCTGAGGTACAAGTAAATGTGAAAAAATTAATTGATGTAGAAAAGTCACTGATTTTCATAAAGACTTTGCTTCTAAAGAAACAAGGGTGTTCATCACATTGGACCTTTTCCCTGGATCATATCCTCATCGTTTCCTGTGAACTTACCTCCAGCACACAGAAGTGCACCAACCAATGGAAACATGGAAACTTTCAAAAGTCAAGCAACAAAAAGATCTATCTAACAATTATTTTAATATTTGTGCAAACATACATAGAGAGACTTCAATGGAGAAGAGGAAAAGACTGTCACAGAAGTGGTCTGTGAATAGAATTGTCAGTATCATCCCTGCATTTTTAAATTGTAAATAACTATTTATACACTTCTAGTACCAGCAATGAGTTAAATTTGCCTACTATAGAATTATCCAGCTCAGAGTTTATGGTAAAACTATTCAGCAAAGAGCATGGGCTTATGATGAGAATTATGAAGAAATAACTGTCAGAATACAGCTCAAAGATTAGTGCAAAGTACATCTCATAGGCATTTCCTAGGAGGCACTCCAGACATGCATTATGTGCCTTCCAAGTTAAGCAGGAATATCTGGATCTATCCAGTTACCATCTCCTTTGATCTTCTTTGTTGTAACTGACCACATCCTTCCCCATTTATACAAGAAATACTCTTGAAAATATTGAAAAGCTCAACTGTCTGTTCAGATATTAATGAAGAACTGATCTGAATAAAGTGGCAGATTGTATCAAAGGTTTCTACAATTCTGGCATGAGTAAGAAAAGTCTCACTGATGGATTTTTCAAAAATTATGTAATTCATAAATTTCAATACAAGACTCTCTGTTTATTTAGCTTTTTTAAAGTCAGGTACTGTAAGGAGCTAAAAAGTCAAGACTTTTTTAAACTCTATAAAGAAACTTTATATTATTTACTTCCCTATAAAAATCTCTAGAAAAAAAAATTAAGCAAAGATTTAGATTATTATTGTAGTTCCAGTCTCTAAAAGTAAATTGTTATATACTAACTATTAAGTAAATGTGGGGTTTTTCCTCCTGTAGGAAATAAATAACCAACAGTCCTTTGCAGTTATGTATCGTCTTTTATCTGTGGATCTCAAAATACTTTTACATAAATAGGCTATTCTTCATAGGTCTCACTGATTATTATTCTCATTATTTTGTTGCTAAAAAAATGAGACAAGAAAGGAAAATGTCATACAAAATATCTATTGCTGAGCAGGAAATAACAGTCAGACACTTTGAGCACCAGTGCTGGGTTTCTCCTGGTGATAGTAAGTGGCAGAATATTCTATCTAATATTGCAGCACTGTCAGATAAAATTAATTTTGTTTTCTTAAGTGCAAGTACATTATTTTTCCCCTAAATTAAGTTAAAACTTAAATTTAAAATACAGAAGTAAGGAAATAGCTTTTATTTACTTGTAAGAACTAACAGATTACACACAGAATTCTAAGGCATCCTCTAGAAAAGACTTTGGGTAGAACACATAAATGTCCTAAATGTATTGATCTCTATGCATATTGAATTTGTCACTAAAAGTTCCCATCCCATTGGTGAGTCATGGGTCACAGTGGCAGCAGAAGATCACATGATCTCATGTACAGCTAGATCTTTCAAGGTGACCCCTAATTGAGAAATAAAATCAGTGCAGCTTTATGAGCACCTTTGTTGAAGAACTCTGTGTCAGCTCATGTGAAGGAGTAGTTAGTGCTGTCAGAGAGATTTTTGAATCTGCCCAGAGAATTATAATAATTTTTCCACAATGGTCCTTTTTTTTTCTTATTTCTTTCTTTTTTTTTTTTTTTTTTTTTTTTTTTTTTTTTTTTTTTTTTTTTTTTGTGTAGCACACTGTTAAACAACAGGACTGCAACATTTGACAAAACTATTCATTCACTATTTGATAAAACTATTTATTCACTATTAGTTTTATTCCCCTGTAAAGCCAGGGTAAATACTAAAACAGTACAAAATCAACCCACATTTGAAAGCATGTCTTTTTCAGCTTTGAATTCTCAGTATGCTTTTAAGGTACACATATAGTATAGATTTTTTTTCTAAGTATTGCAGCTACACATGGAATTACACATTTAAATGAGCTTACAGCACAGGTGCTTCAGGAAAAATAATGGTGTTTGCCATTTATCTTTCAAATTAAATAATGTGTTTTTAAATAGTAACTTTTTTCATAATACACTTATGGGAACAACATTTATCTGTCACATTTTAAAAGATGTATTAGTAATAAATGTAAATTACCTTTGGAAAATCAGTAATTAGCCTCATCAAAAAATAAACAATCTGCCACCAAAAAGATAATCTTTAGCATAGTTAAGTATAATAACTGTTATTTGAATAAGTTAACAAATTAGGATAGATTGCTTCTGTAATTCATTCCCCATAGCATGAGAGATGAAGTTAAAGCATCAAGCTTGTGGATGGGGGAAGGGAGCTCAGACTTTAGTGAAACCAAACCTAGCAGCTCATATTTTCATTTTTGGTGTGTCAGAGATAAACTATATGTATTCTAGAACTTTACTACTGGGAATAATACAGTACATAGTTTCCATGGAAGTAATGCTATATGTACAAGTTAAGAACTAGTGTATCTTCCTACATTTAAAAAGTGGGAATGTAGTGTGAAGAGCTTTGTTCTCTTAAAATAATTTTTCAGCCCCTGGGCAAAAGTGAAAGTTATAACATAACCCTATTAAGTTGTTGTATCCAGATTTTGCATTATATTTTATTGCATTGTGGGGCATTTTTTATTAAACCTATCCTCTGTGTCCAATCTTAGAACTCACACAAACTGCATATTTTCATTTCCAGTCTTATGGAAAAAAAAAATCTGGCTACCATGCAAATAACTATAAAGTTCTGAAGAGTGAGGTAAGTTTATGCAGTATTTTGAGATCCTCAGAGCAAAAGTACTAACAAATTGAAAAGACATGTCATTATCAGTGAAAGAATGAGAACAAGGATAAAATCACACTCACTACAGCACATATTCTTCCTCAAAATAATATTATAAAAATGAGTGAAAAAATGAGAAAACTAGCAAAACAATAACTTGGAAAGCTTATATTTATATCAGTTTCAGTTAAAAATCTCAGACTTTTGTCATCATCTCAATTTCCAAATAGAGACTTCTATATACACATAATCAATTTAATTTAATTCTAGAATACATAGAATTATCTATGAGTTTTGCAATTCATAGTTCATCTCCATTGCTTCTCCAATTGTTTGGATGTGTCCAAGTATTAACCTAATTGGCAATCAGCAGGTCATGATGGCCTATTTCAAAAACATTCCAGACATATCCTCTTTGCTATGATGGTTCCAAGATAATGCATTAGTCAAACAGAGATGTGTTGAGATAGCAGCAAGCTGTAGACTATTGCTGTCATAACCTAAAGGCTTTGCTAGAAATATATATGTGACTGTGGGAATGCTGGGTAAACCACCAATAAATGGAAAGCCCAAAGCTTAGAAATATAACATAACAAAATCAAAAAATGAGAAAGTTAGATCTCTAAGAGCAGCAAATAAATCTATTTTGTACAAATCATATGTGATCCTCTGCTACAGCTACACAGTTTGCCATAGGAGAGTACTAATGTTTTCCATGGGCAGTGATGAATAACAGCCTTTTCTCCTGCCAACATCTTGGAATCATAGCATAATTTAGGTTGGAAGGAAACTTGAACATCAACTGGTCCAACCTCCTGTTAAAAGGAAGGCTGTTTTCAAAGGTAGAAAAGATTATTCAGGGCCATGTCCACTTGAATTTTGAAAATCTCCAGAGGTGGAGACTCAAGAACTCCTCAAGGAAATCTGTCCCATGCTTAGCCTTGTTTTTTATAGTAAATTCCCTTGCTACAACTTCTGGCAAGCAGCAGCATTTGGAATTGGATTGGCATTTGGAGTTGCTGTTCTGGCTGTGGTCTGCTGGAGGAGTGTTTCCAAAGACTAATGGCATTTGATAGAGCTGTGCTAGCTTTTGGGTCACCAAACTAGTGAGACTGAAAACTGCAGTGCTGAATGCTAGGAGCTGACCCAAAAGTGGTTTTGTAGATCCTCTTCCGTAATTAAATGTGCAGCAATTGTTCAACATTTATGTGAGGTCAGAAATTCCAGATCTGAACCACTTTCAAACACTGGTAGAGATCAGGACCACCTTTCTGCCTTAGGTTCCATCATCTTATTCATGTTTCAAAATGCTTACCACAAAAGAGAACCGAAGGTTGCAGTACTGCTGGGTACTGGACAGTCATGAGTTTCCATCTCCATTACCCTCACATTATACACTTTGATGATGTTGTAAAGATTTGTTGTTTTGGAAACCTCAGCTTTTGGCCTAATGCTATGTTGTAATAATTCTGTTCTTAATAATGGCTTACTGAATTAAAATAATGGTTAACTGGCATCAGGAGATTACTTATTATCTCTCTATTCTCCAGTCTGCTTAGCCATTCTTCATGGTTTGTCTAGAAATATTGTAGAACTTCAACTCACTAGTCAAACAAACTAGTTCTTGTAGAACTGGAAGTTTAGCTTTATCAAGCGCTTTTGAACCCCTCCTAAGACCAGATGCCTGCAGAGAAAGGCATCAATGAGCAGGAATGGTTTCTGGTTCCCTCGGCTGAGGAGGGAATGGAGACTGATATATTACGTTGGAGGAATTCCCAGGTTCTGCAAGATAGCAGACTTGTTCCAGAAGGGAGCAGCTCCAGACAGTGCAAAGCCAAAGGGCAAAAAGCAATTCGTATTCACTGCATTTGTTGACTAGTGGCATGTAAACTGGGATTATAGTGTAATCAAAACAAATGACATAGCACTATCATGAAACAGAAGCCCTGGCTGATGATTCATCTCCTTCCATTGTACAAAAAAAAAGTTAAAAAAGAAAAGTAAAAAAAAAGTAAAAAAAAAAAAGTGCAACTTGTAGAGTACATACCTGTTTTTAGAATAATCTATGTGCCTGGAGAGGGTTACATTCTATCTGTGCATATTTATATGTCTTTCCTTATGAAGTTTGAGGAGATTTTCTTCACAAGTAAGAGTTTTTCTGTTCTGTTGTGAACCATCCTTTTTCTGTGAATGGCCAGGCTTTATCTGAAACTCTGTACCTGAGGCCTCTTCAGAAGCAGCAACACATCCTTTTTTATCTTCCATTCCAGGTGATTTTCCTGCACTACTCTTTTTAGTGCTAACCTCTGGAGAATTCTTTTCCAAACTTTCATTTCGTCCATCTGAAAACAGCAAATTATCATCAGCATTTTTTGAATTACTTGATGTACATTTTTTGTTAGTATTTGGAATATTTATATCATTGTCATCCCCACATAAGAAAGATAAATCCCTACCTTCAGAAGAAGTTTTTAACTCTAATGACTCTGGAGGCACTTCACCTAGTGACTCTGCAGATGTTTCAGAAATAGGGTTAGAAATAGGTTGCTGCTGCTCAACTTGTGCTTCAGGAGAACCATTAGAAATAGACTGTTGCTGCTGCTCAACCCGTTCTTCCTCAGGACAGGCTTCAAAGAAGCATTCAATATCTTCTCTCTCATCTGTGAAGTCCAGTGGCACAGGAGTGCTGCTCTTTTCCTCGATGTATTTGATTACTTCTCCACAGTCACTATCATGAGAAGAAAGTGAAAGATAAGAATAGAAGTCCCCTTTTCTTAGCTGGATGGGTCTGTGAGAGTGTTCTAACACTTTTTCCTTGATCTGTGCTAATGAAGCTGGAGCAGATGACTCACATTCAGGTTGTGACTTACTTTTCAAAGCTGTTGATGCCATGTCTATTATCTCCCTGACAAAATTGTGTACTGAGCCATCTTCCATGGTTTTTTTATCAAAATCAGCAGATTCACAGTTACAGCACATATCAAAACCATTGGCTGATGAGTTGCATTCTGCTTCACTGGATTTCAAGGCAGCACAGCAATCAGGAAATTTTTCAGTAGCATTTATTCTATGTTGTTGACCACTAGGTAAGGATGGCTGTAAAGCTGTATCTTGTATGACTACAGAATTAATTTCTGAGGAAGATTCAAGGCAAGGCTTTTTTGCAGGAGAGGAAGCAACAGAGTGATGATCCGGCTGAAGATGACTTTGACATTCTCTTGGAGGGTTCCTGGATCCAGCTGAAGAAAGAACAGTCTCCTTGCCATCCATATGTGAATCATCTGAACTGTCTGTAAATGCTTCACAGACACCACACTCATTTTCAGCTTCTCTGACATCAAGTGATGCATGAGTTTTGGGGGTTGCTGTGACACTAACAAGACCTTCCTTTTGGCTGACAAGAGTATTTTCGACATTGCCATTTTCCATATCATCCACAAGCTGATCCTTCACAACCTGAGAGATGTCTTTCACTGGGTGACTCTTTGTCCCTTTTCCACGATCACATGGTATATTCTTACTATTGCCATTATTTTCCGATATTTTCTGCACTGAACCATTCAACAGTGTTTCAATGCTTAATGTATCTGTGGCTTTTGATGTCTCATTACTAACTTCTTTACTGCGCTGAATTTCATCACTGAGGTTACTTTTTCTTTTCTCCCTTGTCAAGGAAAATTTTGGTCTAATCCAGGTTTGGAGCTCATTTTTTATATAATCAAGTCCTGAAATTAAATTGCATTCTTCATAAATGTCCTCATCAGTTGCTATACTGGAGTCGTCATCTTCATCTTTGATACCTAGCTCTTCCTCAGTTAAGGTAAGGGTGGAACTTGAAAGCAAATCACTGTCATCTTCATCATCAGTACAAGCAGAAGTGCAGGAGACATTAACAATCATGCTGACATTGACATCACTCTCATCAGCTACAGATCTATTAAGATGTTTCCTAAATGATGCATTTGAATCTGGTATTTTATTTCTGTGTAGTACAATGTCTTCAGAGCAAAGAGAAAGATCCTCGCTGCTGCTGAGTTCAGTGAGAGAAGCTGCTGAATCCTCATTGATTGAAGATGCAATATCTAGAGACAGCTGTCCAGTAAAAGACATTTTTTGAGAGCTACTTTGGAGTGTCATATCAGAGATGCTGCGCTTTATTTTTTGATCTGAAGGACTCTGGATATTCTCTAAGCGATTCAGAAGATCTAATGTCCTTTTACTGAGCTCTCCAACAGAATCACTGCTTGCACTTATGTCTCCAGAGCCATGATGACTGAAAAGATCTTCGTTGCTTTTGTAGGAAGTCAGCCAGCTCTCCAAAGAGGCACTTCGCTGAAGACCATCTCCACTTTTAAAAATACCTGAGCTGAACAAATCACCTACTACCGACAGAGATTCTAAAGAAGAACTATGAGATAAAGTGGAAACCTGTCTTGTATTCTCTGTAACAGGTAATTTTTTTACAGTTTCTACAGATTTACCAGAACTGGGATCTGATTCTCCACAGATACTTGCCAGAGTATGATCATGAATAAACCCATCTGGTTGTGACTCTCCTGACTTATGTTCGGATTTACCAGATATTTTGTCAAAACAAAAGTCATGAAACAAACTACCCTCTGTATGTGTTTTTTCAATCTGTGATTGTTTCATTATCACTGGTAATTTGAATTTGGAGCCTTGAAGATATGAATAATCATAAAATGTAAACACATCATGTTTTCCTTGCAATTCTTCTGGACAACCAGGGTTGGACATAGTAATGCTGTCCAAATCTTCATCATTTTCACTTCCACAGCATACAGAAGGAGCCAACTGGAAATCATCTGAAAGACTAGTATGATCTTCTTCATCTTGCTTTAGTTTTGGTTTTATTACATTTTCCACTTGGATTTCCACATGCCCAATTTCAGGATTACTCTGACTGCTTTCAATATCATTTAGCAAAAAAATTTCTGAATTATTTGTAGTTTCTGTATCACATTCACTCACTATCCCACTCTCACTCTCAGAATGCCTGCTTATGTTCCCACTCTGATACATACAGTTATATGGTTTTGCCAATGTGGTACCTCCTATCAGATCTGGCAGGGATTTGGTAGATGAAAATGATGAATCTTTACTGAGACTTTTGTTTAAAATGTTAGACTGCATTACACTGGAGAGTCTGGATGTTTTTTTCAAAAAAGGGATATGTTTTTTTTCTGATAATTCAATATTATGAAGACTATAGACCTGATAGATGTGAGGATTTGGAGGGGAAGTAATGTTGGGACAATAAAGAGGAATTCCATGATTACTGATATTTTCATCCTCATTCACATCATTATCACCACATTCCTCTGAGGCAGGTTTCTGGTTTAGATCATCCTTGTTGAGCTCCTGATCAGGATCACTTAAGTCTTCATGAATACTGATGAGCTTATTACTTATGTCAGTTTCATCCCATTCTAGTGCATCTTCACTTGGACCATTTAGATCCATCAAACTGGGATCAATAACATTTAGAGGCTCCTGTAAAAGAAAAAGTCAAAGATTAAAAATATTTACAGCTGTACTTTAAATGTGCTCCCACTAAAATCATGTAAGTTAATGGAAGTAAAGTGCATTTTTGGAACAATGATCACTAATAGGCTTTTAATTTTGTTACGCCTTGTGTGCTATTAAAATGATCAATTAAAATGAAACCAATTACATTTCCAAAGATTTCTTAGACTTCTTTGTTTCTTTTTATTTGCTGTCAAAATATAATACAGAAATTTCAGTTTAATATATTAATTGTGGTTAGTCATTTTATAGATATAAAGTTTTTAACTTGGAATCACAACAGAAGTGTGTTAGTGAAAAATATGCAATTATGTTGAATATATGAAAAACTTTCTTAGCCTGCTTAATTTTAAAATAGTTAAGCTGTAAAGGATTTATGAAATGATTTTTGAAATGTTTATAACAAACGTCTCTGTAGTCAGCCTTAAAACAACAGATCACAAATCTTGATGAATTTTTGCTAGAATTTGTATTTATTCTTTACTTGATAATAAAAGCAGTACAAATGATCAGTAAGTAAGATTAATGAATTTGATACGTTCAGCTGAAAGATCAAGTGCTACATGAGTTTCAAATACTGTCCGCTCTGGTACCCTTCTCTGAAAAAGGACTGACTGATAAATAAGTGTGAGAAACTTAATTTTCTTTTTAACGTATTTGTAACTTTCCAGTAATGTTTGTTATTATGACTCAGAACACGTGATAACAAGAATTGTTCCTTCTAGAAATGTGTGGAAGAGGAAGAATACCTTGACAAATTTTCTTACTCAGATGTGATTTGTCAAGTGGCCAACAGTACCAAACCACTTTAAGCCCTTGAAAATAAGACTGAAATGATCACTGATTTGGAGGTTGAGCACAAATTAATTTCACTTTATTCTTCTATTTCCTGAGAGGCCTCCATATTAGAGAAGGCTTTGCTTTTACAAGGAGTCTTGTAATAGAACTGTTGACTAATGTAGAATTGTTTATTTTAAATCATCTGAACAGCTGAACAGCAATCACTGTATCCAGAAACACAAACACTTCTTCCAAGAAACCTCTCAACTCTGATCTTCTGCTTTCTCCAATTTTCTTTGAGCAAGTGATGCTTTTAAAATACAGCATTGACATGATGCCAAACAGCAAGAGCAAATCCCAGCAAATATAAAGCAGATAAAATGAAGTCCAATAAAGTGCAGTTCTGCACAACTTAGTTACTGACTTAGATTCATCAAGACTCGGCCAAGGCTAATTGTGCAGGGAAAGGCACGTACTTCTGACTTCAATTCTCAGCTGGAAACTCTCTTTGAAGTACGAACTAAAGCTTCACAGCCCTTTTGTGAGTTCCATAGCTAGGACACAGATTTTGGGCTGGGACACTTTGCCAAACCGGGCATAAGTGATATGAACCAAGCTATTCTCTCAGGAGAAGCCCTACCTACATGCTGTTCTTAAAAGAAGCTTTCTTGTCCTGTATCATTTTGCATAAAGCAGATATTAATTTGGTCATAGATAGATGAGGATAATTTTGTCCTGCGGTGCTGTGTTTGGCATGTTTTACCAGCAAGAGGCACAGACACAGATAGTGTCAAATCTCTGCTCCAGTGCCTATTTAATTATGGATATAGGTGGCATTGTTTCTGTGCAAGAAACAAGGCTATATCATCCCAGTATGTCCACTAAAGAAAAGGCTAAAACAATCAATGGAAATCAGGCAGAATTATTTCCCCCAAACTGGGCAGCTATCCACCATTCATCGGGGCGATGTGATTATTAACTTATTTGATAAATCAAGACTCTCTCCATCTAAGATAAATCTACATGCTCGTGCTTCATTGGGCTTAGCTGTAATGTAGGTCCCTGAGTCCTGCAGCTGTGTTAAGAGATCACATATAGTAATGGGCAGCACTGCAAGTGAGAATTTTTTTCATTCTTGGCCGGTGAGGAGGCCTTTGGTATTTCATGAATCTGTCATGACTAATGTTGAAGGTTTGAGTCTCTTTGTGAATCTACCTACCCCAAAATTTTTATGGAGTACCTTTGCTAGAGTTCTTTCTTTTTCCCCCATGAGACATTGGCTAAAGAAAAATTCCTGCGAAAACACGCATTTACTAGACAGTTATGGCTATCAGAGCAGTTCTGTTCATTGTGGATCCAGAAATCTTTATTTGGATTTGCCAGTTTGCCGTGTTTTAATAAAAGCTCCTGGTTTGTACTTAGCTGAACTCAGTTTCCCAGCTGTAGATGACCCTTAAGTAACATTTAAGTAAAATGTAAGAAAATGAAATTATTTGAAAATCTGTTAGATTAAAAAAGAAATCAGATTCAATGGCTCATTTTTTCTGTGTCATGTTTTACAATCCTGTCATACTCAGCATTAGGAAGACATTGCTGTGGGAAGTTTCCTAAACTGCTTGATTTTACTGTTTTAAGCTTCTGGCAGCTGCATGAAGAAATTACTAAAGGCAGGAAATCAGCAGCAGGTTCCAAGAATTTTATGTTCCATAGAATCTGATTCTGTTTCAAAACAAAACATTTGGTCCTCATTGGTCAGGAAGATAACCTTCCCTCAGTAAATCAGCACTTGGCTGCTTGTTTGTTCAGCAAGTCAGATGGACTAAAACAATAAAACATGTAGAGTTGTGACCTCAGCCCATTCATCTTCACTGAGTGCTCCCCACTTCAAAGCCTATTTTTTTATTCTTAAAAAGCACATGCTTTTCTGAGTCCTGGCATATACTCAGAAGTTTTGCAGCCTTAGCTTGATGGCAGGGGATTTTAAAAATTTTTTATTTTATTTTATTTAGTTTTGTTTTCTTTTATTTTCCTTCTGATTGTTGCTTATATTCGCAAAGACTCTTATGTAGATATGGTCATTTTACTAATATAGCTTTCTCTCTCCAAGGAACTGACTAAATTGATATTAGTAAATTACTACTGTAGTTATAAATATCATATACCTTGAAGTACAACTTTAGTGGTTATCAGCTACACTGGCAGCCCTTCCAAAATACAGGAAAAGTTTTAACTTTGAAACAAACCACTCAGCTTAAGTCACACACATTTTGTATTTGGCATTTTTAGTACAGGTATATATTTTCCCTATATTTTTTTTACAAAATTTAGTGAACTGTTCAAACAAGGAAGAGATTGAGGTAGTTTTTGGAAGTGCCACACCATAGCCTCTGGAATAAATCTCTGGAGTGAACAATGGAAGGTGGTGTCACTCTAGCTGACATTTGCCCTGACAGCAGTAGTGAGGTAAAATCCCAGGAATTTTTAGGAATCATTTTTAACATATCAGATATCTCTTTTTCAGGCTGCTCAGTGCAGAGGTAGGATGCTGGATGATTAGAGTTATCATGTTAGTAATAGATTGTTAGGTTTTGCCAACAGAATGTTTAAAATTCGCCAACCCTATGCTTTACTTGGTGTTATACAGAGGAGGGTACAAATGATAAATGTCAGATAGGGCCAGAGAGAAATTCTGTTTGCTCACTTTACTGGGAAATATGGTGTTAATTCTTCTTCCATGTTTTCCATTTGAGTGAACTGTATAGTATTGTACAATTCATCTTCCACACAAAGTAGATGAATCTTCTACTTCCATTTCCAATTGGGAAAGATTTATTTGTGTAAGAGCTGCAGCATGTTTTTTATTTTGTTTCAGTTAATTAAGAAAATGTCTTTGCTAGAGAATTTGACTCTCTAGGAAGACTCCAAAGGACATTCTACCTAGCCTGGATCAAGGTATCTGAGTGACCTGGTCCAGTGAAAAGAATCTGTGTATGGCAGGGGGATTGGAACTAGATGATCTTTCAGGTCCCTTCTAAGCCAAACCATTCTCTGACTGTATGATTCTCTGATTCTATAATCCCTTCTTGAAATGCAAATACCCAAAAAGGAAGGGGTCTATCCCAGACAGACATGCTGATCTCCACATGTAAGACAGACTATATTTAAAGAGAGTCCTGGAGTGTGCTACAGAGCATCACATTTCAATGGAGTGAGCCCTCTATGCTGACTCTTAAGCCCTGGCTTTGCTGGAGTCTGTGGCAAAACATTGCAAAGGTACCTGTCCTGTCTGGCAAAAACTATTGTGATATAGGTTGATGGCACTAAATTTTCTGGAATTCAGAAACTTTTTTTTTATATATGAAAGAATGTGTAAGTAAAAATGTGTATCTAATTTTTCAAAAAATGGGTAGGTTTAAAGTAGGTCTGAGTGGTCTCTAACACTATAAAGTCACTAAATACCACTACATTTAGAGAAGATCTCTAAGATCAGTAAGAAAAGTAAGAAACAGCAAATGGTTTTGACCAAGAAAATTTAAAAAATCTCAATATAATAAGAATCAAAAGATGCACAATATTATGCATACTCCTATTTTTTGCATATTTCCACTAGATAAACACCACTTAGGAAGCATGTACTGTTGCATGAAAAGTTTTAAGTGAATAATCAATCAAATTATAGACTCAGAAGAGTGAAAGGTTAAATTAATTCTAATGTATTTGAAAGTGCTGCTTTAAGGATTTTAGCTATTCCTACTTTGAATCCAGAACTATTTTGCTCAGGAAAGCATTCCCATTTCAGTGGGATAACTCCTGTGAGCACAATTAGGTGCGTGCTTAAATCCTTGTAGAGTTGGTGTTTAATGGCTAACCAGTTACTCTGCAGAAAATGTTAATGGGAAGAAATAAGGTTATTAAGCTAAATAAAGATATTTCCTCAGCCCCAACGCTCTTTAAGCAAAAGTGTCAAAATGAAATTTTTATTTGGTTTTTTTTTTTACTAAAACAAGAATAGTTTAGCTTTTTTCTGAAGCAAATTACATTAAACAATGATTCTCTGTTTTGGCTTCATTTGCATGTGCTACTCCAGTACAGATACTTTGAGTTGGTGAAACAGGCCTGTAATGTAACCCCTACGTATTATTATATTTTTTTAAAGGAATTAACATGAAAAAAAGAGCTTTTACAATAATAAATACAAACTCTGTTCTTCCTCCTTCCCTGCAACATATCCTTCAGTTGCTGTGGCCAAATTATCCAATCTCAACTGCATTTAAGGGCCAGGGAAAAAAAGAAAAAGAACAGAAAACCATCCCCCACCTCCAGGAATGTGTGCACATTCAAGGAAGACAAACATGATTTTGTCTTTTGAAAAATGCAAGCATTCCAAGTACTTCTGCTGAGGGAAATAGTAGTGTACAGTGCCACTTCACCTCTGCCTCATTTAAACTCATTTTCTAAATGGTGTTCCCTATATCAAAGTCATCAAAAAAACTATCCTCATGTCCCAACACCAATTTTTAATATGCATATGTATATGCATAATATTCCCTGTGCATAATACCAAAGTGGCCTACACATTACAATATCTTCTCAGAATATATGGAAGCAGCATGCTTTATCACAGATCATGAAAAAACATACATGAACTTACGTATTTATTACAATTGCAATTAAAAGCAAGTATGCATTTATTTCCCGAGAAAATAAGAACTAAATCTGTGGTAATCTCTTACTGCATTTTACAGTTATTATTGCTTCTCTCGATGACATTACATGCTCAATCCTGCACATGCAGAGTTCCTCCTGCTCTTTCAGGGGTCATGTATGCTTACAGGTAGTGCCAGGGTCCTACATGGGTGGTTGTATGCACAGAGTCCTGTACCACAGGAAGGACACAGACTTCGCCTCTGCCCTCAGCAGCCACAGATGTCACCTGCAAGGGTCTCAGTATAAGCTGGGAACAACAGAGACTCCACCTCTGCTCAGGTCTCTATGATGAGGTTTGAAGTTCTCTGATAATACTCAGAAATAACAGTTTAAAGGACTACTATTTTCATATCTAGGTTTTAAAACAGGTAATTTTCTTTATCATGGCAGCAGGTTTCTGGGCACATCTTCTAAGCAACAGGTAAAATAACTGCAGTGGCATTTTAACAGGTAGCCCAGCTGAAAACTATTAACTCCTACTAGTAGAAGTGTTTTAGAAGTCAGGGAAAATGTCCATTCTCTAAGCATTCTTCTGCCATTTCTATGTCACTTGATGCTAAGTAAAATTCTGGGGTCAGTTGAGCCTGCATAGGAGTCCTATGAGGGTATTCTAACTCCCTTGGTAAGCTGCCTGCAGTGTCAGATGGACAAAAGAGTGAAAGGCTCCAGCCTCTCTATCACACTCCACTCACACATCACACTGGAGTGTACAAGCCAGGCTGAAACAGAAGGTGAGCCATGTCAGCAGAAGGCCTGCAGGAACTAACTTTGATCACAGATCAAGGCAAAAGCAGGGACTCAAGAAGTTCAGTCCCTGCTCTGTGTCCAAAGGATCATTGTTAATGACCTACCCATTATCTGTTTTCCATCCTTTTTGCAACCATATCCTTTCTAACATCTATGTTTCTTATTTGCAGAAGAATCCCTTTAGATGTTACTAGAAAGAAGAACATCTATAACATTTTTATATTGAGTAATATTGTCATCCAAATAGGTTTACAATCCCAGACCTATATCCCAAGTTGTGTATTTGGGCTTTTTTTTTGTGATGAGAAAACCTGGCTACATGACATATTTTACCAACTGTTGTTTTTACTGCTTTGTAGCTTTCTTTTCATCTGTCAAGAGGTTACATGACAGGATTTTTTGCCCTTGAATGTCATTTCATATCTCACCTTTACTTCAGAGAAATATATGTTTTTCTTTGTTCAAGAATCCATCACAAGCCCTTTATGAAACTCTTAGAAAAACACTCCTGGCTTTATCTAAATCCAAAATGTTTCCCTGCACACATAGTTCAGAACAGAGCAAATCCTGGCACCACACCTCAGTACATGCCCATGCAAGTTGGTGGGAGTTCATTCATGCAGAGTCTCAGAATTTGACCCAAATGGCTTCTTTATAGTTAAGACTATAAAATATCCAGAAAAACCAGGGAACCTGTGGAACATCATATTAATGCCAAATCAATTGCATTCCGCATTTAGATGCTCATAAAAAATTTGTACCAACAAAGCAAAGTGGGACAATAAAATCACTGTTGCTTTGTCTTTGTACTAGTAAAGAGGTCTGCAAACTGCTAATAATACTTTCAATTTAGTATCATTTACACTGGAACTGGTACTCCTTTAACAGTGTATTCTCAGTTAAACCAGAACAACTCAGTGGATGCTATGAATGGACTCAGTAGATACAACAGGCATCTCCAATCTACAGCAGGCACATCAGGACACCAAAATCATGGCTTTTTAAAGAGCTTTGTTTCAGTAGAAATGAGGGTTTGTGAAAAACTCTGAAGAGTGAGAATCACCATAGAAACATAGACAGAAATAAGGTACAAAAGAGCAGGACATAAGCCCTTGGGAGCTTGACCTTAGAAGAAACCTAGAAAGAAAGTTTTCTCATGAAGAGCTAGAATAGAGAGACTTGAATTTCTAAATAAAAAATTCTTCCAGTATACTGGAAAGGGAGACTTTCTCTATTATTTATGAATAACAGGACTGCATGAAAAATACCCATCCCTATCATCAGTTTCTTCTTCTGAATCAGTTGAGAGACCACCAAATTCACATTATCAATGAGAATGGACTCCCTGTCCCCCTTATTTAAATTTTCAATGCAATTTCTCTGCAATTTCAGTTCTGGCATTTCCTGAAGTGATTGATTCATCATTTGTAAATTTAAGATATCAACTCGAAGGGAGACAATAAGCAAGTATTGTTAAATCAAAAGCTAGAAGAATACTGTATATTACAAGTACTTGCACAGTCTGCCCACCTATGGATTTCCAAGTGCTAAGTTAAACACCACAGCTGTCAGTAAGTGGTAGGGAGTTCTGGCAATGAATCAAAATTACAATGGTAAGCACTTTGAGGCTACAACAGCACAATTGCTCCTTGCCATTACACAGCCTATATCTAAGAAAAGCTGCTCTTGAAATGTTGCAATATAGAAACACTGGCCTAATCTCCAAATATAAGCAGTCCCTAGGTAGGCAGAGCTCTTTCACCAAGATCATCTTATCTTTGAACTTCCACATTATTTTCTTTTCACCTTTTCTGGTAAGTGATGATGTTTATACCTCTCTCTATGCATAATAGATGTCAACACAGCTCTGGAGCTGTCTGGAAAAAAAGGATTGGAATTTCCAATCTAAGCTAGTACATTGAGTAAGTACTGTGCAGCGTCTCAAGTGCACTGTTTGGTTTGGTCACTTGCAAAATTATTTGATATAAGCAAACTTGCTAGAAATTCACTTGGAAAAAGCCAAAGTAGTAGACAACAATACCTTGCTATTGTGAGGGGTTTATACATGCCTGTCTTAGTTACACAGAGTAAAATATTGCAATAAGGAGTAACTCAGTGTTACAAAATCACTATATTGCCGTTATTCAACTTTCCTCTCTTACAGGTGAGTTTATTTTAAATGTTACACAGCTTAAATTTGGGCTCAAAATCAAAGCATAAGTTGAAGATTTCAGTCTACCCACAATGACTATTTTCATTGCTGGTGAGGCACAAAAAGTCCAATAAATACTAAGAGCTTACAAAGTAATAACTGAGGGGCACAGGGCTATTAGTATGAATGTTATCAGTAGAAGTGTTTTTAATATGCAGTATAGAGCTCTAAGTCTTTCATGCAGCTGTTCAGGTTTTTACTGAAACTGTATGTTTGACATGTATTTTTTGTGTAGTGCTTAGAAATTTTGGAACAGTTTATGGCATTTTGTTTCACACTGAAACAATATTCCTCCCCTTTTAAAAATCAAAATGGATTCTTAGAATAAAGTGTCTTTCTGAATTGTTCAGCAAACCAGTAAACCTGCTGAATGAGCTGTGACTCCATAAAGTTTAGGAACTCATTTATTATGTTTGTAGATCAGACACTGCATTTATTCACAAAGTGAATCTCTCAAACTTAGCTTTCATTAGAGCTGCGGGGAGGCCCAGTCCTTCTCCCTTCGCTTGAGAAGGTGAAGCTCAAGAAGATAATTAACCATGAAACAATGAGGAGGCTTGCTGGGTAAGCACTAGTGTGAAAACAGTTACTCCTCACAAAGGAGGGGAAATTAGCTGGCTGGATAAAAAAGGAAGTGTCAGACAAGACTGAAAGGACTGCAAGTGTAAGTAGATAGCTCTCACATCATTAATGCAATTTTTTAACATTTAAACATCAGTGGTTTCTAAATTTAAATGCACTTAACTCTATGTGTTAGGGGATATTAACATGCCATTTAAAAATAATTTTTCTTAAACTTTCCATTTTCACATTTCACCATTTTTAGTCATGCTTCCCACGCATGAAAAAGTCACTGCCTCTTAGTATTGTATTCTTGTTTACAAAGTAGATGTAAACAGAGTGTTCTAAAAAGATTCTGTTTGCTCATTGTATTTTACAAACTCATTATTTTACGTTAATACAGGTCTTTTTTATGAACAGAGTTTCTCTTGATTATACTGTTTCACGGAGTAAGGACTCATGATATATCTTTCCTTTCAAAACTTCCTTCGACTTGAACAGTGTTCCCTGGAGCAGCCACATTTTTGGCAGAAATTCAGTTGTACGCTATGCCAAAAGAAATAGAATAAACAAACACTGCTTAACCCAGCTGGCTAGGTAATTTACATATTACTGCACACACCAAACACGAAGACCTGGATATGGATTAGAGCTACAACAATGACACAAATGTCTTGTATATAAGGAGAAATGAAACTTAAATGATCCTTGCTTATTATTTACATTTTATTATTTAATGTGTATTATAGTATTACTATAGTACCTCTGATATAAATGTATGTGCATATTTAAATATTAAGTAGATGTATTTATTATCATTTCTGCATGTTTTACAGAAAAACTATGCTAGAAATGTCTTGGTAAACTGTTAAGTGGGTGCATTTTTGAAAGTTTTTTTCTGGTGAAAACACACAACATAAATGGCTGCATTACAGCTTTTAGAAATAGCAAAAAACCCTCCAAATACAGTGAAAACTTTCTAGGCATATTGTAAAACTTCTTCACTGTACATATAGCATAGGTAGGCCTCCAAATCTACAAGTTCATGTGCTTTCAAACAGCAACAGTCATTTTAGGTGAGACCAACAGTCCATTCAACTAAGTTCATCTCCTGAGGCGGTTGCTAGTGAATGTTTATGGAAAAGTTAGAAAACTCTCAAACACATAGAAGAATTTAGAAGCTGCCCTCCCAAATTTGAGAAGTCAGCCTGTGGGGACTTTCAGAGTTGGAATTTAATAAGCATTAATTGATGTCTCCTTCATTAATTTATCTGATTACTTACTGAAGACATTTGTATTTTTGCTATCCTCCACATCCTGTAGGAACAAATTTCATTCTTATTATTCACTCCATGAAAATCGCATTCCCTTTTGATTGTTTTAAATCTCCTGCCTGATAATTCTGTTGGATACCTTTTCCTTTGTGTGTTAAAAAAAAAAAAGAGTAAATAATTGTACCTTTGTTATTTTCATTTACTTTAAAAATAGTTTTTAACTGTATTCCTGTCTGCTTAGAGCTGGTGCAGCTCCTAGAATATGCTATAATAGTGAACAATGAGATACTGACTTTGCATATACTTCCTGAAGATCCTGCAAATATATTTCCATAGTGGCATAAATATTATGGCCCTATCATCTTATATGGAAGGCCCTTGTAAGATTGAAAAAACTGCACTTCAACCTATGAGAAAATAAGTTTTCTTCCTCTTTTTCTAAAAACTACTTTGTTTGAGAACTCTTAAAAAAAAAAAAGATCTGAAGATTAGCCTCAATTACACTCATATACTTGCAGAACTGGATTGATTAGACATGCAGAGCAACAAGTCATTCAATTAACTAAAAAATCACAAGTTTGTGACTTTCATATTTCCCTTAACTGTAATTTTTAAAACAATCCTGGCTTGAGTCATGAACTTATGATTAGTGGATATTAGGCATCTAAATAAAACACTGACTTCATCCTGTAATTTGAACACAAGGCATTGCAATGAGAGTCAGTGTCTGCTCCACACTATTAAATACCTGACCCTGTACTTAAGTGCCTAAATAGGAAGTGAGTTCTTTTGAAGACCACTGTCCTTGAAAATTAAAACCTGAGGTATTTTTGCTGTTTAAATGGCGTTTGACAGTTCTTTCAGCATCGGCGTGCTTTGGAAGCATCATATTTCCAATTTCTGAATATCACTTATTTTCCCACTAAGGCTGATTATTCCTGAGAATTTGTCTGGTCTGGCTGGGGTTATGAGTTTGAACTTCCTGTCACTTTACAAAGATGTGGCAAAACATGACATCTGCCAGAGTGAGGGAAATGGTGGAATAATATATAGCAGATTGGTTGGATTTTTACCTTATACTTTTAGTTGTGACAGAAAGATTTGCAGTCTCTGAGGATAGAGTAGAGCCCTCTTTTGAAAGACTTAAATATATTTCTTTTTTTCTTTTTATTCACTCTAAAAACGTACTGTTGCAGGTGACTACTCAGGAGACTCCCAAGAATATAACAAAACATTTATCTGAATTTTGACTAAAGTTGACAGGTTCTGGAATTTTTTACTAAGATCTGCTCAACAACAAGGGTTTTCCCAGCTTTGTTTTACCAGATCATCCAGATTCTGTGCACTGCCATAATGACTGCCCTCATAACTATGGCTGGTCCTCAAGAAAATGATGAGAAACACAGAATTTCTTGCAAGAATGTGGGATGTACTACCTATCTTCAATTAAGTTCAAGAAAAATCTAGACCTAGGTTCAGCATCTGCTTAACTATATTTTAGATCCTACTGGTAATTGTTTCATGTCACAAATCAGACATGCAATGCAACCCAGAAGTTCAAAAGCATACACATCTCAAGTATGAGGATGGTGCATCATATTACAAACTCTAAAATCAAATATCCATTCACTTGAAAATTGAATATTTTAAGGAAGCACCAAAGTGAGCAAATGCAAGCCATCAAGACAGTACTGTCATAGACTATATGGAAGAGATCCAATACCAAAACTAAAACATAAGTCATTAAATAATTTGTAGCGGCTAGATCATGTAATGGGTGCTCAGCACTTTACAATATGTAATGTGCCCTTCTCATCCAATTAAGTTAATCATCTCTCAATACTTTGCTGTGCTAGACCCTCCTGATGAACTTCTAAATTTTATGCAAGATTTTTAGCTAGGATTCACCTTACAAAATGATGGCTTATGATGAAATAAGAAACTTTTAGAAACCAAGTTTTTCAAGTGCAGCTATCTAGCAAATAACTGAACAATGTCATTTTTTGCCCCTGAAACAAGGGGGTTTGTGTGTGTTTTTTAAGCTTAGAACAAATGTCATTCTATGGGTTGAAAAAATATTGTATCAGTGAAGTAAACATAGAGAAGTGAAGACACCATGCCTAACATTAGTAAAAACTGTTTTCTTTCCCAGAAAGCATCACAGAAACAGACAAATAGAGTAAAAGAATAAAGATACCAAATCAGAAGCAATATAATATACTTTAACAATTTGTTTTCCCAAATGCATTATAAAGAAGGAAACCAGGAGGTTGTCGGGTAAAATTCCTGAACAGCCATTTAAGCAGGCTCTTTACCTCCTAAGGAACAAGCTTGTGGAAAGAAGTGCCTTTCTTTTTTATTCTTTTTCTTTTTTTTTTTTTTTTTCAAGTGAGCTGTCTCACCATTGCAGATTTTCCCAAGTCCTTGCAACTCTAATTAAAATGTGGTAATTGGTTATGTTACCTCAATTACCATGATGCATGGACATTGATACAAAGCGACACCAATTGAATCCCTTGGGTGTTATACCCCAAGGCCATCCCATTTATTGTGGCCTTATTATTTTCAATTATGTGGCTGGATGTACAGCATACTTTCAAGCCAATACAGATGAAGGTTCCACTGGACTTTCAGTGTAATGTACACATAAGATGAGTCAGAAGAAAAGAAATAATTTTTTGTTTTCATGAGGTATAGTAGTGAACTTGGTGATCAGACAAATTAATATTTCAGACATTTTCAGGGCAATGTGAGAATTAGGGCACCTTAACCCAAATTGCCTTAGCTCAAAACCTCCATTTTAAATGCATGAGTAATACTGTCCCTTCAATAATTAGCCCTCTCTGTTGAATAAGAAAAGAAATTGTCTGCTCCATAAAACAGGTATGTTTCTCATTCAATGAATGAGCATTCTGTATAAAAAGCAGCTTCCCCACTCACCAAAAAGGCAGGAATATTGAATGGCAACTAAAGTAAAATCCACTAGAAACCACAGGTTCTTTCCCTTTCTCCCTGTCCCAAAAAAGTTAATTTCCGCGGTCACCTCATTGCAGCTTTCTATACAGAGACAAACCTGATCTGGGCAGGACATACACAAATTGGAATCCTCTGTAGCAGCTGGAATAATCCATTGAGATAAACACATAATTTGCATTGGGTATGCCTCTGACTGAGCAAAGAAGTTTAAAAAAATTGCTGAAACAACTTACATATTAGCACTTTGACTTAATTTCTGGGCACAACTATGACTGATTCTGTCCCAAAACCTTTTTTAAATTTTCAGTTTTCCAAGTACACTGTAGGTTCTAAAGGAAAGTGCATAGTGAGTTAAAGCTTCTCCAGCTGTTGAGCAGGAATTTTAGATGGCAATTTTGAGTTTAGTTAAATGAAGATTGTTGCTATTGCTATTGCAATTGCCAGGCAGTATTCTTTTTCCTTTAAGATGATTGCTAGCAGGGTCTTGTTAGACAAGCTATAAGGCATCTGTGTAATCCTGAAGTTAAAATTAAGGTGATATATAACATTACATCAGCAAAATATGGAATGATAAATCTGGATGAAAAGAATTTACTAGAAAAAAAACCAAACCAAACCAACAAAAAAAAAAAAAAAAAAAAAAAACCCCACAGGAAAAAAACCCCCAACACCAAAACAAACAGATGGGGGAGATAAAAACCTCTTTTGCTGAAACAAATTAGGACTGCTTCCAGTTTTCTGAGGTTTTTTCACTTTATGAATACTCATTCTATATAGCTAGATTAACCTACTGAATCTAATCATATTTCATCTTTCTGGAGCCATTCTTATTGATAATTTCACATTCTACATAGAACTGTTTGATTATGAGTTTTTACCTGACTGTAGGTGCATGAAGTACATGTCAATAACTTGTTATTTGTAAACTTATCGTGCCCACTATTGCAAAAGGTGAGCAAAACTAAAAACTGCTGAAGACCATAAATGAAGACAATTCAGAAGAAACATAAAAGTTTTCTGTGGTTAATACCAGCGTACCTTTGTAACATTTCAGGTGGCCCAGATAAGTGACTGAATGTAAAAAGGGGTGGAAAGGGGACAAAGGAAGATCCCAGTACACATTAGAAAACAGTAGAAGATGAAAGTGACTCTTGCACTGAGGCTATATAATTATCTGGGGTAGCTTATTTACTGTCAGCAAGTCAGATGCCATGAATGAGTCAGATGCCATCAGGCTATAAAAACATCTCATTTGTTTTCATAAATTACAGTATTTTGTGGGCAACCACAAAGACAGACTTGTTACCAAGGGATATAGTTTTTGTGCCAAGACTGGCACACCATCAAATACAGAGAGATACGGTAGCAGAAGAAATGGTTCTGGTACCTACCCAAGAAATGACTGCACAGGAACTGAGTGAAAAAGAAGGTTAGAACATGCCAACTCAGGCAAGGAAAGTCAAAGAAATCCTGCAGTGGCTGGAGCATATTTAAATGTTGAGAATATGGATAGTTTTATCAGCAAGAGAAACTTGTAGATACTGACATACTTAAAAGAAGCATTATTATAAAGCAGCCTAAGATGAGAGATTCCAAAACAAAACAGTGAAAATTAGATGAGCATCATGAGCAGCCATTTAGAGGGCTGCTGTCTTTCAGCAGAAAGAATGACACGCCCCTCAGCGAGCGAAAGTCAGCTCAGCCCAGCAGATAACTCCCGACCACCCCAGGCAAAGTGGGAACAAAGCAGTGGGTACCTTGTGAAGTTCCAAGCCTCCAAATATCCAGTGAGATTCTGTGCTCATATCCTCACCATGCCTTAACTCCTGATCGACTGCAATCCCAAACAGAAACACAAGACTCCACTCCTGCTGCAAGAGCAGCACCTAGCTCTAATTACCTCCTAAAAGTTTATTTAGAGCAACTGCTTCCATACAGCAACTGCCCACATGCAAAAGAGGGTATGTTCATTACAGTAACTTGGACCTCTGTCAGCACTCTCTAACATATCTCACAAATGCAACTTCTTTTTGTTCCAAGTCAAACAGGAGACACACATCTACTAAAAAAAAAAAACCCAAACCTGCTGATCTGTGCTACTTTACCTTTAAGATAACACAGCTAGAATGTGGTTCACTCTCTCTTGGGCTATTACAGACACAGCAATACTCAGCCTCTAACAAAAAAAAACAGTATTCTGAGAGCTGTTTTTTGTTTGGTTGTTGCCTAAATACTGCACATACTTATTTCTGAAGCTCCAAAGTTCAACTGTTCTTCTACTGCTGGTCAGATCATTAAACATTTTGTGTAGCACGAACCAAATTTATTAGAGCTATTGCTGCAGCACATTAGTAATATGACTAAAAATATTCCTAAGATGGAACTGTCACAAAAACATAACCAGCATTTCCCAAGAGATTAAAAATCTCTGCTACTGTATTTTCTTTCTTTATCAATCTTTTCCTCAGCCTCATATTTGTCTTCTAACCCATTCACTTGCCCAGCCTATTTCATTAATGAATTCTTTTACTTCTCTTCTCATTTCTTGCTCTCCCAGACTCATTACCATCAAAACTCTCAGCAACTATTGAGATGGCATTAGTCTTCTTTTATTTCTTGACTTTCCTCTCAATTAAATGTAATGTATTGTTTCAAACTTCTACCTACAATTTCCATAAAACTTCTTTCTGGATCCTCACTAGTTCTGTTTTTTCTTTAATTCCACTGAAATTTCTGTAACATTTTCTCACAATCTCAATTATCTTCACTTTTTACATTGCCAGTTGACTAATCCCATGCTTATAAAACCAACGCTAACACTACATCTGCTTTTCAGAGATGAGTTCTTTCCATGCTACCTCATAGAGAGCCCCTTTTGGCTTGTCCTAACAGTCTGTTCAAACCTCTTCCTTCATCGAGTCCCATTTCTATATCAATACCTAAAGCAAAAGAGCCAGTAAAACAAACTAGCAGAGAAGCATTCCTATGTTATAAGTTATGGAAAAGGCTGGCAAGCAACATTTTTATTCCCTTCACCAGTTCATTTGTCCACAGTACCCTTCTCACTAACTCCTCATTTCTTGGGCTGCTTAGACTAATAGGATTTTCACTCAGGAACTGCTAGAGTTTCTAAACAATGCCTTATGTATCTTTATACTGTAGGACCCTAACTGAACCAGAGAATTATAGCTTCTGTTATTTTTGTAAAGGAACTTTAAAAAAAAGAAATCAAAAGTAGTATTTCACTGTTAGTCAGATAATTGTTAAGAAGGATGTGTCTAGATATTTTTCCTTTGCTTTGCTTAATAAAAACCTAAAAAAATATATCACTTATTCCCAAATCTTACCAAGACTCTTCAGTATATGAACTACATAGGAACTACATATATTGCTGTCAATCTGGCTGCAGTATTCAGACTTCAGCAGTGTCATAGTTGCAAAAGACATGCTGAGCCAATTCATCCATTACAGTCAATGGTGTTACAGCAGGGATTATTTTATTCCCCCTGCTTTGTAATATAGTTTTATGCTGTGGAAAACCAATCTAATTCATGCCACTTAATGGATGGTTTAAGCAGAATGCTATTTTGCCTCTTAGGAATCATTTCCCTGAGATAAAAGCAAATTACTACATTTTACTTATATTCAAATAACAGAGGATTGTATATTAATCACATACCCATGGCATTCTATGTGAAATACACATCTACTGCTGGGATGCTAATTAAAACCAGTCTTAGTTACATAGGAAACTCTTTCTAAGATATACCTACAATCAGTGAAATACGTCTCTGGGCCCAGCTCTGTTAGGTACTGAGCAACTTAGCAGCAGCAGATGATTTGGTTTTTCTACTGGGTGGGATCAGATAGGATGAGATTAAATATCCGGCAATTACAATATGTATATGTGAGTTTATATTATCAAACAATGTTGTCCATACAATACTGTGTGAAAAACTGAAGATTCATTTGTAGACAGTAAAGACTAAGAATGGCATCTCTGTCAGAAGAAAACACTCAGAGATGGGTATGTTTTTCTAGTGCTGAAAAAGTGTTTCTTGTGAAGAATGAAATCCCACGAGACCTTTTTAAAGCAAGCATCACTCACCGAGTCTTTTTCCAATCGCTTCTGTAGCCTGGTTTGCCAGTGGACAGCTTGCATGACAATGGCTTCCCACCTCCTCTCAAGGTTTACAATTATCAGCTGCATGGACTGGTGATCTGCATTTAGGTTGCAGGTCTCCTGATCATCCAGGAGGTGCTGGCATAATCGCAGCACAGAGGCTACCCCACGGCGCCTCTGCTTGATCTCAGAGCATAGAGACTGAAGGACAGACAAACAGCAGATGTCAGCATGGAATACTTTTCAAACTGAAATATTAATTATTATCTGGTATTTAGTGGTGCCCAGTCTCTGTCTTGCAATATTTTTTCAGGTCTTCCATAAATTCCCATACTTCTGTCAAAGCTAAGTGGTTTTTTTTTTCAGATAAATACAGTCTTAACAGCACAGACAGACTAACACTTCGTTCAGTCTTCTTCAAACAAATGCCATACATAGCTAACTGTCTCTATAATGCTGAAAGTTTTATGGTGTAGACTCGTTTATTCTTCCTTTCTTTTTCATTCAACTGGGTCACATCTGAAATGAGTTACCCTGACAGTAATCAGCTTCAGAAATTCTACAGGAAAATAAGAGAGAAAAATTGTAGTCATGCAATGAGAATATGTATATTTTTAGAAAAAACAATAGAAATTATGGGTCATATGTGCCCTGTCACAGGAGAAACATTACAGAAAGAGAAAAATCAGTATAAAATTGTTTACAGATGTTTTTTGTTATCATAAAATATTTTCAGGGTAGTTCCATATTCAAGTAAATGTAGGAAAAGTGTGACAACTGTATCATCCCTGAAAAGGAGTAATTCACTGCATTTACTTCATATACTGATTCCAGTGCTACTGAAAATGCAGTCTGACATATATTGGATGATGGGAGACAATTGCTAAGCCCTAATACTGAAACTCGATGGGAGCCAGGATATGTTGGTTTTCCACCAAAACCCTAAGAAACTGTACTGAAAATCTTGATGAGTGACAGAATAAATAATGCATCCTACATGCCAGAACTAGAGCGACGTCTACCACCAGGAAGCAGTTAATGGCAGGGGTGCTTCCAAGCATGGTTTTATCTGTGATTACACTCTACTGTCACTGAACATCAAACCAGGATTTTTTTTTAACTCATAACAAATTTTAATAATAACATCTATGAAGCTGGGGTAGAGAAGGCAGAACTGCACATGAAGATGACTGCTTCAGCCCAGGTTCTGAGATCCTTTACTTTTACTACATTGCAAAGCTCAAGTATTCAATAATTATCATAGGGATGTGCTACTCCTGAATTTAACAGGACTGTGCTCTACACATGGGAGCTTTACAGATAATTTAAATTGTAACTTGCCAACATCTGTTTCCCTCTGTGGGACACCACAGATGAAAGTGCATGACCCCATGAGAAAATCTCAACTATCATCTTTTTTGAAGACAGGGTGTTTGCCCCTAAACTTTCAATTAATAATAAGAAGCAAGTAAAAAAAAGCCACAATATCTCTCAAAGCTGTTCAGAAGTGTTAACTGATAAAAAACCAGGATCATCTTTCTTAATTTTATCAGCAAAACAAAAACATTCTATAGAAAAGTGAATTCCAGTTCCAGTATTTGTGTCACCGTTTCTTTAAAGATTGAAATTTATAATTAGAAATGTCATAACTCAAATGAGTATTTTGCTGCTGTTCTTGATCAATAATAGCAAGGTGAAAGTGCGAGCCAAAAGGTTGGTATATACAGCTAAAAACATGCATCTTTTCTTTGCACAGGGATAGTGTGCAAAAGACAGGAATTTCTTTTAAAGCCTTCAAGAGAAATGATGATTAAACTCACAAACATAGCTGAATTACTAATCTACTTTCACCAGCACAATTGGGCCATCCTAACAGATTGCTTATTAATCAACAAGGGTAAACAAGGCAATGCAATCTCATTTAAAGCAGAAGTTTTAGTGCCTAAAAGTATTTGTGTTCAAAATGTTATTCCCGATAAGCCTTCATTAGAAGACATCTTAAAATGATTAAGTACATTTCATTGCAAAGTACACTGAGTAGTATAGTAGCAGGTGGACATTTCATACAGATGTTCCACTTATTGATATAATGCATTCTATAGCTATTTAAATTACCCTAACTCTATAATAGCTAGAATTCTATTACTTCTGTAATGAGAGAACCCTGTACCTTTAATATTTCTGAATTTTAAATAAGGTGAATGACAAATTCTCAAACCACTATTTATGGCAAAATATGACCAGGAATTTTATTATTCAATTTATACCAGAGCTGCATTTTCACTTGCGTTTCCTGAACTTGCCCTTATTTATTTTCCTAGTGTTCATTACTAGTTTCCTTCGTGGTCCTTGATGTAACCACCACGTCTGGCGATCATTTCCCTTCTGATGCTGTTCATTAGCTTAATGTCAGATCAGGAAAAATACCAGCCAACCAAACCAGACCAAAAAGTCTATCTAAAGTCAGTGTTCTTATTTTACATTTTATAAATAACAGCTAGGCAATTCAGGTTTTTTGGAAGTGATGGTGAGTTATACACCAATCACAGCCAAATTTATGTAGGTCTGCATTAACTTCATAGAAGTCAATATAGCTCAGAATCAGGCCCCATAACATTAATTTACCTTGATCTATCTGATTAAGTCATCCCTTATAAATATTGGTCTTTTCTGATACAATGCCTTTTAACATGATGAGGTAAGGAGAATTGCATTCATAAGCCATTATAGGGGACTTTAAGTGAGGCCTTTACATTGTGTTATCTGAAAGCAGAGCTGCAGCGTCCAAGTCATTTCTAATTTATATCAATTTTACACCAGCATAATAACAGTAGCTTTACTGAAGTTATTTCTGATTTACATGGCTTTGACAGAACAATTAGGCCTATGGCACTTTTGTTTCAATTTTATTACATGATATTATGGTTAATATTAAAAAGGAGAAGAATGAAGTGCTTGTATCTAACAGTGTATTGAAATAGTTGGCTATAGAAACTATACTTTAAAACCCAGAGAACTTAATCATGTAAAGACATCTTTAAGCCCTATATAATAGCACTAGCAATAATGACTTTAAGCAGTATTAGGGTCTTGTGTTCAGTGTCCTAAAGGGACACAATAATTGCCTATAGCCCATGACATGATATATACACTGTGGTGTTGGATATCCATCCAGGTTTTTCTATTGTTAAAATTGCATCCTTTTATAAAAACCTGTCAATACAGTAATTGCTCATGCAAAATATGCTTCCAGAATGACAATTAATTCAATTAATTATTTGCAAGGTACATTGTGAATGTAGAAGCTATAATTCATGTTTGATAAAAGTAAATTAATTTAAAATTTGATGAGTAAGGAAATATGATGAGTACCTCTCTTGAGCCTAAAGCCTTATGGTTTAAAGCTGTTATTGTAAGCTACTGGGCACTTCAGAAAATTAGGATGTGATCTAACTGAGGTGCATCACTTAGGCTCACTTAGTCTTCTGTGTATGCAAAAGATTTGTTGAAGCTTAGATTAAGAGATCAAACACAATTTTGTCCTCTCATACCATCATGTGTCCATTGAGCTGTGGTAAACGAAAACACAATCCAAATCTTTGCAAATGTGGGAGAAACATATTCACTTAAGCCTTTGCAGTGAGACTTAAATAAATGTATTTGACTTTTTTGCTGCAGGCTAAGAGTATACACAGTAACTGCAACTGCTGTGTATGAAGTTGACTTCGTGTCTGAGTCATTTGCTTCACAACAGATACCCTGATATCATTGAGGTGTTAGTCATTAGAATGTTTTCATGGTCATGGCTTCCCATACTGAGGATTCCTATCCAATTCTTTACTTCCCCCTGCCTACTCCTATTTTCAGTGCTTTGAAGTTATCACCCGCATAGCTAAAAAGAGCTACCTGAAAGTACTTTCACAGCTTGTTAATACCCTGACTTAAATCATCTGGAAAAGTCCCTGCTGAGTCAAATGACATCAAACACTCCTTCCAAGCCAAGGGCTAATGGCACTATCTATGGGGATGGAAGTGGCCATGATCTGAAGAGAAGGTGCTTGGCTTAGCTATGTGACTCCTGAGTCGCATATGACCAGAAACATGTGTGCAGCTTTAGGCAGCACCAGAGAATATGAGAGGCATAGAAAGGCGGGGAGTTGAGGAATGTTACAGCTCCTCAAGCCCCAGTGAGTTTCCATCCCTCAGCCTTCCTGCAGCATATCAGCACCTGAGCTGTGCTGCACCACCTGCTCTGCATGACTGAAAGACCTGTATGGGAAGTCAGCTTTCTGACACGAGATGTAAGATGAGTAGGCCACTTAAACAGGTTATATCAAGAATCTTGACCAGCTGTTTATATTAACTGTTTAAGACATTTGATGAATTCAATGGGATTAATTATCCTTAAAAGTAGTTTAAAAGTCATAGTAAAATTAGTTGAGTTGCCTTAAATCCACATAATCCACACATTCACCACATAGATTATTGAGATGTTTTCATAGCCTCATTTATAACATGTTGTTTGGAGAATTTATTTTTATGGGATCTGAAGCTTCTTGTTTTCACTCTACAACTGGACTAAATTTTCATGTAGAGATGGCCAGTTGAAAATAGTTGGACAATGACAAACAAATGGATTTTCTTTGGGCTTTCAGGTCCAGAAGAAATGCCAAGGTATACTGAGATCAGTGCTATTTCAGGGCTTCTGTGTACACATAAGCAACACTGTCTGTTTTTAGGAACACAAAAGAATTTCAGCTGCAGATAAATTACGAGATCTAAGAGAAAATGTCTGTCTAACTTTGGTCTTTTAAAGGCTAACTCTTCCTCCTTGTTGCATGTGGGTATATGAGGGAGGAAATGATACCCTTCTGATTGCACCAGTTGTTCTTTGATGGAAGGTGAATCTGCTGTTCTTTAGTACAACAATCACATGCAGAAATTAATGCAGGATCTGAGAATGGAAGTCACTCTCTGTGTACACCAATCAAAATACACCTTTTAGAATTTATTTGGCTTTTTATGCCTGATTTTTGGCTAGGGCAACATTTCAGGTTTTAAAAGTGATAATGTAAAACTTTAAGTATCACAACTAACAGAAATAATACATCAATAAGGAGAAACAAGAAAGATGAAAAATAAAAGAGGAAATGCTTGCAAAGTTTGGGTAAAATGTAGTTTTCAGTGCTGTCTGTGAAATGGCAATGCCTGTTGGAACTTCTCAGGGTAATGCATTCTTGCAGGACAGATGGTGAAAAGAAGAATTTTTGTTTCGAATGAAAAAGAAAACCAACAATTTCTCAAAAATTATTAATAGGGGAGTAATTCCTTGAAATAAAAAAGCTAAATGATGAAGATAGAAAATGAATGATTACTCATCATTGTTTAGAAAAATACTGCCAAACCTGTGTGCTTTTGCTGATTTCAAGGTTAAAAGAATATGTCACCTAATATGGGAAATCTACTCAGTTGCATACTGTGTGACTTAATCTATATCGAAGCTAAATATTCTATAAGCATGCAGTGAAGTGCAAAAAACAGCAATTGAAAAAATGACATGATTAAATGGCACAACATGCAATCATTTGCTCTCAATTATATCAATGTATCTTCTTCATTTCAAGGACGCAGGCAGAAATATTGTTTTTTAAATGCCTCTATTAAATTGGGCACCAATAATAAAATAGATGAGAGCCCTAATAAGCTCATTTGCCTAACATATATCACACACCACAAAACTATTCTCTCCAAATGGGTTTGTTCATAGATCTGTCTCCCAGTTGTCACCAGTCTTGGCTATATTAAAAGATTTTAAAGGCACAAAGCTTGCAGACCATTGAGTGAAAAACCTTTGTATTTAACCCTTGATAGAAATGTAATGCTAATTATGGAAAAAGTATTGATATAATATCTTTCCTGTCACATTTTATTATGATGTCACAACAGAATCTGGGAATGACATTTTAGAAATATCATCTAATTGCAAGTCAGAAATACAGAATGACAGTTTAAAGTAGAATATCACTTCTTTCAAAATAGTGAACTGGTTCTCTTCATTTAAAAGCCCTACTTTTAATAGTATTACAACCACTAAATTGCTACACTGATCATATCTCTGCAACTCTCTGCAAAGTGTTACGATATTTCTCTTACAAGAGAACTGCGTCTCTCTCTAGACATATTAAAAATGACAATGAACTAGAAGGAAAAAAATACTTTATTTTTGCACTAGCTTTAGGAATGTACCTAGGAGTTTGCATTCTACATATAAGCAAGTATTTAATGAATTTTTTTCATTAGCTTTAAAAAGTTACATGGGTATCTGTACTTATTTGAATAAATAATTGAATTATTTATTATTATATGTGTTCTTAAAATATTACATAATTTATATGATACTTTATTATTATTTTAATAATTAAATTAATTAAATAGGTAAATATATTTACATTGAGTAAAATCTTTACTTTTAAATAGCATTCCCATTTTTCTGTAGAAGCAAAATTTATGCATTAAAAACAGTTGCAATTCAGATTAGATGGTTCTGGACCCATTCCATAAAAGCTACTATTATATCTGTATGGCATTCTTTAACTTCTTTGTTCTATTCCTTATGCCTGTTTAAGTACCTCAAAATATTTGTTTGTAAGAATACCATTCAATGGTCTGTTATTTAGCTCATACTCCCATGTAACTAGTAATATGTAATATACTCCTCTTCATAAATTAAAAACACTATTAAAATTCCAGACGTATAAAACAATATGAAGATTAAGTTACTATAAAAGAAACTATAATAGCTTACAGATTGCTTGTATCATTACGAAAGCGCTGGTATCTATTACAGTGTCTCCCTGGAATAAAGAATGCACTTTTGGCAATAATCTGTTAAAAAAAGTGCCCATTATTGTTAAGATGCTCCTATCTTAACTCTAAACTAGAGTGCAATTACAGAAAGATAACTTTTAAAAATAAAAGTAAAATGGTGTTGGATGAAAATGAATCTTTCCTACTGAAATAAAACATATCTCTTCCAAGACTTATTTTTCTTGCATTTCATGCAGGGAATTCGATTCATTTTCAAGAGGAAGTATTTTAGAGCTACATACTGCCCACTTTGAAGTTGGGGTTAACTTGGTTCCAGGGAATAAGTCAAGTCACTCAGATAGAGGAGCCAGAGGGGATGGCAGGAGGATTCATATTTCTAGTCTAGCATCCTGTTTAAAAATGGCTTTGGTTTGTGTCCTCTTCTCATTTAATTTGAGATATTATCTTTCCAGTGAAAAAGATTCAAAGGAGAAATATTGCAGGAAGTGCCACAATTTTCCAGGGTTTCATTTTTTGCCCCCAGAAAATGCTAAGATAAAAGCAGGCTAATCATCAGAGAGGTAGGATAAACATCAGTGTTGTGTTTTGCTTTTGTAGTGAATCCTGAACTACACTGATCAAAAATATGTTTACCTATATTGAACATTTTAAATTTGAAATTTTTGTTAGATCACCACAGTGAGTAGAGTTTCAAATGAAATGTGTATAAATTCAAGACAGGAAACTAATTTAGGCACAGGTGGAAACTTTTCTTAAAAATCATTTAGGTTCAACTTGACTTCCAGTCTTTGAAATTCACTTAGAATTACATTTTAAAAGAAATCAAGATGTTTCTCCACATAGATCACATATTTGATGCCAAGAAACCACCTCCAACTGCCGAAAAACTTTAGGTACGAATTTCAGGCATTTTTAGGGAAGAGTTAAAACTGTTAAAACTTCATATTCTATCTTGGAGCTATATTGAGTTTTAAAGGAAAAACTTCCTTGCATGGGTGTACATCAATATCTGTAAATCTCAAGGTGAGGTTCAGATGTTAATAGCATACTCACTCCCTTTCTTAATCTAGTTCCCTCTTAGGTGGTAGACACGTATTTTTGCTGTCCTTGTGCAATGGGCCTGGTATATTCCAAAATATACTGAGAGCTTAGACCCTATTCTGAATCACAGAAGAACATGTCCTGCAGTGTATAGGTATTACCTTTTCTATGGGAAAGCAGCAAACATAAAATAGATTAGACTATTCTTTTGGCGACTTCAGAACAGGAAAGGGGAAATAAACACATGTAATAAGTAAGGAAAAAGATATTTCCTCTGGCTTTTTTCTTATGTCAACGAAGTAAACTTCACCTGAATGCAAAACCAGCTGTGCCAGAGTAAACTGAGGAAAATAAATTGTGATGTTTTCATGTCTATCTGTATACGCACAGGGACAACAAACAGGCTTTTCCAGAAATTGTGTTCATCTGATTTCCAAAAGCAGTGCATCCTCAGAATGAATATACATTCTTTTGCCTTACCTTAAGCATAAATATACAGTCAGGCCCACAGTTTTGGGTTCAGTTCAAGACAAAACTAAACGTTCCCAACAAGAGAAGCTACTTAGAGCAGAATCAACCAGAGCCAGGCAGCACTGTGGTGAGGTAGGCTCACCCCTCTCAGACGTAGGGTAGCTCCCCCAGTACCTAACCTGGTAAATAAGATCAAGACAAGTGATCACATTGACTAGGGAAGTAGTTGTCCCTCTCTGTTTGCCCCTGGTGAGGCTGCATCTCAAGTCCTGTGTCCAGTTCTGGTCCCCTCACTCCAAGAAAGACATTGGGGTGCTGGAGCATGCCCAAAGAAGGGCAACAGAGCTTCTGAAAGGTCTGGAAGGCAAATCATATGAGGAGTGGCTGAAGGAGCTGGAATTGTTCAGCTTGAAGGAAAGGAGGCTCAGAGTATCACTCTCTATGACTATGTGAAAGGAACTTAGTGCCATGGTTTAGTTGACATGGTGGTATTCAGCCAAAAGTTGGACTTGATGGTCTTGGAGGTCTCTTCTAAAACTTATGATTATGTGATTCTATAAATATGTTAAGTTTTAAATTAATACTAACTCGCCCCTTGCACCAGTTAGACGGACATGACTGACACACACAGTTTAGTCCAAGGACTATGAGAGGGCTTGAATTAGAAGGAAGGACAGAAGCAGTGATTTGGTCAGGATGAACTGTAAATGGCAGACAAAAAGCTAAGGGTTATCAAAAACCAGATGTCTGGCTATGGTGACTGCTTGCTGTGATGGTCTTAGAGACTCAGAGGTACTCATGGTATTGTGCCTTCAAGTGCCATATTTACACTGCCTGGATGATAAGATTGGGGTGAAAAGCAAGAGGACCATGAAAGAGGCCTTCACTTCTTCCTTCACTAATGCTTAGAACATAATGAGGCTCCTCTTATCGACCAAAATGTGAAAGTAAGCATCAATGTGACAAAGGGAAAGGTGGTTCCGTAAGAATTGACATTGCACCATCGGCCATTGACAAAATGCAGAGAAAATCCATCAGATTAGGGGCCAGGCCTTCAGTTTTATTCTGACACAAGGAATTGCACCTCTTCCCTGAGAGAGCAGTAAAGGAGTCATCCTTCAAAGGACAGGAATCCACATAGTATATTTTTTTCCCACTGACTTTATGCAGCAAGTATTATCTAAGCCACTCTCCTGACCCTAGAAATATGGTACTAGTCTACAAATCCCATTGCTGACTGACGTCTCATATTTGTGATCCATAATTTACCTGATGAGGACTGCAATAAACACAAAGGAATGTATATTGAGGACCTGTTCTCTTACACTCATATTCTTACTCATAATAAATTACCCTGCAAATTCTACTAAAATCAATAGATTTCATGGCAGTATGAAATTAATTTTCAGTATAAATAAAGGTACTTACTTTAATACAGGTAAATACAGTCCATAAAAATACTCCCTATTGGGACTATGATCTTTTAACTTACATACAAAGACAAAACTTGGGAAAATTTTTCAGCATGATCCACCAATTAAACAAAAAACTTATTAGTAGAGTTTAATGGCTCCAGAGACACTATTCAATCAATAATCCACTAATATTGGATAGATTTGCACCTGAAAATGCAATGTTATGACTCCAAAGAGGCAGTTATAGATAGTCAAATAAATCATCTAATCACATGCAGTAATACAAAGTGAACTTTGATGGAGATAGTGCAGTGAATTTTTCTTAACTGTCTTATATACCCAGTCCATGCTGTACTTGTTTTTCTACATGTTATCAGTAACAAAGGTAAAGCTTTGAGGCCAACCAAAGTACCAATCCTCTCTGTAAATTAGTGCAAGTCAGTCCTGGCTTATTTTTAGGGGAAATATTTCTTTCTTGTTTTCTTTACTCATCTTCTGCTTTCTTCTCATTTTCCTTTTCCAGGTTGATAGTAACAGAAGAGAATGATTCTGGTTCTGCTGTAAATAAGTCTTCAAGGCAATAGCAGAACAATAAGCAGTCTTATTTTCAAGGAATCATTTGGATGGATCAAAAGAAGAAAAAGCAAATTATATCTTCAATCGTTAATGAAAATAGTAAGTGATAGAACTGAGAATGTTCTCTCAAAAGAAGTCGTTTTTTACTTCTACACATATGAGTCTTCAAGAGGCCGTGACTTAGAGGGGGAAATAAAGCTCCAAGTCTGTAGGTGTCATTGATATGTAAGTCTTGGGAAAGGAACTGTAAGCCCTTTGTCACTATGAAATTGCAAGCTTTACTTGGTAATGGCCAGTTTGGAACAGCTTCCACTGCAGGCCAGCATCTTCTGTGTTGCTCAAATTAAGTGAGACCTCAAGTCTCTCAAGCTTACCCACGACAAAAGAATGAAAAATAGATCCTCACAGTATAGTAAGAAAGACAAGGACAAGGGCTCAACTACCCCCTCAATAGTTCCCATTAATAAGATGGTTCAAATGAGCACCTATTGCACATCTAGGAGGACTGGAAGAGAAATTTGGGCTTAACCTTTCTGGAAAATAAATAAACCTGTAATTATTGTAGAAGAACCTCAGATATCAGTAAATCATTCTAAGCGGAATTGCAATTGTCTCATCCCCAAGTCTTTCTGTCGTAATGATACTCCTGATAATTTCTTGAGTGGGATTCATCTGAACTAATAGAAAATGTGAGCCTGAGACAGTAATTTAGAAGCAGGTATTCTGAGGTACAGTACCTCTTCTCCATACCCTAAATTGTCAGTTTTTTGGTTTTGGATGCCTAAACCAGAATGGTTTAATTGCATCCCAAAAGCACTTTTCTCCCTTCCAATTACTAGAAAAGAAACTCAGAGAAGATCTCAGCCCTGTAGCAAGCCTGTTTTAACATGCCTCTACTGTTTGTGGGACAAACATCTTGGTGTATCAGAAATAAGGGGACAGTACATAAAATAGACCAAAGAAGTAAGTAAAATATGAATTTTTATCCTAAAATTAGCCACTAGGTCATTCTCTGTCCACCCAAGCATTCAGTAGAGTGCTGTATCTGAGCTCTGCTGAGCTCAGCTCTTCCTATGACTAGAGAAACCTCCATCCCACACCCCAGTCTTAGTCGAGAGGCTCTTCTGTCTCTTCATTTGTCCCAGCAAAGGGAGCAATTGAGGGGGAAAAAAAAGGTTTAGACAACTACATATTCTTTAAGATTAATTTTGATGTTTTGATTAATCAGAAAGTAAGTAACATTGTAAAAAAACCTCACAATTTACAGTTCAGGATTCAAGCCAAAATGAGATGATGGAATGACAGCTGCTATCTCAGCAAAGCATTTATTCTTAAATGGGAATTCGATGTCATATCAGTGTTACCTTAAATAGGGAGAGCTTATTGAAACACATAGCGAAATTTTTTCAGTAATTAGTATATTAAATAAAAATCTGAGGTAGATTAAATATCTAAGTGTTCTGTGTTTACGTGCATTTGCATACATACATAGCATTGTGCATTGATATTTTAGTAAATTAAATCAAATTAGAGATATAACCATGTATTACATTAGGGCCAAAAAATATGTATGTACAGCTGCTTTACTATAAAGATGAGGCTTCCCATTTCAGTGGTCCACAGAAGTGCTACTTTGGGATGGCGGGTCATGGAAATTCAGTCTGAATTCACTTTAAACCTTTGTAAGAGGCATTAGGCTACATGCAACTCTGGAGTCCTTCTTGGTTCTGTACAATTTAGTACTGTATGCCTTTCTGTTTGCTAAAATTGAATCCAAACAAAATTTGGGTAAAGAATTTTTCATCTGTGAAAAGTTTTAGGTCTCTGAAGTCACACTCCTTTTGAGAAATTTATTATAACATTTTTTTTCCCATCATAGAGGTGTGAAAAGGATTAAATCCAGCTTGACTTCTTTTGGACTTTCTGTGGCAGGCTGTTTTGCATACTTTTGTTACATGCATATTGAAATTCTCTAATTCTTTGATTGCAGCTCTGCCAGAAACATCATTCTAAAAACTGTAAAGGATCCAGAATGCAGTGGTGAAAGCAATCCCTGCCACCAGTAGGAACAGCCAGCATTTTCTTTAATTTCTGAGTCTCCAAACCTTTATTCAACATTAATAGTTTTACTTCATTTTGGCCATAATTTTAAATGCTTCCAAACTCACTTGTGTTTTATTTGGCTGAAGTACATTTAACTGGTTTTTTTTGTATGATGTACAGTGCTGACTCTTCTACAAACTTTTCAGTAAATATAAAAAGTATCATAAGACATATTGACTCTTAATTACCAATGCAACCTATATTATTTAATCAGAAAGTTCAGTTGTCTTAGGCTTTGGAAAAATAAGAGATGTTGCTGAGAAAAACTTTTTTTTTAAAATGACACTACATCATCTGGTATGCTCAGGTCATAAATGTAGTGGAAGATGAAAACTTACAGTTCTGAGTGGGTCTAGTCATTAGAAATAGTTACAACCAGCACATAATTTACACTGTTTACAAGGTAAGCAGAAATGGCAACAAATAATACTAGCTGTGGAATTCAATAAACCGTTGACTTTTAGAATTTCAAATGAGAAAAAATTTTCAACATGTTTTGTATGATTAAGTAGTCTGATTTCTTTAATGGATATATTGACTGAAGTGAATGAAAACCACAAGTTTTCAGTACTACTGAAAACCAAGACTATTTTTGTTAGAGACACAAACAAAGATTTAAGAGACAGGTATGACTCTATATAGCATGTTGCTTATTGCTTCAAATAAAACCAGATCAGGAAATGACATGAAATGCAACATTATTTTTGCCAAACACAATTTAGCAGAAAATGTCTGCTAAAATTCTGTTCTGAAGAGGAAAAATCTTGTTCCCCATCTCAGTTTGGAGGAGAAAGAGAACAAGGTCCTTTATAAATCTTGCTTCTGGAAACACTAGAGGCTTTCCCAGTTGTACATGATTGAGAAGGGATTCTGAGACAGACAGGCACTCACAAGTCTAAGCTTGTTCTCAAGTAGCTGGTCCATGAGCCAAACCCAAAACAATTTTTGAAAGCTGATCATTCTCTGTACAAAACACTTAATGTCTTAAGTTTTATTGCAAGTGACAAAAATATATGACCAATTATTTAGGCTCTCTTGCTGCTTTTTGAGGGAATTTTGCAGAGAAAAAAGCATGCTTTTTGAAGTCCCAGACACATAAAAGAAACATGGCAGACCACTTCTACTGACAAGCTAACAGGCACATAAATTTCTGGCTAGACCTTACTCAAATGAAACTTGGTAAAAACTTTCATGAAAGAATGCAAACTCTTTTTATTATTGCTTCTCATTCTTTACAGCTCCAAATCTCTCCTGACCTACAAAATAGCTGTATATTGTTATTTTAGAAAATTGGTTGTGCCAATTATTAGTCTCATTATATCTGGTATTTCAGGGGCTAGAACTATGTGTTTACCTGAGAATTTTGGATTTCATTTAAAAGGTAAGATTCTGGTTCTTGTCCACATCATTTCCTGTGGAAAGCTAGAAAATGTGAACTCAAAGGACTTAAAGAGGAATAAAAAGCATGAGTAAATAAAATAAACATATATTTATTACTATGATGAGCTCAAGAATTGGAAGTAATTTTTATTTTCTTAGTTTACATTTTGTGTTGCAACAGACACCCTGGCTTCCCCGTTTACAGCTCAGCAACTTGTGTTCGTTATTTCTCCCTTCTTGAACAGAGCTTTAGCTATGCTACACTTGACTTTCTGTGAATACATTGAAAAGTCATTTAATATCCGTGTATTTTATTTCCCTCATTTCTAAAAAGGTGATGATAATAATATCTACCTTAAATGTTTAGTGGGGCTTAGTTCAGTAATGTGTGTGCTGCATGTAGAGCTCCTTGACTGGACAGTACTATAGAAATTCTAGGTATTATTATTACACAGGAGTATTCCAAAAGGAAATAATGCAGTAGTGACTTCTTTAATAAAAAGAACACTCAAATTTGTATGGCATGATTTTCTATAAAAAAGAAAAAGAAGTCAAAATAGTTTCCCACTAGTGAATTTAACAACTACTCCTCCCACCACATCACACTCATCTTGGGTCCCAACTGCACGTGAGCTACACATTCAATTCACCCTCCAATTGGAAAATGGAAGGAGAACACCTCAAAAATGGAATAACAGTTTTTCCTAAGGCATAACTGTAATTTAAAGCATAACATTATGGAATGAAAATCAATGGCATTGTTGAGTTTATTTTATTAAAAATGTTTCCCTGTGTACAGTGGCTGTGTGTATTGGGATGGTGCATCACAGTAAATTTCCATTAAGAAACAATGATTCACTTACCACAGTGAAAGCAGTAATAAGGTTAAACTCTTAAGTGGAAAGTAAGTCAAACTAAACCCCAGCAGGTTTTCTACTAGTGGCATAGCTAATGTTTTTGAAAATGTTCTAAATGTTCTCTCTCAAATATATGTATTATACATTGCAGTATTGTTAATTATATCCATTTTCTCTTTCATACACTTCCCCAGGAGATCAGTGAAGAATGGAAAACTTACTTATAGTGAATTTCAGATTTAATGAGACAAAGATGGTTCAATATATATGACAAAATTATGTGCTCTCACCATATTTGATAGGTAATTATTTTTTATACTCTAATGGCTACCATTTTGAAAATAATTAATGTATTATTTGTGTAATTAATAGATAATCAACCAAGTAAGGAAATACTCTGGCTACATCATGGTGGATAACACTATGCTGTTTAACATCTCTGGAGCTTTTGGCATGATATCATATCATATATGTATAAAAAGATTTAATTTGAGAGTTTTATGCACAAAATATGTAAGATTGGCATAGTACTACTCTGTTTGTGTGTATGTGTGTGTGTGTATACAAATATTAAAAAAAATTAATTTAAATAAAGCTTTCCTGAAATTAGATTTTTAAATTCATAGTTCTGCACTTAAATAAATGCCATAATTTTCTACAGGAATAAAAATGTCCAGCATTTCCTACGTAAAATATGCACCTGTTGCTGTGAAGTTCTGCAGGTCTATCAACAGCCCTTCCTAATCACTTGCTTTGAAGTTTACTGATAGATCAAACAGAATCACTATGACTTTTTTTCCCCCATTAGCAGAAGACTCCAAATAATTAAAAAATAGTATTGATGTCACAAGAAAACTCAAAATTGCTTTCAAATGGACAAGTTCAGGAACCTGAAAACCACTGACTTTATCTGCAATGGCACACCCTTCTCACTAATCATCATTATTGAAAAATGAAGAGTCAAGGAATGACTAAATGGGAAGAAAATAATATTTCTGCTGATGTTTTATTGAATGCTTGTACAAAACAAAGTACATTTAGAAGTGTTGGCAGCATACTCTTTGAGGTGCATATTTAAGAAATTGTCCATCCCCTTGAGACTGCTGTTGGCGTAGACACCCTGGTGTACTAGTGGAAGAGAAAAAACCTCTTTACCTCTAAAGCTCAACAATGACTTGTGATTCCTTTCTTATTCTTTGGTCAAAGATCACTTGCAGAGTAAAGTGACCTGTAATGATGACTTGGGTGAGGGTTTATTTAGAAACTATGAAGAGAAGAAAATTGCACAGTTCTGCCAGGTGTGTTTGCTAAATTAGCCCTCTTTCCTGAATGCTACCAATACTTACAGGGAATGGAACAAAACATGCAACCTCCACTAAGTCAGTTGCAAAGCTGAACACTGGCCTTTGGTTGAAAGAGCTTATCATCTGAATAAAGCATTGTGACTACAATCTTTTCCCTCTTTTTTTATTAATCTTCAGGCTTAGACTTAGGATGTGGCCTAGATTAATGCAAATCTCACAGTCTATATGTTTTTTCCACATATCTAGTCACCACAATCTTGAATGTTTTCTCATGTACGCTAAATTTAGCTCACTGTAATTGTTGCCTCAGATAGGCTGTTCTTGACTCATATGTGCAGACAGGTTATTAAACTGATGATCACACAAGACCTGAATTACCTTATGCTGAGAGTGAAGTTTGGAGTGAAGCTTTCTGAGACAAAATTCAGCTGCTTTTTTTTTGCCCCTCCCCATTTCAGGGGGGTTGGGGTTGGAAATAGATCATCTTTAGGGTCTCCTCCAACCCAAGCCATTCGATGATTGTACATTTTACATTCAGGTAGAAGGAAAGAATACTATTGCTTTTACAATCGTGGTGCAATTAGCCCTCAAAAGACCTCTTTTGCAAAAAATAATTATAAATATTATTGTAAGGATTCAATAAAATAAAAATGAGTGAACACATATATAAAAATGAAAACATATCATTAAATATATACATGCATTTCATTATGTTATGTTAAAGATAAATATTTTATCCCACCATAAAGAAGAGTTTCTCTACGAAAGCTATGATAGGTTTTTTATTACCTTAAAATATTGCAGTTGTTTCTCAGCATTCATTGTTCCTTCATTTTCTTGTCTCAGACAGGAATTGAAGATGAAAAGCTCTGTATCTCTCAGCCACCCTTTCAGCTCTTTGATCCTGACCTCCAGCTGCCTTACCAGGCTGCCGCTTTCAGGCGAGAGCAGGTCACGTGGACCTAACCCACTGTGCCCTACCATTGTGTCTTGGATCTTCTCTCCTAGGGTTTTCTAATGCATCAGATAAAAAAAAAAAAACCATAGATTAGTCTTATGTACCAAAACATATATAGGTTAATGTGCAACAATAAGAATCTCTTAAATAACTAGAGATGTTTTTTGATAATTATGACTAATATCACTCAATTTCATTCTTTGTTTCCTTGTTTCAATACATTTCAATTTTCCTACCCTTGTTTCTCACTTATGCTGTTCTCTGGGTCACTGACTTTGCTAGAAGGATTATAAATTACTGTTTACTAAGAATAATTAAGGACAGAAGAAGCAAAACTTTTCATAACTTTGTAAACTAGTTAGTCTACAGAATTGGTTGGTGACTTCAGACACTTATGGCTAAGAGTATAAGACCAGTATATACCAGTATATAACCAGTATAACAGTTACTGGTTTCTAGACAGCAACAGAAAATATGAAAATCACTGAATTCACCAGACTCCTATCCAAGGTAGCATTAACATTTTTGGAGAAACACTGAGATATTTTTTGAGGTCTGAACAGTTAGGTTATAATTTTCATTCATGTAGCCCTGAGGCTGTATAGAGTAACAGTTAGGTCACAAAAGCTGGTTTGTTTTTAAGTGGTTGAACTCATTCAGACACCAAAAATCCTCACTGTTCCTGAACATAAGGCCAATTTTTTAGGCAACCAAATTCAAATATCAGTTCTCCGTGTTAAGAATCCACTTTGAGATAATGGACCAGATGAAACGTTTGTCTGCCACTGCTAATGAAACTAATTTACTCCAGCTTCTCAAAGTAATACTTCTAATAACAGAATCACTGAATAACATTTTGATAGTGGACGCTGGGTGCTTAATGAATATTCTGAAGAGGCCAGGGATAGAAACTTATCTTCCTTTTCAGTATTTTGAAAGGCAATCCTTTAACATCAGAAGAGAGATGTGCTGTTGCCTGCTTCTCATATGCCAAGCAGTGTTTTATCTGACCTATAAGAGGCTGTCAGGCTGACACTTATTATAAGCACTAGATCTGTGTTACTGATTGTAGAATATTGAATATACACTGACACTCACATCCAATAACCTTTTAAACTGATAATTAGTGGTGGTTAATTGTTGTAACATGAAGATACAGTTTTAGGTGACCCAGTATGTCTGTCTGTTGGAAGTGCATGCTATAAAAGTTACTGGAATATAATTTATAACAATAAAATTAGCTTCCAAAAATACGCTTTAAAACACAAATAAAATTAGAGCAACAGATATTAATCTGCTATGTGGCATTCTGTAAATCACATCTTTAGGAGATCATAACTGAAAACATGCTTTCTTGGCAACACCCTTCTATTTTCATGGTGCAAATATTGATAATTTGAAGACCCTCAGTGGAATCCAGCACTAGCTATTGTTTTTATGTTGCAACAAAAGTAGCAGCAGGAGGTGAAATCAATGCCCTTGGAGGGTAGGGTCACAAAAAAGAATTTATTGCCACTTTTTTGTTCTGGAACAGTTTGCAATCATAAATTCTTCATAAACAGAATACTTCAGAGAATGGTCCGTCTTCATAAATATACGACAGAGGACATCAATTTCATTTAATTCACAATTTGTGTCAGCACAGCAGATGCCAATGCCTGCCTTGATAGGGTTGTTTAATATGCAATTGAGACAGAGTAATATTCAGCACAGGGGACAAAATTTCACAGATTAAACTGTACGCACCACTGACATTTCATTCTAATGTATTTCCATTCCACAGTGTTCACCTTAGATGAAAGTAATATTAAAAACCATATCCCTCTATTTTGCCATTGTTAGAAGTTAAAATCCTTGTCTTTAATTTTTTTCATGCCAATTAAAATGTAATCATGCCAATTAAAACAGTATGTCTAGTGCTGTTAGTTTCTGCAGAGGTTTTTATTAAATTAAACAAAACTCCATCAAACTCTGCTTATTATTCATGAAACTGCATTTACCAGAAACACTGTAATATTATTTTTCTGTAAATGCTGAAATTAATGGCAAAACTTAATATGGAGGTATATTTTGATTTTAACATACTGAGAAGCAAAGGGCTTCAAAATTTTTAAGACAGTTTTCCTAGATTTTAAGAATTATGATCTTATTTCATAGTTTGATATCCTACCAGCTTTAATCAGTGCCACTAAGCTGATTAAATACACTGAAATTCATAAATGTAAGGCTTACATCTAAAATTATTTTTTAAAAAAAGTTGTCATGATCAGATGCAAAAGATTGGGTTAGTAAGTCCTTTCTAAATCAGTACATTTATTAAAAATCAAAAAAGTTCAAAATGCTTACAGTGATGCTGCAGATTAAAATTTAAAGTAATAAGCTCACTGCTCATAAGGCAAATTTTAACATTTTCTGACAATTTGCACATTTAGAGAATCAACTGATTAGAAGCAACTCTGCTTAACTAAAAACCCCCACCCTTAAATGGCTATTGCATTACCACATCACCTAAAGTGACTTAAGTCAGTATTTAAAATGCTGTTGGGAGGCTGCATGTATATCTTACTAATAATGTATTAGAAATATTTTTTAAACTAGGATAATAGCATGCAAAATTATGCAATGTAACTGTATTGCTAATATCACACATCTATAATTAATCATTTAAAGCAATTTATAAATTTATCTTACCCTTGATTTGAAGTGAAGGCAATTAAGGAGAGGAGTGGATGGAAAAATATATAGTTTGACCTCTCTCTCTCAGCTGTTTTACAACAATGGGACAATAGTGTCTCCTGCACAGTGCCATCACCGGTCTCTGGGTAACAGAATCCCTATATTCTTTTTGCCAGATTCTTGTATCTCACTCTTTGGCTGAGACCCAGCCCATCATAGCGTGAAATGAATTACATGAAACTTTTTGGGCTTTTGTCAAAAGTGAGATGAATACAGCAGCATGAAACATATCCTGTCTGTATTCTCAGCTTCAGGTATGCAGATTTGTACTGAATCTGTGTATTTGTTTTTGAGCCATCAGTGTGACCTGAAATATGCAGTGACAACCCCACTTTTCATCTTAAAGGTATAGTAAATAGTTAAACAGTAGATGTCTCTAACATGTACCTTCAGAATAAATTCTATTAACATTCACTCAAGCATGACAGTCAGTGTATATCAGATATACTGCATTATAGTTGACTTGGTGCATACCCATAATACATGGCATATTTTACTTACATTTTTTATGTATTAAAGAACTAAAATTATTAAAGTCAGACAGGAGACAAGCATGGAATAAAAAAAATCAACAGAAAAGGAAAAGGCTATGGAGTTTTTATAATAGAATGAGTAGCTTGTTTGAAATATACGTGGTGGATTGAAAGAGAGAGATATTTGTGCTCCAAATTAGAAATCAGACAGACAGTGTACTTCAACACACAAAAATGTACACAAAACCCACAAACAGTAATAAAAATGCAAATACCCCAAGCAGTTCCCATTTTTCATTAATTGAATCCACTTTTTCAAGGAGATCGTTTGGTAGTAAAACACCACTTTTCTTCAGAGCTTCAACCTTACTAAGCAGTTCCATCTTTTTTGGGTGCCTGATTGACATTTCTACATTGTATCTCTAAAATGAAAAGAAATGCATAGTATTAGCTGCTGTAGAGATTTTTTTTCCATAAAAAAAAAAATTTTAATTGTATGTGCCCAGTTATGATCATGCTCCATCTGACATTTTCTCATCTTATTTTTTTAAGCATACAATCTTCTCATAACATATCAAAAGAGATTTGGTTACCAAGCACATAGAGTTCTGGGTGGCACATCTGTACAGGTGGTTAGCAATTGATTACACATAGTAATATTCACTCTCTCACAATATTCACTTGTACACTAATATCCACTAACACTCTCCCATCTGAAGCTTGATCTGCCTCTGTCTCATTCAGGTTAGTGGTATCTTATTTTTAAAACATGCTACTTCAGCAAGTAACACTGAGGTTCTTAATGTAAAACAAACCAAAATGAAACTAAAAACCCCAAGGAAATAATTTCATACTTATGTTTCCTCTAGAGTTTATTTATTCTCTCTCCCATTGTGGTTTCTGTGTCACACATGGGTCAGAAAATGTGAGAGCTTGACCTTCGAAAAACAATTAGAAATAGTTCCCCTACAACACAATAGCTGTTACTTGATTTTTATTGCATCAACCAACAGGAACAGTGAACTGGCCAACAAATGAGAACAGCCACAATGTTAATACAGTCCAATAGTTTCTTCAAGTTGAAAATACCTTCTATTTGTGCACTGTTATTTATTGTTAAAAAACAAACAAAAAAAAAAGAACAGAGAAAACAGGTATAAAACTAGAAGCTTCTTTCAGATATTCTTTCATAGGACTTTCTAAACATTTAGGTCTATATTATTTACATAGTCTATAAAAATGTGCTCTAATATACAGACAAACTAGAAAATAAATATTTTTCTTAAAATTGTATTCTCTGGAAACCTGACTTAACTATTACGTATAATGGTTACTATAGTGGTTAATTATGTTTTCATAGTTGGTACAGTAAATTTAAAAAAAAAAATTAACACACAGGCATCCACATATACATATCCTCCATATAGTTAAGCTAATTAAGTGTGAAAAGACTTACTGAAATGAAACTTCTGATATGGCCAAAAATGTGCCTTTTACTGAAAGAAGAGAGTTCAGTATATATACTTGCAAAGGTGTTTACAAGACTTACATAAATTATGCAAAGCTATTAGAAAATTGCTTCCTAAACATTAAGCTTTCTTTGCTTCAAATTCAGTCAAGAAAACTGCTATTGCAGCTCATACTGAAAATGTTAATAACTGGGATAAATATAAAAATTAAACGAAAATTAGGAATGTTTCAAACATGGGTGCCTTTGCCAGATCCAAGAGCATGCTCTGTAGGAAAACAAAGCAAAAATACAATTGCAGACAGCTTAAAGAAAATAATAAAGGTGTGAAATCACTGTTTCAGCTAACAGGTTCTCAGCATTTCCATGCATATGTTTGCATATTGTTAGTTTCATATTTTAATCTCTCATTTACACAACACATGCACATCATTTGTATTATGTAAACTTCAGCAAATATTAGTCATTTGTGGATCATAGAGCAAATGTTTTAAATGAGGTGATTTAAACCATTTCTCATTATTAATGAACACTGATCAGGTGTCTGCGTATCCAAAATTGCATGAATATGCATGGTAAAACCCAAGGAATTGTTTATGAAGAACTTGCCTTTTGACACTCGCTGTGCTGTGGCTGAGGTTTGAGATGTGTACAATTGTGGGCAGCGCCTACACCAGGCTGGGCACTAGGGCTGGACCCCAAGAGGCAGCACCATTTTATTTGACTCATGTGTTCAACAAGTATGATTCCTGGTCCTGTTTTATTGCCTTCTCGGCTAGAATGGCTGCTGGAGGAGATTACAATCTTCTTTATGTAATCTGATTTCTATTTAAAGATGATATAGCCGAAAAGGATTTGCATAATTATTTCCATAAGTACATGTAATATCAAAGGGAATCCAGAGTCCAATTTGCTAGGCACTGAAACCCAGTACGCCCGACTCCCTTTCTTTTGTCAAGTGAATTAATAGACTGAGGGAGTCCTCTAGCTGTGTGTCACTGGTGCAGGCACAGCCAGTTACTGCTCATCACCTGCTCCAGGCTGGCACTGGCTGCTGCCTGGGCTGGGGATGTTCCTGGGCAGTGCAGGACTGATGGTGAAATAAAACACACTGCATGTTTCAATGCTCTTGTTAACTTAGAAACGGAAGATATTTCATTTAATTTTGGACTAGATAAAATAATTCAGTGCTGCATAATCCAAACACTGTGACAGATGTTATAAAAGGTTATTATATTAAAAACTAAATAAGCTAGGTTTTATGTACGTGCTTTGTCACTGTGTAACCTACTGTATAAACAAGCATGACAAAATTGCTGATTGACAGAAAAGGTATTATACTGTAACAGCAAAAGATGAGAGATTTCAGTTGATTATCAGATGTATTGGTATATGACTGAGAGTCAGTATTGTTTCACTCCTGGATATTTAATATGCAGTGCATATTTTAGGTTAAGGGAAGAGCTTAATGTAAAGGAGGTACGGTTTGAGAACTGATAGCATGAGATGCTATTGCTAATGCTATTTTTTTAATCCATTAAACACCTACACTCTGAGTAGTTGCATGGAAAAATTAGCTACCAGCTCTATCAGTGCTGCACAACCCTAGTCTGGTAGGACTACTTAATCCTGTGGTGAGAAGATAATTTAATCTTCAGATTCATTCTTTCCTCAGCTTCAAGTGAGCAAAGACTGCTCTATTGTGACAGTCTGTGGATCTTATGATATAGATTACTGTTTAATAGTCGAAAATGAGATTAAGTAAGTTAAGGTCACAGTTTTCTTGCAACAACCACAATAATAAATAAATGGGTAATATTTAATTTCCCACAACACCTGTCATATAAACTGGGAAAAAAAACCCAAACAAAAAAATACTGTAAAACCTGCAAAATATTTACAGCATGATTAGTGGCGTGCTTGTGTGCTTGGTTTTGTGTGCCCGAGGACACTAAATAAATCTAAAACATTGTTATGTAAGTTAAAGAATTTGGCCTTTTATTCCTTCTCTCTCAATACGATCAATACTTCTTGAAGCACAAAGAAAGGAGTTAAAATAAATGCAGTACCATTTATCCATGAAGAAGTTTGGCAAAAATATTTAAACCAAAAGAAGTTGAATTCCAAAACAAAGCAAGTTAAAACCTTATTTCCCCTGATAAAAACATTCTAAGAAATAAAGGCAGGCTGATTGAGACACATTTTTCAACACTTTATGCTAAACTGTGTCTTTTTTTCTTTTTTATTTTCTTTAAAAAATTATATAAAACATTTTTTGTGTGAAAAATCACACCCGAAAATTCTGTCCAAATGGAGACTGGAACAATGCCTTGTAACAGTGTTAATTGTCACCATGGAAACCAGAAGAATAAGCCATTTTGAAACTGGTATAGAAGGCACACATTGAGCAACTCAAGCATTTTTTAGCCTCCCTCGGTGTTAAGGAACAAGATGCCTAGTCACTGAGAGGTCAGAGAAAGAAATCATCATGAAAGGTTCGTAGATGTGCACTGTCTGGTAAACAATAAAAAAATCTGTACACAGTTAACAACTCTGTAAGACTGCGCACTGCATCTTTCAGAAAGGGAAACACCACAAAAAGATGATCAGGAGATCAGCAGATTCCACCCCTTGAGCAAAACTTTAGGGCAATATTATGCGAACCTTGCCCCTAAAGCTCCCTGGGAATTCTGTTGTTGTAATAAAACTTCAGAAGAGAAAAGAAAAAAAAAAAAGCCTGCATGATGGAATTCAAAATAATGCTCTAAAAGCACACAGAGAGATTAAGACATCCATTGTAAGACTTTTGTATGGTGCTTCTGTTGGTTATAGTGAAAAGAGACCAGACATACTGAACACACAGTGGAGCTATGGCTACGAAGTACAGAAGAATTAAGCCAATGAACTTTCTCCATTACTGAAATAAGGGTGTGCTATTTGTAGATGTTCTGCATTCCATCATTCGCATGCTAACAAAGTATCTTCAGTCACATGGCACTGTAGGATATACAACTGAGATCATAACTGAGTGACTTGCAACCTTAGTTTTACCTGCATTGAAATTCTGCATTTTAAAGATTTGCCTTTTGGGGCGTTTTGACTGTGGCAGATACCAATAAATACAGACATATACCCTCAGTGTCTGCACGTGCATGCACAGTCAGCAATGGCTCAAATTTGTAAAATATCCTGAATGCAAAAAATTGAGTAAACAATATTCTGCAAGCAAATTCACCAAATACATAACATAAATAAATACATATATATAGACATACACACACACACACATACATATATATATATATGCATACATAGCAATATTTGTCCATCATCTCTTCACACACATTCTCACTTTGCTTTCTGGATAATGTTTGCACTCTTCATGCTAGGCTTCATGGTGGCCCCTTAGGAAGCCCATGCCTAATGCCATTCAGTGGTGAACAAAGAGTCTTTTTATTCTAAAGTCCAGGGTCCAAAGCTCAGCTGTATACAAGCAAAGTGAAGGAATCTGCTAGAGGCCAGCCTACCCTTCACAATAGCTCTTAATGCTTCTACCTTTTTGGTACTGTCAGTGTGAAACATTTTAGACACTGTCCAGAAGCTTAGTTATATTTCTTATGTTGTCAATAGCACTGGAACCTCTGGACAACATTCAAGATCTGGGCAGTGTGATCTGTCTAGATGAAAAGCAGTTTCTGTTTCTTTCAAACTTCATGTATTTCTGCATTAGCAATTTATGGCAAATAATTGCACAGAGAAATTATAAAGACTCCTACAATTGTCCTTGTAAATTAATAATAGGCTTTCTTGATTGGGATAAATTTGCTGCTGAGCCTTTGGAAAAATTAAAAAGTGCAATGTCATTTAAAATTGCCAGAACTCACACAGCAAATTACATCTGAGGTTAAGAATCAGTTTTTTCTCTTCTAGTTTATTCCATTTGCATGATCTGGAAATCATATTACATTGGCTATGTATTGTTAATTGGACATAGATTGCATTATCTTTGATATAAATCAAACTACAAATATTAAAATGAATTGCAAATTCTGTAATAGAAGATCATAAAACAATCTTTTTTAAGTATCTCCCATTAATAATTTAATTCCAATTATATCACTCAGAAAACTCAAGAAGGAGAGTGCTAACTTATTTCCATTTGCCTTTTCCCCCTACAAATAAGCACAACAGCACAATATGTATTTGTGTGAGAGTGCATGTGCATATGGGTGCACGCCTATAAGACAAAACAAATCTTAGCACTTTCATGTTAAACCCCTACAGACACCTGAGGTTTTTATGTTTCAGAAACTAACAAATGCAGATTACACGTCTGCTATGCATTTCCTTCTGTGGCAGCTTGAGAAATAAACACATTGAAAGAAATATTAAGCAACTTCATGAACTGAATTTTGCCTACATTAAAAAATTATGCAGTTGGTATTCATTGTTCTGCCTTTTTTTTTTAAGAAAACTGATCCCAACACTTTAAATTTTACTATATATGTAATATCTTTTTGAAGACTTTGTGTGCCCTTTAATGAATTTATATTAAATATTTAATACTGTTTAGGGCATATCCACTACTACCAAAAACAGTTATATTCCCAGCAGTCCCACTGTTTCAGGCAGAGGGCTTGATTGATCCTCCTAGCCTGAATTGAGTAGAATGAAAAGAAGCAGTTGGAAAATAGCTGCAATCATTTAATGCAGATGACCTCTGACAGGCTCACAGCTCTTCTATCTGAACAGAAATTTGCATGGGGTCTCTGTGCAGAGGAACAATGTAACCTAAATGGTAGACAATCTTTATTCTAATGAAGTGGGTGTCAAGGTCAATGTAAAACTGCAATGATAAATGGTGCACCACTAGGCAAGAGAAGTTGCATAGGCATTGTAGTGCTTTCACATTAATTGAAGGCTGAAATGCACCGAGTGAAAGCATAAGACTCTCTTTTCACCATAATGTGTTAATGCACAAATGTTTAAATGTTTTATTCAAGCCCCTAGCCTGTTGGCACAAATCTTATTGCAAACAAAAATACAATAGTTGGCCAATAACCAGAAAAATAGAACTTTTTATTAGCTTGCCTTATTTCTTGAATCCCTAACAACTTCCACAATCTACTCAGAGTACCAAAAGAATAACAAGTCTCCAGACACCTAATGTAATTCCCATGATCCTTTTTCTATTTAGGATATCTGTCTTTAATTAGTTCCAAACAAGCAAGCCTTTAGACAAGTCTTCATTAGATACCATTCCCAATGAACTAACTGTGAGAAGAAAAGTCATGCTTCAATATTATTATTTCCAAGATTCCAAGTTTTCTTTTAGTATATAGTTAACATCTCCAGGTGCCTTTTGTTCTCTCAAAGAATTAGACCAGTAAAACTGGGTTTTGTAATGCAAAGAGTTGTGTGCCTAGAGTGGGGACTAAACTACAATCTGTTATTGTGGCTTTGTCAAAACTGCAATACAACTATAATTATAGTACTTCATCAGTCGATCAAGCAATTTGTGGAAGGCAGTACATTTTGTCTTATAAAAATGAGGAGGACAGTAAGCTGCTTTTTAAAATCCTGAGCTGCTTAAGCTTGTTAAGGGTATATTGTTTGCTAATACACTCATTAGCAGCCAGGCATTTTAACTTCATCAATTAAACAGGAAATGGTGTTGCACCATTAGTTTCACAAAATGCTAAAAAACAGATAGCAGTCTACAGTTAAGAATTTTAGAAATTCTATTTTAACCTGCAAACTGCATTATACATTTCAAATCATTTTTATGCAGCGACATATACATGGAGAGTGTGTGGGTCTGTCTGTGCATGAACGTAGGTGGTGAAAGCCCTGCAGATAGCTGTGAAGCTAATTATATATATACACACACATACACCCACTTAAAATTTCCTAAGTCCCCCAAGGATTGCTGCTGAAGCACAACGTCATTTCTTGACACCGATGAACATTTACTCATCTGAGTAATCCCAAGAATGACAGAAGTTTATTCCTGTGAACTACTAACAGCTCTCCTGGATAACTAACAGGTTCACAGTATGGATGACAATTTTTGAGTATTTATCAGCCTTTATAGTGTTAGGCTCTTCTGTGCAAATCGGCATTGACAATATGATTAGAGATACTAGACAAGGAGCTATAGTTTGTTATTAAAGAGGATCTGCAGTGCTTTCAGTTTCTGGGGATCTGTGAGTGGCACATACTATACAACGCCATTTCTATTTTACAACTCGCCTGAGCAAGAGAATTTTCCATATGGAAATCAGTCTTCAGGATATTGCAATTCAGAGAATTAACTCCGCTGGAGAGGAGGTGGGGGGGGGGGGGGCGGAGGATGGGAGAATTGTAGTGTAAAGGAAAAAAAAAATCCAACCCCAAAAAAACCCCACGTTAGTGATGAAACTGTTTAAAAAACTGTACAGCTTCATCTGTGTGTGATTTGTCAGGTCTGAAGCTTTGACGTGCCCAAGGGGCAGACCCCAGCGGGGCGCAGGCTGCAGAGCTAAATAGCTGTGAAAGAAGTCTTAATGTAGGATGGAATTCAAACTAACCTTGACATGACCTCGGGAAAAATATGCAAAAAGTAAAATGAATGCACTCTGCAAGATACATCCTAATTTTGTGGCCGAGCTGGTTAGTTTCACAAACATAACTGGGACTTTAAAAGCAAAATAAAATGCGAGGAAAAAGGGGAAACTTCGGAATTCAGAGTAAAAACTCAAGCAGGCATGGGGTGTTGCTGTGGAGGCATATGAATCATTTGGAAACAATCCAAATAAAAACCAACACCGAACAATATTGTTGTCAGCTTGTCTATTCAGGAAAATTGTTTTTTTAGGTTGAATATAAATGACACAAAGCCAAGATTACATCATTGCATTACAAAGTCTGTTGTGGCTTTTAGCCGAACAAGCCCCATGGATCTACTGGCTGATGGCAGTAATTCAGTAAGAAGTTTAAAAGGCTTGGTTGTTTTGGGTTTTTTCCTTTCTTTTTTTTTTTTTTAAGCCTTGTTACTCTAAATATAGCAGAATTTTTCTCAAATATTGATTATTTAATTTTTTAAAAACCACATCCCTAAGTTTGTTCTGCAAGCTTACTACTTTATACAAACAATAAAAATCTGAGTGGGTGTATTAAGCCTTGATTTGGCTTTATTATGCATTTGGCCTGTCTTGCACAGTGTTCAGTTAAGCAGGAAGACATCCACCTTAATATAGCAGCCTAGAACTGGCTTACTCACTAGATATATGGAAATTGTAATTGAGTGTCAACTTGCATTGAAATTCAATCCCATTACCTTCAGAATGCAATTTTGTAGCCATACCAGTTATTTACTATACTATTAACCAGTTTTTAAACATAATTAAATTCTGAGAACACATAGCCAAAATACAGTCTTTTCAATTCATATGGCAAGGGTAATCCAGCACCAGGTGCATAAGAGCGCACTAAATCCGAGCTGGCCACCCACCTACAATTACAGGCAAAGCCTGGCAGGTATGTTAGAACATGGTGCCACTGCACAGGTTATGGTGCACTTCAGGTAAAGCCACAGAGTTGGTACACTTAATGTTTAACAACCCATCAATCTTGTAAAACTATGTGTTTTGCTGGGATCTTTGGCTGCTTTATGAAGGAATTTCTGAGACTGGTCTTGAACTGATTGCAACAATGCTGTTGGTTTTGAGTTTGTTTTTATATCTTGCACCAGAGGTGGGACTTCTGGTATAGACAAATACAGATGGAACCAACAGACATGCTTAACATATTAGACATCGATTTAGCTAAATTTACATGTATGTAGTTGCCCGGATAATTAATATCAATTTTCTTAAATGGTGCTCTTTAGAAATTAATAGCTACTATACTGTTGTGTTAATGCTCAGGTATAGTTTTTTGAGGGAAAAAAATCCCCACAGAGTAAGGGAGATTCCAAAACACTGGTGTATTACTACAGTCAGTCCATCATTGAGCAGAAAATGCAATTGAAGTTGGAGAAAAAGATTGGCCTGGAAACAAAAAAGGTGTAGTTGCAGCTCCATCCTTGCCTGGATATTCTTGAAATCTCATACTGATGCACTTTTACATTTACATTTTTACAAACTAAAATACAACATTGTAAGATTATGGAGATTTTTTTGAGATATTCAAAGAAAATCATTTATAACCTGTTATCCTCTCTTCTGCTAAGCTCTGCCTGCTGTTGCAGTATGCATGAAACACAAAATTGGAACTCCTCTAGACAAAGATTTAATTCCAAATGCACCTACTATTGTCAGGCTGTACGTTACATGCATCATTCTGTTTTGAAGTGGATGTTCTTATGCATTTATCTTTCACAGACTGGCTCTTCTGGAGTCCTTATTCCATTGTTACCCTGCTAGATTGCTAATGGTGATCAGTAATATCCTTCCATGGGAGAAGCTTGACTGAAAATCTACCAATAAATTATTCACTCTTCCAGCAACACCACTGGGATGTGTTTGGGGTAGAATATCTCTGGATCCTCATCTTCTTACCTATTTGCTATATTTTTTCATGGGAGAAGAGGATTCCTGCTGGAAAAACATCCAAATGGAAATTGAAGCTCCTCAGATCAACAGAGGCAGAACTCAGTCTCCACCAAGGCACAGCTAATTCCACAAAGATCAGTACACACACTGCTTCAGGCACAGTGGCTTTAGTAATGCAAATAACTAGACCTTGTCAACTGTGAGAAAAGAAAGTCATCCATGGCCTGTGACAACAGCACTACAGCCCTCACAGGCTGGTGAGCGACCCCAAGTCAAGGTCAGAAAAATTCTGCATCTGGCTTGTTCAGTCTCCAGCCTCAGAACATGTGGATCTCAGTTTCCACTATCTGTATTATCTAGAGTACCAATGTGATTTTTAAAGTAATTGAACTTTTTCCTGCACAACAGAACTTACACCTGTTTGACTGCCCATCCAAGTGATGATTGGAAAGGGTGCTGACAGCAGATTTCTCAATTTGCCCTATAGTTGTAATGAAAAATGTTATTTTTATTTTAAATGTACATCCTGTACTGTATTAAATACAGTGAAAGCTATAGCTTTTACAATGTGCTATTTGATTTTTTCCTTACAATGTCCCTTGTGTTATGTCAAAGCTGGGACATGCACCAGGTCCATGGGAAGTGCTAAAAGATCTCCACTATCTAAAACACTGGCACATGCTGCAAGTCCTCTTCCAGCAATACCATTACAGCGACATCAAAACTATTGTGAAACACATTAAAAGGTAAGTCATAGTTAACTGCTTATGCTCATCTGCAGACAGCCATACTCTGAAACTTTCAAGAGACACAGCAAATAACAGTGATTCTCTTTGCCAGTACACATTAATGTTACTAAAACAAAAGGAGAAATTTGGCACCCTACACCCCCAACCTTATCAGTATTTACAACGAAATAATCTCATTTTAGAAGAATTTTATAAGTTGTTAAGAACTCAGTATTTCATTTCTAATATTATTCTAAGAAAAAACATAGTTCTTTTATACAAAAGAAAAAATATTCTCAATTTGGAATGTTATTTTTATGATCAAATACAAACTGCTCTCAAGAGCAAATATATAACAGAACTGCTGACACAGCCTAAAGTATGGCTGTGTGAATGCTGCAGAAAAAAGCTATTTCAGATAGCATTTTTAGCAATAGAAGTCCAACTTTGTTTAAACCTGAACTTTTTTTTTAACAATATCAAGTAATGTTAACAGCATGCTGAAAATGTTAAGGCTAAGTGTACAGTGTCAAAATAGATTGAATCTCTCTGAAAACTGGAAATTCAAGCTTTTTAAACATAATCCAGATGTTTGGCTTTTAATCATATTTCAAGAAAGAGGAAACTTATGCAATACAAAATTCATACATGCATATTTCATTAGTGTCTTTCCTATCACTGAATTAAAAATTTCTAACATATGTTTTCCTCAAACAGATAATGTTTTAAATTAGAAGAGTTGCCAAGAAGTTGTACACCTCACAAATGTCACTGGAGTATTTTAAGTTAAATAAAATATTTCATTTTTTATGTTATTAACAGCTTTGATAGCAAATGCAATAGCAATGATCATTTTTGGCCTTATCAATAGGAAGTTCAATAGTCCCTGAAACAAACTAAGCATATAAAGATGACTGAGCAGCAAGAACTAAGGACTAGACCTTTCCAGAATACCTGAGACTGATAACGCTGTGACAGACCTATGAGTATTTAACACAGATGCTTTCCATCTTCCTCATTGGTGATCAAAACAGGACAATTCTATGTTTCTTCAGCAAAAACTAGACAATCCTGAAGGTGATAGAACTTTTTCCAAGATCTATTTCAACTCTAGAACATTAACAACACCACTACATTTGCTGAATAATATTAAAAGGACTATATCACAGCGGCCATTGTTTCTAAAAGCTAATATAAATGATAAATTGTACAAATTTTTTAACCTCCAGTCTTAGAAAATTAGACTCTCAGTTCATTTGTAAAAATGGAGTCTCTGAATGTAATAATATTTTAATATTTTAAATAATTTAAGACAGACAAAACTGAAGCTATAAATATGAGAGGAACTATCACACATATAATGGGAAAAGGGAAAAAGACAAATTCTACCTCTGGCTACCTGCAGAGGCATTGGGCCCGCTCTCTTAGACCCCTGTATCTTCCAAGGAGCATGTGAAGTGTGCTTGTACACCATCACAAGCAGAAATTTGCTGCTGTTATACTGTGATGTGACTATGGACTTAAAGTCTGTGCAGGAATGTTGGAAACTAAATGCAGGACATGCTGAAAGCGTCTCTCTGCATCTCCAGCAGCTGCTGTGCCTAGGAGAGACACTTTGCCTCTTTCAAAGGGCCACCAGCAAGGGTATACCTAATGCAGCCTTTTACAGGCCCAAGCTTGCTATGTTCAATGAACTGCAGTCTTGCACCAGTCATGTGAGATAGAGAAATATTATTTTTTATTTAAAATGGGAAACTGAGGTACAGATGGACACCATGTACAGCCCCAGGAAGAGAAGGTCTCTGATGTGGGAACACAAGTCTTCCAATAGTCAGCCCACTATTCTGTCCAAGACAATATGTTTTTTGAGCTCAGAACTACTTAACGCTCTATTTACCACTAGACTAAAAAGAACAAAAATAGATATAGCACTTACAGTATCGTTTATTCACTGCAGAAAATAGCTCTACACATTGTTACATTCTCAATGATATTTAGGAACTAACACTAATAGTTACCTTTAAAAGAGTATGAGAATGCAGTGACACTGAACTCATTTTGTGACTGAACAACTATCGAGACAGAAATAAAAGAGATTTTCCCTCTGTTTCTTTCTATTTCCATCATTTCAGGTGTCTGTTCTCAAGGATTTATGGTGCTGTTAAACATGAACTCTGCTATTTGTTGGCATGATGAAAGCTGAAATCTTCTTCTCATCTCTAATGGCATTCTGCCAAAATATTCTCTGACGAAACTTGGGTTGATTCACATATCTGAAGTTCAAAACTTGTCATAATCTAGCCTCCCCACTTGTATAAAATGCACCCTAATCTTATCATCTCTACCTATATTAAGCTGTCGGATTTCTGGCTTGGAGAAAATCTTTTGTTATTGCATCTGTCCCTGACTTAAAAACACAAATAATAGTAAATTCACAGAATTGCTTGGTAAAATGATAAATAACTAGCTTATTTCACTGTTAGAAAATGTATGCCTCATTCCTAGGTTTAATTTGTTTACTTTTAACTTCCAGATGTTTTATCTTCTTATACAGTTGCCAATAGCTTGAATGTCTGTGAAAGCATGAAGTTACTACAAGAATCAAACATGAAAACAGATGACTTGCATTGATCTTGAGTTATCTCTGTTTGATGTTTCTGGGATTACAATTTATAGAACCATAACCTAGAGAAGATGAACTAATTTTGCAGAGGCTGGTAAACTCAAATACACACATTTTGGAGATTCTTAAGGTGCTTGGTTTTTCCTAGGAAGCAAATTTTTGATAACTTGACCCTAATATAAAAGAAAAACAATGGATTTGGATTTAATTTGTGCTTATGGACAGCATTGCCTTGTACTTCCATTTTGGTATATGCTTGTTGCGTTCTCCTGGTTCACTTAAAGAATGACGCTATTTGTGCTGGAAAGGCGAATAGGGGGAAGGAGAAAAAGAACATACTAGCAGGTGAAGTTGATGACAAAAAAGACCACATTCAGAGTACGAATGCCATACTTGCTCACATGGAACAACACCACTGAACATCAGAAATCCTAATAATCAATGACAGTTTCATGCACAACATGAGTATTTTCTACTGTGCACTATCAACTGCTCTAGATTCACTCTGGAAATTGTCACGTTGAATGTGAAGTGGTCTTGACAGACCAAGGAACCTGCCCCTTTGTGTTTAGCACTTTGTAATGAACAGCACAACACACATATAGTACTAGAATCTGTCATAAGGCAATTAAAAGAAAAAATAGTTCTCTAAAGATACAGCAACAAAACTGCAGAAATTGATTTCAGCAAAAAACCATCACAAGATCGTGATGACTTACGTTGTCCCACTGAAATGCTAGTCTCTGGGCTCTAAACCAACTGATAAACTGGTAGCTATAGCATCGATATTCAAATCTATGTAACACTTGCAATGTCAGTGGATATAGAGACTTGTAAGTTATTGCTATTTTAATATCTGAATTCTACTTAAGATGAAACAGGACATGTCTTGAAAATGGGAAAAGATATGCATATATCTGAGAGGGAAAAAAATGCTTCAAAGGACTGCAGCAGCAGGAAATACCAGGACACAAAATGAGTAGAGAAGTAATATAATACAAAGCAAATTCAGGACATTTTGAATGTACTTCAGCTATAGTGAACACTAGGGAAGACATGAACTCTTGTCTTTCTGGCATTCTCTCAAGAGATTCTGGTCCTGCTTTGTGGAAAGCCTGTTCTGGTAACCATGCATGCCACGATAGCTGCCTGGCTGCTCAAATACAAATTGAAAAGATCTGTGGCCATTAAAAAAAAGATATATGCTTACAGTAATGTGTATTGATGTCTTCAACTTTAACTGCTGACTCTTTAATAGATGTTTGTTATGGGAATAAGTGTAGGGAATTTAATAGTCCCAAATAAAGATGGAAAAATGTAAGAAAACAAATCAGAAAGGATAATGGATAAAGAACAAGAGTCCATTGCCTACTCTGTGTTTTTCAAAAATTTTAAGGAATATGTTCTATTGAGAATATCAGCAAAATATGTGACTGATTTTTATGGTGACAGAACCTTGATCAATGATATCTGCACTTCAGTGACATTAATAAAGTGGTCTCACTTCAAGGTTTAAGTGGTTGTATTTCCTATTTTAACAATAATTTTATAATTACTAACAATTTTAAAAAGAAAAAAAGTACACCTTGTTGAATACTCCACATTCTTAACAGTATTACATTACCTTTTTATTCAAATCTATGTCTAAGTCAACTATTTTAGGCCATTTTGTTTGCTATTTTGCTAGAGGTATAATATGTTGCTATAGAAGTAAAGTCCAAAGAAATGGAAGTAATGAATACATATTTTAGAACAGGCCATAGAGCTTTTGTACCTTAAATTACTACACTAGCACTGCATTAACCTTATTAAAATTAACTTTTACAGCTCATTGGTGACTGGCATTTGGTATTGATGTTTGAAGAATTGCCATTGTATTGATTTTATTCTATGCTTCTTTAATAAAGAGTGAAAGAAATGGAAGAAGCAGGATTTAACTGTCCTTTGGTAAAACTCTTAAGCTCTTAAGAAAAAAGTTCAAATATTTAAACCATGCAAAATCTTTAGGTACATTATATTTGTTTTCAATTTTCCAACATTTCATAGGCCTGAAAAAGTCCCACTAGTATGAATACATTTACACTTGATTGATACCACAAAAAAGATCACGTTCAGAGTACAAATGTCACATTTGCTCTCATGGAATAACACCACTGAACATCAGAAATCCTAATAAACATAACTGTAGACCCTTCTCAGGACGTGAGTGCACATGCTGACATCACAGTGTAGTAAGCCACCTGCTGGCCAAATCAGCCAATTAGCAACTTTAATAATTAGAGGATCATACAAAGAAGAAATAAACATAAAAGAATAAACCCCCTAACTAAACCCCACCAACTAAAGACTATTGGAACTAACATAAATGTATATATAAAAGGGAGTGATCCTTAATCTCATTTTAGGTTTTTCAAAAATGGTCACCACTTGAGTCTGGATACCAATTGATGAAATAAAGTTCTCTTGTGTTAAAAACACAGAGTAGCTATGTCCTTAGGCTTTTACACACCACTTTATAAAGTAAAGTTCCATGGCAGGTCACCTTCCACACTATACCAGTCAGCTCCTCAGGAATGACTAGAGGAGACTCTGGATATGAAAATCCTAAACAATTTGCAAGCAGCTTCCCTGGGAATACAGGCTAAACAAAAATATGTTGGCTGACATCACTCCTTAGAAGGATGTAGGAACTAAGCCTACTGTGCCTGTGGGTCTGGATACAAATACAACCATACAAAGCAAGGACTGACCACACTGTGCATTCAGACTCACAGAAGCAGGGCATGTGAAATATAAGGACTGACAAATTGCAGAAATGCCTGAACAGATGAATTATTTTTAGAATTTCAGCAAGATCCTCAACTTCTGGATGACCTGACAACTAGAGATCAAAACATGGGAAAGTGCCTGGTTTTGAGATTTACTCAATCAGAATCTGCTAGAGTTAAAATCTGCAGCAATAGGACAGCAAATTCTGGCCATGGCAGGTTCACTCAGCAAGTTAAAAGACATAGCTACAAAAAGAATTCAAAGATGCAGCAGCTTCTCAAGAACCTGGAAAATGGACCTTATGCTCCTGAATGGAAGAATTTAGAGAGCACAAGAGTGCAATGCAGAATGCATGTGACTGGAAAAAGTGTGTGTTCTGTGCTATTTTTAGCCTTATAAAACCATAAACATAAATAGAAAAGCCTTTCCTCGTGAGACCTCATCATTAAATTCACAAAAATATCATATGTATGATCCAAATGGTCTGTGATGATTTTAATGAAACCAAAAGCCTGAAGCATCAGATCTCCCATCACTCTGGGTCTCCCTGTTTGGACAGTGGAGAGCTGTTCATGACACATATGGGCACTAATAAATATAACAGTTTTTGAATGGTGTGCAAATTATTAGAGTAGTGTATTTCTAGTGACTGACTTGAAGGGAAGGAAACGGGGAAATGGTAGAAGATTAATATTCTGGCATGAATTCACTTGGGTAAAATACAGGAAATATTTTTCCTCACTATTTAAACATACAGGGGCAAATCAGAATGTTTTAGCTACCATTAGAGCATACCTCAGTACTAAAGGCAAGATTTCCTACCATGGCAGCAAAAAGCATTGTCTATGGAAATGGTTAGTTCACACAGAGAATACCCTGTTCTTCAGTCAAGACACAGCTTGTGGCAGGCTTGGCTCTAAAAGAGATGCAAAAAACTCCTGCCATATACCCCACAAAACAGGCAATGCTTGCTGCTGCTTGTTGCAATTGGACAGCAATATTCAACGTCTCTTTTAATCTGGCTTCAAACAGGAAGGATTGAATTTAATTAATATGAACCAAACATAAATGTTTCCATGAAATGCACATTTTATTGCTCAATATTTAATACACTGAGTAACTTTGAAATGTGCCGAGAAGAGTAAAGTTCACTTATTTAGCATTTGTGCTGTTAGACAAAATACATACATACATATATATATCTATGCACAACTGAGCTAAATGAAAACATGCTTCTTTAAATAGCTATATTCTCCTCTCTTTGCATCTAAATGCTAAATTCCTGAATATGTTAATCTGATTTTATGGAGGACTGAGTATTGATCATTGATTTGTAGAGATAAATTCAGCACTGGAATTAGAAAAAAAAACAAACAAAAACAGGTAGGATGTGGGTCTGTCTGTAGTTGAAGGCAGCTAGTGGTGTCTTAAACGTGAGCTATTGCCACCAGGTAACTCCTGGGGAATTACTTCTCCTGGAAGACAAATGAAATGTGCATGAGAAGGAAAAAGTTGGGCTGTTACTTCTAGGCAAGACAGAAGTTTCTAGTTTCACTGATTTTAGAAACTAGAGCTCTCTGAGGGTCTCAGCTGGAAGGAATCCACTGTAATTCCAACTTACCCCACACTCATTCACTACTTCTGCTATGGTGCCAGGAAAAATCACAGAGAAATTGCTACAGGAGCTCTGTATCATCAAGAGATTCTCCTAATGCCCAGTTCTTTCAAATAATTGTACTATTAAATGACTGGTATCTTGCTGCATTGCCCACTCCTCTTCTCCTCTCTCCCCCTCCTCTTTTTTATTTTCTCTTGGCCATTAACCTCTTTTATTCATTACTTTGTATTTATCATGGCAAAAATCCATAGGCCTTTGCCAAGTGTGTAAAAAATTTGTAAAAGTGTTCATGTCTGTTACAGACAGAATCATCTGCCAACTGTTCTGCCTGTTTTCCTGGGGTACTCCTAGTTTCTCCTGGCCAGCAGCAAAACCCTTCAAAAACCAACATATGGCCCCACAAATGACTCGCATTCTTTCATGTTTTCTGCATTTAGATTAATATTCCTCTCCAGGTTTCCATTTAAGGGTTGTCTATGGATTGCCTCCTCTTCGACATTTCTCGTTCCTATGCTTAGACTGACATCAGATACTCACTACAGGAAGGGTGTCAGGTCCATGTTACACTGAGCTTCTAGGGAGCTAGAAGCTCAGAATGATGAGCACAAAAGCCTACAGATACCTGACAAAATACACAATAGAACGACTCTGCTGTTCTTTCAGATCACTGTTCCAAAACATGTTTTGGACACCATGGTGAGTACTGTTGCCCTGAAAAAAAAAAGTAAAATATCCCATGTTTTTGGCATTTTGTGCAGGTATTTTGGAATCAGTTTATACCAGGATTTTCTGACCAACAGTAAATGTTTTATCCATTACATTCTGTGGGGCTAGGGTCTTTGCTTTGCCACATCGCATTTTCCAGCAGTTTTACTAGGCTAACGGAATTCCCTTTTGCTTTTCTCTAGGGTGATTTGGGGAATTTTCAATTCTACATTTAAGTGCTCATCTTCAGATATGCTATATTTGGCTAGAATGCCAGGGAGCAATCACAGTGACTTTCCTGTTTCTTTCAGGTACTGCTTTGATTATTGTCTTTCAATTGAAACCAGAGCTTGGGTGAGTAGAATTCTTCTAAAACAACTGTAGTAAACTTTAAGAGATGGCATCTCTTATTTCAGTGGTTGTTTGTTGATCGACTGCACTTATTCACTGGTTTCATCATGATTTCATTGCCCATCTGCAGTGCTTGGTTGCATCTTTCCAGTCTAATTTTGCTCCTTATCAGTGTTGCTCTGCAGCTGACTCTGTAATCCAGCTGGTATCAAATTAGTCATTGATCTAATAGCATAGTTGCAAATATAGCAATTGAATGCCTGGCAGCCTTCTGCATTGCTAGAACACTGAGAATCTTTAGATTTGCTTAAGCCACATTGCCGATATCTACTTCTTCATTAAAACCTCAAATTGTCAATGGTTTCAGACAATATATTTTAATTTCAAAGGTAACTGTGATATTCGATCTGGCTGCCTGCCTCTTTTTTGTCAAGAACATTTCTATTCCTACTTTTTCTGTTGCCTGTTACACTACATATGTTGCACTGAAAAGCCAACATTTTCAGCCAGCCTGCATCTGCCCTGCTTCATGGGTTCTTTCAAATTACATCTATGTGTGTGCTCTGCTCTTTCTATTCTGGCACTTCTCCTGATAGTTCTCCCACTGTTTGGAGACATATATTAGATTGGTTTTACCTTAATGTCTTCCCTCTGAATAAGAACTGTGTATGTCACAAGTGATCCTGGCAAAGAGATACAATTAAGAAATGTTTCATGTCTACAGTTACACAGGGTTGCTCTAGTTCCTGGCACCTTACCATATCCTCATTTTTGTTTCTGGTTTTGGTTAAGAAAACTTTCTATAGCTTTTCATTTACTTTTCATTATTTGTACCCCTCTGACCAGTTCTTCTTAGAGGCTAAAAATTACATACTCTTGCTGAAAAACCAAAATAATAGCAATGAAATTTTTTAGGCAACAAAATGGGATCACATGACTGTCCACTTCTGACCTCTGATGGCGTTTAATTGATCTTTCAACACATGACAACAAGCTTAGAGTTCTTAGGAATTATTGTTCTTCCACATACATCTTCTTTGTGTCTGGAGGAAGGCCATCAAAAAATAAGCATGTTAATCTCAATTCATGTTCAGCTTTAAAAAGTTACCACCAGAAAAATTATATATCCATAGTGGCCCATTTCTGGGAAAAAGCAATGGGTAAAGCAGAGATAATCAAACTCCAGTGCAATGTCTGTCAAAATCTAAATGTATCACAAATAAGTTTCAAACTGGAGTATTGCATAAACATTATACAGTGGTACAAAAATACCCTCTTTTTTGTGATACCAGAATGAGTGAGTGGCAAATTTAGAGTCTGATCTTCATAGTCTCTTTATCCAATCACAGGAGAAACAGGTAAGAGAGAAAAGTGTTTTCCTGAAAATATTTCAGAGTACTTAACAAGCTTCTGCTCTGAATTACCCCTTAGAGAAAACTCCTCATGATAGGGGCTGGTCTACTTTGCTCCCATGGCAGTTAAACCAGTTTTCCCACATGGCTCCTTGTCCCAGTGTATTACTGGGGAAATTACAACCTCTGCATAGTGTTCCCTGCAGCTTGTAACACAGCTGGCACATGTCCTTCACATCTATAATAGCACCTGTCATTCCAGAACAGGATGTGAAGGGCTCTACAGCTCTTTCCCCCCAAAAGCATCTCTTCATAGAGCCAACTTTAACATTTACAGTTTCATGATCACTGGCACTCTATAGCAACCATGAATTCTGCAAAACAACATCACCCACAAGAAGTTAAGAACCACAAATATTTCACGCTTGCCACAGGAGTTGGTTGCAGCCTCCACTGGACCTGATGCAGCCACAACTGCAAAAATTATGAATTAAAGTATAGTGATTCCTTATTTTACCTTGTTAGAAGGAGAAATTTGGACAAAATTATGTAGCTATTTTTAGTACAATATATGAAAAGTGTATACACACAAAGTAAAAATACCACCCAACCTTAAGTATGTAAAAAGGTTTCAAATATATACACATAAATAATTTATATTGATATTTTACATATTTTCAATATATAAATACAGTCTATCATATATATTTATAAAAATAAAAAGACAATACATATACAAATAAAAATTCAGGAGATTATAAACTGATACACTTCACAGCAACTTATTTTTTATCATTTAGTCATAAATTCATTGTATATATTGCCACTGAAAGTTTATGGAGATTTAGTGAATTTGGGTTTCATATAGAAAATCTGCCAAAAAACTATTCTATGGTCATTTTTTTTTTGTTTACTTTTATGAAAGAAATATTACAGTATTGATTACTTTTGAGGTATACTGATGAGGAGTAATTTGGGAAGAAAATAGTAGTTCCTGTATTATCTTTATGATGCAAAACATCACAAATAAACCATGTAGTTCCTATAAGTTTAAAATAATTTCTATTTTCCCCTGGACTATGATGTGGAAAAATAGGGAAGTGCATTAAAAATTGGCAACTAACTTGAGGAATAGAATAATAATACTATTGCCACCTATAATTTTTGCTCATTATATTTTTATCTTCACTGCTTTAAAACAGATAGATACACCAAGCTGCTAAAAAAATCAGTATCATGTCCACACAGAGTTTCAAAAATCATGTTGTCATTGTGTTATTAACATTCCTCATTTTATCTTATTTCAATATATTAACTGGAGAGACCAGTGGAAGGCAGCTTAAAGTCTCACTGCTTAGGACCTTATCTAGCTATTTTATAGCAGCAAGGGCACAAACACAGAGCATGTGGAGTTGACTAAGATGCTTGACGTGATGACTGTAAATTGTCCATGTTTTGCAGCTGTAGTAAGGAATGGTGATGACAGCTATGTGGTACACATTTACTTTTGTTTGAAGTCAAATGCCTCTTTCATTCTAGACACACTGCTTTAATCTCCAAAAAGCTGTGCTGGTTTTTGCTACAAGCTCAGTAAATACTGCATTGCTACAATGTGAAGTTCATCGTCAACATCATGCTGGGAAGAAGTGGGAGAAACCCACTTATTCTTAAGAAATGCATGAAGCTGCTTTTTGCAGAAATACCGGAAGTCTGCTCTGTACAAATTACAACACTCTCTTCAAAAATGCATTTGAAAAATATTGTGAAAGCAACCAAGAAAATGTAAAAATATTTTTCACATTCTTTTTGTATTCATTTTCGATATATTTTAGTTCTGTAGATGTGGCAATGAGTATTTTCCTATTGTAATTATATAAGACATTAAAACTTAACATTTCTCTGCTTTAAGTAAGAATTTTCCCAACAATATTTATATTTTCTGCTTTGAAAAATACAAAATTTGCCAGAATTAGCAAGGAATTTAATCCTGTTACATGAACATGTGAACCACTGAAAAATGAACTAGTTGTTATAGGATGGGTCACAAAGGAATTATTACTCTGTTCCCCAGTGCAACTGAAGTGAAAATACTTGTGCAGAAAAATGTAACCAATTTCATCACCCCTTGTAATGAGAGAGTGGGAAACTTTGCTGTGTCAGGTCCTGAACTCATTTAGTTAACACTGTAATAGCAGTCAGACTTTTACTGCTATTTGGTATATCATGCATTTTTGAGACTTCTCATACAAACCATGATTTTCCTACCTAGTGGAGAAAGTCATAGAGGTTCTTAATCTGCTGGGGGAAAAAAAAAATCCAGCCTAGCACATGAAAATTACTGAACTTTGTGAAGAACAGTAACTGAAGCCACTTCTGTGCAAAGTCATTTTAAAATACATGACAGTTAAAAACATACTAGAGTGTAAGAAACAACAATTAACTTCCACTGAGACATGTATCAATTCATGTATGCAGACATAAGTACAGACATACTATTACCTAAGTAATAGACATGCTATTGTTAGTGAGTATCTCTATCTTAGCAGATATTTTGCAGATAAAACTTTGTCAGATGAAATAAAAGCTTTCACTTTAGGACATAACTGCTAATAGAATTAAAGTAATTTTTCATAAAGGTGGTGATTTTTGCAAGGTAGCCTAAAAGTTGATTAGCAAACTATAATGACTATTCTGATTGCAATTAAAAAGCCCTTCCAAATGGGTCAACACACCTAAGCGCTATCTGCAGTCATTTAGATTTTAACATCATGGTTATTACTTATTATCAGGCTGCACAATGAGATATTGATTACTTTTAACCTTTAGAGCTCAGAATTCAGGGAAAGTCAAGGCACTAGCACAGCCTACCTTTCCTGTCTAGTAAACTTATGGCCTTTAGTGGAATTCTAATGATTCCTATTGGCAAGGCCAAACTGAAATTAGTTTATTCTTTTGGCTCATGCAGAAATGATGACATGCCTAAAATTACTGCATGCATAGCAGATTTGTAGTTACTCCCTACAAGGGTCTCAATCCTGACATGTGCTGAGAGCTTCCTCTAAACTGACAACCATCATTTTCTTCTGACTAAAACTGACTATTTTAGCAATTCCATGCAGGCACTGATGGGTTACCAGACAGACAGAAAGCATCCTGGACTGTGCAGAATATGCAGCTTAGGAGCAAATAACTTCACATTTTATAGTTTATAACCAATCCCCTAAGCATATTGTCCAAATATATCACTCTGCAGGCTGTTAATCTTTTAATAAGTTTTCTTTGTATGGAAAATCTACTTGAAATAAAGACTGAACTGCAATGCAGCTTCAGAAGGTACGCGGAACTTGCTTTAAATGGAACAAAGTAATCCAATTAAACTAATCTGGTTTACAAGTTAAAATGATACGAAGAACATTAATTGATCTTTATAGGCTGCTGCTATTTGAGCCGTCTCTCTGTTTGTGCAGCATTTGGAACCGCTTTGCACATTTGTATCCTCTAACAGCTGAGAACTCAGGCCCCCAGTTCAGGAGAATTATGGGCAAGAGAAACATATAACTCTTATGTGTTAGATTAATTTGCAGAACACTTGGCATTTTATTGCCAAGTAGTCAAATTGTTCCAAGTTGTTCCGGAAGGTTGTTATTAATAGTATGTTTTCTGAGGAAAGTTCTGTCTACTTTTGGAACTGCATTTCTGTTGCCAAGGAAACTCCTTGAAGCACAGCATTCTAGGAGCACACTGCTGCTTTTGTTTGCCAGTATCCTATTCATATCATCTAAGTAAGCACTTTACATACTTTAGCCTCCAGTTTCAAATGTTGAAGTCTTTATGTATTTATATTACCACGTTAAATATAGTTTGTGCTTCTTTTTAAACTCAGGGACTCGTGCAAGATTATTTTAACAGTTGTTTAAAAAACAGTTTTTTGTGTTTTTTTTTTTTTCACAAGTTTGCAATAAATTAGTTTTAATTTGAATAATAGCTCCATAGGTTATAGCACTAGTCCTTAAGTGTTAATTATCTTTTCACTCTGAAATTAATGTAGTCATTTCCTACTGACTCCTCTACACCATTATTGAAGTGCTGAGGAAAACATGTCATTGAGTTCTGAGCCAGAACTGTTGTTGTGATTAATCCTGGTCACATGGCCAATCTCTGCCAAAAGGAGATCACTGAAAAAAGGTGACAAAGACAGTGATTTCCTGTCAGCAAAGAGTACGACAGGGCTGTCTAGAAGTGATGCAAATGAGGGAAACTTTCACCACGGTTTGTTTGATCCACTCCGGGCCACAGCACACTGAGCCAGCGAGAAAGGCACAATGGAGCAGCAGCACACCCAGAGGAGGAAATTAACTGCACCTTCCAAGCAGGGACAGAGCTTCCAGCAGGGAAACAAAAAATGCTGGGAGATTTTTTTCCCCCGTCAACTTTTTTTGAAATATATCCTTAGTTTTTGATGTGCATTTTTGTGTTATTTAATACAGTGGACCACTTCCCCTTGATGAAAGAGCTCAGCAGTTAACCTGTTCAAAAGCTGTACCAACTAAATGCTTTCAAAATCTTTGCATTACTACATATGGACCTTTTTCCATCTATCATAATCATTGCTGAAGAATTACTAGTAAAAGACTTATGGCTTATGCAGTTTGCATGAAAACCACCATACACTGCTTGTAATCAGAAAAAAAAATATTTATTTTATTTTATATTTTCAAATGCTTGGTTAATTTTGTTCTGAACATACTAACAATTTTAACAATCATACTGTACTTATTTAAATAGGGTTTTAATCTAACACAATTAAGTTTTGTAATTAATCTTCAGAGGAAAATGGAAAGAATTATCATTAACTTTTCTGCCAGTATACTCACTTCTAATCTCGACAGTTCTTGTAAATACTGATTTGGTTCATTTTTGAACATTCAAGGTACAGAATCACTCAAGTTCCTACTAAAGGGCTAATTAGCAGAGTTTAAATTCTTTGAGTTTGATCCTCCAGTAACAGCATATGAATACAGCTGAAGTCAATGCAAGTTCTGTGTACTTAGAGCTTATAAGATCAGGCTCACATGCAGTAGATTAAAATGAAATAAACATGATACATTTGGCATCAAACTGAGCTGCTATAGAAGTACAAAGAAGTAAGAATCCAAAACATGAAAGTGTTCCTTTTAGTTTTTTCTTAATTAATAGATAAAGCATTAGAGGAAAAATAAACTGTCATCAATTCATTCTTTTACTGCCATTTTATCAAAGACTAGCTGATTTTCAAAATCATTAGCTAGTTTAGAGCTATAAAGTAGAAATCATTTAGGTCTATGTTCTCTTTTTTTAAAATCTACGAACTGAAATCTAGGAAGTCTAGAGAAAGTAGTATATTCATATTCAGTATTATAAAAATATGGCTATGCTGTTCCTATTATGAGAGCAAAATAAAACCTACTTAAAGAGGGATAATAGGGATCCTAGTAAAAAACTATGAAGTTCATGGAATATTAGAAAAAAAATTAGAGAGTTGACTTAAGTATATATTGCCTCTGAAGATAGATACTGTGAAAATACTCTAACCATGAAAATATATTTCATTTTCCTATATGCAATATTAGCATTTATATATTGTGCTATGCTGCTTTAATGTATGCTTGCCCCTTCTGAATTACCTGTTTCATCATTGCTCCTTCCCATTCATAGACTCCTTAGGGGCAATGATTACTGTTGGTAATAGTGATACCACAGCAGGTTCCCTGGCAGGGGCTGCTTGCTGAGCTGGCTCTGAGCTGCAATTACTTGTCAGCTCAGCAACTGAGAAGAGAGATCTGTGGTTTTAGGAGAATCCAGGAAAATGCAGAGAGTGCAATTAGCACGTTCACGTTTGAAGATGTAATTGATAAAGAGAAACCAGAGCAAGACCTGTGTTTTCATAACACCCCACATCATTGAGGAGCTCTGGTAATAATCGCTGCCTGGGTTTCTGTCCCTGCAGATCAGAATGGCTGCGCTCTCTGGGAAGCGCAGGCAGTGCTCATGAGCACTCGACCATCCACGACTCTCAAAAAGCCTCTGAATAAAATGAGTGCCATCACTGATCAGAAGAGAGGTTTACTAGGCTAGTTTTATAAAACTATTAATATTCGTTTTGAGGACATGATTCATTGTTACACAAATCTCTAAAATTAGGGATGGTAAAGAGCTAGAGATTTATCTGGTCTTACCTTTGCTAGTGCAGAATTGTTCCCTCAATTCCATTAGCTAATGTTATCCTTTGTCTACTTTTAAATGTCTGAAATTATCGGGCTTTCAACACTTTGAGAGGTTGTTCATTGTCGTGTTGGAGGTTTCTTGTTATTTTTTTTTGGTTTGGGTTTTTTGGTTTTTTTTTCTTTTGAAAGAATGATCGTTCTAAATGCAATGCACTTAAGATTTTTACATTACCTGCAAATAGTCCTCCTGCTTTGTGGACGCTTCTCAGTCAACTTTTAAGCAAACTCCACATCTCTAGTTAAGGCTTTTATTCAGTCCTTAAAAATTTGCTTGCTGCTCTTACTAGAAAGGTAAATGCAGTGAATAGTCACAGCAGGAGGGCAAGGAGTCTGTTCCTACCCTTCTTCAAGTGGTTTTGTAGTGACCAAGTACCAGATAAGCAGTTTTGGGATGGGGAACAGTAGCCTGTGACCTCCTGGCAGAAATTGCAGGACAAATAAGCTGCCCGTCCTTTGGAATCACTGCTGGTTTGTCTCTGCTGCACAGGCTGCAGACTCAGCTACTCTGTCATACAAACTTTCGGAAGTTTCATGCCTATCACATTCAGAATTTCATAACATTAAGAAAATATTCCCATTTTGCATATATAGTATTACCCATTTTTTACCATATTATACTGTACATATTATTAAATTCTTGCCCTGTTTTACTCTTCTCGTCATGCACTATTATCTCAGCCTTACCATCTATAATTATTCTTAGGGGTTACATTTGGACATAAGAGAGGAAGTATACTAAATAGTATCTAAAATACTTGAACTGGATGCTTAATCTTTGCTCCTTCTCATATTGATGGATGGATTGTTACCTTAAAATTTATGTTTATCAATTTATTTTTTTAGTATAGGACCAAAACTAGAGGTTAAATTTGTCACACTACAAGCTGGCCTTATACAGACAGGCCCTAACGACGAAAACACCTTATTTTAGACATACAAGAAAGTCTTTACTCATTTCTGACATTGTTTATTTCTGAGCCTGCCAAGCCAGGTCTGTTAATGTGCGATTAAGTCTGATTAAGTATTTACAGTGTTAGGAAAAAGACAATAGCAAAAATAAACAATGATTGTCAAAGCAAGAAATGGAGGCCAGTGAATGAAACTCACACCCTAAATAGTTTGGATCCAAACTATATTTGCATTTATAAACATATTTTAACTCACACGACAACCCCTTCTTACTGGGTATTTTAAATAGAATAACTAAAATAAGAAAGAATAAAATTCAAAGACAGTATCAAGAAAATAGGATGCCAAAGCAAGAAAAAAATCATTGTATTTAAGAAATTATTGAATCATGCAATCATATAAGGAAGAGAACAACTTCTATTTGACCTTGAATGTACCATTTATTTGATAAGAAATAAAAAAAAGCTAGAGGGTAGTTGTTTCTTGTCATTATAGTGTTGCTGATTCTGTGGTTAGTTATTAATTTTATTTTTTATGATTCACAATCTGCTCTTTGAAATATGCCATATGCTCAAAGCAATTCAAGGATGACAACTGTCAGAATTACTCCAATAAAAATTGCCTAAATGAGGAAGATTTACTGCAGCCTGATATTTCTGTTGAAAGCCCCTCCTTGCCCCCCCACCCTTCAGACCCACAGCTCCTCAGACACACAGTGAAGCCTGAATCAATTTTAGGATCAAGTCACACATTTTGAGGAAGTTCTTACAAGTATTATCTATCTAAAAGAAATTATAAATCTTCTGGGTTAAGGTTACTATGGCAAATAAAAGCAACCATGTGTGTCTGTATGCATGTATGTACATATACACATATATATATATATATATATATACACACACACATATGTACATATATATATGCTAGAATTAGACCCTATAGCTTCACCCTACAAGTTCAAAATCATGTTGCTCAAATCACAACCAAGTGTGAAGACTTAACATGACAATATCTACTTTATGTGTAACTAATAAAAATTAAATTGGAAGAGTCCTGAATCCTGGCAGCAGCAAACCAAAATCAAGGCAAATGTCTTTCTTTCCAGATGATGTCTGAAAGGTGGATAAAAATCCAGCTGAAAGCTCCAATCAAAACACATTTTGTTAGAAATTCCCATTTCATTTTTTCCTTCATTTTGTTTCAGTCTATTTATTAATGCAGTTTCATTTATTTCTATTCATCTTGAAGACAAATCTTTGTCCTTCTATAGAATTACACCAAATAGAATGTGATAAAGGGAACTTTCTTGCAATTATGATGTCGGTGCAGCCTGTCAGTGCACAGGAGATGGAAATGAGGTTGGGGACAGGGAAGGGAATTCTAATAGACACCATGATACATACAATGAACGCAGCGATATCCTGTGAGAGAAAGACTTGTCAAGCTAATCAGATCTTCTATAGCTAGGTAAAGGCAGTAACCGTAGTGCTAACCTTGTAAAGATGCTGCTGCTGCTCCTCTGACATCATCAGGTCATGGCTGTCCATCACAATGGATTCCATGTCAATCAGCCAATCCCAGAGCTCCTGGTATTCTGAATCAAAGTCCAAAAGGCTGTAGATAAGGAACAAAATGTATTATGCATAAATACTGTGTAGTTGTTAAAATCTTGTATTAGAATAATATATTCTTGAAAACTCATGATGTTCCAAGTTATATTTCTAAAGAGACATTCTGTATTTATACAGTGTGGATGAAAATGAAAACTGAAATCCAATTTAATCCAGTGCCATGACCTAAATTCAGCAGCTGATGCCAAATCCTGACTACTGTTGGCATACTGCATTTGCTTCAAAAATTCTGAAATATAAATCCCCTATAGGTGTTGTTTAATTATTTTTACAGTGCTGGCTTTATATTGAGCAAATTTTGCAACAATCACCTTGATATAATTCATATGAAAATAATATTTACATCAAAAAATTACTCAATCCATTCAGCCATCCCCCTGCTGTCTATCTGCCTATCTTTGTAAATATCCTACATTTATTTTCATGGATGAGTAGCTAGCATTTCAACTTAACGCCTTAAGATAGGCTTGAGTGAATATGGTAAGCCAGTGAGAACTAAGGCCAGATACAGTATTAGACAGGTGTTCCCTACAGACATGTAAGAAACAAAGGTAAGGACAGGAAGTCAAAACAATGAATCCTTGAATAGCCAGCAATCATTAAAATTCAAAGGAGGATCACTACGGTTTTCAACAAAATAAATCATTAGAATAAGGAGCTTAAAAGGATTAATGTGATTCTCTATTGAAAGCCTAGTGAATAAGTAAAGCATAGATTCTTCTAAAACACTGTGATACAAGACAGAAAGTACATGCTGAAAAACTGCACATTCATCAAATAGATACCTCTTGAAACGGGATCTTCAAATTTGCAAAATTGGAACTAACAAAAGCCTTGCCAGTATCAAGAAACTCCCATACTGATCAAAGAGCAGCGCATGTTCCACTAAAGCTAATTTCTCCAATTATTAAGAACTTTTTTTAGCAAATCCATTAAAAAATGAGGAGTGCTTCAACAGAGAAACAAAAAACTAAACACACTTTTAATATCATTAGTACTACTGCAGTTTTATTTGTTATTAACTAGAGTACCACGTGCGTGGTAATTTTGAAAGCTTACAGATAAAGTTGTGACAAGTAGAACTGTCTTTGCTCAAGAAAGCAGGCAAGAGAGAAAAAAGCATTTGCTTTCCATGGTATTATTTTCAATGAATTGACAACAAAGAAAGTATTGTATAATGCACAAGCACTGATTCCTGCTTCTGAAGTAACCCTCTAGTTTAATCCACTGTACTTAGTATACTTAATAATTTATGAGGTGCACTTACTTAAAACTGCTTGCTGCCCTGAGAAGGTAAGCAGTATTACCATAAAGAAAGAAGAGCAAGCAAAAAAGGTCAGGTTACTATTATTGAAATATAAGTCTCACTAAGAGTTCAGGGCTTTTTTTCTGTTTCAGGAGGTATTTGACTCAGATATCATTTGATAACTAAAACAAAACTAAGCTCCATTTTGAATTGTATATTTGGCAGTGTTACTGAATCTTCATCCCTTCCTCAGAAAGCAGTATTACCGTTCTGCATCTTCAGTACCTACTGCTCCTTTTCTTCTCTTCCATCTTATCCAAATATTATTCAAAGATGTAAAACTGGCAGGCAGTTATTAAAACACATGTTCTATAACAGAAGATGTTAGATTTCATAACCTGTAAATTGCTATAGATTCCGTTCGACTTGGATGGCTTGTACCAGTGAAAAATCCTAAATTCATATATGAAGATGATATGAAACAAAGCCTACACACAGAATGGCATGGGATGCCTTTGGAAAATGCACTAGGAGGTGGACTTGGATTTTTCTGTAATAGGCAAGAGACCTGCAGGATCCAAACATATCCTTTGTGTCTAAAGACCCACATATTACCTACAAGCCAAGCTGGTCCATTTATCAGTGTATTGAAATGAACCAATCTTTTAAAGAAACAGAAACGCACTTTTCTTTGACCTTTATAAAACATAGATGGGCACTAGAAAATGACTGAATATTTTGATTTCAAAGTAAAGTTTCTGTTCTAAACAGAAACTCAACCCAAAACCAAGAGTGAAACAGGATTCACTGGAAAAGGCTCAGGAAGGGATACAAGACAAAAGAGATTTGGTTCTCTTCCCCATAGTTTACATAATGTACTTCTTCTCTCCTTTTTGTAAAGTGGTTTTTTTTTTTGTTGGTTGGGGGGTTTCTTGGGTTTTTCGTTTGCGGTTTTTGAGGGGGGGTGGGTTTTTGGTTTTGTTTTGGTTTTTTGTCTGTTTTGGTTTTTATTATTTTTTCTTGTTTTCTGAAGTGAAGTCAAGTCATCTAGGAGTGTTTTTAAGCAACTGCCTATGGCAGTTATTTGCCTGAGCCTGAAGATAGCGAAGTCAGCCTACAGAGCATCATCAACATGTTTTTAATATGTTTGCAATACTTTCAGTGGTTTTAGAATATCTCTGATACTTGATATTTTTAAAAACAGATTTTTTAAAATTAATATCTTGCATCTAAATGAGTGGATTTACTGATCACTATTAAATTACTGTTTGGAAGAGGATGCAAGTTACTAAGCTGCTAAAAAGATATTAAAAAAAATCAAGGAATTGTAGGACTAGAGAGAGGTTAAGATTGAAACATATCTGTCAGTATTTCTGTGATATATTTAATATTTCTTTTTTATTCAGAATCTACTTTTCCTGAGCTTAGCAGATCTTTCTTTTATATCGCCACAGGCAGAACCACAGAAAGCATGACTTCTGAAATACTGATGTGTATCAAAGATGCAATTATCATAGAAAAGATCCAATTTTGGTTGATCATCTGAATTCACCAAACACTAAAAAATGAATAAATTAGTTCATCTGTTTATTGAAAAAGAAAAAAATCCTCTATTAAAAGTACCCAAACATTGCCAACAAAAATGTATAATATTAGTTAAAGGGCAGGTAAAAACTGCTTCCTTGATGAAGTTTGTTGGTTCATAAGCTAAAACCATTAGCTATGTAATAACCAAAATTACATTAAGAAGTATATTTTGTCTTGGTAAACCAGGAATCAGATATGCAGAGTTGCATGTCTAATCCCTTGAACCCTAAACATATTTCTTAAAATGTGGACAATTTATTATTTTGAATGAAAATTCATGAGCACCTTTCTCATGAGAAAACCAGTTCGTCTGTGGCATTAATAAATAAAAAGGAATGTGAAGCTATTTCCATCAGCCTTTTTCCCCATGTTTAACACACACTTCCAGTTTGTTGTATTTCTTTGATGGAAGAACTCACATGGCATTTAGAAGTACTGTAAACACACTGGTACACCCACCAAAAAATTCAGCCAGACAAAATGTCTCTTCAAGTTTCCGGGTCATAATTTTATGGAACTCTTTTGACATGTTTTAATTAGGGAGATACAGAGGAATTCAGAGTTATCACCTTACACAATTTTAAAACTTCCCTATGTTCAGCACGTACTTAAAGCCCCCTCTAATGCTTTTCTCTCAAAGTGTCATGCACGAAGGCCCAGTACCCACTGATGACAGGATCTCAGGTTCTGGCTTTCATGCTGTGCAATGTCACTGTCCATATCTCCCAACAGGACCTCAATGCACTCATCTCCAGTTTTGAGGGGTTACAGTATTTCCAGCCAGATTTACCATAACATTTTGGACCTGCCATAAACTACTCTCGGGTACCTCTTAGCTCCTGGCTAGCTGGTGTTCTCCTGCAGTGGATACTAATTCTTTTCTCCTTCTCAGTCACTTTGGACATTTTCATGCTAATAAATGAAAACCTTCTCTATTGCTGTTTTAACAAGATTACTGTTTTGCAGGAAATCTCTGGTTCCTTACACACCCACTAGAATCATACTATTCTGCAAATACTACCCTACCTATCTCAGTTTAGCTGTTTCCTCGACAAAGTCATCTCCCTAATCTCCTACACACACATGCACACATCATATAAAAAATTCTTAGTTTAAAATATCTCTTGTTCTCCCTGTGGACATGCTTCTTTTTCCTAGATCAAACTTCCACAACAGCAAATGGATAGATACTCTTATTTGTGCAAATGGCCCTTTCTCTGTAGAGATCTGTCTCTAGCTAGGTCATGCTACTGTGGAGTTTCTATCCATTGTTTTCATGCAATAAGGTAATGTTGCATCGATTATATTTTTAAATAGCTGGAAGGAATTTCATGTTTTTCAACACAGCACCTCAGATGGGTTGAACTAAAAGTTTTCCAGCTGAATTTAGTCCCTGCTAGTTTCTACAATGGCTGAATAAGTGGTATTGTACTGGTCTGATTCTAGCCCTTTGGCTTCTGAAGTCACTGTTAAGCCTCTATGGTCTGAGATGGCCTTATGGGCCCAGAAAGGCAGCCACAGCACTAAACAGGTTTGAAATACTACCAGATGATCATTTCCAGTTCAAAGCATATAATTACAAGTGAAAACAAGTGCATTTAAGAAACTATTTGATTATCACATACGGTATGTAGAGTTACAAACTGGATTTCTCTGTGAAGCATAAAGCTTTACATCCCCTCCCCTCAGGAAAATCAAGCATCTGTTGATGTGTCTTACATCCTCCTCAATATTCCAAGCTTAAGCCTTGCTCACATTCAGTGATGGCTGCAAAATTAGAAGCTGGTTTAAACATGTAGCCCTCAGTGTACATTTATATACATACACACACCAATTCTGAACAAATAATTTTTATGGTTGCCACTAGCTGCGCTGGCGTGTTTGAGAATCTGACAGATTTCTGCATATTTAATCAAGATCTCAGTAATCCTACATAATTAGCCCAAATCAACTTTTCTAAAACAGCCACCTTTCTGTATAATAAGAGGGGATGTTTACTAGGCTTATTTATCTTTACAGTTGGTAATTTAATAAAACTGTGTTTCCAAGACCTGAACATCGAGTTAACAATTGGAAAGGGGAGTTCTGGAGATAAAGAACTCATGAACACCTTTGTCAAAGACTTTCTTGCATAGTAAATTGCAGGCAAAAGTTCTACTCTACTTGCCAGTTACAAGGAAACTTCCATCAGGATGAAGGCATCCCCAAACAATGAGCACTAGTTGGGTCCTTTGACCTGCCTACACTATTATGATCCCACTGGGAGGTTTTTCTATGTTCATTTTGGGCCACTAGTAGTTGGAAGATATGGTTTTCAGAAGACATTAAAGAAAAAGTCTTCTTCCAGAACTGCAAGTTTCCTTGATTGTGAAAAAGAAAGCTAGAACTCATTTTAGCATATTCCAGTGATTAATTTGTTCAAATATTAAGAAAGAATGCTTTTGAATGCACATTTTTATATATGATATACACATGTATATGCGTGCTAACATTAATTAAAAGAAAAAACAAGTAGAGGAAATACAGCCTAAAAAAAAAAAAAGGAAAAACAATTCAAATCAATGCTTTCTTGAAGTACAAAAACCTGGATGTTTGAACTACAATTGAATGGCCTCATATTCATATTTCTTAGTCACTAGGAGGACAATGATTATAGAGGTCTTGCAGAGATACGATTACACTATCAAGATTATTCCTTGGAAGGTGTTAAGAAATCAAATAATATGAAGCTGCTGGAGAAGAAAAGCCTAAAGAAAAAGGACACAATTTTTTTTAAATTCATGTAACAGTTAACTATTAGATTATATTAGGTGTTACTATGAACAAACCATCATTTGGATAAATTATCCAGAACTCATTATTTTTGCATCCATATACTTTTAAAAAAAGAGAGCACTAAAAACAGTTTTTCCCTGCCTCTTGGCCTAGAAAGAAAAATCCTGGTTAACTAGTAGTAAGAAAAAGTGTATCATGTAAAAAAAAACCAAAACAGATCAGTGAGAATAAAACAACAAAAAGAATAGTTCCCTACCCATTACTTCCCACTGTGTGAACTTTTGACATATCAGCAAACTCTTCCTTTCGCTTGCTACTGCTGTTGTACTGCTCACTGTACAGTTTTAAGGACATCTGTTCAACAGCATCTCTTTGTGCTTCCAGATAGCATAGCTGAACCTCAGCCTAGAAAAAGAAAACAAAGAGGGGAGAAAACAAAACAGAACATTAAAAAAATCATTCGGAAAGAATTCATTTAAAACAAATATTTTTGGACTGCAACAGTTTTAACCAAATTATTCACACCATTGTTTTCTCCTTGTATGAGATAGTGAAGAGGCTGAACCATTAAGTCAGAGAAGAACTACAGCATAATCCAAAATGCTAGAAATGAACTATTGAAGCTTCTATCAGAGAATTTGTTATATATTCCATGAGATGTATATCCAATCAAGTGCTACATAAAAATGCCTAAGCATGAATAAAAACGATATTAGAAACCAAGCACCGTGATAGAACAGGTAGATACATAAAGATATTTTTCTTACAGGCTTCAAGATTTATGTTGTTAACACACTGTCTGTGCTTCATAATTAATGAAAGCCGTATTGCTACAGGTATTTTTCCTTTAAATAGTAATTGTAAACAAACCCAAGCAGATTGGCATTATTCACATTCTCCTTTCCTGTATCTGGAACAGACTGATTACTCAGCAACTTTAATTGCAAGGAAAAAGGCAATAAGTGAGATTCGCTGTTTTCCATCAGACTATGCCTGTCCAGAAGAATGTGGAATAATATTTGGCATCATAACTTATTGAATAGACACTTTATTTATTGCAGCTGTGGTGATCAGTATTCTTCTGAGGCTCAGAGAACCAGATGACACAAGGATAAAATCTGCTGTTGGCCACACTTGCCCCTAGGAACAGCAGAAAGAACAGAGCCTAGAGTAAGTTCAAAAGCACTTTGGGGCTGATATGCCATTGTTTTCTTTTAATATGCTTCACTGAAAGAAAAACACATTACAAATTCTGATAATGCTTCAAAAACCACTACTTCCGTGTAACTACATACTGCTATTTCCATTAGGAGTGGAATGCCTGCTTAAATATTTGGTGCTATGGCAAGGAAATGCAAATGGCACGGAGGAAATTTTTCTATAAGGACTCTCCTGTAATTTCTGCTGTGTGAGGCAGGGAAGTAAAGAGTTTATTTGTTTGCTGACAGCACAGCAGAGTTACCAATCTGTGGAACAACAGAAGCCATAAAGTAGTGAAAGGGCTAGAGAGATGGGCAGTCTGTAAAATGTAAGAAAAATGCAAGCAAGTGAAGGGAAACAGGCACTGAAGAATGTCAGTAGGGAAAGTCTGAAAGAAGACTGGAATGTCTTTATAAGCTAGAGGCAATAACAGTTTCTATATTTGCTTAGGCCTTGCCTTAGTGTAATTTTTGCTGAAAAATAATGTAAGTGATTTGGAAATTCCATTTCCTTTTAAAATTTCTCATTCAAACTTTTATAGCTTTCTATCTCAGCTGCTTCTTACAGTGAAATTAGTTATGTTTTTCAAAAAATCCCAATATGTTTTTGAGAAATTTAAAAACAATCCAACAAGCAAAAAACCCCCAGAAAATACAGAAAATTCAGCAATTTTTTAAGGAGATAGAAGATAAAAATTCTGACTAGTCCATGCAGGTCGTTCACTGTGTATTTAAACATAATTCAAGGCCTTCATACCTATTTTAAAATAGTGGAAAATTAAATCATAGACGTTACCAGTGAAGAAACATTAGCTAAAATAGCTGAGAATGTCCAGTTAGAGTAAAACGCTAAGTTTTGAGAGAGCTATAAAACTATTCTGCTTTCTCAGAAACTATAACTAAAATTGCCATTTATATAACTCAGAAACAACCACAGCAGCAAATAACCTGCATGCCCTTTCTGTTCTGCTTCCCAAGAGCATTTTCCTCTGAACTGATAAACAGTCCACTTCCACAGTATATAGAGGTTCCTGAATGAATTTCTTTTTTTGGAAGGATTCTTCACCAGTAAGGATAGTCTTTCAACAGAGTATTTTGCATTGTGCACATAAGGCTATGATTCTGTTCATTTAATTTGTTTTTACCACAAAGCAGTAATCCACTGTTACAATTTTAATTTCTGTTATATATGTTGGCATGACACATATGTTATATATGTTGACATGACACATTCCGTCTAAAGCCCTGTTGTCAGTAATCAGTAATTTTCTAAAACAATTAGATCTATCAATTAAAATCTGTGACCGTTTTAAGCCTTGAGGGGAAATCTTGTGGAAAACTTGAAACAAAAAAATTCCCTTTTTTCAGGACAGGTTTGTAAATCAAGATAAGTAATTCCTACTTTTTTAGCTATGGGTTTTGGCTGCAGTTTAGGTAGAGGTTTTGGGGTCTTCTTGGCTGTTATTGAAATTGTGTATACAATCTTCCTTACCCCTCCCACCCCAGGACACTAAAAAGAGGGAGTAGCCTAAGCTCTGGAACATCACACATCATAATTAAAACTGAACCCTGAATTGTATGAACACAGGCTATTTCTTAAATAGCAAAACTATCATAATAATTCAGATAGATTTTTCCCTTGTATTTTCTAATTCCCTATCCTACAATTTCCTCGATATTTTAAAATAAAAAAAGTTAAAAATAAAGGCAGCAGTTTTTCACAGGTTGGTCATGCCCTGTTCACTTGCAAAAATATTTTTAGGGAAACCAATAACAAATATGGAAAATGGGAGAAGAAAATCAATGATTAAATAGAATAGTGGAGGAAAGGAAAAGCAGGATGTAAAGGGCACGTAAATATATGAAGAGGGATAAATAAGAATCCACAATTTCTTCCTTGCAGCTATAAGGCCCTCTTATACTAAGGATTATGAGCTCCATCAACAGCATACCCTACGAAGCCTGAATACAACCCAGTTCCTTCACTTCAGAAATATGATCTCTCTATAAATCAACTATTTTTATTTTTAAACCCAATTTCTATCTTCAACGTTCGTGAACAATTACAGCAATTCAAACTCAGACAGCACAGAGTTTCAGATGGATCTCTCTGATTTCTTTTCTCTATGTATTCATCTATCTCACTGTTGTACTTAAGCATTTTTTTTGTCTCTGTTATACTGATATCCACTGCAAATCCAAAGAGGCTTTGAAGACCTTGAGTAGGTATTGATCAGTTTAAGTCTCAAAAAACTACATTTTACACAATCTGAGCTAACAGGTACAAGGCACAATATAGAAAAAAGTACAGAGCACAGACATGCAATAAACCTACTGCAGTTTCTTTTCAACTTAAAATCTTTAGTGGTAATGAAGGACTAGTTTTGCAATATTCTGGGAGAATAAAGTAACAACTTTATACATTCCCAATCAAATATAGAAAAGCTACTTGATTTACATTTAAACCTTTAATTTTCAGATTGCCCTACATATAATTCATTACATAAACTTAAGAACAATCTCTACAACACACCTTTATGGACACAGCAAACTCTCAAAAAGTCTACTGGGATATGCATAGTCCCAAATATTGCTAATAGAAATTGGGTGGGAGGTAATTATTCACTTACTCCTAGTGGCCCATCTTAGAATTGAAATTCAGTTCCTTCTTTTTTTTGAGGATGTAGTACATCAGAATATGTGAAAAACTGAACATGGGGGGGGAAAAGGTTAGGAATTACATGCAGCAGTAGTTTTCTGCTTCATAGTCTTCTTCTAAGTGACCATTTTTGCAATAAAAAGACAATGAAGATGCTGATGACGGTCTTGTTACACACTTGTAGAGATTCTCTACCTACTAGGATGGAATGAGTTTAAAATATTCTGTTTTAAATTAAACTGAAATATTTCCAATACTCAAATGACAAAATTCTCTCATTTTCCTGAGCCTGAAGGAACCAGTCTCTAAAACAAGACTATGAAAAAACTATAGTCTGAGGAAAAAAGGTGAAAAAAAAAATCTAGACTAGTGCCTAATTCTCAGTTCTAGTGATTGATTAATAATGGTAAATAATTTCAAGGCTATTTTCTAAAGCTCATTTTCTAAAAACCAAGAACTTATAAATAAATTGGGAGAGCCTGGGGTACAAATCTGTTCCTTAAGACTGGCTTTGCAGGACAACATAAAACGTCCTTTACTATACAGATCACTATACAACATGAAGGAGTAATCAGTGACAATACAAATCAATGAAAATACATTGTATTTCTTATTAGACCTACATGTTGGAATGACCTTATTCTGAAGTGGAGAAATGCAAGGGATAATGACTTACTGTATGAGGAAGGAGAATAAAAGGTTATATGGTATAATGTGTCAAACAAGAGACTCAAAATTTACACCAATGTAAATTGGAGATATGAGCTCAGAGATTTTCAGCTACAGTTTGTTGTTTTTTTTTTTATTTTGGAATTTACTAGAATAAATATTACTGATTTGGTGTTGAAAGGAAAGTATTTTCACACAGTGTCTCCCAGGGAGCAAAAGTGATTTGTTAGGAACCACGTTACTGTAGGCAAATAATTCTGTGGCTTAGATATACAAATTGTTAATAATACATTCAGTTAAATTTAAGTGATGAAAATATCCTATCTTGCATTACCCTTTCTTTACAGTTCTGTAGAGAAACTTTACTTCTGCCACACTACACTGTACTTAGTGAGAATTATATAAGAAATACATATATTTTGTTCCTCTGCCATTATTTGAACTTAAGCTGAATAAAAGCAGCCTCTGAAATTAAAGCACACAATCCACTTTCTGCCAGCAAGGAGGTGGTCAGATGGCCCCAGGCAGCATGTAAACTTAGAATACTCACTCATATGTATATTTCAACAAACTGCAAACTCAGATGTCACTTTTAAAAAGGATGCACATTCCAGCTTGTCACTCTGCATATCTGCAATTGGTGAAATTTCTTGAGATTTAAAATTGAGAATAATTTCTTTCCAGAATTAAGCTGATAAGAGTAGCATTTATGTGCTTACAATTCTCTTCTGTCACAATATTCTGAATACTTTTCCATGTATTTATTAGAAGGCTTTATTACAGAACACAAAGAAGACCCTGGCTCTGTCACAGTACAGCTACTGAATAAATTATGTTGAGAATTATATGGTTCAGAATATCTTCCATGAAGATGTAGATTACAAAAGCATTCTTTGGCAGGCAAGAGTTAGTCCAAAAACTCTATACAGACAGACTTATTCATCCATCATGCCATCCCTACACCAACCAAAAGGTCTTTTATGGAAGAAAACACCAAAGGTAGAAGGAATACTTTCAAGAAGTCACACCAGAATTTTAAAATGTGACTTTGTCACATTTGTATATAAAATTTGTATAACGGAATGATGGGATTATTTAGGTTGGAAATACCTTTAAGATCGCTGGGCCATCATTTGGCAGCATTAGGCTTCTTGGACTGCATTAGGCTTCAAGCAACTGCTTCTACCCTAAGTTTAGGCATTTGTTTTTCTCTCCCTACTCTGCATAATTAAAACAGAGACCTCATTGCTACTGAATACTTTCTTAGTCTGTTATGGCTTCCTTGACTCTTCATCTTGCACACTCTCTTAAGAACTGAATCAATATTTTTATTTTTTTTAAATCCTGTATCATGAAATGTTTACTTTGAGCTGAATATTTAAGAGTCCTGTTTAAAAGGACACACTGTGTTTTGATCATGCAGGAAATTAATTCTGTTAATCAGGGCATGCTTGTTACCAGCTAAAATCTTAGCTAAGTGTTTCCATTGTCATAAATCTCAGAAATGTTTTTATATTAAGAATAATGATACTGCTTTGTTTTCAGTGTGCTAAAACCATCACAACAATATGAAACCGCCACACAGAATGAGCAAAATTACAAAACAATGTTCATACATATCAAGGTACTTAAATTCCATGTAGAGTTTAAGTAACAGCACAGTGAATTTTAGGTCTATCGTTACAGTATAAAATGAAATTTTAGACAGTTAGGGCTGTGCTATAGCAAGAGGAACTTCAGACAGTTCTCAGAGCCATCAGAAATTATGGGGGGAGGGGTGGGGGGAAGCCTATAAAATATGAGCAATACTTTTTTGCAGGGTTTCCCTTGGCTTTCAGATATCCATGACCTGTGACTTTCAGGACTGGGGAGTGCAAATGCAATCAGTAGTGTGGGCTCAGCAGCACTGTCTGACCAAAGCCATGAAGATGCCATGATCATGCTGCTAATTTAAAATCTGCACCTTTTGTGTCTTTATTCCTGACTATTCACCAGCCTCTCATCATTCTATTCAAGGTAACATTAAACACAACACAAGAGCATGGCATGCCCAGTGCATTATACAGATCTCAGTTATAAACCCAGAGAAGTTCCCTGCATCATAAATATCAAAAATCATTGAAGGAAATTATGAAAGAATTAACCTCTCCAGAGGTTAATTGAGACTGAATAGTTTCTGACAACAGCATCCCAAAATTGCCAGGTGAAAAAAAGTTCTTGTAAGAATGGAAATTGAACAAAGGCCGGGACCCTTTTCTACTTTTCTTGTCTTGCAGGTCTGCATCTCCGGCTTGCAGAAAGAGAGTGACAGAGATTCTAATAATTGGGGGACAGGTGGGGAACAGGCTTGCTCTGACAGTGGAAAGGGCTGGGATGACAGAAGAGTGTTTGCTAAAGACATGTGGAAGACACAAATTAACAAGGATGCAGATCCAGCCAAACCCATCATCATAACAGAGAGAATTTCTTCGTAGCTGCCACATGCCTTCCATCTCCTTCAGTGACACTTCTTCATATGCCACAACTGTAAACCCACACAGCCCAATTCTTACAAACCCAGAAATTGTCCCATTAAATTAGTAATTAATCAACACAACCTTGGTTTTTTCCCTGTCAGGGAGAAAAAAAATTGTTATAGAAGGCCAGAACTAAAATATGTTGTACATAAAGAAGATTCAAGACCTTCCTAGGTCAGCCTCAGGACCCTCAAACAGTCAAGAAGAGAAAAGACTAGTCATGCACAGAAAGTGCTAAAATTATAAACTTAATCTTACTTAATTAAAACCTCCATTATTTGCCCTGCTCTTATTGTTCCTACCGTTTTCTGTGTTTGCACTTCTAGAGCAGTGCAGTGTCCTTAAAAAATGGATGGTTAAAGAGTCTGTCTATCATCCAATGCACAGATAGGACTAAAAGTCACATTTCTCTATAGGGTTTCTGTACCAAATCACACAGACCAGCAACACACCTAGCTCAGTTCCCAGGGCTGGGCATTCAGAACAGCCATGCTCTTAAGGCTAAAGCTACCCAGGTTCAGGATTTAGGACAGCACACTTGTGCAAGAGAAATTCCGCCTCCCACTGTTCCCATAGCAGATTGACGCATACACGTCTACCTAAAAATAGCAAGGAAAGGTAAGTTTCTCAAAACCAATGCTTCCTATGGAAAACTATGCAAAACAGCCCAGGAAGGCATGGCAGAGCAAACATAAAAATGTTATAGCCTTTTCTTAGCAATTTTACTGTGCTGTACTCATAGTACAAATGCAGCTTATTTTTTCCCCTAGTAGGTCCATTTTAAACTTCTATATGCTTGGGAAATGCTACATATTTATTAACCTAATCATTAAAAATATGTGTGTGCTTAGTAACTAGTTCCAAAATTTCCTAGACATATCAACTCACAAAACTGCAGAAGTTTTGACCTAAAATCTTTCGATTCAATGTTTTGAGTCAAATATTTTGAGAGGTTCAATAGTGTCAAACATTTTGAAGTTAAAACTCCTACACTGTGTTCCTCAAAGACACTCATTGAATGCTTATTTAACATGTTCTGAAATTGAAGGAGATTCTTTCCATGCCTTGATAGTCTATTTGATGCTATGTTACCCCTAGAGATGTGAATGTTTTCTTACTACACAATTTTTTCCTCCTACAGGGAGAAATTACTGGGAATTTTTATCAGCTTTTTAGATATTGAACTATTAATAACATAAAATTGTGCAATATGAAAACTACTTTGTCACCAATGCACAATTAAGCAAGAATAGTCAGACTCTGAAGAAGGATATGTCAACTAATATAAATTAATTTATTTAAAAATAGCAGGGAAATGCGGGCTAAGTATTTTCCCCTTTATGTTACTTTCCCTATCCATATATATATATGAGTTTTAGCAAAAATATTAGCAATATTCTAGCAATGACAAAACATATAGCTTAAAATGTTGATTTGTGCAACTGCCTTGCTGTGTATAAAAATCAGGCACAGGCTGCTGCTCCTTTGAGTTTATTTATGCTCCTCTGATGAGGAGCCTCTTGACGCACCTGACACTTACTGAGGTAGAGGGAACTGTAAAAAGATAACTGGTTTAAACATAAAATATCTGTATTGCTAAGAGGTCAGCTTTGCCACTGCTGACTTCATTGCAATTTGCATACTATTAAAGCATTACCCATAATGTTTGTAAAATTTAATTTTAAAGCTATGCTGTTAAAGATGTTTACTGAATTGCAAGCACCTAGGACATTTGGGAAATTTGCTAATACTGTAATAGCTATGGTATTTCTGCCTTACTTTGCTTCTTATTTAATCCCCTCACAAAAACACACTAGTTTCTTTCATTTTATGACAATGAATCTCTTTTTAGTGCAAGCTGAGAAACTTTAAAAAAGTATACTGCAAAAATACAGTAATCGAGATAACTTCCCCTCTTATTGTCAATATATTTAAGTTTGTTAAAAATGTCACTAACTTACTTATTTACTTTTGCTGGGGCTGAGATCCAATTATACTCCTATAGTCTAGAGGTGATGGTTATGATTTTCTACTTCACTCTAATACAGGCTTTCTCATTAAATCTCACAGCTCGGTAATCACAGTCATCACATTTGTGTTTCAGTGCTGCATCCACACTCACATTCCCCTTCCCTGGATTTCCACCCTCCTTCCCTCATCCCCTCCCCCAGATCTTTATTTACTCCCTAGCAGAAACTGCAAAATTACAGATGTATAGTGTGCAGCTACAATCTTTGCTTCCTTTTCTCTGGCAGACTAGCACTCTAACGCACTTTTTTAGGGAAGCACTGATATTAACTCTGTTACTATAGTACAAGAAGTACCATTTCCTTTGAAGTACCATAAAAAAAGTTTTCCTTAGATGATAATGGAAAGGATGGAGTAAAGCAGGAACAACAAGAATCACTTTACATACTAATAACAACAATTTAGCTATCAAAACAGTACAGAACAAGAATGCTTTTATACTGTTCTTTAAAAAATTTAGCTTCCTAGGGTTCTAATAGTCTTTTCCTATGGTTCAGGAATGCACAGTAGCATTCAGCCCAGTGCCTGTATCCTTATTTCAAAGAGAATCATTCAAGCCGACATCCACCCTGTCAAGAATCTTGACTTTGAGCTGCTAATGCAGAATAAAAATCAATATAAATTTTGATCATTTGATGAATATTTACTTCTTTCTTTCGAGCCTGGGGATTTAGAATTGAAAACTGCTGAATCAAGTCATTTTATTTTTTTTGTGTTTGTGCCAACACCAATTTACTACCCTCATGAAAGTTCCTGAACAAGATGTCTCATGTGGCATTCATGTTGGTTTTTCCTGTCAATCATAACTGTGTGCCAGTAGGGAAC